>NC_090928.1:1209684375-1210296667 GCF_040938575.1 Ambystoma mexicanum
GGGAAACCGCACTGAGAGAAGAGATCTTCTACGATCTCTCTGTGAAGAACCCATTCGTGTTCCTCTGGGAGGGAGTCTCTGCTTAGAGCATCCGCTAGGGAATTGAGCTCCCCTGGAACATGTTGCGATGACAGGAAGATGTTCCGTCTGAGTGCCCATATCCAGATTTTCTGGGCAAGTTTGGACAGATTTGGCTAACGAGTCCCTCCTTACTTGTTCAGGTAGAACATGGCTGTCGTGCTGTCTGTCCGGATCTGCACCGACAAGTTCAGTAGATGGGGCTCGAACGCCTGAAGCGCTCTGAATACTGCCAGAAGCTCTAGCAGGTTGATGTGGTTCTTGGCTACTGAGTGAGACCAGAGACCCTGAGCTGTGTGGTGGAGAAGGTGAGCTCCCCACCCCGTCAGGCATGCATCTGTAGTCACCACTGCCTGTACTTCTGGATCGTAAAAGGGTTTTCCCCTTGTGAGATTTTCTCTTGTCCACCAGTGTAGGCTCTGTACAAGTGTTGGCGAAACGACCACTAGATCGTCCCACTGACCACTTGCCTGAGACCACTGTTTCGCCAACCATTCCTGCATGGGACGCAGGCGCGCGTGGGGGACCAGGTAAATGCATGACGCCATCATGCCCAGTAACCGCATTACTTTGCATACCGTTATTTGTTGACCGGACTGATAATGTGGAATTTGCAGTAGTATATTTCGAATTCTCTCTTCCGAAGGGAAGGTCAACCCTTTCTGAGTATCTAGGATTGCTCCTAGGAACTGTTTTGAGGTGCTTGGCACTAGGCTTGACTTCTTCTCGTTGATTGAGAAGCCTAATTCGTGGAGGAGGTCGATAGTCCTTTGAATGTTTGTGCTGCAAATTCCTAGGGTTCCCCCCGTTATGAGCCAGTCGTCCAGATAAGGGTACACTGGGATTGCCTCCCTGCGTAGGTGTGCAGCTGCCACCGCCAGTACCTTGGTGAATACCCTTGGTGCTGAAGCTATCCCGAAGGGCAGTACCTTGAATTGGTAGTGGCGACTGTCCACCTTGAAGCGCAAGTACTTTCTGTGCGCCGGGAGCATGGAAATATGAAAATAAGCATCTTTCATATCCAAGGTTGCCATGTAATCCCCCTTTTTTAGGAGGGGGATTACCTCTTGTAGCGTGGTCATACAGAATTTTTGGGGCTTGACATACTTGTTGGCAGGCCGTAAGTCCAATACTGGGCGCATTGTCAAATCTTTCTTTGGCACAAGGAAGTAAGTTGAATAGATACCCTTGTTTACCTGGTGCCCTGGGACGAGTTCTATCGCGTCCTTTTCTAGCAGAATGGCGATCTCCTCGAGAAGGATCTTTTGATGTTCTAGGGAGTGTATTCTTTGTCGTGGAGGGTGGTTCCGGGGACGCTGCAGTAGTTCTATACAATATCCTGTGGATACTGTTGACAGCACCCATCTGTCTGAGGTGATCCCTTCCCAAGCCTGGGTGAAGGTGGAAATGCGTCCCCCTACTGGGGTTGCGTGGGAAGGGACCCTGAACTGAGCGTCACTGCTTTGGTGGAGGCATGCCACCTCCCTTGTTGGGGCTGCCTCTGCCTCTTCCACGACCTCTTTTGTTACCCCTGCCGTAACTCTGGGTAGACTGCTGGTTGTTATTCCATTGTGTACCCTGTCCCTGGGCATAGTTGCCTCTTTGTGAATTTTGGCCGCGTGGGCGACGAAAATTACTGTTCCCCCTCTGGTTAGGGGGTTTGTTGGTAAGCTGGCCAAGGGATTTGAGAGTCTCGTATTCATCCTTGGCATTCTTAAGTGCGTCTTCGACCGCTTTCCCAAACAATAGGTCGGGTTCCACCGGTTTGTCTATCAAAGAAGCTTGGGTTTCTGTTTTGAACCCCGACTGCCGTAACCACGCATGTCTCTTGATAACAGTACCCTCTGCTATCAATCTCCCTGCGGTGTCCGCGGCGTCGAAAGTTGCTTTTAATATGCAACCAGACACGGCTCTCCCCTCTGCCGAGATTCGAGCCAGCTGGCCCTTTAATGGTTCTGGAGCAGAGGCAATGAGCGCCGCGACCTCTTCCCATTGATGGCAGTTGAAACTGGCCAACAGGGTGGTGGAATTAGCAATTCTTGCTTGGTAGGCGGACGTTGAGGCTACCTTCCTGCCAAACCCATAAAGTTTCTTGCTCTCCTTGTCGGGAGGAGCTTCTGATGAGGATAAGGGCGTGCCAGCCCTCTTCCGAGTATTGGTAACCACTAGGGAATCTGGTTTAAGATGTCCCCTTATATACAGAGGGTCAGACTGGGCTGCCCGGAAAATTTTCTCGATTCTGGGGTTGACGGCTCTGGTGAGGTTAGGATTCACCAGGGATGGATCTATTCTACGTTGGATGGATTTAAGGATAGGGATGGTCTGCGCGACCGGTCTCCTCTCTCCTACCAACTCCTCCGCGAAGTCCCTTTCCTCCTGTACACCGTGGGTGTCGATGTGAAAATGTTTTGCTGCGCGAGCGAGAACCTCATTAAGGAGGGGCTGGTTATCAACTGGAGAGTCGGTAACTGGGGCTTCGCTCTCTACTGGGGAATCAACCCTGTAGATTTCATGGTCGTCTTCTACCTCTTCCAGGTCCTCATCATCCGCGTAGTAATCAGTCCCGGTTTGTTCCTCCATAATTTCAAACTCTTGTCCACTCTCTGAGAAAGGCTGCCCTTGGTATCTGTGGTGTGGAGTAGAGTATGGAGTTGAGTAAGGCTGCACCTCGAGGGGGTCCGGCCTTTCGAACTGGGGCTTTTTACTAGGGATAGGGTCCGAGGAACCTGAGGGTGTGGCCCCTTGAGGGTCATATGAAAGGAAATGATCTGGATTTTTATCGTAAAAATCGGCCAAGGAAGACATCCTTGACATGACCCTGTCTATGTCTTCACTGGACCATTCTCTGGAACAGGGGATGACTTTAGTAGGCAACTTCTGGGACTTATCAAGGGTACCCTTGCTAGACTTGACTTTGTCTGAAGGTCTTACAGGAGTGGAAGAATGAGTTTTCCGCTGTTTTGCCCCCTCCCCGTGCGTGGAAAAATGTTTCCCCTGTCCCTTGGAGGCCCCAGAGGTTTTCGACGCCTGGCGCCGAGGATCGGGAGAGGTATTTAAGTTATCTGAGTTTTTCGAGTTTGGCGCCTCGCAGGTGTTAATTGCGGGCCCGGTCTCTTTGTGCGCGGTCTGAGGGTGGAAGTCGTCTTCGTCTCCCGACGATCGAACTTCCGTTAATGTGTGGAGCGAGGCACTCTTGGCAAGAGTAGATGATTGCCTTGCGTCATGAGGCGATCTCGATCGAGAGCGCCCAGAGGACACCGAGTCGGACCGTTCTTTTTGTGCCTCTTTCCGAGAAGTCGACGTCGTCGAGGTCCGGTTGGTTTTAGTGTGCTTAGTGTGTGTCAGGTGTGTAGCGCTTGCGTCGCCGGGGGTCTTCCCCATAGCCGCCCTGCCGGATGACCTTCCGAGGTCGGGGACCTGCGCTCGCCGGCAGTCTTTCGACGCCGTAATGCCCTCGCCGTCCGAAAGTACGGCGTCGCTGCCATCGCTGAAGGCGCCCTCCGCTGCCATGGCCTCCTGCCTGGCGTGGTGGGCCCAACGCTTTAAACCTACTACACGCTCTGCAGTTCGCTTCGGGGTGGTCCCTCGGCAAGCAGAGATTGCACGTGGCGTGCCTGTCGACCCAAGGGTATTTGCGATTGCACTTGGGGCAGAATTGGAAAGGGGTACCCTCCATACGCACCTTAAGGCAGCGGGCTGCTAAGTGTAGGAATATATAAGGTGTAACTATATATCAAGAGTGAAGAGTATGTACCACCCCCCACTCTCCCTACTTGCAAGGGCCGAGGCCAGCGGCCTACTAGGCCCGGGCCGAGACCAGCGGCCTTCCGAGGCCCAGATCCGTCGTGCAGCAGCCGACGGTCGATGACTTCTCCAGCCGTCGTCGAGGTCGAGGGTCGACGTTGGGGTGGGGAAGGGAGTGAATAAGAATTTTAAATTACAATATCAGCAAAAGTATGGCTAAGGCCAGGGAACTCCGCAAGATGCTTCCGACCAGTATGGCGGAAAAAAACAATCTGAGGATCCTAGACGCGTGAGGGATCTTGGGTACAGTGGACGTCACACTAGGGATAGTATTACTGGCACGCCTGTGTCGACGCCCATTTTCGAGTTTCGAAAAACAAACTGTAATACTCCGCAGCTTCCGTAGATGTCGGCCTATGCACAGCATGTGATCTAAGCAGATTCCACAAGCCTCAGAAATATATATATGGTGAACATATATAATGTAGCCACAACCTTTTCCCACAATCTCTCTTCCACGTTGGAGCCGGCGGAACACCTCAATGTTCCCATTAGCCACCAGTAAATTCCACTCCAACATGAAATTACACCAAATCCTCCCATTCATTGACAGTTCCTTGGTCAGAAACGCCTGATATTTGGAGGCACCGTGAATTTAAGTGCCCCATGACAATGAGACTATAGGAGGAAAAAAAGACTGATATATTCAATAGTATATCTGATAATTACAGCAAGAAATCAGTTAGCATGGAGCAGGAGGGGTTCCAGTAGATATTAACCATCATCCTAATTCTGGGGAGGTGCCTGACCCCATTTCCAATTTCACCATCAGGATGCTTTTTGTGGAATTAGATGGCATCACTGCGTGCCCAAAGATGGTCTGTAGATAACCCTCCTGATGGTCTCCCTACCCCCCACTCCAGTAGCCAACTGATGATGAACAGAGAATCCATCCACCTTAAAGCTTGTTCTTTTTCAGCCAGGTTTCCCGAAAGATAACCAAATGAAACTGATTGAAAATATATTCTCTCCTCAATGTATTACTGAAAGAGCTGAAACCCCTTGTGTTCCACTCTAATAATTTAATAGCCTGTCTGGCTGGAGAGATTTCTGGCATTAAAGCCAGAAAATGTGTATTTACATCAGGTTTCAATAAGACAGATCCCTATGTGTTATGTTCTCTACCAATAGTGTCTTTAGTGGCGTGATCCTCTAGGAGTTCAACTCTCCCATTCTATTAATTACTGGGTTTACTGTCTACCTTAAAGAGCATCTCAGAAGAGACTTTATAGCCCAGGTCCATCAATTCCTTACTTGCATCCAAAATTGTACTGACACCGACCCTTGATTTCACACCAATTTCAACAATGTCCGAGCATTGGGCATGTAGGATTTGAATATAGTCCAAATCAACCGTGGGTAGATAGTACAAATCAGGTACCCCATTAAATATAGACAGGATCGTACTCCTATTCAGTGGCTTCCGTCTAGATCTTGCCTCTGCCACACATTGCATAAACAGTTTGGGCACCGATCTGTGTTGAGGACCCAGAGGCCTTCTTTCTAAATCAATAGTATGTTGGACAGGCTGAATGGTGAGGCAATTGCAGTTAGTAGAACCTTGCTTGGATGCTGACGCAGAAACCTGAGAGGAGACGAGAACCTTGGTCTTTTCTTGATCCGAGGGAATCGTACCGATTGGACAGACCGCCTGTTGCTCAGAGGCACAATGTTTGTGGAGGCCATTCTCTAGTTCGGAAGTGTTATCCACAGATATTATCTACCAGTTCTTTTGGAACTTGGAACAGATTGCCAGAGGGGATCTGTTCCACCTTTGTGGATTTAATCCCTGCTTTCTCTCACAGGAAAATTAGAGCAATTTTTCTCAATTCACATGGTGTGTCTGTTTGAACCCCAACAGTAGTTACCATAGTCTCTGGTTCTAGCACCATCTGTTCGGGTCTCATTTGCTTCAAACGCGCTACTTCAGATTTCCTACCTTTGTTATTGCTTTCGAGTTTGAATTTTTTTTTGTCCCCATGTCTGCGAACCAACCATCTGCCCCGGCGAATCATTCCACTGTCATTTCTGCTTTTTCCTTGTTTTTCCATTTGGTTTAGGTATTTTGCCAGATCTTGCTCTTTAGACACCTTTGAGCAAACCTTTGAGTTTTCTTTGTGAACTTCTTCTACAAGAAGAGCCAGATACTGACAGCAATGTATCGTCCAAAGGATTCACAGAGGCTTCCTGAGAAGGACAATTGTTGCCCCGCAAGCCCATGTTTAAACAAGGACATGGGTCCCCCTGTCCCTGAGTATCTCATTCAGTGAGGACAAATAGCGTTTACTCCCTCCCATTGCCCCTGCAGAGTACACAGTTTTTCCGATTGTAGCTTGTTCTCGATTTGAATTTGTGACAAAGACTTCCCCAAGTGTTACGTTTATTGCTGACTTTAGGCCCACCAGCGTACTTTCGTTCATATTCATGTCTTTGGTAATTTCTAATAGAATGCCTGTATGTTGTTGGACTTCGTCCCTAAGTGTTTCAAAGACTTTTACCAGAAAGGTCAAAATTAAATTCAAGGCAGATAATGTTGGGGTTGATTCCGCGATTGCATTGGCTCCCTGGGTGTCCTTGGTGGAGTTTGTTGGCCGACTCTCTTTCTCCCATGATTTATTTAAATTGGGATTTCCATGTATAGCTTGTCTCGTACATGGAATGGCATTTAATTCAAATGGGGAGTCCAATTGCGTGTGGTAGTCTGAGCTTCTTTACCTCTCTCTGCTACGTGCATGCGACTCAGGGCGATGTACAATATTTGCGCTGATTCCCTCCCTCCAAAGCCGGGAGCATTCGCAGGCTTCAGCTTTTGGAACATCTTTCAGACTGCAAGACCGTTGTACAGGAAAACATTCCGATATGGTGTTTTTGAGAGTAGAAGCTGTGACAATGTAATTTATGTTCCTTGTTAAAGCCTTAGTCAGACCCAAATGGTTCAGTTCAGACTGTAGCTAAAGCCGTACTATTCGTCCCCTGTGCCCTCCTTCCTGAACCTGTGGGGATCTGGTCATCCAGAGCGAAGTGGCCGCACTGCGCGCCACGCTATCGCGCCTGGGACAGCTTTTGTAAGGTGAAAGCAGGCAAGTAAAAGAAGGTCTGCCTCCAGAAATGATTATCAGCGAAGAAAGACGCCGGTCTCCACACCACGGCAAACCACACTATGTTGCCGCACTCTGCTGCTTTTAGGAGCAGGTCATTGTACTGAATTTGATTGTTGACCGGTGAGACTGCCACCCTGTATGACAGACGTCCGCAAAGCCATCGTAAAACTGGTCAACATCACCATTATCTCCTTGGTACTCAGTGTAAGTTCCAGTGTACTGGAAGTCTTGCATGAAGTCACAATAGGCAAGCTGCCCTAAGTCCTGCTGAGAGGTGGGTGCTTGTGTGGTGTCTGTGCCGGCTCTATTGGTGGGGTGCTGTGTAACTGCGTCCCCACTAGCTGGTCCGCTGCGTGGAGTGCCCTGAAGGTTTACTAAGACCTCGGGGTGGTTATCACAAAAATTGGCTAGGGAAGACATATGTCTCATGACTATCAATTTCCTCTGCAGACCATAGAGATTAACTTGGGATAATTGGGGAGGCAGGAGGGGTGGGTGTTGGTTCAGGCACAGGGTGTTTCTTGTGTCTCATAGCCCCTGAAATGGTGCCCTCCCCCTGGGTCATAGTCCCTAAAGTAGAGCCCTCTTTCTGTAGTGTGTCAGGGACGTGCGTTTTGATGAGCTCGCTAATTTTTGAGCTGGGTGTGATCTTCGTAGGGGCCTTCTACGCGTCTTTCGGCATGCTTGTGACGCAGCTTTCGACACTGTCGTCGGCGCATGTGAACTTTGAGCTTTTGGACTCAGCATCAGAAAAGGACTTGACTGTCGATTTAGGGGGCCTGTCGTGAGGCGAAAGCAAGCACGATAGCCCAGAGGACAGGGAACTGTCAGACCTCCCCTTTGACGCTGTGTGTGGCCTTCCAAACGGCGTTAAGGTCGACTTATGGCCGTGGGATGTGTGCTTTGTGTGGTGTTTTTGTTCGTGCCAGTGCCGCCGGGTGTCGACCCCGTAGCAGAGCCACTGGCCTGCCTGATGGGGTCAGGGGTTTGCACCGGGCATCCGGCGGATCCCATTCGCCCTCTGCATCACTATAGATGTTGATGCTGCCATCACTGGAGGCTCCCTCAATGTCCATAGCGGCTTCGGCCTGCATGGCGTGGTGGGCCCAGCGCTTTGTCTTGCGGTCCTTAAGAGTCTTGGGCTTGAAGAGCTTGAAAGATTTGTAGTGGCCCTCATTATGATCCCTTAGGAGAAAGATTGCACACCAGGTGCAACTCTTTCCAAGAGAATTTACGGTTGCTGGACAGGCAAAACCTGGCGAATTAAGTGGATAGAGAAGGGAATATGCATTCTCTTAGGGAAACTACAGAGTGAACCACCCCCCACGCCCACAACTGTGAGGGCCGAGGCCCGTTGTAGCCTTCCGAGGCCATCTGAAAGGTTTGTCGAGAGAGTTGGAGTAGTCGTCGACGAAAGTAGTGTTTGATGCCGTCGCCGAAGGTCTTGCGGGAGAACGGCTAACAAAGGACAGAATGAGTAACTAGAATGAATTCTTTTCTAAGTAATGGCGATAGCCAGAAGGAACTCCGCTATGAGCGACCGACAATGATGGTGGAAAAAAACAATCTAATGGATCTCGATGCGTGAAGCACCATGGGTACAGTAAACGTCACACTAGGGATAGCATTACTGGCACGCCATGTCGACGTCCCTTTCGAGTTACGAAAACAACAACTGGAATACTTTGCAGCTTCCACTAGATGTTGGCCTATGCATAGCATGTGATGCCAGATTTCCAGATTTCACAAGCCTCAGAATATATATATATATATATATAGGGAAAAAAACTTTGTTGAGGGGACATTATGGTTAGGTTGCCCTACCAAAAACCTCTTCCCTTCACTAAAAAAAAAACTTCACCCTCCCCTTTATGCTTCAACTTACAACCCAAAAAACCCTGAAATTCGCCAGTTATGGCAGACTGAGCCCCCTTACTTGCCATCACCACTGTGCACTGCTAACACTAACACCCAGCCCATGAAAGATGACATCTCAAATGTCACTGACAACATCACGTTTAGCCCCTTTGTTTTTGTGTATATATATATATATATATATATATATATATATATATATATATATATATATATGGGATACATTACTCACCGTAATCGTATTTCTGATGCTTGTATCTGCTTAGATTCACATGCTGTGCATAGGCCGACATCTAGTGGAAGCTGCGGAGTATTACAGTTTGTTTTTCGAAAGTCGAAAATGGGCGTCGACACAGGCGTGCCAGTAATACTATCCCTAGTGTGACGTCCACTGTACCCAAGATCCCTCACGCGTGTAGGATCCTCAGATTGTATTTTTTCTGACATGAGGAAGCATGAGGAGTAGCGTGAGTACAGATAATCCAAGCAGATAGACAGAAAAGGTAAGACTACAAGCAATCATGCGCCTTCTCTCGGAGGGGAGGAAGGGTGGGTCGCATGTGAATCTAAGCAGATACAAGCATCAGAAATACGATTACGGTGAGTAATGTATCCCTTCTGAGGCTTGTGGAATCTGCTTAGATCACATGCTGTGCATAGATTAGCGAGCAGTACCAGAAGAAGGAGGTGGGATGTGAGAAGGGTCATGAGCAAACAGGTGTCTTAGAACCGCTTGTCCCACTTGTGTATCTGTCTTGGAATGAGTGTCAATGCAGTAATGCTGAGTAAAAGTGTGAATAGAGCTCCAAGTAGCCGCTTTGCAAATGGTGTCGAGGGGAACATTTGCAATGAAAGCCAGAGTGGCACCAATGCCTCTAGTAGAGTGGGCCCTTGGCGTAAAAGGCAGAGTCTTGTCAGAAAGAGAGTAACACAGCTGTATACAGTTGATAATCCACTTCGAGATAGCGCCCTTAGAGACGCGATCCCCCTCTCTGCCTGTAGCTACGGAGACAAACAGTTGATCTGTTTTCCTTAGCGGTCTGGTTTTATTTACATAGTATAGGACCGCCCTACGCACATCTAGGGTGTGTAGTTTCACCTCAGCCGAGCTTTGCGGGTTCTGGAAGAAAGCCGGAAGCTCGATGGACTGGTTTACATGGAACTTGGATATGAATTTAGGTGAGAACCTAGGGTGTGTGCGTAAAACCAGTTTGTCCTTGTGGATAGTAAAGAAAGGATCCTGCACTGACAGACCCTGAATTTCACTGACCCTTCTTATGGAGGTAATGGCTACTAAGAAGGCCGTTTTATAAGTCAGGTGTTTGAGACTACTTTTATGCATGGGTTCGAATGGGGGTCCCATGAGCTTAGCTAGCACCACGTTGAGGTCCCATCCTGGCGGTGGGTTCGAAATAGGAGGGTGAAGTCTCTTTACTCCTTCCATGAAGGCTTTAACCACTGGTACTTTCCACCACGAGACCTTGTTATGGGATGTGGTGTAAGCCGAGAGGGCTGCCAGGTGTACTTTCAGCGAGTTAAAAACCAACCCTGCATCCAGCAGGTGGAGCATGTATGTCACAACGTTGGAAGGAGTGCAATCAACCGGGTTGATTTGTTTATTCTGGCACCAGATAACGAATCTTTTCCACTTATCAAAGTAACAGTGCCTTGTATTTGGTTTCCTGGACTCCTTTAGAATGTCCATACACCTCTGTGGTAATTTGAGATGTCCAAACTCTATGACTTCAGGAGCCATGCTGCTAGGTTCATAGAGTTGGGTTCCTGATGCACTGTTTGACCCTGTTGCTGGGACAGTAGGTTGTACCAGGCTGGGAGTCTGATGGGTTCGCACACCGCCATCCTGCGTAGGTGTGGAAACCATGGTTGTCTCGCCCACATGGGAGCAACTAGGATGAGCGTCATAGATTCCTTGTTCATCTTGTACACCACCTTCCTGATGAGAGGAGTTGGTGGAAAAGCGTACGCAAACATCCCTGACCAGTTCATCCACAGGGCATTCCCTTGGGAGTCCGGCTGGGGGAACCTGGATGCAAATCCTGGGCATTGTTTGTTTTCGCTTGTGGCGAATAGGTCTATAGTGGGGAAACCCCACTGAGAGAAGAGATCTTCTACTACGTCTCTGTGAAGGACCCATTCGTGTTCTTCTGGGAGGGAGTTTCTGCTTAGAGCATCCGCTAGGGAATTGAGCTCCCCTGGAACATGTTGCGATGACAGGAAGATGTTCCGTCTGAGTGCCCATATCCATATTTTCTGGGCAAGCTTGGACAGATTTGGCGAACGAGTCCCCCCTTGCTTGTTCAGATAGAACATGGCTGTCGTGCTGTCCGTCCTGATCTGCACCGACAAGTTCAGTAGATGGGGCTCGAACGCCCTTAGCGCTCGGAATACTGCCAGAAGCTCTAGCAGATTGATGTGGTTCTTGGCTACTGAGTGAGACCAGAGACCCTGAGCTGTGTGGTGGAGATGGTGAGCTCCCCACCCAGTCAGGCATGCATCTGTAGTCACCACGGCTTGTACTTCGGGATCGTAAAAGGGTTTCCCCTTTGCGAGATTCTCTCTTGTCCACCAGTGTAGGCTCTGTACGAGTGTTGGCGAAACGACCACTAGATCGTCCCAATGACCACTTGCCTGAGACCACTGTTTCGCCAACCATTCCTGCATGGGACGCATGCGCAGACGCGCGTGGGGGACCAGGTAAATGCATGACGCCATCATGCCCAGTAACCGCATAGCTTTGCGTACTGTTATCTGTTGACCTGACTGATAATGCGGAATTTGCAGAAGTATATTCCGAATTCTCTCTTCCGAAGGGAAGGTCAATCCTTTCTGAGTATCTAGGATAGCTCCTAGAAACTGTTTTGAGGTGCTTGGCACCAGACTTGACTTTTTCTCGTTGATGGAGAAGCCTAATTCGTGGAGGAGGTCGATAGTCCTCTGAATGTTTGACCTGCAAATTCCTGGGGTTTCCCCCGTTATGAGCCAGTCGTCCAGATAAGGGTACACCGGGATTGCTTCCCTGCGTAGGTGTGCAGCCGCCACCGCCAGTACCTTGGTGAATACCCTTGGTGCTGAAGCTATCCCGAAGGGCAGTACCTTGAATTGGTAGTGGCGACTGTCCACCTTGAAGCGCAAGTACTTTTTGTGCGCTGGGAGCATGGAAATATGAAAATAAGCATCTTTCATATCCAAGGTTGCCATGTAATCCCCCTTTTTTAGGAGGGGGATTACCTCTTGTAGCGTGGTCATACGGAATTTTTGGGGCTTGACATATTTGTTGGCAGGCCGTAAGTCCAATACTGGGCGCATTGTCAAATCTTTCTTTGGCACAAGGAAGTAAGTTGAATAGATACCCTTGTTTACCTGGTGTCCTGGGACGAGTTCTATCGCGTCCTTTTCTAGCAGAATGGCGATCTCCTCGAGAAGGATCCTTTGATGCTCTAGGGAGTGCACTCTTTGTCGTGGAGGATGATTCCGGGGACGCTGCAGTAGTTCTATACAATATCCTGCGGATACTGTTGACAGCACCCATCTGTCTGAGGTGATCCCTTCCCAAGCCTGGGTGAAGGTGGAAATGCGTCCCCCTACTGGGGTTGCGTGGCAAGGGACCCTGAACTGAGCGTCACTGTTTTGGTGGAGGCGTGCCACCGCCCTTGTTGGGGCTGCCTCTGCCTCTTCCACGACCTCTCTTGTTACCCCTGCCGTAACTCTGGGTAGACTGCTGGTTGTTATTCCATTGTGTACCTTGTCCCTGGGCATAGTTGCCTCTTTGTGAATTTTGGCCGCGTGGGCAACGAAAATTATTGTTCCCCCTCTGGTTAGGGGGTTTGTTGGTAAGCTGGCCAAGGGATTTGAGAGTCTCATATTCATCTTTGGCATTTTTAAGTGCGTCTTCGACCGCTTTCCCAAACAATAGGTCGGGTTCCACTGGCTTGTCTATTAAAGAAGCCTGGGTTTCTGTCTTGAATCCCGACTGCCGTAACCACGCATGTCTCTTGATAACAGTACCTTCTGCTATCAATCTCCCTGCGTTGTCAGCGGCGTCGAAAGTTGCTTTTAAAATGCAACCAGACACGGCTCTCCCCTCTGCCGAGATCCGAGCCAGCTGGCCCTTTAACGGTTCTGGAGCAGAGGCAATGAGCGCCGCGACTTCTTCCCATTGATGGCAATTGTAACTAGCCAACAGGGTGGTGGAATTCGCAATCCTTGCTTGGTAGGCGGACGTTGAGGCTACCTTTCTGCCAAACCCGTAAAGTTTTTTGCTCTCCTTGTCGGGAGGAGCTTCTGATGAAGATAAGGGCGTGCCAGCCCTCTTTCTAGTGTTGGTCACCACTAGGGAATCTGGTTTAAGATGTCCCTTTATATACAGAGGGTCAGACTGGGCTGCCCGGAAAATCTTTTCAATTCTGGGGTTGACAGCTCTGGTGAGGTTAGGATTCACCAGGGAAGGATCTATTCTTCGTTGGATGGATTTGAGGATAGGGATGGTCTGAGCGACCGGTCTTCTCTCTCCTACAAACTCCTCCGCGAAGTCCCTTTCCTCCTGTACACCGTGGGTGTCGATGTGGAAGTGTTCCGCTGCTCGAGCGAGAACCTCGTTAAGGAGGGGCTGGTTATCAACTGGAGAGTCAGTAACTGGGGCTTCGCTTTGTACTGGGGAATCTACTCTGTAAATTTCCTGCTCATCTTCTCCCTCCTCCAGGTCCTCATCCTCTGCATAGTAATCTGTCCCGGTTTGTTCTTCCATAATTGCAAACTCCTGGTCCTCTTCAGGGAAAACTTGTCCCTGATAACTGGGGAGTGGAGTAGAATATGGAGTGGAGTAAGGCTGAACCTCGAAGGGTTCAGGTCTTTCGACCCGGGGCTTTTTACTTAGCGGGATAGGATCGGAGGAGCCTGAGGGTGTGGCCCCTTGAGGGTTATATGAAAGAAAGTGTTCTGGGTTCTTATCATAAAAATCAGCCAAGGAAGACATCCTAGACATAACCCTGTCTATGTCTTCACTGGACCATTCCCTGGAACAGGGTATTACTTTAGCAGGTGATTTATTTTCAAGGGTAGACTTGTGTTTGCTTGTCTGCTTAGGCTTTACAGGGGTGGAAGGCTGTGCTTTCCGCTGTTTCCCCCCTTCTCCGTGCGTGGAAAAATGTTTTCCCTGTCCCTTGGGGGCCCCAGAGACTTTCGACGCCTGGCGTCGAGGGTCTGGAAAGGTATCTGTGTGCTTCGGGCGTGGGGCCTCACTGGTGTTAACCGCGGTCTCGGTATCTTGGAGCGCGGCCTGGGGGTGGAAGTCGTCTTCGTCTCCCGACGATCGAACTTCCGTTAGTGTGTGTAGCGAGGCACTCTTGGCAAGAGTGGATGATTGCCTTGCGTCGTGAGGCGATCTCGATCGAGAGCGCCCAGAGGACACCGAGTCGGACCGTTCTTTTTGTGCCTCTTTCCGGGAAGTCGACGTCGTCGAGGTCCGGTTGGTCTTAGTGTGTTTAGTGTGTGTTAGGTGTGTAGCGCTTGCGTCGCCGGGGGTCTTCCCCATAGCCGCCTTGCCGGACGACCTTCCGAGGTCGGGGACCTGCGCTCGTCGGCTGTCTTTCGACGCCGTAATGCCCTCGCCGTCCGAAAGTACGGCGTTGCTGCCATCGCTGAAGGCGCCCTCCGCTGCCATGGCCTCCTGCCTGGCGTGGTGGGCCCAACGCTTTGTCGAACGGTCCTTAAGTGTCTTAGGTTTAAACCTACTACACGCTCTGCAGTTCGCTTCGGGGTGATCCCTCGGCAAGCAGAGATTGCACGTGGCGTGCCTGTCGACCCAAGGGTATTTGCGATTGCACTTGGGGCAGAATTGAAAAGGGGTACCCTCCATACGCACCTTAAGGCAGCGGGCTGCTAAGTGTAGGAATATATATAAATGTAACTATATATCAAGAGTGAAGAGTATGTACCACCCCCCACTCTCCCTACTTGTAAGGGCCGAGGCCAGCGGCCTACTAGGCCCGGGCCGAGGCCAGCGGCCTACCGAGGCCCAGATCCGTCGTGCAGCAGTCGACGGTCGATGACTTCTCCAGCCGTCGTCGAGGTTGAGGGTCGACGTTGGGGTGGGGAAGGGAATGAATAAGAATTAAAATTATAATAACAGCAAAAGTATGGCTAAGGCCAGGGAACTCCGCAAGATGCTTCCGACCAGTATGGCGGAAAAAAACAATCTGAGGATCCTACACGCGTGAGGGATCTTGGGTACAGTGGACGTCACACTAGGGATAGTATTACTGGCACGCCTGTGTCGACGCCCATTTTCGACTTTCGAAAAACAAACTGTAATACTCCGCAGCTTCCACTAGATGTCGGCCTATGCACAGCATGTGATCTAAGCAGATTCCACAAGCCTCAGAAATATATATATATGATACATTACTCACCGTAATCGTATTTCTGATGCTTGTATCTGCTTAGATCACATGCTGTGCATAGGCCGACATCTAGTGGAAGCTCCGGAGTATTACAGTTTGTTTTTCGAAACTCGAAAATGGGCGTCGACACAGGCGTGCCAGTAATACTATCCCTAGTGTGACGTCCACTGTACCCAAGATCCCTCACGCGTCTAGGATCCTCAGATTGTATTTTTTCTGACATGAGGAAGCATGAGGAGTAGCGTGAGTACAGATAATCCAAGCAGATAGACAGAAAGGTAAGACTACAAGCAATCATGCGCCTTCTCTCGGAGGGGAGGAAGGGGTGGTCGCATGTGAATCTAAGCAGATACAAGCATCAGAAATACGATTACGGTGAGTAATGTATCCCTTCTGAGGCTTGTGGAATCTGCTTAGATCACATGCTGTGCATAGATTAGCGAGCAGTACCAGAAGAAGGAGGTGGGATGTGAGAAGGGTCATGAGCAAACAGGTGTCTTAGAACCGCTTGTCCCACTTGTGTATCTGTCTTGGAATGAGTGTCAATGCAGTAATGCTGAGTAAAAGTGTGAATAGAGCTCCAAGTAGCTGCTTTGCAAATGGTGTCGAGGGGAACATTTGCAATGAAAGCCAGAGTGGCCCCAATGCCTCTAGTAGAGTGGGCCCTTGGCGTAAAAGGCAGAGTCTTTTCAGAAAGAGAGTAACACAATTGTATACAGTTGATAATCCACTTCGAGATAGCGCCCTTAGAGACGCGATCCCCCTCTCTGCCTGTAGCTACGGAGACAAACAGTTGATCTGTTTTCCTTAGCGGTCTGGTTTTATTTACATAGTATAGGACCGCCCTACGCACATCTAGGGTGTGTAGTTTCACCTCAGCCGAGCTTTGTGGGTTTTGGAAGAAAGCCGGAAGCTCGATGGACTGGTTTACATGGAACTTGGATATGAATTTTGGTGAGAACCTAGAGTGTGTGCGTAAAACCAGTTTGTCCTTGTGGATAGTAAAGAAAGGATCTTGCACTGACAGAGCCTGAATTTCACTGACCCTTCTTATGGAGGTAATGGCTACTAAGAAGGCCGTTTTATAAGTCAGGTGTTTGAGACTACTTTTATGCATGGGTTCGAATGGGGGTCCCATGAGCTTAGCTAGCACCACGTTGAGGTCCCATCCTGGCGGTGGGTTCGAAATAGGAGGGTGAAGTCTCTTTACTCCTTCCATGAAGGCTTTAACCACTGGTACTTTCCACCACGAGACCTTGTTATGGGATGTGGTGTAAGCCGAGAGGGCTGCCAGGTGTACTTTCAGCGAGTTAAAAACCAACCCTGCATCCAGCAGGTGGAGCATGTATGTTACAACGTTGGAAGGAGTGCAATCAACCGGGTTGATTTGTTTATTCTGGCACCAGATAACGAATCTTTTCCACTTGTCAAAGTAACAGTGCCTTGTATTTGGTTTCCTGGACTCTTTTAGAATGTCCATACACCTCTGTGGTAATTTGAGATGTCCAAACTCTATGACTTCAGGAGCCATGCTGCTAGGTTCATAGAGTTGGGTTGCTGATGCACTGTTTGACCCTGTTGCTTGGACAGTAGGTTGTACCAGGTTGGGAGTCTGATGGGCTCGCACACCGCCATCCTGCGTAGGTGTGGAAACCACGGTTGTCTCGCCCACATGGGAGCAACTAGGATGAGCGTCATCGATTCCTTGTTCATCTTGTACACCACCTTCCTGATGAGAGGAGTTGGTGGAAAAGCGTACGCAAACATCCCCGACCAGTTCATCCACAGGGCATTTCCTTGTGAGTCCGGTTGGGGGAACCTGGATGCAAATCCTGGGCATTGTTTGTTTTCGCTTGTGGCGAATAGGTCTATAGTGGGGAAACCCCACTGAGAGAAGAGATCTTCTACTACGTCTCTGTGAAGGACCCATTCGTGTTCTTCTGGGAGGGAGTCTCTGCTTAGGGCATCCGCTAGGGAATTGAGCTCCCCTGGAACATGTTGCGATGACAGGAAGATGTTCCGTCTGAGTGCCCATATCCAGATTTTCTGGGCAAGCTTGGACAGATTTGGCGAACAAGTCCCTCCTTGCTTGTTCAGATAGAACATGGCTGTCGTGCTGTCCGTCCTGATCTGCACCGACAAGTTCAGTAGAAGGGGCTCGAACGCCTGCAGCGCTCGGAATACTGCCAGAAGCTCTAGCAGATTGATGTGGTTCTTGGCTACTGAGTGAGACCAGAGACCCTGAGCTGTGTGGTGGAGAAAGTGACCTCCCCACCCAGTCAGGCATGCATCTGTAGTCACTACTGCCTGCACTTCGGGATCGTAAAAGGGTTTCCCCCTTGCGAGATTCTCTCTTGTCCACCAGTGTAGGCTCTGTACTAGTGTTGGCGAAACGACCACTAGATCGTCCCACTGACCACTTGCCTGAGACCACTGTTTCGCCAACCATTCCTGCATGGGACGCATGCGCAGACGCGCGTGGGGGACCAGGTAAATGCATGACGCCATCATGCCCAGTAACCTCATAGCTTTGCGTACCGTTATTTGTTGACCTGACTGATAATGCGGAATTTGCAGAAGTATATTCCGAATTCTCTCTTCCGAAGGGAAGGTCAATCCTTTCTGAGTATCTAGGATTGCTCCTAGAAACTGTTTTGAGGTGCTTGGCACCAGACTTGACTTCTTCTCGTTGATAGAGAAGCCTAATTCGTGGAGGAGGTCGATAGTCTTCTGAATGTTTGACCTGCAAATTCCTGGGGTTTCCCCCGTTATGAGCCAGTCGTCCAGATAAGGGTACACTGGGATTGCCTCCCTGCGTAGGTGTGCAGCTGCCACTGCCAGTACCTTGGTGAATACCCTTGGTGCTGAAGCTATCCCGAAGGGCAGTACCTTGAATTGGTAGTGGCGGCTGTCCACCTTGAAGCGCAAGTATTTTCTGTGCGCCGGGAGCATGGAAATATGAAAATAAGCATCTTTCATATCCAAGGTTGCCATGTAATCCCCTTTTTTAGGAGGGGGATTACCTCTTGTAGCGTGGTCATACGGAATTTTTGGGGCTTGACATACTTGTTGGCAGGCCGTAAATCCAATACTGGGCGCATTGTCAAATCTTTCTTTGGCACAAGGAAGTAGGTTGAATAGATACCCTTGTTTACCTGGTGTCCTGGGACGAGTTCTATCGCGTCCTTTTCTAGCAGAATGGCGATCTCCTCGAGAAGGATCTTTTGATGTTCTAGGGAGTGAATTCTTTGTCATGGAGGGTGGTTCCGGGGACGCTGCAGTAATTCTATACAATATCCTGTGGACACTGTTGACAGCACCCATCTGTCTGAGGTGATCCCTTCCCAAGCTTGGGTGAAGGTGGAAATGCGTCCCCCTACTGGGGTTGCGTGGGAAGGGACTCTGAACTGAGCGTCACTGCTTTGGTGGAGGCGTGCCACCTCCCTTGTTGGGGCTGCCTCTGCCTCTTCCACAACCTCTCTTGTTACCCCTGCCGTAACTCTGGGTAGACTGCTGGTTGTTATTCCATTGTGTACCCTGTCCCTGGGCATAGTTGCCTCTTTGTGAATTTTGGCCGCGTGGGCGACGAAAATTACTGTTCCCCCTCTGGTTAGGGGGTTTGTTGGTAAGCTGGCCAAGGGATTTGAGAGTCTCGTATTCGTCCTTGGCATTTTTAAGTGCGTCTTCGACCGCTTTTCCAAACAATAGATCGGGTTCCACCGGCTTGTCTATTAAAGAAGCTTGGGTTTCTGTTTTGAACCCCGACTGCCGTAACCACGCATGTCTCTTGATAACAGTACCCTCTGCTATCAATCTTCCTGCGTTGTCCGCGGCGTCGAAAGTTGCTTTTAATATGCAACCAGACACGGCTCTCCCCTCTGCCGAGATCCGAGCCAGCTGGCCCTTAAACGGTTCTGGAGCAGAGGCAATGAGCGCCGCAACCTCTTCCCATTGATGGCAGTTGTAACTGGCCAACAGGGTGGTGGAATTAGCAATCCTTGCTTGGTAGGCGGACGTTGAGGCTACCTTTCTGCCAAAACCGTACTGTTTCTTGCTCTCCTTGTCGGGAGGAGCTTCTGACGACGATAAGGGTGTCCCAGCCCTCTTCCGAGTGTTGGTGACCACTAGGGAGTCTGGTTTAAGATGTCCCCTTATATAAAGAGGGTCAGACTGGGCTGCCCGGAAAAGTTTTTCAACTCTGGGGTTGACTGCTCTGGTGAGGTTAGGATTCACCAGGGACGGATCTATTCTGCGTTGGATGGATTTAAGGATGGGGATGGTCTGAACGACCGGCCTCCTCTCTCCCACCAACTCTTCTGCGAAGTCCCTTTCCTCCTGTACACCGTGGGTGTCGATGTGAAAATGTTCTGCTGCGTGAGCGAGAACTTTGTTAAGGTGGGGCTGGTTATCAACTGGCGAGTCGGTAACTGGGGCTTCGCTCTCTACTGGGGAATCTACTCTGTAAATTTCCTGCTCATCTTCTCCCTCCTCCAGGTCCTCATCATCTGCATAGTAATCAGTCCCGGTTTGTTCCTCCATAATTTCAAACTCATGGTCCCCTTCAGGGAAAGCTTGTCCCTGGTAACTGGGGTGTGGAGTAGAGTATGGAGTAGAGTAAGGCTGCACCTCGAAGGGTTCAGGTCTTTCGAACCGGGCCTTTTTACTTAGAGGGATAGGATCAGAGGAGCCTGAGGGTGTGGCCCCTTGAGGGTCATATGAAAGAAAATGTTCTGGGTTCTTGTCATAAAAATCAGCCAAGGAAGACATCCTTGACATAACCCTGTCTATGTCTTCACTGGACCATTCCCTGGAACAGGGTATTACTTTAGTAGGTAACTTAGGGGACTTATCAAGGGTAGACTTGTGTTTGCCTGTCTGCCTAGGGTGGGAGGATGGCTTTACAGGAGTGGAAGGCTGTGCTTTCCGCTGTTTCCCTCCCTCCCCGTGCGTGGAAAAATGTTTTCCCTGTCCCTTGGAGGCCCCAGAGACTTTCGACGCCTGGCACCGAGGGTCTGGAGAGGTATCTGTGTGTTTCGAGCGTGGGGCCTCACTGGTGTTAACCGCGGCCTCGGTATCTTGGAGCGCGGCCTGGGGGTGGAAGTCGTCTTCGTCTTCCGACGATCGAACTTCCGTTAATCTAGGGAGCGAGGCACTCTTGGCAAGAGTGGATGATTGCCTTGCGTCGTGAGGCGATCTCGATCGAGAGCGCCCAGAGGACACGGAGTCGGACCGTTCTATCTGTGCCTCTTTCCGAGAAGTCGACGTCGTCGAGGTTCGGTTGGACTTAGTGTGCTTAGTGTGTGTGGTGTGTGTTGCGCTTGCGTCGCCGGGGGTCTTCCCCATAGCCGCCCTGCCGGACAGCCTTCCGAGGTCGGGGACCTGCGCTCGGCAGTCTTTCGACGCCGTAATGCCCTCGCCGTCCGAAAGTACGGCGTCGCTGCCATCGCTGAAGGCGCCCTCCGCCGCCATGGCCGCCTGCCTGGCGTGGTGGGCCCAACGCTTTGTCGAACGGTCCTTAAGTGTCTTAGGTTTAAACCTACTACACGCTCTGCAGTTCGCTTCGGGGTGGTCCCTCGGCAAGCAGAGATTGCACGTGGCGTGCCTGTCGACCCAAAGGTACTTGCGATTGCACTTGGGGCAGAATTGGAAAGGGGTACCCTCCATACGCACCTTGAGGCAGCGGGCTGGTAAGTGTAGGAAATATATAAGGTGTACCTATATATCAAGAGTGAAGAGTATGTACCACCCCCCACTCTCCCTACTTGCAGGGCCGAGGCCAGCGGCCTACTAGGCCCGGGCCGAGGCCAGCGGCCTTCCGAGGCCCAGATCCGTCGTGCAGCAGCCGACGGTCGATGTCTTCTCCAGCCGTCGTCGAGGGTCGACGTTGGGGTGGGGAAGGATGTTAATAAAGAAGTTAATTTTCAATAATTAGCAAAAGTATGGCTAAGGCCAGGGAACTCCGCAAGATGCTTCCGACCAGTATGGCGGAAAAAAACAATCTGAGGATCCTAGACGCGCGAGGGATCTTGGGTACAGTGGACGTCACACTAGGGATAGTATTACTGGCACGCCTGTGTCGACGCCCATTTTCGAGTTTCGAAAAACAAACTGTAATACTCCGCAGCTTCCACTAGATGTCGGCCTATGCACAGCATGTGATCTAAGCAGATTCCACAAGCCTCAGAAATATATATATATACACACACACACACACACACACACACACACACACACACACACACACACACACACACTCGGTAACAAAAACATTATTAAGGGATGCTATAATTCACAGAGACACCAAAAAACACTGCACATTCCCCCATTATGGTAAGCTTACCATCCATAACTTGCACCATCTACGTGCATTGCTAAGACTAACACCCAGGACATCAAAGATGACATCACAAATATCATTGATAACATCACTGATGACATCACATTTGAAAATAATGTGAATGACAAGCCCCTACCTACAAGGGGTTCTTTCTATTATGTTGGTAGCAAGATGTCTGGGGTAATTGTGGAATGTTGCACATGTTATAACTACCTAACAATTGAAGACTTAATACACACTTGTGCTAGTACAAACAATACATATGCAGACCCAATGCATAGAAATGAGAGGCACATTCAGGGAAATTGAAGTAAGGAAGAAAGAAACAGCATGATCAGAAAGTGTATGTTCCTGTATACAAATTAATTGTGTATTTGAGGCCTGCTATTGCCCCATGCATGTGCATCATGAGCTGAGACCAGAGACTAAGGAAAGTACTTTAAGAACACACAACAAGGGTACCGTTTTCATATACAGCTCCTTTTCAATTTTTATATTGTGATTGTCAGTGAATAAAAGCACCTGGCCTATATTTTTCAATGCACCAAAATAAGTGAGGCAGACATGTGATGTCAGCAATTATGTCATCAATATTTGTGATGTCATCTTTGATGGCCTGGGTGTTAGTCTTAGCAATGTAGAGATTGAGGAAGAAGAGGAGGAAGAGAATGAAGTGGAGGAACCTCGTACGAGGAGCACCCAGCGGGAGTCGTTGGTGTGGCAGTTGTTTTCCGTGTATGGGAACGTACGAAAAGCATGTGGGAAGATGGTTAAGTGTAACCAGTGCGAGGTGGTGCTGAGTCGTGGGAGATTTGGTGCGTACAGTTTTGGAACGACAACCATGAAGCGACACCTCACTTTGTTCCACACTGCAGACATTCGCAAGGTGGTGCCATGTGAAGAGCGTAGTCGATTGAGTTCCTCCACAGCATCCTCCGTGTCCGATCCTCCCACCACAAGAGACACTCCTGTGGGGGAGCGCCACCCTCCAGCTGCCTCACAAGCCATTTGCAATGCTGTTGACCCTTACTTTTCAAAGGTGACAGTAGTGTGCACGTATTGTGACGCAGTACTCTGCAGGGGGAGAGTTGTCCAAGTGCTTTTGAGGCTGCAGTCACAGAGCATCAGAAGATCTGCTCCTAACCTAAATAGAGCGTACCCTAAATATTTCTCTGTTCACTTGCCCTTTCTTACCCCATGGCTGGTGTCCCTTCCTTAACCTCCTTTGCCTTCTTCCCTTAGTGTGCCGTGTGCTGTTAAGCAATAATCGTAAAAACAACACAAATGACAGAAAAGGCTCTTTTCAGAGCTACCTTTCTCAGTGTAACAATAGAACTATGAAGTGACGGTCGTAGACCCCCGCGGAGTGCTGAAAAAGTTTGCGGACAGTCGTAGGGGAAAAAAGGGAGGGTGCAAGTGGAGCAAACACAATGAAGTGTACGCTGGGAGTAAGTGGCGGCTCTGAAAAGAGCCTTTTGGTGGTGTGCTGAGTGGGTCACAAAGTGTGGATTGGTGAAAACGGATTGTCACATAGGTTAGTGTGATTGCAATGCATTTTGTACATTGCGAAGAAAAAAATGATTGCCAGCATATGTGAGGTGGACTCCATCTCTGCGGAAAATGGAAGTGCTGCGAAACAAAATGTTTTCATTGTGGAAAGAGAGCATGCCAACATCTCTTAGAAATGCACACAGAGCCTTATTCACACTGTGTCTCACTTTCTCCATTTGTGGACGAAACGCAGAAGAACGCAGCCATATTTGCCTTTGTGCAATACGGGAGAAAAGTATTTGACAATTTGGAAACATGTCCATGAGTTTCGCGAGTCCTTCCTTCATTGCAAATTGCAAAGAAATTCCAGATACATGGCCTAAACTGTTTCCTCCGCAATGAATGATCAGTATATCTGAAGGACGCTGTGTCAGTAAAGTAACACAGAGAGGTACCAAGTCCAGCCATCTCATGCCACATACGCCATGCCTGTTCACTTCCACATGAGGAAATCCGAGATTCGTAGATAAACTGCAGCTTTCTGCATGCACTTTCAACCAATGTATCCATGAGTCTCCCAAAATCCAGATAATCTGTTTTTGAGCATGGACAGCCATGGCTGTGTGGTCTCCTGTGAGGGAGAAGACGGTCTTATTAACGTACGTCGGTCAGAACACACCTACTGAACTTTATGGACCAATCCCTAGCTCCGCTCATTCTTATTTACATGCGTTTCCATATCATTGCAAATCACCTACTTCACAAGCTACTGTGCAAGTATTGCGAATTTCTATGTACAGCTCCATGCATGAGTATAGAGTACAGGTATGTAAATTGTAATCAGAGAACATGTGGAACCCTTATGATTTAATTTAGACAAAATAATGCCGCTAAATGTCCATAGGGAATACATAACAACGCACCCCCTTTATAGTGCAAGATGTCCTATTAGTCAATCACAAATCACACGACTGCTTACTGTCCTCCGCATAACCTGTACATACGTTGCAAGCATGGCTATTTAGGGCAGACCTGAATTTTGTATGTGAAAATGTCAGAGTTGTGTACTCTGTACGGCCTATAGTTATGGTACTTGCAATGTGATCGTATGAGAATAGTAAGCGCTCCCGATTGCGGTGGTGACATTTTCTTCTGAGGGTCTCCCGATTTTTCAGCATTGTGCTTTTAATGTACAAGTAGAAAATGTTTCCCCATCTAGTACTATACCCTATCGCTTACAAACCTCCCTCCTATGCACAGTACACTTTGTAAACAACAAGGCATTTCCTTACCCTTAAAAGTTTGAGCTATTTTGAAGGACTGGCAAGTACCATATTGCAAGTACCATGCAAAGACTGCACAGAGAGAAATGAAATGTACACGTGCACTGGGTTGAAATATAAAAGGTGAATGATGTGACGAAAGAAAGACATTCAATGTGTGCAGTGTCATCACTGCTGCAAACACACAATGTAATTGATTTTTTTTTGTTGATTCGCAGTGAAGACTACTCTCCTGAAAATCAACACCATCTACACTGTAGACGACATATCCGAAGAAACCTGGTCATCTTGCACATAAAAGTAAGTACAGTACAACCTTTATATGGTAATTACTCTACAAAGAGGCTGCGTAAGTGGGTTATTGGTTTAGTTTGGGCACCAAAGCAAGCATTGATTTGTAAACCATTCTACTTACAAATATCCATTCATTGAACAAAGAATAACAGGCAGAATAGCTGACAAATCCCTGTGCATTTGGTACCTAAATAACATATGTAATGCTTAGAAAGTTAGATTGTGAAATGAAGTTGTTGTAGTAAGCTTTTACCATTTCGGTTATTAATAAGGGTTCTCGTCACAAGTAGGGCACTTTGTACTCTCATCTGAAGTACATTGTAGTAGTATACAAACAGTAAAGTAGCCTTACCAAATCATTGCAAGAGTTTCAATGCACGTTGACACACCATGACAAAGAGCTTCCCCATCTGACTCATGCACACTGCACTCATACATTGGACAACAGACCAAAGTATATATTTTTTCTGAACAGACACCACAGAATGCCTACCAAAAAGCAGCTCCGTAGAAAGGAACGCAGATGTAGATCAAATAAAAATAAAGGTGCCCAATGTAAGCATCCACTAGTTGTAGAGTTAGTAGAGAATGTTGGTATAAACCAGCTAATGCAATTGGGTAACAAAATAAAGGAAGTCTCAACTACGGAAACTGTACCTCCTCCATCAAAAAGTGTCACAAAACACAAAAACTTAAAAAAAAAAATACCTACGAGTACAGCTAACAATGTTCCTAATAATCCTGATAGTGTAAGAAGAACCCACGGTAAAAAAAAAGTATTTTAGCAAAAATATTTTTCGTCACAGAGTCCTTCAGAATCTAGTAAGAAGAGGACCGAAATCATGCTCACCCCTTAAAGCCTACCGTAGAAAGTTTATCTTACAAGCTCTCGTGGACAGTGCAATCCTTCTCAAAAGGAAGTTGTTCATATGAGTGTTAAATGGGATGAAAGCACTAACAAAACTAAGTACCAAACTACAAAAGAAACTCAGCAATAACGGAATGAGAACAAAAATAATTTCTTAAATGTTTGTGGTGGTGAATGGAGTCACAACAATCACAGAGACATATTTTAATGAAGAAGCATACAAACAAAATCAAACAAACACAATTGCCATCCATAGTAGTGGACGAGGTTATGATAAAATCAATACTACCATTATGGAACAAGAAACACTACTTACAAAAGTATCCCCTGAAAACTCACAATTACCTCTCAATTCAGCAGAACCACACCGTCCAGTATACAAATGGCTGGGCACATCAATGTGTGCCATTCCAAACAAAGCTTTCAAATCTTTACATCAGTTCCTCAATCAATATGTAAAAGGTAAAGACAAAAGTAAAATGAAAGTGCTGCAAAATATGGATATTTGTCCAGTGCGGAAAGACACAGGACTAAAATGACATTCATTAGCCTGCATTTCTGGGCCTTATTTGCAAAAGTACCATCCATGATATGAAAAGAATATCAATACATCATTCCAATGTAAGAAATTTAGTGTATAAAATATATTATGCAAAAAGTCCAGCTTCAGAATTAGGCAATTTAAATACCACTCTTCTGCATGGTACACCCAAATACTTACAAGAAGAAATTGACCGTATTCAGAAAAAGTATTTTGGAAGTGAGAGCCACTTACAAAATGCAATAGTTTTAGAACATAGTAGCAACAATTCTGCACATAGCAACCTTCTATTACACGCATGTAGAAAAGAAATAGTAAAATTTAAGAAGTCATCGGCTGAAGTACCAAACCATGTGTCTGTTGCCGCAGGACGTTTTAAAAAAGGAACACAAAAAATGTGGACATATCATACAAAATAGAAGACAATGAAGACTCTAAATGGTTTGAATTAGCTTTGTACCTTTTAGCTGAAAACAAATATGAACTAACTGAAGGCCTCATATGTTGCAGTTACTGTATGGCAAAATTAGAAAACCACCACACTCCTTCACGTCCTATTAAAAATAATTTGGAATTGTTTCCATTACCAAAAATCCTGCAACAGCTCAATTTGTATGAGCGCATAATAATTCAAACAGTTCACCCATTTCAAGCATTATACGCCTTCATCCAAAAACAGCAAAATTACCTTCCTCTGAATTGGTGAAAGGCATTCGTGGCAAAGTAGTTTATTTGCCATTAGATCTAACGGAAAATGTACACACTCTAGGAGTGGAACGTTCAATAGAGCATTCTTTAATAGTCTTGGTAAATGGAGTACCAACAAAGGACAAAACAAATTTGGCAACAATTAGTGGATTTACACAAAGTTAGACAAGCATTGCAATATCTAAAAGACAATAATGAGTACTACAAGGAAATAAATATTTATGAAAGCTTAAGGGAAACAACCGAAATAATTCAAGAGCCATCAGAAACTGGACAATTCGAACTTCTGGATCCAGCGACAGTATCCACTCTGTTGGACCATTACACAATTCATCCATTGCATTCCAATGAAAGCATAGATGATGCACTAGAAACTTACCAAATGCGACAAACCAAAGGATCACCAATGAGTATTTGGGAAAAAAGTATAGAAGCATGTGCTTTTCCACTGCTATTTCCTACTGGCAAAGGTGGAAGATACGATGATAGACCTACTCAGATTGGGGCATCAGAATACCGCTCATTACGAATGTATTCGCAAGATCCCAGATTTAGACAAAATGTGGAATACATATTCCACCTACTCTATGAAAGTGAATTAGCAACACTATGTTAGGAGTTGCACACATTCTTAAATCTGGAACCCACTTTCAAAATATGTCAGCTACGCAGTTAATACAAAAAGTACAGGAAAAAGATGATCAAGTATAACAAATTTGTTTTCAAACATGCGTGGTACAAAGAATACTGGTTCAGACGGCACGGAGATGTGCGTTGCATGATCAGAAACCTTGGACCACCGACTTGGGTTGTTACGCTAAGTTGTGCAGAATATGCATGGGAAGATTTACATGAGTTCCTACGCATAGCAAACAGCAACAAAAACAACAGATATATTAACACCTGGAGAACTTTTTTCTCTAGATCCAGTTAATGTGTCAAGATATTTCGATCATCGTTTCATTGCCATGCAACACTTTATTTGCAATAAAACTGTTCCTCCCCTTGGAGAAGTCCAGCACTTCTTTTGGAGAAAAGAATATCAAGCGAGAGGAGCACCACATATTCACATGCTGTTATGGATTAAGGGTGTACCGAAGTTTGGGCACGACACTGATGGCACTGTTTTGCAGTTTATCCAAAAATATGTCACATGTGAAATCCCTTCACAACAGACGCATAAGTGAGCTGCATGGGCAGATTTTACAATTTCAAAGACACAAATGTGGCAAATATTATCATCGCAAATACAAAAACAGAGGTAAATACTACACCAAATGCCGCTTTGGTTTCCCTAGACCAGTTACAGAAACAGGGTAAGTAAACAACTTCATGTCTTCACTTTGACATAGTGTTAAAGGTAAATCACCTAAAAACACGTATTATATAAAAAGAAGGGAAGAATCAAAATATATCAATGATTACAATGCAATCAACCCTCTTATGGAATGCAAACATAGATGTGCAGTACATTGCAGACAATTCAACTGCGGTTGCACGATATGTTACAGCCTACTTAGGAAAAGCAGAAAAAACAGAGCTTCAAGATCTCTGGGATGACCTAGCATCAGACAAAACATTATCACAGAAATTGTACAGCCTAGGCATAAAAATGCTCTCTCATAGCGAATGTGGGGCCTATGAAGCAGCATATCGTTTAACCGGCACTGCTTTGTATGGAAAATTAGACAACATAGTATGGCTCAGTCTTGGTCCTGCAAAATCTAGAAAAAAAAGAGTGCTAAAATCATATGAGGACATAGAAACAATTGCCAGAAATGATCCCAACAGCCAAGACATTCGAAAAAACAATTTACTGGACACATACTATCCGAACAGGAGTACCACTCTGGAAAGTATGTGTCTATACCACATAGCTCAAAACTTTGCATACAAAAATAATGTAAAACCCGATGAAAGCAAACGTAGATATAGAGTGACCGATTGTGAAGGGAGCTTAGTGAAACTTAACAAATGAAGCTTAATCAATCATGTAAAATGATCATTAGAAACTACTCAACAGAAATAACTATATTACATATCTCTGTTACAACTTTTCAAACCATGCAGAAAAGAGGAAGACATACTACATAATTATGACTGCTATGAAGATGCTTTCAAAGCAAATGAAAGTACTATCACGGATGTGAACTTTACGCAGTACAAAACAATGTTACACAATGAGCAGCAACAGGAAGAAGAACTTCAGGCCCAAATAGATAAGGGCTCTTCCGACAGTAGTCAACCTTCTGTAACAGGAAGTCAAGAACCACTAGGACAACCACTAATAGCAAATGAGGCTGAAGTATCTATGGCAGAAGTAGAAAACACCATGTATCAGTATCAAGAAGATACAGAAGACTTAACTGTACAACAAGCAAACAACGATCAGCGCACCATTATTGAAGACGTAACAAAACAAATTGTACATAGTGTACAACACGAAAATAAAGAATGTACCTGCCAAAATTACAAACATATACTGCTGTACGTCAGTGATGAAGCTGGATCAGGGAAAACATTCTTAATCAAAATCAGCAGCAAGTTCCTTCAACAATTGACAAACAACAACCTGTCAGCTGTTGTAACAGCCCCCACAGGTTTAGCTGCCTACAACATAGGCGGTGTGACTTTACACCGATTACTACTGCTTCCAGTAGAGCATCAAAATAAATTAGACTACTACAAACTTTCTGCAGAAGCTGCAACGGAATTACGTAGAGTATTGAAACAAATGAAAATGCTACTAATAGATGAAGTGAGCATGGTCTCCAACTTAATGTTGGCTTTGATTCATCTCAGATTGCAAGAAGTACTTAAAAATAATAACGAAGAACTCTTAGCAGGGAATCACATTATCGTTTTTGGAGATCTTCTACAATTGACACCATTGAAAGGTGAACCGATTTTTAAAAGCTTAGGCCACAAACTCTGCTGGAAAACTGTTGGTAGCATAGGTAATGTTAACCTTTGGCAACATTTCCAATACAGAGAATTAACTGAGAACATGCGTCAATCTGCAGATCTCACTTATGCCAACATCTGAATAAGTATTAGAGTTGGTGTATTATCGCAAGAAGCACAAGGTGTATTGAAAAACCGACATATACATGCACTTTATGGCGACAATGCATGTGCAACCGATGCTATGGAACAAATAGCGCACAAAAATGTCAATTGTATGGCCTTAATGCCAACTCTTGCAAGCTGTTTCATATTCAATTAAACAATGTTAAAGAAAGAAATGCAACCAATAATAGAAATTGGGCCACAGACAAACTAGACGTACATGGTATGACAGTAGCCATGTGTGAGCAAGCCACAACAAGACTAAATAGTTTAGAAAATTCAATTTCCAACACAGCTTGATTGGAAAAAATATTGAAATTGTCCTTAAAATGTAGAGTAATGCTTGAACGTAACCTTGACGTAGAGCAAGGGCTAGTTACTGGAGCACTGGGCACAGTTGCTGGCTTTCAATCATACCCACGTGATAGCAACATTCAGTTTGTAAATAATAGCTTTGATAAAGTTTCAGAAGTGAAAAGGATAAGCCGCTCAATTGCCCGATTCCTTCTCTTCAAACACATGTATGTATGTAGAGAGCAGTTTTCTCTAACTCTTGCATATGCAGTTACCATTCATAAATCCCAAGGTCTTATCCTAGACAAAGCATTGATAGATATAGGAAACACAGTGTTTAAGGAAGGCATGAGCTAAATAGCATTATCACGCTTACGTACACTTGACGGTCTATTGCTAATAAACTTTGATTCAAGTAAAGTCAAAGCTCATATTCCTTGCATTCTAGAATACAATAGATTTTGTTCACTGTACACCCCTCATCTGAAACAATACCATGTTCCAGATAAAGTGAAACGTGGTCAAAGAAAAGTAAATGAAACAGAAATGCAGCAGAATTCAACAGCAAATTCTGCAAAGCAAAGAAAAGAAGCTAAAGTTTCATCAATTGCCACAAACATAGGACAACCTATTAGGGAATGTAAACCAGGGATGTCGGCAAAGATGCAACAGAAAAACCAGAAAATTCACTCAGATACAGAACGTGCTGGGCCATTCAAATTTGCAAATGAAAGTGGGGTAAGTTGCTATGCAAATGTAGCAATGAATATTCTATTTCAATTGCCACCAATTGTTAACAATATTTACCTGCACAGTACAGACAAATTGTGTTTGAAAATGTTAGTGGTGCATAGAAATGCAACAAGCAATCCTGACAACACACACAGTGTTTATGGAGTAAGGCAATAATTGGACGACTGTGCTGGAATGGTGAGATTCACTATGAACTCACAAGAAGATCCACAAGGATTTCTAATGTACATACTATTAGTATTGGAAAACAAAAGCATACCTGGTAATTAAATCTTCCAAATTTCGTACATGTGGAAACAACATGCACTCTCTGTAGCAAAGTGATACAGGAAGAAATCCCAAATGAGCGATTTGTGTATGTTTCCATACCAAAATGTGAGAGCATTCCATTTCAGCAACTTGTACAAAATGCAAACCATGGCAGATTATGTATTATTTGCAATTCAGACAATCGCTCCACCTTACTGATACAATCACAAAGTGCTTACATAATACTTATGCTTCTATGTTATAACGCCGGATGCACCAAAAACAACTGCAAACTGCCTGGATTCACACACGGTCAAGTGTCACTTGGAAAGAAAACCTTTACAACAGTAGGAATAATCTACCATGGAGGAGCTACAACCAATGCAGGTCACTACACTGCAAACATTAAAAAGAATTCCGGATGGTTCGAATGTAATGAGAGCACCATTACTCTAAAGCAGAGATTGCCAGCTAACCTAACAAATGCGCATTTAATGTTCTTAAAGCCAAAATTTTCGAAATAATGTGTACTTCAAGATTGACAACAAATTATGTGAAAGACTACAAACAGTTAGAATACGCCCACAGGTATCTAACTACCCAACAGGATGGACGAATGACACAAATAAATGATTATCACAGATCATTGGAAACAAATGCACAGGTACAATACGCCTACAGGTATGTAACTTAAAAATCGGCAGGAAGGCAACTAACAAAACAGTCATGGGAAAGATGAAGGAAACAGGATATAACAACGCCACAAATGAGTGAGTAGCACAAATCTGTAAGAACAAATGCACAGTTAGAATACTCCTACAGGTATCTAACTTGTTAAAAATGGGCAGGAAGGCAACAAACATAACATTGATCAGAAAGATAGAGGAAACACTCAAAGGAAACTTGGAAGTATTTAGTACCATAGGAAATGAAGTTTTTTTTTTATCCAACAAGGATTTTTTTTCCACAGACCCAAGGATTAGAGAAGCAAACACAGAAACTGAGCTCAATGCACAGTACACTGGTTTGCAAACTAAATATGAGGGTCAAACAAAAAAAGGTTAACTGTCTATTATGCAATGGAGTACATTTTCAAAAAATGCAAACACTAACACACCTTTTTCTTTCATCACAGAAATGGAAAAAGTGATACTTCCGCCAAGTACGATAGCCACTTCAAAAAAGTATGTGCATTCTGAACAAAGTAAGGAGTAAGTATATTGGCAGTCATTTTGTACCCATGGGAATCTACACGTCTAATCTATGGTACTAATATGCTGTAGTGCCTGTAGGCTGGGCATTGCAGCTTCGGTGAGTAACCTACCACCTACGCCTTACGACCAAGGTACAAGGAGTATAGTTCCTATCCACAACCATCGCTGCATATCAAAACCATGGTCCTTGCAAATTAGGTACTTATAAATGTACTTTTCGGACCATCGTCTGCAGCCATGTAGGTAAGACACGGGCGTGAACACAACTAGCGCATTACACCACACCCATATCGACTTGTCACACCACAGTTTATTACTTCAGTCTTGGGTGCAAGGGCTTTGGCCATGCACCCAAGAGTGCAGGGTCTCTCCACAAACACCTCAGTGATGTGTGGTAGTGGCGGTTTTTCTATAGGTGTGATATCCTTCAGTGCTTCTGGCCAGAGGCTTCACTCCTAGCTGTAGGTCCATAGATCTTATATGGGATGGGTGTGCAGTGGCTTGCACATCTAGTACTAATAACTTTGTTCTTGGATGCATGGCCTTCGGCCATGCACCCGAGAAAGGACGTACTCCCCAGTACTTGCCAATCGAAACGCAATACTATGGATGTATGCATGGGTGGCACATGCTACAGTGATTGTGGCCAGGGCCTAGAGTTTTGGAAGTAAGGCCATTCGGCCGACCGCCATGCATCCAAGACTCTAGTGCCTGGCCACAACTACCGTAGCATGTGGCACACATGGTGGCGTACTGATGAATTCTATAACCTTAGGAAAAAGTATAGCAATTACGGCATGCTGTCAATTTCAATGTTCCCTAACACCACACGTGTCCTTACAACAGTTACAAGTTTCCTGTGCACTGGACAGACTGAAATACTGCCCATATTGCACCCCTCATTTTCTGTGCGTACAAGGTGGCCATAGGAAAGACATCATCAAGAGGTTATAACTGTGTCATTAGGTACATGGGCTTCGGCCATGCACCCAAGAGTGCAGGGTCTCCCCACAAGCACCTCAGTGATGTGTGGTAGTGGGGCTTTTTCTGTAGGTGTGGTATCCTTCAGTACCTCTGGCCAGAGGCTTCCCTCCTAGCTGTATGTCCTTAGATATTACATGGGATGGGTGTGCAGTGGCTTCCTCGTCTAGCACTTGCAACTTTATTGTTGGGTGCATGGCCTTTTGCCACTCCCAACATTACTCCCCACAACTTGGCAATCGACACGCAATACTACGGGTGTATCCATGGGTGTGCTATGCTGCGGTGGTTGTTGCCAGGGCCTACATTCTTGGAAGTAAGGCCTTCGGCCGACGGCCATCCATCCAAGACTCTAGGCCCTGGCCACAACCACTGTAGCATAGCACACCCATGGCGCCATACTAATTAATGTAATAATATCCATAGAAAAAACAAATGTAATTATGGCATGTTGTCAATTTAAATGTTCGCCACCACTGCGCGTGTCCTTACAACAGTTAGAAGTATCCTGTGCACTGCATACACTGAAATGCTATCGTTATTATAGCCCTCATTTTCTGTGTGTACAAGGTGGCCATAGAAAATACATCATGAAGACCGACCCCAGGAAGAAATGCATTGATCACCCATGTTTTACTTTTTCCAACGCTGTAGCACACAGGAAGAGTTTTATACATATAACATGTGTGCGCTGGTTGTTGCTTCGCTTTCGGTGGATCCAAGATGTCGGGCGCATCCAAACAATCTGACGCAGAACCCGTCTCGCAGCAGCCAATCGGCAGAAACGTTGCGTGTCCGCGGTCATGACGACAGCCCCTTAGCCAATCGGTATGTTGTCTGCGGAGCGAACAGGGAAGTGTGATTGTGGAGCAGACATAGATATCACAATTTTTTTTCACCTTCTTTTTGGTCATTTTAAAGAAAGGTTTAGTGAAAATCCGTCCAGCGGTCTGCCCTGTAGCCGTGCGCAAAGTTTTTCCCCCATTCAGTCTATGGGAAAAAAAGACGTTTTGGGACCCCCCCCTATAACTTTTCCCCCCCAGCACCAAACATCACAAAACTTTGCTAAACAATTCAGAGTGGGCCATATACTTATTTTGCAAAGTTTGGTGAGGATTCGTCCAGGGGGAGCAAAGTTATAAGGTGCCCAAAAAATTGTTCTTCCTATGGAAACAGCAACTTAACCATAACTTCATTGCCACTAACGTGGCCATGTAATATATGGGATACATTACTCACCGTAATCGGATTTCTGATGCTTGTATCTGCTTAGATTCACATGCTGTGCATAGGCCAACATCTAGTGGAAGCTGCGGAGTATTACAGTTTGTTTTTCGAAACTCGAAAAAGGGCGTCGACACAGGGCGTGCCAGTAATACTATCCCTAGTGTGACGTCCACTGTACCCATGATCCCTCACGCGTCTAGGACCCTCAGATTGTATTTTTTCTGACATGAGGTAGCATGAGGAGTAGCGCGAGTACAGATAATCCAAGCAGATAGATAGAAAGGTAAGACTACAAGCATCCATGCACCTTCTCTCAGAGGGGAGGAAGGGTGGGTCGGTTTGTTTACATAGTAGAGGACCGCCTACGCACATCTAGTGTGTGTAGTTTCACCTCAGCCGAGCTTTGTGGGTCTTGGAAGAAAGCCGGAAGCTCGATGGACTGGTTCACGTGGAATTTTGAAATAAACTTAGGTGAGAACCTAGGGTGTGTGCGTAAAACCAGTTTATCTTTATGGACAGTAAAGAAGGGATCTTGCACTGACAGAGCCTGAATTTCACTGACTCTTCTTATAGATGTAATTGCTACTAAGAAGGCCGTTTTGTAAGTCAGGTGTTTGAGACTGCTTTTGTGCATGGGCTCGAAAGGATAGATAGCACCACGTTAAGATCCCATCCTGGTGGTGGGTTTGAAATAGGAGGGTGAAGCCTATTTACTCCTTCCATGAAGGCTTTAACTACTGGTACTTTCCACCACGACACCTTGTTATGGGAAGTGGTGTATGCTGACAGGGCTGCCAGGTGTACCTTCAGTGAGTTAAAAAACAGTCCTGCGTCCAGCAGGTGGAGCATGTATGTAACAATAGTGGAAGGAGTGCAATCAACTGGGTTGATTTGTTTATTCTGGCAACAGATAACGAATCTCTTCCATTTGTCAAAGTAGCAGTGCCTCGTGTTAGGTTTCCTAGATTCCTTTAGGATGTCCATATACCTCTGTGGTAAATTGAGATGTCCGAACTCTATGACCTCAGGAGCCATGCTGCCAGGTTCAATGAGTTGGGTTGAGGATGCACTGTTTGACCTTAGTGCTGGGACAGTAGGTTGTACCAGCCCGGAAGTTTGATGGGTTCGTACACCACCAATCTGCATAAGTGTGGGAACCACGGTTGTCTTGCCCACATGGGAGCAACTAGGACGAGCGTCATCGATTCTCTGTTCATCTTGTTGACCACCTTCCTGATTAGAGGAGTTGGTGGAAAAGCGTACGCAAACATCCCTGACCAGTTCATCCACAGGGCGTTCCCCTGGGAGTTTGGTTGGGGGAACCTGGATGCAAATCCTGGGCATTGTCTGTTTTCGCTTGTGGCGAATAGGTCTATAGTGGGGAAACCCTACTGAGAGAAGATATCTTCTACGACTTCTCTGTGTAGACACCATTCATGTTCCTCTGGGAGGGTGTCTCTGCTCAGAGCATCCGCTAGGGAATTGAGATCCCCTGGATCATGTTGCGATGACAGGAAGATGTTCCGTCTGAGTGCTCATATCCAGATTTTCTGGGCAAGCTTGGACAGATTTGGCGACCGAGTCCCTCCTTGCTTGTTCAGGTAGAACATGGCTGTAGTGCTGTACGTCCGGATTTGCACTGACAGATTTAACAGGTAGGGCGCAAACGCTAGAAGTGCTCTGAATACTGCCAGAAGCTCTAACAGGTTGATGTGATTCTTGGCCACTGAGTGCGACCAGAGACCCTGAGCTGTGTGGTGGAGATGGTGAGCTCCCCACCCCGTCAGGCATTCATCGGTTGTGACTACCGCCTGTATCTCGGGATCGTAAAAAGGTTTCCCCTTGGACAGATTCTCTCTTGTCCACCAGTGAAGGCTTTGTACAAGTGTTGGCGAAACGACCACTAGATCGTCCCACTGACCACTTGCCTGAGACCACTGTTTCGCCAACCATTCTTGCATGGGACGCATGCACAGGCGCGCGTGGGGGACCAGGTAAATACATGACGCCATCATGCCCAGCAAACGCATTGCTTTGCGTACCGTTATCTGGCGACCGGACTGATATTGCGGAATTTGCAGCAGTATATTCCGAATTCTTTCCTCGGACGGAAAGGTCAACCCCTGTTGAGTGTCTAGGATAGCTCCTAGGAACTGTTTGTATGTGCTTGGCACGAGACTTGACTTTTTCTCGTTTATTGAGAAGCCCAATTCTAAGAGGAGGTTGATAGTCCTTTGAATGTTTGCTCTGCAAATTACTGGGGTCTCCCCCGTGATGAGCCAGTCGTCCAGATAAGGGTACACCGGGATTGCCTCCCTGCGTAGGTGTGCTGCCGCCACCGCCAGTACCTTGGTGAATACCCTTGGAACCGAAGCTATCCCGAAGGGCAGAACCTTGAACTGGTAGTGCCGACTGTCCACCTTGAAGCGCAAGTACTTTCTGTGCGCCGGGAACATGGAAATATGAAAATAGGCATCTTTCATGTCCAATGTTGCCATGTAATCCCCCTTTTTTAGGAGGGGGATTACCTCCTGGAGAGTAGTCATGCAAAACTTTTGGGGCTTGACATACTTGTTTGCAGGCCGTAAGTCCAACACTGGGCGTATTGTCAAATCTTTTTTTGGCACAAGGAAGTTGAATAAATACCCTTGTTTACCTGGTGTCCCGGGACGAGTTCTATTGCGTCCTTTGCTAGCAGATTGACGATCTCCTCGAGGAGGATCTTCTGGTGGTCCAAAGAATGTATTCTTTGTCATGGAGGATGGTTTCGGGGACGCTCTAACAGTTCTATGCAGTACCCTGCGGATACTGTGGACAGCACCCATCTGTCTGATGTGATCCCTTCCCAAGCTTGGGTGAAGTTGGAAATGCGTCCCCCCTACTGGGGTTGCGTGCGAAGGGACCCTGAACTGAGCGTCACTGTTTTGGTGGAGGCGTGCCACCTCCTCTACTGGGGCTGCCTCTACCTTTTCCACGTCCTCTTTTATTACCCCTGCCGTAACCCTGGGTAGACTGTTGGTTATTATTGCTCCACGGTGTACCCTGCCCCTGGGAATAGTTAGATCCTCTCTGGGAATTTTGGCCACGTGGGAGACGAAAATTGCCATTCCCTCTCTGATCAGGGGATTTATTGGTTAGTTGGCCTAGGGATTTGAGTGTTTCATACTCGTCCTTGGCATTTTTCAGCGTGTCCTCGACCGCCTTACCAAACAGATCCGGCTCCACCGGTTTATCTAACAATGATGCTTGGGTTTCAGCTTTGAATCCAGACTGCCTTAACCAAGCGTGTCTCTTGATAACCGTTCCTTCTGCTATCAATGTGCCGGCGTTATCCGCGGCATCAAAGGTTGCCTTTAGAATGCAACCGGACACAGCTCTTCCCTCCGACAAAACTCGTGCCAACTGGCTCTTTAAGGGTTCTGGGGCGGAGTCTATGAGTGCCGCGACTTCTTCCCATTGATGGCAGTTGTAGCTGGCCAACAGGGTGGTGGAGTTGGCAATCCTTGCCTGGTAGGCGGAAGTGGAGGCTACTTTCCTGCCCAACCCATACAGTTTCTTGCTCTCCTTGTCGGGAGGAGCTTCGGACGATGACAAGGGTGTTCCAGCCCTCTTACGGGTGTTTGTAACAACTAGGGAGTCCGGCTTCAGATGCCCCCTTATATACAGTGGGTCTGATTGGGCTGCCCTGAAAAGTTTCTCAATCCTGGGGTTCACTGCTCTGGTGAGGTTAGGATTTACGAGAGAAGGGTCTATTCTCCTCTGAATAGACTTCAGGATAGGGATGGCCTGAGCAACAGGCCTCCTTTCTCCCACTAACTCTTCGGCGAAGTCCCTCTCCTCTTGAGCACCCTGGTTGTCAATGTGGAAATGTTCAGCTGCTCGAGACAGAACTTCATTCAGGAGAGGTTGGTTGTTGACAGGGGAGTCGGTAACCGGGGTTCCTTCTCTACCGGGGAATCTACTCTGTAGGTTTCCGGGTCGTCCTCATCCTCTTCTTGGTCCTCATCATCCCCATAGTAGCCCGTACCAGTTTGTTCTTCCAACATGCCCAAATCTGGATCCTCACAAAAGGATGTCTCTCCTTGATACTGAGAGTAGGGCTGTACATAGAAGGGGTCCGAAGACCATGTTGGTGTTTCAAACCGGGACATTTTACTTGGAGGTATAAGATCCTTCGAGCCTGAGGGTGCTGACCCGTCGGGAGTATAAGAGAGAAAGTGTTCAGGGTTTTTTGCGTAAAAATCTGCCAATGATGACATCCTTGACATGACCCTGTCTATGTCATCACTAGACCATTCTCTAGAACTGGGGACGACTCTTTCTGGAAGTTTCTCTGACTTATCCTGACTAGACTTGGTGGTCTGAGTAGGGGTCTTTGTGATAGCAGAAGACTTGGACTTGTCTGTATGTTTCTGAGGAGTGGAGTGTCTTAAAGGTGTGGAAGTAGGCAGAGGCTGCTTCCTTTGTTGTTTTTCACCCTCCCCGTGAGTGGAAGAGTGTTTTCCCTGTTTTTTTGCCTCTACGGAGCCTTTCGATGCCTGGCGTCGACGTTCGGGGGTAGTGTCCCCATCCTTCGAGTGGGAAGGTAGGGGTTCGGGAGCCGCCTTAACGCGGTCTGCGGGCGCCGACTCCTGGAGTGCAGTCTGGGGATGGAAGTCGGCTTCGTCCTCCGATGATCGAACTTCCGTTACCTTGGGGAGCGAGGCACTCTTGGCAACAGTGGATGATTGCCTGGAGTCATGCGGCGATCTTGATCGAGAACGCCGAGAGGACGCCGATTTGGACCGTTCTCTATGTGCCTCTTTCCGAGAACTCGACGTGCGCGTCGAGTCCCGGTTGGACTTCATGTGTTTTGTGGAAGTGCTGTGGGAAGCGCTTGTGTCGCCGGGGGTCTTCCCCATAGCCGCCCTGCCGGACGACCTTCCGAGGTCGGGGACTTGCACGCGGCTGTCTTCCGACGCCATAATGCCCTCGCCGTCCGAAAGCACGGCGTCCCTACCATCGCTGAAGGCGCCCTCCGCTGCCATGGCCTCTTGACGCCTGGCGCGGTGGGCCCAACGCTTGATCGAACGGTCCTTAAGTGTTTTGGGTTTAAAGCTACTACACGCTCTGCAGTTCGCCTCGGGGTGGTCCCTCGGCAAGCAGAGATTGCACGTGGCGTGCCTGTTGACCCAAGGGTATTTGCGATTGCACTTGGCGCAGAATTGGAAAGGGGTACCCTCCATACGCACCTTGTGGCAGCAGGCTTTTAAGTGTAGGAATATATAAGAATGTACCTTTATACCAAAAGAGTGTACAGTATGTCCACCCCCCACTCTCCCTACTTGCAAGGCCGAGGCCAGCGGCCTTCCAAGGCCAAGGCCGAGGCCAGAGGCCTTCCTAGGCCCAAATCCTTTGTGCAGCTACCGACGGTCAAATTCTTCTCCGGGCCGGCGTCGAGTGTGCAAGTTCGGTGACTCGACGTTGGGGTGGAGAAATGGGTAAATTTAACAATATTTAGGAAATGTATGGCTAAGGCCAGGGAACTCCGCGAGATGCTTCCGACCAGAATGGCGGAAAAAAACAATCCGAGGGTCCTAGACGCATGAGGGATCATGGGTACAGTGGACGTCACACTAGGGATAGTATTACTGGCACGCCCTGTGTCGACGCCCTTTTTCGAGTTTCGAAAAACAAACTGTAATACTCTGCAGCTTCCACTAGATGTCGGCCTATGCACAGCATGTGATCTAAGCAGATTCCACAAGCCTCAGAAATATATATATATTTAAACACGATACATTACTCACTGTAATCGTTTTTCTGATGCTTGTATCTGCCATTATTCACATGCTATGCATAGGCTGACATCTAGTGGTAGTCGCAGAGTATTCCATTTTTTATTTTCGAAACTTGAAAAGGGACGTTGACTGGGTGTTTAAGTAATACTATCCCTAGTGTGACGTCCACTGTAGCCATGGTCCTTCACTCGTCGATGTCCCTCAGAAAATGTTGTTTCTGACATGAGGTAGCATAAAGTGCAGCACGAGTACAGATGTAATAAAGCAGATAAGAAGCGATTTAGCCAGAAATACATCTATGCACCTTCTACTCCAAGAGGGGAGGAAGGGTGGGCACATGTGAATCTAAACAGACAAGCATCAGAAATAAGATCTAGTTCAATAAGATTACGATGAGTAATGCATCCCCTCTGAGGCTTGTGGATCTGCTTAGAACACATGCAATGCATAGACTAGCGAGCAGTATCTGTAGAAGGAGGTGGGTTCTGAGAAGGTACAGCAGCAAACAGATGTTTTAGCACTTCTTGTCCCACCTGTGAATCTGCTTTAGAATGTGTGTCAATACAGTAATGCCGAGTAAAGGTATGCATGGAACTCCAAGTAGCTGCTTTACAAATGGCTTCTTTGAGGGACGTTTGCAATGAATGCCAAAGTCGCTCCTGTACTTCTGGTAGAGTGAGCTCTTGGTGTGAAAGGCATGGTTTTCTTAGACAGAGAATAGCAGAGTTGCATGCACTTAACTATCCATTTGGAGATGGCATTCTTAGAAATGTGTTCACCCTCTCGGTCAGGTGCTATGGAGACAAACAGTTGATCCGTCTTCCATAGCGGTTTTGTCTTGTTTATGTAGTACAAAACTGCCCTCCTTACATCCAGTGTATGGAGGCTTCTCTCAGCTGAGTTTGATGGATTTTGAAAAAACGTGGGTAGTTCAATGGACTGGTAACCATAAAACTTGCATATGAATTTAGGTGACAATCTAGGGTGTGTTCTTCCTTGTGGATAACAAAGAAAGGGTCTTGTACCGACAGTGCTTGTAGCTCACTGACCGGTCTTATTGAGGTGATGGCTACTAAGACAGCGGTCTTGAAAGTTAGGTGTTTGAGGCTGGATTTGTGCATAGGCTCAAAGGGGTGACCCATGAGCTTGGAGAGTACAACATTAAGATCCCAACCTGAAGGAGGGTTGGAAATTGGGGGGTAAAGTCTCTTTACTTCTTCCATGAAGGCCTTAATAACTGGAACCTTCCACCAGGACACCTTGTTTTGTGAAGTGGAGTACGCGGAAAGAGCTGCTAGGTGAACCTTGATGGAGTTAAATACTAGGCCAGAATCTAGTAAGTAGAGTATGTAGTGAAGAATGTTTGATGGGGTACATTCATTTGCATTTAGATCTTTTGATTGGCACCATATCACAAATCTTTTCCATTTGTTGAAATAGCAATGCCTGGTGTTGGGCTTGCTTGCCTCCTCGATGATATCCATACACCTTTGAGGTAGTTTTAAATGTCCAAACTCTATGACTTCAGGAGCCGGGCTGCCAAGTTCATAGAATGAGGCTGTGGATGGTTTGTAGTACACCCCCATGCTGGGAGGCAGGGGCGTTGCTAGGGGGGGGGCTAAAGGGGCTATAGCCCCTGAGCTTTTGGTTGCAGCCCCGGTTAGAATCTCAGGAGCTACAGCCAAAAGACTAGCTAGCCCCCAGTCCCAACAGTTCCGACATCAGTTTAGCCCCGGGTCTTTTCCAGACCTAGCAACTCTCCTGCTGGGAGGAGCCTGTTGTAGGGGCATGGAAGTTTGATCGGGTTGTACATCGGCAGTTTGAGCAGATGTGGAAACCATGGTTGTCTTGCCCACATAGGGGCTGATTAGTGTGGCTTGTTCCCAGTGCATCTTGTGCACTATTCCTCTAGTGGCACTGGGGTAAAAGCGTAAGCAAATTTCCCTTACCAGATCATCCACATAGGGCGTTCCCTTGGACTGTGGTTGGGGAAATATGGATGGGAAGTCTGGGCATTGTGCGTTTAGGTTTGTGGCAAACAAGTCTAAAGGAGGATAACACCACAGGGAGAAGACCTCATCTATAAATTCTCTGTTCAGCTGCCATTCATGCTCCTCGGGTAGAGGATTTCTGCTTAGTGTCTCTGGTAAAGTATAGAGTTCCTGTCAAGTATCGTGGACCTTCAGGTAGGGGTTAACGACAGGCGGAAAGAGCCCCAGTCCCTACAGGCAACTGGGGCCTCTTTCCACAGACGGAAGGGAGACGTCACCCCCTCCCCCCCACCCAAGAGCATAGCCTGCAGTGTAGAAGATACCGGTCAGGCTAGGGGCTTGAGTGGAAAGGCAAGAGCAACAGCAGAGCTTTTTTTGTATTTGTACTTTATTAGAGCTTATATACCACTTTTATCCAAAGCCCTTCACAAAAATATAAAAACAGTACAAAAATATGAAAAAAGTAGGGAAGATCATATCAGTTCAGAAAGCTAACAATCAAGGACAGTGAAGAAAATCGATTTTTCAGGGAGACCCGAAAGTGAATAAACAGTGATAGAACAAAGCGATAGAGGAAGAGTGTTCCAATGCAGAGGAGCAAGGAGCTGGAAAGAACAAAAACGAGACTTCGCACAGGGTGAACGAGAAACAGTGAACTTAAAAAGACAAGAAGAACAAAGAGATCGAGAGGGAGTATAAAAGGGCAGGAGAGCACCGAGATAGTCTGGAGCTAACCCATAGAAAGATTTAAATACTAAGCAGAGAACACTGAATTTAAGTTGAGAATGAAAAGGTAACCATCCAAGAGATGCAAGTGATGCCGAAATGGAATCACGATAGGAGAGAAGGCAGAGTAAACGAACAGAAGAGTGGAATATGGATTTCAAATGAACCAGATGAGATGAAGGAAGACCAAAGAGCGTAACAGAGCAATAGAAAAGTCGAGAACAAATGACAAGAAATAAGCAGTTTAATTGCATGGAAAGTAAGAAGGGAGCGAACTTTATGAATATTATACAGATGAAAACGGCAAGATCGGGATGTGAGAGAAATATGAGGGATAAAAGAAAGATTGGAATCCAGATAGAGACCAAGATTTCACGCAGTAGGAGAAATGGAGAGGGTAGTGGGCGGAAAAGAAATAGATGGTGGAGGAGAAAAAAAGTTGGCGGTAAAGAATAGAACCTCTGTTTTCCCAGCGTTCAAAGTGAGAAAGTGCGATGACATCCAAGATTTAATAGTGGTAAGACAAGAAGAAAGAGTATGGTGAATTTCAGGTGTGAAAGATGAGAAAGACAGAAAAAGTTGTATGTTATTAGCATAGAAATGATGAGATACCAAAAGAAGTAATCACAGGAGCAAGTAATGAAATATAGAGTGAAAATAGAAATGGACTCTGGACAACACCTTGGTGAACACTGTGCTCGAGGGGAAGGGGTGGAGAAGTCTTCCCACCCAACGAGACAGAAAAAGTTCTGTTAGAAAGATAAGAGGAGAACCAAGAAAGAACAGAACCCTGAAAGCAAAAGAGGAGAGTCAAGAAGTAAAGAGTGATCAACAGTGTCGAAAGCAGCTGACAAATCAAGAAGAATAAGAAAGGAAGACTGTTTATGGTGACGAGCAGACAGAAGAGAATTAAGCACACCCATTAACGCAGTCTCGGTGGAATAACGAGGACGAAATCCGGACTGAAAATGAGGGAGAATAGATCATTCATTAACAAAAGAAGAGATCTGAGCTATAGGGAAGAAATAACAAACAGAGACAATGAATATGACTTCAGGTATGTCCTTCGTGTTTCCACCAGTAACACCCCCAGAGCACCCCACTCTTACCTGTGGACCGGTTAGGTGAAGCGGAAAACCTACTTGCAGTGAGTCAAGCGGCCGGGGCTGATAGAAGTTTCAGGTGGTACCCAATAGAAAAATGCATGGAATGGAGTGTAGTTCCAAAAGCGAGTTCCCAAGGGAGACCCTGATCCGGGCGGCACAAGGGTGCAACTAAGGGGACACATACACAGGCACCAGTGTCCAGATGCAAACGAGGTATCCCAACAGCGGGAGCAGTTCAGGAAGAGGGGAGATAGGGCAATGGGGGGGAAACAGTCTTGATGATAGTCAGCAAAGCGTCCAAGTGAAAACCACACTGATCAAGCCCAGTCCAAGTTCAGGAGCATAAAACTCATCAATTTACAGCGTAGCATCCCGGAAGATGAGGAAGGCAAAATGGGGTAATGGAAGCAGGCAAGTATGGGAGAAGGGGAAAAGAAGTGGAAGGCACCATGGGCGAGTGAGCGTCAGCCAGCAGGAGGCTCACGCGAGGGAAAAGGGGTCTATACAACGGACATCAATGAAGGCAGAGAACAAGGGTTGTCGAGAGACATTAGCCGCGTCAAAGGGAGCCGGGTAAGCAGTCTAAAGGAGGGAGCCGTGCGTCGGGAAACAGAAGAAGAATTAAGAAGAGCCAAATCCGACAGCGTAGCCAGGGGTCAAAGTCTAGAAAGCAAGGATCTCGAAGGAATCAGGATACGTGGAGCAACTGCACCGTGCGAAAACAAACAACGGTTTAGGAGCACCGCTGTAACTTACGCACTGTCTGACCCGCTAGATGCAGCTGAAATGCTTGCAGGCCTTTGAGTACAGAGAGTAGCTCCAACAGGTTGATGTGATTTTGGGCTGTGATCTGTGTCCACAGGCCATGGGCTTTATGGTGAAGGTAATGGGCTCCTCATCTGGAGAGCTAGGCATCTTTTGTATCGCATCGCTTGAACTGGTGGATTGCATCTTTAGCAGATTTTCTTTGGTCCACCAGCGTACTAGAAACAACCACTAGATCGTCCCACTGGCCGCATGCCCGAGACCATTGTTTCGCTAACCACTTCTGCATTTGGCGCATGCATAGCCGCGCGAGTGGTACTAGATAAATGCATGAAGCCATCATCTATAGCTGGCGCATTGCCTTGCGTACGGTTACTTGGCGACAGGCGAGATATTGAGGTATTTTCAGTAGCATGGTCTGAACTCTTGTTTGAGGCGAAGACTGGCCCCTCTTGTCTTTAAGATAGCGCCTAGTTTGGTTTAGAGGTAGGCTTGATTTCTTCTCGTTGTTTGAAAACCCCAATTGGAAAAGAAGGCTGGTAGTTCTTTGGGTATTTTGCTTGCAAATTTGAGGGGATTCCCCTGTTATCAGCCAGTCGTCCAGTAAGGGTAGACTGGGATAGATTGTCTGCGTAAGTGCATCGCCACTACCGCTAATACTTCGGTGAATACCCTTGGAATTGAGGCTATGCCGAAGTGGAGCACCTTGAACTGGTAGTGTTGATTTGCTATGTTTAATCGCAGGAATTTTGTGTGGGCTGGGAACATTGAAATATGTAAGTATGCATCTTTCATAACCAATGTTGCCATGAAGTCCCCCTGTTTTAGAAGGGGGATAACCTCCTGTATCGTTGTCATGCAGAACTTTTGTGGCTTGACATATGTGTTTGCAGCATGCAGGTCCAGGACAGGCGCATTTTAAGGTCTTTGTTTGGTACAAGGAAGTATGTTTAATAGATACTCTTATTGACGTGGACGATTTCCAGTTATTTTAATGTCTTTTTATTGGCATTTGTACACAAAGTCCTGAACATTCCAGTTTTTCATTATTATAATTTCAGCATGTTTATGCATATATTAATCACAGTTCAGTAAAGACAACTTAACATAATAACAACACTGAGAACTTTCTTCACACAGTGAGCCAGATATTATAAGTTACCGTAGTGACTAACATACTCTTTGTCCATATTCCCCTTTTCTCCATACTGTATTGGCGTCCCTTCCAAGGGACGGGAGACGGAACCTTTTTCACCAGAAAAAACCTTCTTTCCCTTTAAATTTAGAGGTGCGTTGGGGTGCAGCCCAGGGAGCATGCGCTGCCCTGACACCACCCTCCGGCGCCACACCTCAGTCCCCATTGATGCGTCGACAATAGATTTAACATTGCCTAATGACACCAGTATTATTAGGGGGGAGGTTAGTGGACGTATGGAGGAAAGGGGACTATGGACTAAGAGTATGTTAGTCACTACGGTTGGGAACTTATAATTACTCTTACGTCCAGTCCCCTTTCCTCCATACTGTATGGGCGATTACAACTGAATGTAGCCCCAGGGTGGAGATGAAACCCTCCTTAAGCAAATAGGTTCCTGAGAACCGCCTGTCAGAAGGACGCATCAGATCTAGAGCCGACAACCAAACAGTAATGCTTACAGAAAGCCAAGGCAGAGGCCCAAGTGGCCGCTCTGCTTATGACTTGCCAAGGGACATGGCGCTGGAATGCGATGGCCGTTGCCTTGGCCCCGACTGCGTGGGCATGCATGTTGGCCGGAAGTGGCTTGTGCTGGCCCTCGTACGCTTCTTTGATGGCAGAGACCATCCAGCGGGACATGGGAGCCTTCGAGGCCTGATATCCTGGCCTTGAGCCTCCAAAAGTGACAGGGCGTCCGACTTGCGGAAGCCTTTGTTCCTGTCCAAGTAGAATTTTAGGGCACGTCTGACATCCAGGCAGTGCAGCACTCTCTGTACTTCGTCCTTGGGATCGGGGAAAAACATAGGAAGTACTATTTCCTCGTTCAAGTGGAACGCAAACGGAACCTTGGGCAGAAACGCCGGGTGCGTCCGCATGACTACCTTGTCTTTGTGAAAGGTGGTATATGGTTCAGAGGTGACCAGCGCCGGGATCTCGCTGACTCTGTGAGCCAAGGTAGTAAGGCTGTCTTGATGGTGACCAGCCAGATGTCCATGGACGCCATTGGCTCGAATGGTTTGTGCGCCAGGGCGCCCAAGACTATGTTAAGGTACCACACACAGGGTGCAGTCTCTTGACGGGCGGGTAGAGCCTAGCGAGACCAGTCAGATGTTTCTTGACTATATGGTTGGAGGAGGAGAAAATGCCCTCCTCAGAGTTCCTGTAAGCCCCAATGGCTGCAAGGTTATGTGTGGCATGTGTCCACCTGCACGCCCGAATGAGCGAGGTGTGCCGAAAAGGAGAGCACGTCGTCCAAAGTGCACGCCAAAGGGTCGATACCCTTGGAGTCTGCCCAGTGGCAGAATTTGGTCCATTTGCTTTTGTAATGGGCCATGTGGCTTTTCTCCTGGCACCCTGTATGATCTCCAGATTGGCCTCTGAGAGGCTAAGGTGCCTGTCACGCTTACCAGGAGACCGGGGTTCACTGTTCGCGCTCCCCCTCCCTGGCGCCTCTACCCGCGTTTCCGCGTTTGGGGAGGCGCCGGGGGGAGAGCTCCAGGGACAGGGGCGGCAGCTCCGCGGCGCTTGCGTCGGGAACCGCGATTACGGTTCCGCGCATGCGCCGTGGGGGCACCAGCCGAGGCGTGGAGCAGCTTGCTGCTCAAGCCTCATTCTGGGGCCGCCGGCGCCTGGCAACCATCAGGCTTGCGCTCCAGGCCTCGCAGGCGCCGGCGGCCCATAAAGGGGGAGGCGCGGCCTGGAGCAGATCGCGTCTCAACGCGTTCTGTTCCGGATCGTGTCCTCGCCTGCTCCCGCGCTTCTAGCTAGAGCTTACCTTGTTCCTTGCTCCTCCTGTCCTTACCTTTCTCCGTTGCCAGCCTTCCCTCCTGTTGCCTGGGTCCTTCCTGGCATCATCCCCTGGTCCCGCTTCCTTCCCTCCTGGTTCTCCTTCTTGCCTGCCTTGGTTCCTTGCCTGCATCCTTCTCCCTTCCTTGGCCTGGCCCTTTCCCAGTTTTCTCCTGAGCCATCTTGGGTTTCACTACCTCTCAGCTTCCAGTGCCTGCTACAGTGTGGCCTCCCACACCTTTGGACTCTCAACTTCTCCGCACCCATTGCCAGTTACAAGTGTGGCCTCCCACACCTTTGGACTCTCAACTTCTCCGCACCCATTGCCAGTTACAAGTGTGGCCTCCCACACCTTTGGACTCTCAATTTCTCCGCACCCATTGCCAGTTACAAGTGTGGCCTCCCACACCTTTGGACTCTCAACTTCTCGGCACCCATTGCCTGCTACAAGTGTGGCCTCCCACACCTTTGGACTCTCAACTTCTCAGCACCCATTGCCTGTTACAAGTGTGGCCTCCCACACCTTTGGACTCTCAACTTCTCAGCACCCATTGCCTGTTACAAGTGTGGCCTCCCACACCTTGGACTCTCAACTCCTCGGCACCAATTGCCAGCTACGGGTGTGGCCTCCCACACCTTGGGACTCTTAACTCCTCTTCAAGGATTCCCTCCGACCACTTCTTCTGTCAACGCTGTACAGAACTGCCATCTCTGGAATCTGGTTGTGGCATTGGGAATCGGTCCATCTTCCACCCAGTTCCCATTCAGGGTGGAGGAAGGGCTGGTTGCTTGTGTTACCAAGTCTTCTCGTCAGTCTGGCTGCCCCGTCGAGACCATCCAGAAATACAGGTACGCAGCATTCCCTTGATTCTCATCTTAACAGATTGAGACGCCTTCCTTCCGATTTGGATATGGAGGACACGCAGGACCTACGGAGTGAGTTGCAAGCCCTCAGGGCAGAGATGTCTGCTCTTAATCAAGAAAATCAAGTCCTACGACAGATGGTAACTCAGGGGACAGGAGGGGCCCCACAGGCCGAAAGTTCATTGGCCCATACTGCCCCAATCAGGTTTGATGGAGATCCGCGTCGAGTGGCGGAATTTTGCAACCACTGTCGCATCCATTTCCTTTTCAGATCAACCTATTTCAATAATGATAAGGCCAAAATCGGTTATATCTTGGGAAACTTAACTGGAAACGCCCTAGCTTGGGCGACACCTTTTGTGGCTACCAACAGTCCCATTCTTAACGATTTTGCTGCTTTCGAGAAGGCGTTTCTGGAGGTCTTTCAGACACCAAACTTGGCTGCCGCAGCGCAGAATCAGTTAATGGACATCAAACAGGGCAGCTCAGACATAATAACATATATCAGTCGCTTCCGCCTGTTGGCTACGGATTCGCAATGGCCCGAAGTTACGCAAAAGACCCTGTTTCGCCGGGGGCTGAGGGAGGAATACAAAGACGAACTACTTCACATCCCTGAACCTGAAAGTCTCCAACTCTTAATAAACCAGGTGCTTCGTATAGACCAGAGACTAACCGAACGAAAGACCGAGAGACGTCGACTAGAGAGAGTCGCTCCCAGAACGGCCAGTCTTCCCGCCGGCACTTTTGGTTCGACAGAATCTGGACCAGAACCCATGCAGTTGGGTGCCGTGAGAGGGCCATTATCAGAGGAAGAAAGAAGGAGGAGAAGAACATTACGATTATGTCTGTATTGTGGAGCCGCTGGACACTATTTGGGAATGTGTCCTTTACGGCCACAGAAGAAGAAGGCGGGAAACTAGAGGACCTGTCGTGTGGAGGAGAGGCAACGACAGGTCTCACCCCTTTTTCAGACCTTTCCGCCTTTTGCTCGATTCTTCTTCCGATGCAACCAGCTGTTCTATTAACCTTGAAGATTCAGATTCAACTGCCCGGCCGGACACTTGAAGTATTTGGGTTATTGGATAGTGGAGCATCGGGCAATTACATTGATGAGGAGTTTGCCAGCACTCATAAGAACCCTCTTTTGCCCAGACACTCAGTCCTTCCTGTGGAGGTTATTGATGGTACCCCCTTATCCTCTGGACCAGTTCGTCTGCACACTGTCGGACTAAGACTTAGGATCGCCAATCACGAGGAGAGGCTTGCTTTGGACGTCATCAGGTCACCTACCTACAAGTTGGTCTTGGGGTTACCCTGGCTCCAGCATCACAATCCAGTTATTAAATGGAGGGCTCATACCTTGACCTTCTCCTCCACCTCTTGTACCCCGGGATGCAGTTTGCCTGTCCAGACTCAGGCTTCTTCAACTAATTTGGAACTGCGAGACAAGGGGACTCACCTTTGTTCTGCATTGCTGATTCCTCCTGAGTACGCTGACTTCGAACAAGCGTTTGCTGAACCAAGTAATATACCCCTGCCACCTCATCGATCATTTGACTGTGCCATAGAACTGTCTCCGGGAGTTGAGATTCCGCATGGCAGGCTGTACGCGTTGTCTCGGGAAGAGAGACGAGTATTGCAGGATTATTTATCAGACTGCTTGAGTAAGGGGTATATCGTACCATCCAAGTCTCCCGCTGGGTTCCCTCTGTTTTTTGTAAAGAAGAAGGAAGGTTCCTTAAGACCCTGTGTGGATTACCGGCTCTTAAATGATATCACCATCAAGGATCGGTACCCGCTACCACTGATTCGAAGTATCCTAGAGACCTTACATCAGGCTCAGATTTTTACTAAGCTAGATCTTCGAGGGGCATATCATCTGGTTCGAATCAAGAGTGGAGACGAATGGAAGACGGCATTCAAGACTCCTTTTGGGCATTTCGAATATAGGGTTATGCCTTTTGGTCTGTGCAATGCCCCTGCGATTTTCCAACGGCTCATGGATCATATCTTTGGGGACATAATTGGAATCTCTGTCTGGATCTATCTGGATGACATCTTGATCTTTTCCCGATCTAAGGAGGAACACATAAGGCATGTACGAGAGGTCCTCAATCGGCTGCTCCATAATCACCTGTTTGTCAAGGCGGAAAAGTGTTCCTTCCATCAATCCAGGATCGAATTCCTTGGGTTTGTAATAAGTCAGTCCGGTATTGAGATGGATTCCAAGAAGGTAAAGGCAATTCAAGAATGGCAACAGCCACATGACGTAAGGTCTCTGCAACGCTTTTTGGGATTTGCCAATTTTTACAGGCAATTCATTCCACGCTTCTCTGAAATCTCAGCACCTCTTACGAGATTGACAAGCAGCAAGATAACTTTTCTGTGGGATTATTCCGCTTCGCAAGCCTTTAACGCCCTGAAGTCAGCCTTTATGGCTGCCCCGATCTTACGCCACCCACAGGATGACTTGCCTTTCATCGTTGAAGCAGATGCTTCGGACTTTGCTGTTGGAGCTGTATTGTTGCAAGTGGATCCAGCTACGTCAGTCGAACATCCCGTGGCTTACTTCTCTCGCAAGCTGAATCCTAGTGAGAGGAATTATGCAGTTATTGAGAAGGAGCTATTGGCCATCAAGATAGCTTTCGAGGAATGGAGACACCATCTGTTGGGAGCCCGTTTTTCGGTTGAGGTCCGTACAGATCACCGTAACCTACAGTACTTACGCTCTTTACAATGTCGGACACCCAGACAGGCTCGGTGGGCCTTCTTCTTTTCTCCGTTTGTGTTCCATATTACTTACATCTCCGGATCCTCGAATGTAAGGGCAGATGCCTTGTCTCGGTCCTTGGAGAGAGAGAAGAACGAGAACAGCCCCAGTCAGATTCAACCTCTGATTCCTTCTCATCATTTTCTGTCGACTGTATCGCCACTCTTGAAGTCGATATCTGATGCCACCCGGTCAGATCCTTGGAGGTCAGTCTTGCTTCAACGACCCTCAATATCTGAAAGTCATGGCCTTTTATTCTTTCGGAAAAGACTATACATCCCTAAAGGGGATATTCGCGATGGCATTCTGCATGGAGTTCATGATTCCCCCATTGGAGGTCATCGTGGGATTCGTGCAACACAAGAGTTACTATCACGACAGTTTTGGTGGCCTGGCTGGGCTGAGGAGGTTCGGAAGTATGTACAGGCCTGTCCCATCTGTGCCCAATCCAAGGTTCCCAGACAACATCCTCTAGGGCTACTTTCTCCTACTGAATTGCCGCCTTACCCTTGGCACTCCATTGCTACCGACTTTATTGTCGATCTTCCCCCTTCTGCAGGACATACTTGTATTATGGTCGTAGTGGACTGTTTTACAAAGTATGCCCATTTCATTCCCTTTAAGAAGATACCCACTGCGGTCCAGATGGCCACTGCTTTTCTTCACGAAATCTACCGTTTACATGGTCTTCCTGAGAAGATCATTTCAGATCGAGGGTCTCAGTTTCTCTCTTCCTTTTGGGGTAAGGTTTGTGGTCATCTCGGCATTCATAGAGCTTTAAGCTCGGGTTATCATCCACAAACCAATGGTCTCACGGAGAGGACTAATCAGACCTTGGAGACCTATCTTCGTAGTTTTGCTAATGCCACACAAACCAATTGGAGTACCTATTTAGACCTGGCTGAGGTCTCCTACAATAATTCTTTTCATTCTTCCATTGGAACCAGCCCCTTTCATTGTTCTATGGGACAACATCCCAAGCTGATCCCTTTCCACCCTGTACCAGCCAGTACGGTTCCTTCCGCTGACGCCTTGGTCTCCACAATCCAACAACAGCATGAATTGGCACGTACCTCTTTGACGGCCGCTCGTGACCGCATGAAGGTACAGGCTGACCGTGGGAGGCGGATGGAACCCGATTTCCAGGTTGGTGATAGGGTTTGGCTGTCCTCTAGGGATCTGCCTCTCCGCAACCTGCCTGTTAAATTGGCTCCCCGATACTTTGGCCCATTTAGGATTGTCAAACGCCTATCCTCTGTAGCCTTTCGTCTCCAGCTGCCCCGTTCATGGCACATTCACCCTGTTTTTCATGTCTCCCTCCTGAAACCCTATGTGGCAGATCCTTATGGTCGTTCCAGTGTTTGTCCGGCCCCAGTTCTGGTACAGGGGGTTCCGGAATTCGAGGTTCAGGAGATCTGTGATGCCCGCTATCGCAGGGGGGTGCTCCATTTCCTGGTGGACTGGAAGGGGTACCCGGCCTGCGATCGCACTTGGGAACCCTCTCGGCATGTGCACGCTCCGCGCCTAGTGCGCGAGTTCTATCGGCAGTTTCCCTGGAAGCCTGGGGCTCCGGATCTTCCTAGGAGGGGGTATAGTGTCACGCTTACCAGGAGACCGGGGTTCACTGTTCGTGCTCCCCCTCCCTGGCGCCTCTACCCGCGTTTCCGTGTTTGGGGAGGCGCCGGGGGGAGAGCTCCAGGGACAGGGGCGGCAGCTCCGCGGCGCTTGCGTCGGGAACCGCGATTACGGTTCCGCGCATGCGCCGTGGGGGCACCAGCCGAGGCGTGGAGCAGCTTGCTGCTCAAGCCTCATTCTGGGGCCGCCGGCGCCTGGCAACCATCAGGCTTGCGCTCCAGACCTCGCAGGCGCCGGCGGCCCATAAAGGGGGAGGCGCGGCCTGGAGCAGATCGCGTCTCAACGCGTTCTGTTCCGGATCGTGTCCTCGCCTGCTCCCGCGCTTCTAGCTAGAGCTTACCTTGTTCCTTGCTCCTCCTGTCCTTACCTTTCTCCGTTGCCAGCCTTCCCTCCTGTTGCCTGGGTCCTTCCTGGCATCATCCCCTGGTCCCGCTTCCTTCCCTCCTGGTTCTCCTTCTTGCCTGCCTTGGTTCCTTGCCTGCATCCTTCTCCCTTCCTTGGCCTGGCCCTTTCCCAGTTTTCTCCTGAGCCATCTTGGGTTTCACTACCTCTCAACTTCCAGTGCCTGCTACAGTGTGGCCTCCCACACCTTTGGACTCTCAACTTCTCCGCACCCATTGCCAGTTACAAGTGTGGCCTCCCACACCTTTGGACTCTCAACTTCTCCGCACCCATTGCCAGTTACAAGTGTGGCCTCCCACACCTTTGGACTCTCAACTTCTCCGCACCCATTGCCAGTTACAAGTGTGGCCTCCCACACCTTTGGACTCTCAACTTCTCGGCACCCATTGCCTGCTACAAGTGTGGCCTCCCACACCTTTGGACTCTCAACTTCTCAGCACCCATTGCCTGTTACAAGTGTGGCCTCCCACACCTTTGGACTCTCAACTTCTCAGCACCCATTGCCTGCTACAAGTGTGGCCTCCCACACCTTTGGACTCTCAACTCCTCGGCACCAATTGCCAGCTACGGGTGTGGCCTCCCACACCTTGGGACTCTTAACTCCTCTTCAAGGATTCCCTCCGACCACTTCTTCTGTCAACGCTGTACAGAACTGCCATCTCTGGAATCTGGTTGTGGCATTGGGAATCGGTCCATCTTCCACCCAGTTCCCATTCAGGGTGGAGGAAGGGCTGGTTGCTTGTGTTACCAAGTCTTCTCGTCAGTCTGGCTGCCCCGTCGAGACCATCCAGAAATACAGGTACGCAGCATTCCCGTGATTCTCATCTTAACAGTGCCGAAGCGTTACCTGCTCAGGTACTACGCTGTGAGGGCTAGTTTCGCTGGGGCAGGGTGGATGACTCTGCCCCCCTGCTGCACCAGATGATGTGCTGGGCCCGTCGGGAGGTGAATCGGGGGCACCTCCGAGAGGCCGAGAAGCTCCGAAAACCATGGTGCTATCAGAATAATGAGTCGTCGGCGAGTCTCCTTGATTTTGAAAATTACCCTGTGGATCAGGGGAGTGGGTGGAAAGGCGTAGGCTTTCATGCCGGTCCACTGGAGGTGAAATGCGTCGCCCAGAGAGCTGGGGCCCTGACCTTGGCAAGATGCGAACTGGGGACACTTCTTGTTGTGCCAGGTGGCAAAGAGATGCACGTGGGGGTGACCCCACCTGTTGAAGATCTCTTGAAGAACGAGGTTGTTTAGCTGCCACTCTTAATTGTCCGCTCCCAGCCTGCTGAGCCTGTCCGCTTCCAGGTTGGATTCCCCCGGGAGGTGGACTGCCGTGAGGTAAATGTAATTTTCTAAAGCCCACTACCACATGCTGATCGCCAGTCTGCACAGAGGAGGGAATCTGGTGCCTCCGTGCTTGTTGACGTAGTACATGCTGGTCGAGTTGTCTGTCTAGATGAGGACAACCTTGTCCCTGAGAAGCAGTAGGAATGCTCTGAGCGCTAGCCAGATGGCGTTCAGCTCCAACCAATTGTGTGGTATTCCTGCTCCTGTCGAGTCCAGGTGCCGTGGACCGAGAGGCCGTCCAGGGTGGCTCCCCAGCCCTCGAGCGAGGAGTCTGTGGTGATGGTGGCCTGCGGGGAGGGTGTTAGGGAGAATTCTCTGTAAAGGCTAATTTCCCAAACCTAGTGAGTCCCCAAGGAGCTTTGCTGGTTTTTTGGGGTTTATTTTTTTCTCCTGCTAAGAGTGAGACTCTTTTCCTCCCACTCTTCGACATGATTTGAGGTGTTCCTTTGACTTCGTATGTGTTCTATGGGCTATGGGGTCCTTTTCCCCACAGGGTTTCATGTGTTTTTGATATGTGGGTTACACAGCACCCTCCGTGCCATAACCCAGGGGTGTCGTAGCGACCCTCAAACATAGACTCCATACCCTGGGACTGACTACTGTCTCCCAGGGCATGTAAAGTCACCATTGGCTTTACTAGTCTCAAATACTTAACAGAACCAGTACAAACCATCATATTGTGGACGTACTGGTCGGGGCAATTCGATTGCCCCGGGGTCTGTTGTTCGAGGGGGCACTGTCCAGTCCCCCCGACCGAGTTTTGGCTGGTGGCAGTGGATATTACTTTTATATTCGACCGCGGATATATCCCTATGGGATTTTCCCATTGTTCGAGGCTACCACTTTTTAAAATAGCCTTGAACATACCGCCGGTTTATTAAACTAATATAAATTCACTGGTTGGTATTTTTTGCCGAAACTAGGTTCCAAAATGGCGTTGTGTTCGCTTCTGTGACTCCAACCCAAATCGAGCCCTTTGTTCCACTTTTTGGCGGGCTTCTCTACAGAAGCCTCCAAAAGTGGTGCCACTCTGTCTGGGTACCACAGGGGGTGTGGGAGGGGGTTTAGGCACCCTGGACTGAGTTGCCTCGGCAACTCAAGTCGCACTCTGGTGTGATTGGCCCGGTGGTGAGCCGCCCGGCTCACCACTTAGCATGTTTGAGTGACAGCTAGGCTGAATGAATGGGGGTTTTCTTCATAAAAGCAGGGCTTTGGGGACTGTAACTTCAGAAGTCGCCACAGGACCTAAAGAATCCGAGGAGGGAGAAGCCGAGCCGACCTGCAACGACGACACCACCGGTGGAGCCCTGCTGAACCGTCTCACCACTTTTCCTGACGACAGAGGAGATCTCCAGCCCGGAGAGTCTTCTTCCTTTGACTGGTGGGGATAACCAGTTTGCCCGTCTTTTCACCTTCCAGGACCATCTCATGGCCGCCTTGCCCGTGCCAAGCACCCCGGCAACTGGAATACCACGGTTTACCACTAGCGCAAAGAAAAGGGTGGTACCTTGTAACCGGGAAACTCTGCGGCTGGTTTCTTCCCTGGCAGTGCAATGACCTTCAGCTTTCCTCCACGTCGAGACCTCCACTTCCTCTGGACAAAACACCGACTTGCACCCGCTGCCAGGAACAACTGCCCCCGCTGGAGCGTTCTTCCCACTTTCAGGTACTGTGTCCCGCCTGGCTTCCCTTGCGACAGATCGTTCGGGGTGACAGTAAATCCTCGACTTTCTAACCTGGGTTAGCCTGGGGCCTGTTAACTAACTTTTTCTGACTTGATCCCAAGCTTTTGTGAACTATTTACAAAGACTCTTTGGGCATAACCCCACTGTGTGATCCTGGACACATATCGCTTGCTCTCTCTAAGAGTGGGCCTGGCATTTGAACTTCCTTGCTCTCCAGTAGACTTTGCCTAACCTGCCTCACTGTGGTTCTTTGAAAAGTATTGAGATTTGTGTGCTTTCATAACTGCCTTTTCCCCCTCCCTTTTTAAATAACTTATTAGAGTGCCATCTTACGTTAAACGCTCACCTCTGTCTGAAAATAAGTGGTGTTTCTCATTAAGACTTGTCTAATAAGTAATCAGAGTTGTATATATATAATAGTGACTGTGTGTTGAATTTACTTACCTCTTTTTGTGCTAGTGTAATTTACAAGTGTGTCTTTAAATAAATAATTATATACTTTTACACCAAAGCTCTGGTCAGTGTTTGCTTGTGCTACTGTATCTCTGTACCTATTGTGTATACTCTATATACTGCCTAACTCATCTTGAGAGAAGTCTGACTGCTCAGCCACAGCTACCAGGTAAATCTGGGTGGTACAGACTGCTACCAATTGGGTTTACTGCCAAACACCTGTAGTCCTAGATCTTTTGCAGTGGTCCCTAAGGGAACTACACAGGTTTCTGCCTAACAGAGGGCGGCCAAAAGGGCTTGCCCTTCCGTAGGTTGCAGTCCCTGGACCACCTGTTAGGTCCGGGTGGAGAGATGGAGGGACATTAATCATCTCGGATTGAGAGCCCCTCTCCTGGTTCCATGAGGTCGCGAAGTGCAGTTGAATCCTCCTCATCCTTAATCTTGTGTGTGGAACGGCTAATAGGACCGCTGCAAGTAGACACAGGAGATGTTGGTACTACCATGCAGAGGTCACCTCTCTGCTGAGGAAGTCGGCGGTGGCCGTCTTGATGGCCGAGATTTTGTCCTCCGACTGGAAGACCTTCTCGGAGCACGTGTCCCAGATGAGGCCGAGGAAGGTCAGAGTCTGTGTGGGCTGCAGCTGAGACGTTTTGAGATTGAGCAAGAAGCCCAGATCATCTAGTGTGTTCATAAGGGCATGGGAAGAGTGGTGAACCGCTTCCGGAGATGTAGACCTGACAAGCCAGTCGTCGAGGTATGGGTAGATGTGGAGACCCTGCGCTCTGAGGAGGGCCGCCACAGCATTCATGAGTCTGGTAAAGACCCTGGGGGCCGAGTTAAGGCCAAAAGCGGGACATTGTATTGAAAATGGTAGCCCATGATCCTGAACCGTAGGAAAGAACGATGGGGCAGTCAAATCGGGACGTGTAGGTACGCGTCATTCATATCCAGAGAGCACATCCAGTCTCCCCTGTCCAATGTCGCTGCTATAAAAGCTGGCGTAACCATCTTGAATTTTTGCAGGGTTAAGGAGAGGTTGAGGGTGGAAAGGTCCAGCACAACTCGCAGGCCCGCCTGGTTCTTCTTCTGAATGGCGAAAATCCTGGAGTAAAAGCCAAAGCCTTGCTGGGAGGCTGGGACTTCCTCCACTGCCTGGCTCTCTCTGAGCGACCGGATCTCTGCCAAAAGAGTTGCTGTCCCAACCTGTGGGAGCGGAGGGGAGGAGAGGCTGGGATAGGAAGGCGGTACCCTGTAGATACTACAGAGAGGATCCAGGGGTCAGCGAAATTCTGGCGCCAGAAATGTGCATGGAGAGCAAGCCTGCCCCCCACCGGAGACACGTGGTCCCGAAGGAGCTTGTCATGCTTTCTTTCCCTCGGAGGCGGTCGCTGAGGAGGGGGGACTGGAAAAAGCCCTTACTCCCCCACCCCCTTTTGTTGCTTGCGCCGGCTCTGAGACGGCGAGCGGTCCGGCTGCCTGGATCTGCGTTCCTGGAAGCCACAGTACACTCCATATTTACGACCCCTTTCCGAGCGATGCTGAGATTCGGTGTACGATTTGGGCGTGGTCTTTGTAAGGATGGATAAAGACTTTGCCGTTTGTGAGCTGTTTTTCTTTTTGTCCAGCTCCTCGTCCGTAGAGGAGTGGAAGAGGTCCCCCCCCCCTCGAACGGTAGATCTAGAATGCGCTCCTGGACATCCGGGTTGAATTTTGTTGTCTGGAGCCAGGCGGTTCTTCTCATGTCCGTCGCAATACAGATGGCACGGCCTGAGGTATCGATATGAGCCACTGTGGATTCCATGAGGTCATGCGCCACCAGACTGGCTTCAGCTAGCCCCACCTTAAAGCGTGATTGGTTCTGGGTGGGGAGTTCCAGGAGGAAGTCTACAATTTCCCGCCATAATCTCTGGTTGGCGGCAGCCAGCATGGCATCGACGTTGGCCTGACGTAGATGTAAAGAGGCGTTGGAATAGAGTTTCTTGCCATATGCCTCCAAGAACTTCTCCTTGCCTAGCAGTGCTGCAGAGGAATAGGCCGAGGACGACTGAGGCTTGGAGTATAGTGATGCCGCAGCGATCACCGAAGAGTGTGGCTGAGGATGGGCGAAAGCAAGAGTGTATCCCCCTCCACCTGCCTGTACTTGGCATCCACCGGTCGGTTGACAGGCTGGGCCGAGTGGGGTTTGAGCCAGCCCTTCTTGGCCAGGGAGACTACATCGGTCTGGATAGGAATCCCCGATTTGGCAGAGGGGCGTCGTGTGAGGACTTTAGCCAGAACTCCCTCTGCCGGCTGCTCGACCTCAGGCTGGGGGAGGCCCAGGTACTCTGCCAAACCAGCAAGACGTTTGTGGAAGGTCCTGGCTGAGGATGGCGTGTCCGGATCCTCCTCCTCATCCGTATCCTGCGTATCTGGAGGATCTTTTGGAGGGGGAGGAGGAGGAGTAGTAGTAGTAGTTGACGCCGGAGGCTGGGGTACAGAGACCACAGCCAGAGGCTGAGTAGGCAGCAAAGGTTGCGGAGCTGGCTCTGGAGCAGGAGGCGGCAGCGGCTGCACCAGGGCATGGGGGCTTGATCGAGGCATCTGTGGTTCCACTAGCATGGCAGGAAGGACTTCCCTGATGGCGTCTTTGATGATCACCCCCATCTGAGATGACTTCATGAGGCAGAGGAACTTCACGAAGAGCACCTCCTCACTGGCCAAAGTGGTGGCAGGGGGTGCCGACGGGGTAGCGAGGGGCTGCTGGAGCCGCTGCGTACCCTGTTCATATGGACACCAAGGAAAGCCGCCCTGCGCAACTGAGGGGTAGACTGTAGGCCACGTACCTGGTTGAGGCCAGTCCCACCTTGACACTCGTTCTTCGCCGAATTCCTGGAATGGCGTCGGACGGGGCCCCTTTCTGGTGAGGCAGCCATTTTGTCAAGCTGCCTGCCACGTGCCTGCGACGTGGTGCTCAGCCCGCTGGGCACGGCCTCGTCCAAGACTCTTGCGTGTGGATCACGAGGCCTACCCTGCTCCTCAGGCCTAGGCCCGGTAGGTGTGACACGCTAGACCCGGGGGTTGGTAGAGCTGCGTTTAGGCACCCCCGCAGACATATTGCTGGTATTAGGGCATAGCCCCTCTGACTTATTGCCAGTATTACGCCATAGCCCCTCGCATGCAGACCCGGTAAAATAACCTTCCGGTCCCTCAACACTGTGCCCGGGAGTATCCGAGGATACCTCGACCCGAAGGCCGGTAGCTGAAGCAGCCTCGGTGCACGTGCCGGTAGAACGAACTGACCGGTCCCTCCCGCGAGGGATAGTCCCTGGGAAGGAATCTCCCTTGCGGGGTGTGATGGAGAATATCAGCCCTACCTTCGGCCTGGTTCGATGCTTCACGAGGTTCTTGAAATCCTCTCGAGGCGACCTCTGGAAGAGCTCCCTCCACCTGGCTAGTCTGTTCTTCAGCGCCTTCGAGGACAGCGAGTCACACGCTGAACATGATTGCCAACTGTGGTCTGGGCCAAGGCAATGTAGGCAGAGGGCGTGGGGGTCTGAAGCTGGGAAGAGCCCGTTGCAGGATGGACACCTGCTGAACCCTGTAGAAGTTGACATGCGCCAGGGAGGAGGGTGACGCCTGAGGACTGAGTACCTGAATCATAGAAAAGACAAAAAAGACAGAGCGTTGGTGAATTCGGCCCATTCCCGTCGACGCGGAAAAGGGGACTGAGGTGTGGCTGCGGAGTAAGGGCAGCGCATGCTCCCTGGGCCACACCCCAGTGTGCCTCTAAATTAAAAGGGGACGTTTTTTTTTCTGGTGAAAAAGGTTCCGTCTCCCGTCCCTTGAAAGGGACGCCCATACAGTATGGAGGAAAGGGGATGGGACTCAAGAGTAAACCCATACGTAGATCCTTTGTTCAGGATAGATTCACAGGGACACATTATAGACAGTGTTCTCCCCCTTGGGGTGTGGCTCATATCGGTGTCTACAAATTGTCAGCTGGTAGGTGTTCCGTTGGGCCCTCCCCTTCATAGAGGTAATGTGTTATTACTTCATTGCATGATGTGTCGCAGTCTTCACAGAGGCTTATCATCGGAGGGGTGGAACATGTCCCAAACCAACACTTTCCAGGACTCATAGGTAGCACTAGCGAGCACCTCCAATCCGTTTACTGCACCAACCCATACTCTAGTTTCTGCCTCAGCCCAGAACTCAAACTCCCTGTGCCAGTGTGCATATTGCGGGCCCCTAGCGGACTTCCACGGCATGGCGATGCACCTTTTGGCTAGAATGCATGCCATTTCCATGAATTTTATGATGTGCTTATACTTGCTATTTCTTGGGTACGCACCAACAAGCACTCTTTCGGGTTCCAGGCGTATCTAGTAACCTGGATGATTTCTATAGCGTCCTTTTCCAGCAGTGTCTGCACCTCTTCTAGTAAAATGCGTTGTTCCTCCTACTTTGTTTGTCTCTGTCTTGGCGGGTGGTTGGATGGTCTCTGTATGAGCTCTATACAATAGCCTCCTGAAACGGTAGATAATACCCACTTGTCTGAGGTGATCCTCTCCCATGCGGGGGTAAATTGAGAAATGCAACCTCCTACTGGAGAGGCATGGGAGGTGTCAGAAATAAATGATTGTGGAGTAAACGAAAGCAGGTACGGAGAAACTACACTTCCCAGTAGGCATTGTAGTTTCAGGGGGCCGTTAGGTCACAGCTGCTAGTGATCTGCAATTAGTGCGGGTCTTCATAACGGCCGCTCGCCCATGCTTCAGTGCTGTTGATTAATGATTGGAGAGCACGGGCGGCGGCGGCGACGGCAGCAGCAAAGCAGAAGGCTGAGAAGGCGTGAAGGAATCACGCTTGCTATGCCGTGTGAAATCTTGATTCCTGGGCTACGGCGATGAAGACTTGATTACTGCCTTATTCTCTGCAGGTCCGGGTCTGTCACGGATGACTCCCCGGGCCATAAAGCTAAGTGGTGCCTATGTTTATTTTACTTGCTGGGCTGCGGCGGTGAAAACTTGTTTATTGCCTCATTCTTTTCAGGTCCGGGTCAGTCACGGATGACTCCCCGGGCCATAAAGTTAAGTTGTGTTAAGTTTAGTGACTTGCAGAGATACGGCGGGGATTTTGGGAATCTCTGACTTTCAATGCAGTTATGTTTACGCTGGTCTGTGACAGTGGTTTGTAAAATACAAATGATGCCTCCATCTTTCTGAAGCTAATTAATGCTGGAGGTTTTGTTTGCCGGAGATATTAAGTTTGTGAATACAAAAGAGATATTTTGCTGAATGCAAGAGAGATATTTTGTTAGTAAGCCTGTTACATGGATACTAGGTGCCTTCCCAGTGCATTGTTTCATGAATTATGAAGTATCTGGGTGGGACAAGGTTATGCACACAATATTGACAAGGCATGTTTTCTAATGCAAATGTTTTTTTTGTATACGCACAAGATTTTGTAAGGTTACGTGAATTCAGGAGTCAGGTCAGGTTGCAGGAGTAATAATTGAAGAATTCCTTCAATTAAACTAGGTGTTCTTTATTTGTATATGTCTTGTTCTCCCTTCCTTTCCTTTATTTATCCATCCCCTTTCCCTAACTCCGTCTTCCCCCCATTGGCTGCCACGTGGCTACCTGTAATTCTAAAGTCAGGCGCCCGTGCCAACCACAGTGGGAGGGGTCGATCCATTCGGCTTCTGTGGTTCGGGAGAGAGGATTGAAACCCACTCTCCCTTAAGTTCAGAGATCTTGACAGGAGGGGACCTGGAGTGGGTCGTCATTGCTTTGGGGAGGTGGAACCTCTGGTTGAGGAGGCTCTGCCTCTACTCCTAGACCTTTTGTGTCCCCTTTGATAATTCTGCTGGGAGGACTGCACCTGCGAGGAACCCCAAGATGACGTTTGTCCAACCTGACTATAGGTGGAGGAGCATTGAGAATTTTGTCCTAGAAATCGGTGTGTATTAAACGCGCCTCTTTGAACAAAGGGTTTGTTAGTTAGCTGTCTGAGGGACTTAAGGGTGTCGTACTCTTCTTTAGTACTTTTCAGTGCGTCTACGACTGATTTCCAAAATAAGGCATACCGTTCGATTGGCATATTGATCAGGGCGGCTTGAGTTTCCAGTTTAAAGCCGAATTGTCTTAAAAATGCATGCATCTTAATAAGAGTACCCTCTGCTAATATACGGCCTGAATTATCTGCTGCGTCCAGATTATTTTTCAGGATGCAGTTGGCTACTTGCTTACCCTCAGCCACTGTGATCAGGAGCTGTGATTTAAAAGGCTATGGGACGAAGTCGATCTGTTGTAGCATATCGTCCCATTTATGGCAGTTGTAACTCGCCAAGTGTGGTGTTATCAGCCATTATTACTTTGTATGCAGCCGAGGAAGCTTCTTTCCTGCCCACTGTATATATCTTTTTGCTCTGCTAATCAGGAAGGGCCTCAGCAGAGGCTAAGGGCGTGCCTGCCCTAGTCCTTGTGGTAGTTACGACGAGAGAGTCGGGCTTTAATTGACCCCTGATGTAGAAGGGGTCGGAGAGTGCTGGCCTGAACATTTTCTCGATACAGGGGTTAACTGCCCTCGAGAGGTTGGGGGTGAGTAGAGAAGACTGAATTACGCTCTGGATGGACTACAGGAGTGGTATAAACTGTGCTGTAGACTTATTATCCCCAAGGATATCTTCTACAAAGTCTTTGTCCACCTGTGCCTCTTGTGTATCGATCTTAAATTATTCGGCAGCCTTTTGGAGATCATTAACCTGCAGCTGATTATCCACAGGGGAGTCAGCTACAGGTTGGTAATGGTGGTCCGGAGATTGTAGGATGTCGCCGTCATCATAATACTGGTCTGTGTCATATAGGTCCCCATTGTCTCCTAGTGAACCAGGATCTTCAGAGCCTGAAGTGTCAATGTAATAGAGATCCTGTGAAGTGCCCTGCGAGGTGCTCGGTGGTGTTTTGGAGGTATACATGTGGCGAACGCGATGGCCCAGAGGACAGGGATTTTGAGGACTTTACCCTCAACACCACGTGTGTCTCAACCGTCGACCAAACGGTTGACTGTAGGCCATGGGGGTGTGTGTGCTTTGTGTGGCGTGCAGTGTGGGTGCCTGAGCCGCCGGTTGTCATCTCCATAGCAGAACTGCTGGCTTGCCTGATGGAGTCGGGGGCTCGCACACGGGAAACCGTCATGTCCCGATCGCCCTCAGTGTCACTTAGGACGCCAACGCTGCCATCGCTAGACGCTCCCTCCATGTCCATAGCCGTTTCGGCCTGCATGGCGTGATGCGCGCATCGCTTTGTCTTACGGTCCTTTAGTGTCTTGTGCCGAAAAAGTTTTCAAAACTTGCAATTTCTTTGGTGGTGGTCCCTGGGGACACAGAGGTTACAGAGAAATCTGTAACAGGGAAACTTCCAGTTACAGGGAGGGCAACATTTAAAGGGTGTGTTTTCCATAATATGGAAAGGTGGCCGCCCGGCGATGGAAAAGGAAGAATAGAGAAATAGGCATTCTCTAAAGGAAAGAAAGTTATGACCTCCCCCCACTATCCCTACTGTGAAGGGCGGAGGCCCGTTGAGGTTTAAGTAGGCCGCAGTCAAAGTTCGTTGAGACGGTACAAGCAGTCATTGTCAACGATGAATTCGTTCTTCTTGAAAGCAGTCGCCGAAGATCTTACGGTGGTACGGATGCCGAAAGGAAAAAAGAAATCCAATTTTAAACTTGTATAATTAAAGGCGTTAGCCAGAAAGAATTGACTCTGCAAATTGCATCAGACTATGATGGTGGAAAAAAACAATCTGAGGGACCTCGACGCGTGAAGGACCATAGGTACAGTGGACGTCACATTAGGTATAGTATTACTGACATGCCCAGTCGACGTCCCTTTTCAAGTTTCAAAAACAAAAAATCTAATAGTCTGCGACTACCACTAGATGTCTGTATATGCATAGCATGTGATCTAAGCAGATCCACAAGCCTGAGAAATATATAAATACACACATACTTGTTCTCTAACTCTCTAATAAATCAATAGTGCTTTAAACCAATTCCCTTCTCATTTATAACATGGGTTATTGATGACAAAACTGCATACTCAGTTTAGACTGTGTAGACTTCTTACACTGCCAGTCAATCTATTGTCTATCGCAAAACATTTTTGTTCTCAAAATGTGCCCACACTCGATTTGGCTCTGCCTCACTCTAAAATCATCAGCTTTCATATAAAATGTTTAGGAAAGCGATTGTTTACTAGCTTTCAAGAGCAAAGTGGTTTTAAATATCTTACTGCATTAAAACAGTGAAAAATGCTAACTGTTTACTACTGTTTATTGTTGCATTATTCTAATCATTCTATAGTTTATTAAACGCATTCAATTTGAAAAGGCAGGATGTATTGCATGTAGCAGTTAGTTTCAAGAGTCACTTGCTGCTCTTGCAATATCAGTTATTTTAAAAATGTTACTAACAGACAACACTCTAGACTTCTGATGTTGCATCTCAGAAATCTCAGTTGTCACTTTGCTTTTGGAAAATAATGCATTTTAACATATTAATCAAGGACCTTCTTTCGACTATGAAAGAAATGCAACCTTAAACATATCTGTTATTTTCTGTGGCTGTTATGACAAACTGTCAATGCAGCGTGTCTTTACATATTCACAATATTACTAATATTTCCTGTGCGCATCTCTGTCCAAGGTGCTATGTTAAGAATGAATTTTGGGTTAAGCATTTCGCAGAAAAAGAGTGTGGTGCATAGCCGTCAAATGTTCCTGTGTGTTTGCTCAGTGAAATGGAATTCATGATAGTGCATGTATATTTACCCGCACTTCCTTAAACTACATGCTGCTTATGTGTAATAACTATAATAAAGCACACGGTGCAAAATGGAGCTACTTCGTTCCTGCCTCTAGTTTAGGCAAGCCTGGTTAGCTTGAAACAAACAGTTAGCAGGAACTACTTTTAAATGGAAGGGCATGGCAACTGGCACCATACATGCATGCATATATATGTGATATAAACTCTGTATGTTAGGTACTATGAATAAAGGTGTTTAAAGGCCACATTTTAGGGACATTTGAAACCAGAATGGAACATACACGTCGTACCTGTTAGATCTCCCCTGCCTGGGTGATGGGAGCCAGTGTTTATCCGTCCTATATGTTCTTAAGAACTGTAACTGAATAAGATGCTAATATAGCATAAGGAAACTCACTAAGAAGAATGGAGATCAACTTTATCTGTCCTTATATCTTATGTAACTGTAACCTAAGAACTTGTAATAAACCTTTCAGTTGTAACCTAAGTAAGCCTGGAACCTGCTTCACTACATTATGTATCCTGCCTGACTACATCCTGCCTGACCCCCCGAGCTCAGCCACTGCAGAGGAAAACTAGCGAGAAGAAAAATGGCCAAACAGCCAAAAAAGAACAGAAAATGCAAATTGAACTAGGATTTCAATCTTTTTTTAAAGATATAGACAGCAGGAAGCATGCAGTACTAAACCAAGAAGGGACAGAGACCCTAGAACCACCATTTACCTCTTTCCACTCAAGAGAAAGACAGCCATCGATTGCAGATACTTTCATAGCAGGGATGCAAGGGATGATGAGGCATCTGCGGGAGAAAAATCCATAGAAAGAACATTACGGTAAGTCATTTCTCCTTCAATGGATTGCCCACAAATTCCTCATCAGATTCCCAAAGCAGTACTCATGTTGGAGGTGGATGAAAGCTTTCACAGCAGAAGGTTCTGCAAAACCGCCCTTCCAAACCGAGCGTCAGCCCCACGAGCGATGTCCAGTCTGTAATACTTTGTAAATGTATGAAGTGAAGACCAGGTCGCAGCCCGGCAAATGTCTTTAACCAGAACACTTCTCTGCAGCGACGTAGAGGTTGAGACCCCTCTGGTGGAGTGGCCCCTGATGCCCAGGGGCAACTCTTTGCCCACGCTGTGACAGCACTCAGAGATGCAAAGCGTGATCCACTGTGAAATTGTTTGACTGCTAAGCCTTTCCAGGCCACAGAGAAGCCCACAAACAACTGGTCGACTTTCTTGTACTCCGCGTCCTGGCTACATAAAAACTCAATGCCGTCTTAGGGTTTAGTCTGTGGAAGCGCTCCTCCGCAATGGCGTGCGGGGGTGGATAAAACACAGGAAGATCAATTGCCTGTGATAGGTCGAATTCGGAACACCTTAGGCAGGAATCCGGGCATCACCTTCAGAAAAACCTTCTCCCAAAAGAAGCGAAGAAAGGTGGCTTACAAGATAGGGCCTGCAGGTCGCTGAGCTGCCTGGCCGATGTGGTGGCCACCAGAAAAGTAGTTTTCAAATTAAGTAACCTTAACAAACAAGAATGTAATGACTTAAACGGAGCTGCCATGAGAAATGTGTGGACCAAATTAAGGTAGCAGTAGGCAGAAACGTATTCACAAGGCCCTTCAGGAATTGGGCCATAACCGGAATCGTGAAGAAGGACCCTTGATCCAGAGACCTTTTGAACACAGACAAATCTGCCAAGTATCCTTTCACAGTGGTGACCTGAAGGCCTACAGAGGCCAGTGACAGAAGGAACTCCATAACTGCAGTGGTGGGGCAGGAGATCGGGTTAATCTCACGTTCACTGCACCATGCCTCAAATCTTCTCCACCTGCATGCATACAGCCATCTTGTTATGATATATGATATTTTATTTATAGCGCACCTACACACAATGTTTCAAGTTGACGGTCTGCGTGCAACCAGCAGCACATCAAGCAACTCGTCAGCGAGGTCCCAGTCATCATATCTCACCCACTTAAAAGCCATCCATGTAGGTTGTGTTCGGGTGAAGCGCCCGACTGTCTGACTGGGATAGGTGATGCTGGCGATGAGGCGAACGGAGAGGTGGGCAGATGGACAGTCCAGAAAGTCCGAGTACATAGTCCTCGCCAATCCGGGGCGATCAAGTTCAGGGTTGCTTATAATCTCCTCAACCTCCTGAGTACCCATGGGATGACAGGAATCTGAGGGAAGGCATAGTGGAAGGGGAAAATTCAGTTCACTAGAAATGCATCCCCTAGCGTGCCGTTTGCTGTGAATTCCCTCGAGCAAAACTGCACTTCCTGTTGGACTCTGTGGCAAACAGATCCACCGCTGGGGTGCCCCAGAGAGAGAAGACCTCCTCTAGGACTTCCAGGTACACTTCCCACTCGTAAGAGACCATGATCTGCCTACTCAGAGCATCCGCCAAGCCAATCTCTGTCCCCGTCAGATGAACTGCAGAGACAGAGATCTGGTTCTCCAATAGGCAGAATGACAGCTGCATCGCTTCTCTAGAGAGGCGGAGGGAGCGCATGCCACACTGCTTGTTCAGGTAGTGCATGGCCACTGTACTGTCTTTCAAGATCAGGACAGCTTTCCCCTGTAAATGCCTTCATGGCTAACCTGATGGCTCGCAATTCCAGGCTGTTGATGTGCCACCTGGCCAACATTGTCCATCAAAGGGCGCTCATCTGCAAGTCATCGCAGTGAGTGCCCCAAACCTTCACGGAAGGATCCATGACCACCCTGGCCTGGGGCCATGGAGGCCAGAAGGGTTTCACTGCCATCATGTTACTGCTGCTAGCCCACCAGGAGAGATCGTTGTCCACTGACCTGGACACTCTGAGAACGTCCCTCAAGGTGTCCACTGACCCAGCAGAAGCCATTGCAAAGATTGCATCTGCCGCCTGACCTCTGGCACTGGAAAAATGCAGGAGGTCATGAGACCCAAGAGGCAGAGAAAGGAAGCCGGTGGTAAGGTGGCGTGGTTCTGAAAGAGTTGGTCTGTGCAACGCTGGCGACACCTCTGGAGGAAAGGCGTCCCCCTCATGAGTGTCTAGGACTGCTCAGATGAACTGGAGCCTTTGTGCTGGTAGTGTGTGGTACTTCTACAAGTTCAGCGAGAAGCCCAGCCTGTGGAGTAGCAAGCAGGTGCCCTTGAGATGGGACAAAACCTGCTCTGCCGACTTCTCTCGGAATAGCCAGTCAACCAGGTACAGAAACACCATGGACGCCAATCTCCTGAGGTGAGCAGCGACTACTGCCATGAGCCTGGTGAAGACCCTTGGATCGGACGTCAACCCAAACGGGAACACCTTCAATTGGTATGTCTGTCCCCTAAGGGGAACCTCAGGAACTTCCTGTGCTTCGGGTGGATCGGCACATGAGGATATGCGTCCTGAAGATATACGGACACCAGCCGAGAGCGTGGAATGTCTCTCACTGTCACCATCTTGAATCTGTCTTTCCTCTGGAATTTGTTCAAAGCCCTGAGGTCAAGGATGGGACAGAGACCTTGTCCCTTCTTGAAATACCAACCCCACCCTCTGTGCTCAGGTGGTACCTCTACCACAGCACCCTTCAACAGCAGGGCTTGCAGCTCTCCCTGGAGCTCCTGTTGTAGTTGCTGAGGAGGTGGTGGTGGTGGTGGTCTGTCCGGCAGCCTTTTTAAGAAAGGCAGACAGTAACCCCTCTGCACAAGCTGAAGAGCCTAGGTGTTGGAGGTTGAAGAGGGAGTCCCGAGAGCACGCCTCCGGGCTACCAATTTCGGGTCCAGACGAAGAGGTAGAAATGCTCGCCGCCATTCATCTTATATTGCATGAAACCCGAGTGCACCAATGATCGACAATTACACTGAAAGATACCCCCTTAGACAGCCATACAGGCCGAATACAATGCAAGCCTTCCCAAATGTGGAAGAAGAGCCAGTGATTGTGTACAGGGACACCTATATGGACAGCCTTGACTAAGCACCAAGAAGCCATGATACTGACGTCATTAGTGACACCACGACATAGCAGCGTTAGTCATGAAGCACATGTGCAGTGTTAGGCAGAAACCTGTGCAGTTCCCTTAGGGACCACTGCAAAAGATTTAAGACTACAGGTGTTGGTAGTAAACCCACTTGGTAGCAGTCTGCACCACCCAGATTTACCTGGTAGCTGTGGCTGAGCAGTCAGACTTCCCTCAAGAAGAGTTAGGCAGTATGCAAAGTATACACAATAGGTACCCAGATACAATAATACAAGCAAACACTGACCAGAGCTTTGGTATCAAAGTATATAATTATTTATTTAAAAACACACAGATTGAAACACTCCAGCACTCTTATTGTAAAATATTCTAAACACAGTTACTATTATGATATATACACCCCTTTTTCCCTATTAGATAAATCACAGTAAAACACCACTTATTTTCATACAGAGGTGAGCGCTTAACTAGATTGCACTCTAATAAGTTTGTGAGGAAGGGTGGGGGGAAAGACAGAATATGGAAAGGTACACCACTCTAAGATTCAGGAACACTGTTAGCAAGGCAGAAGAGCAAAAGTCACTGGTGAGCCAAAGTCCAAAGGCTGGGCCCACTCTTAGAGAGAGCAGAGCACAAATGCGCCCAAGATCACACAGTTACACTATGCTTAGAAAGTCTTGCAGAGGGTTCAAAAAAAGGGTTGAGAGGCGCTTTAAGAAAGTTTAGCCAGGATGTCCCAGACTAACCCAGGTTCGAAAGCCGGGGGCTAAATCTACCCCGTACAGTCAGTGGCAAGGGAAGCCAGGCGGGACACGGTACCTTAAGTGGGAAGGATCCTCCAGCGGTGGCAGTTGTTCCTGGTAGTGGGTGCAAGTTGCGTCGTCGTCCAGGGGAAGAGAAGATCTCGACTTGGAGGAAAGATGAAGGTCGTTGCACTACCAGGGAAGAAACCAGCTGCGGAGTCTTCCGGTTAAAGGTGGTACCTTTGATTCGCGGTAAAACGTGGTATCCCGGTTGCCGGGGTGCTTGGCACAGGCAAGGCGGCCACGAGGTACGTCGGGAAGGCGAAAAGACGGTGAAACTGGTTATCCCCACCAGTCAAAGGAAGAAGACTCTCCGGCGGGAGATCTCCTCTGTCGTTGGGAAAAGTGGTGAGACAGTGGTGGTGTCGTGGCAGGTCGGCTCAGCTTCTCCCTCGTCGGATTCTTAGGTCCTGTGGCGACTTCTGAAGTTCCAGTCCCCAAAGCCCTGCTTTTATGCAGCAAACCCCAATTCACTCAGCCTGGCTGTCACTCAAACATGCTAAGTGGTGAGCCGGCCGGCTCACCACTTGGGCCAATCAGGATGGAGTGCGACTTGAGTTGCCTAGGCAACTCAGTCCAGGGTGCCTAAATTCCCCTCCACCCCTCCTAAGTACCCCAGACAGAGTGGCACCACTTTGGAGGGCTTCTGTGGAGAAGCCCGCCAAAAAGTGGAACAAAGGGCTCGACTTGGGTTGGAGTCACAGAAGAGAACACAAACGCCATTTTAGAATCAAGATTCGGCAAAAAATACCAACCGGAGAATTAATATTAATTAAATAAACCAACGGTATGTTTGAGGCTACCGTAAATAATTAAATAAAGATAGTAGTCTAAAACAATGGTAAATCCCATAGGAAAATATTCCCGGTTGAATATAAAAAGTAGTATCCACTGCCACCAGCCAAAACTCGATCAGGGGGGGACGGAGACGTGCCCCCTCGACTAACAGACCCCGGGGCAATTGAATTACCCCAGCCAGTACGTCCACAATATGATGGTTTGTACTGGTTCTGTTCAGAATTTAAGACTAGTAAAGTCAATGGTGACTTTACATGCCCTGGGAGACAGTAGTCAGTCTCAGGGTATGGAGTCTATACTGGGGGGTCACTGACACCCCTGTGTCACTGCACTGAGGGTGCTGTGTAACACATATCACAAAAACACATGAAGCCCTATGGAGTAAAAGACCCCATAGCCCATTAAACACTTCTAGATTCAAAGAAACACACTCAAATCATGCCCAAGAGTGAGGGTAAAAAGAGTCTCACTGTTGGCAGGAGAAAAAAATAAACCCCAAAAATCCAGCAAAGCTGCTCGGGGACTCGCTAGGTTAGGAAATTCAGCCTAAACAGAGAATTCTCCCTAACATGCAGTCCGCACTGGACTACATAAACACATACTCGTATACATGAAAAACATTAGCGTACAGTTCTATAGCTAAAGGACAGATTCACATACATACTGTCAATACTTTTACTATTTTGCGATTAGTCAAATGCAGTAACGCAGAACCACAAGGCACAATAGACCCCGAGCAAGCTTGCTAATGTTTGCATGGCTATACAGGAGAAATTATAAGTTACTCACCGTAGTGACTAACGTACTCTTAGTCCATAGTCACCTTTCCTCCATACTGCATGGGGCGTCCCTCGCAAGGGATGGGAGATGGAACCTTTTTTCACCAGAAAAATCATATTCCCCTCTAAATCTAGAGGCGCAGCCCAGGGAGCATGCGCTGCCCTGACTCCGCCCTCCGGTGCCACACCTCAGTACCCAAAGACGCGTCGACAACAGGTTTACCATTGCATAATGACACTAGAATATTAGGGGGAGGATGGTGGGACGTATATAGGAAAGGGGACTATGGACTAAGAGTACGTTAGTCACTACGGTGAGTGACTTATAATTATCTTACGTCCCGTCCCCTTTCCTCCATACTGCATGGGCGATTACAACTGAATGTAGCCCCAGGGTGGAGAGGAGGTCTTCCTTAAGCAAACAGGTTCCAGAAAACGGCCTGTCCGAACGTTGCATCTGATCTGGAGCCGGCGTACAAACAGTAATGTTTGCAGAAAGCTGAGGGAGTGGCCCATGTTGCTGCCCTGCTTATGACCTGCCAGGGTACATGGCGCTGAAAAGCGATGGCCGTTGCCTTGGCCCTGACCACGTGGGCATGCATGTTCGCCAGAAGGGGTCTATGCTGGCCCTCCTACGCTTCCTTGATGGCTGAGACCATCCAGCGGGAGATGGAGGCTTTGGAGGCCTGATAGTCCTGCCTGGCGCCCCCAAAGGTGATGAATAGGGCATCTGACTTGAGGAAGCCCTTGGTCCTGTCGAGGTAGAATTTCAGGGCACGCCTGACATCCAGGCACTGCAGGACTCTTTGAGGCTCGTCCTTCGGGTCCGCAAAGAATGTAGGAAGGACGATCTCCTCGTTTAAGTGAAAGGCTGACGGCAATTTAAGTAGAAAAGCCAGATGGGTCCGCAAGATCACCTTATCCTTGTGAAAGGTGGTGTATGGCTCTGAGGCGACTAGGGCCTTGATCTCTCTGACCCTGCGCGCCGATGTGAGGCCGACTAGCAAGGCCATCTTGATGGTGACCAGCCTGATGTCTGACGTCGCCATAGGCTCGAATGGCTTGTGTGCGAGGGCGCCCAAAACGAGGTTTAAATCCCACGCGGGGTGTGGCTTCCTGATGGGCGGGAAGAGTCTAGCGAGCCCGGCCATATGTATCTTGACTATCGGGTTGGAGGAGGAGAAGACCTCTTCCTCCGAATTCCTGTAGGCCCCAATGGCTGAGAGGTATGCGCGGCAGGTGTCCACCTGCACGCCCGAGTTGGCGAGGTGCGCTCAGAATGACAGCACGTCATCCAGTGAACAAGCCAGCGGGTCAATATCCTTGAAGTGCGCCCAGTGGCAGAACCTGGTCCATTTACCCTTATCCTGGGCTCTGGTAGCCTTGCTCCTAGCCCCTTCTATGATTTCCAGGTTGGCCTGCGATAGGTTGAGGTGGCTAAGCGTCACCTGCTCAGGAAACAGGCTGTGAGGGCAAGCTTCTGGGGGGCGGGGTGGACCACCCTGCCCCCCTGCTGTGCCAGAAGATGTGCTGGGCCCGTTGAGAGGTGGATTGGAGGGACCGCCGAGAGACTGAGGAGCTCCGAGAACCATGGCCTGGCTGGCCACCGCAGAGCTATCAAAATGAGGTCGAGCTGGTGAGACTCTTTGAACTTGCAAGGTACTCTTAATCAGCAGAGTGGGCGGGAATGCATATGCTGACATGCCGGTCCACTGGATCCATAAGGGGTCGCTCAGAGACCCGGGGATCTGACCCTGCCAGGATGCGAACTGGGGACACTTCCTGTTGTGCCAGGTGGGAAAGAGATCTACTTGGGGGCGACCCCAACAGTGGAAGATCTCCTGTGCAACGAGGTTGTTCAGCTGACACTCTTAGTTGTCCGCTCCCAACCTGCTGAGCCTGTCCGCTTCCAGGTTGGATTCCCCCGGAAGGTGCGCTGCTGTGAGGAACATCTCATTCTCCAAGGCCCATTCCCACATATTGATCGCCAGTCTGCACAGGGACGGGGACCTGGTCCCCCCTTGCTTGTTGATGTAATACATACTGGTCGAGTTGCCTGTCTGGATGAGGACAACCTTTCCCTTGAGACGTGGGAGGAAGGCTCTGAGCGCTAACCAGATGGCGTTCAGTTCGAGCCAATTGCTGTGGAATTCTTGTTCTTGACGGGTCCATGTGCCGTGGACCGAGAGGTCCTCCAGGGTGGCTCCCCAGTCCTCTAGGAAGAAGTCGGTGCTAATCGTAACCTGTGGAACAGGGGGCCTGAAGGGCCATGTGAGGTCCGGGTGGAGAGAGATGGGGATCTTGATAGTTTCGGCCTGAGAGCTCCTCTCCTGATTCCACGATGCTGCGAAGTGGAGCTGAATCCTCCTCATCCTGAGTCTTGCGTGGGGGACAGCCAACAGGACCACTGCAAAGAGGCCCAATAGATGTTGGTATCACCAAGCCTATGTAACGCTTCGGCTGAGAAAGTGGGAGTGGCCCTCCTGATGACCGTGATCTTATCCTCCGAGGGGAAGACTCTCTCGGAGTGCGCGTCCCAGATGAGGCCCAGGAAGATCAAGGACTGCATGGGTTGCAGCTGTAACTTCTTGAGATTGAGGGAAAAGCCCAGGTCGTGTAGCGTGTTCATCAGTGCATGGGAGTAGTGGTGAACTGCTTCTTGAGATGCCACCCTGACAAGCCAGTCGTCGAGATAGGGGTATATATGGAGCCCCTGAGCCCGGAGAAGGGCTGCCACCACATTCATGAGTCTGGTAAAGACCCTGGTGGCCGAGTTGAAGCCAAAAGGGAGGACCTTGTACTGAAAGTGGCAGCCCACGATCCTGAACGGGAGGAAAGAACGATGGGGTGGCCAGATCGGGACGTGCAGATACGCGTCCCTCAGATCCTGGGAGCACATCCAGTCTCCCCTGCATAATGTCTCCGCAATAAAGGCTGGCGTAACCATCTTGAATTTCTGAAGATGTAAGGAGAGGTTGAGGGTGGAAAGGTCCAGTGTAACTCTCAGGCCCGCCTGGTTCTTCTGAATGGGGAAGATCCTGGAGTAAAAGCCGAACCTCGCTGGGAGGCTGGGACTTCCTCCACGGCCTGGCTCAGGTCGAACGACTGAATCTCCGCCAAAAGAGTTGCTCTCCCAACTTGGAGAAGGGGAGGAAAGGAGGCAGGAGAGGCCGGAATAGGTAGACAGTAACCCGAGGAGACTACTGACAGAATCCAGGGGTCCGCAAATTTCTGTCGCCAAAAGTGTGTGTGAAGGGCAAGCCTGACCCCCCGGAGGGGTATGTCAAGACTTTTTTCCCTCCGAGGCAGAGGAGGGGTACTGGAAAAAGCCCATGCCGCCCCCCCCTACCCCATTTTGATACTTGCGTTCCGGCTGCCTAGATCTGTGCTCCTGGAAGCCGCGGAAGCCTCCGGATGAGCGACCCTTATCCGAGCGTTGCTGAGACTGGGAATACGCTTTGGGCGTGGCCTTTGTCAGAATGGATAAAGACTTAGCCGTCTGCAAGCTATTCTTCCTCTTGTCCAGCTCCTCGTCTTTGCTGGAGTGGAAGAGTTTGCTGCCCTCGAAGGGAAAATCTAGAATACATTCTGGACATCCGGGTTGAACTTGGTTGCCGGGAGCCAGGCCATCCTTCTCATGTCCGTGGCAATACAGATGGCACGTCCAGAGGTAACGTTGTGTGCTAGCGTGGACTCCATGATATCCTGTGCCACGAGCTTTGCCCCGGCTAGACCCGCCTTGAAACGTGATTGGTTGTGGGAGGGGAGTTCTGGGAGGAAGTCAGCAATTTCCCACCATAATCTCTGGTTAGGGGCCGCCAGCATGGCGTCTGCGTTGGCCTGACGCAGGTGCAAGGAAGCGTTGGAAAACAGCTTCTTACCGTATGCCTCCAAGGTTTTCTCCTCCTTACTTAACAGTGCCGTCGATGAAGAAGACTAGGACGACTGAGGTTTGGAGTACAGTGATGCCGCAGCGATCACTGAGGAGTGTGGCTGAGGATGGGAGGAGAGCAAGAGTGTATGCCCCTCCATCTGCCTGTACTTGGGGTCCAGGCGGCAGTTGGCTGGCTGGACGTAGTGTGGTTTGAGCCAACCCTTCTAGGTGAGGGAGACTGTTAGGGAGAATTCTCATTCAATGGCTAATTTCCCTTACCTAGTGAGTCCCTCAGCAGCTTTGCTGGATTTCTGGGGTTTATTTTTTCCACTTGGCAAGAGTGAGAACCTTTTTCCCACTCTTGCAGTGTATTTTTGTGTGTTGTACTTTTTGTGCTCATGGGCTACGGAGTCTCACCAACTCCCTAGGCATCATTTTTTTATTTGTGCGTTACACAGCACCTTCAGTGCAGTGACACAGGGTTGTCTTTTAGACTTCCCAATGACTCAATTTTCTGGGGCGACTACTGTCCCCCAGAAACATGTAAAGTCGCCATTAACTTTATATAGTCACATTTCCACAGATCCAGTACACCCCATCTTACATGGAGTATTGGAAAGGGTTAACTAATATCCCTTTTTATCTGTACCTCCTGGAGCATTATTTTGCTCCATTAATATTAAGAATTGGCTGGTGGCAGTGGTATCTACCCTAACTTTTCTACCGCGGTTATATTCTATAACGTGGTAATCTTTTAGGCCTTGAACATGAAACCCGCTTGACCATATTGGTTTTTATGTGGCTCTGGTTGGGTTTCGTCACCATTTCTTCTTGTAAAATCTTTGTGTTTTACTTTGCGCGGCAAACCAGGTTTGCCTCCTTTGTTCACCGTCGTTTGGCAGGCTTCTTGCAAGAAGCCCTCCTTTCGGCGTCTAGGTGGGCTATTGTGAGGGAGGGGTGTAGTCACCCCCTGACAAGGGTCTCCTTGGAGACCCAAGTCGCACTTTGTATCCATTGGCTGAGGTGGTTGTCCGGGCTGGACAACCCCCCTGCGGTGTGATTGACAACCAGGCTGTGTGAATGGGGCATTTTGGCATAAAAGGCAGGACTCTTGGGCTGGAAGTCAGAGTCGCCACTGGAACTGCAAAGAACCGAAGCGGAGAAGAAGACGGCTGCTGCAACCCTGAAGTCCCGGTGAAACCCTGCTGCAGTCCTGAGCTATCTACCCTTCAAAGACAAGAGAAGATCCAGTCCGGAGCCTTCTTCCCTTGAGCCTGGTGGGATCAACCAGCTCACCTTTCTTCAGCCAGGGAATCTTCTCCTGGGTCGAAATCACTGCACAGTGCTCTAATGGTCCGGATAGCCATCAGAAGAGCCCTCTCCTGATTTAAAGGAGCGCACCTTTTATTCATCGTTGCTTTTGCTGCTGCTGGCCTCATCCCTGGGTAGTGCAGATCTCTCCAGACGTCGTCCTTGTCCCCACGACTGAAGCCGCAGGAACCGTGCGTCTGCAGGAACTACCAGGAACAACTGCCGTGGCACCAGCTTTCTTCAGCGGAATAAGGTACTGTGCACATTTGGTCGTTCTCTCCGTCCAACCTTAAGGAATTGGGGTGAACCCTGTTCCTCCACAAAGGCTGGTCCTCTCTTTCTACCTTCTTATAACTTTTGTTTCCCTTTGACACTATCCAAGTACTCCTGGCAACGTAAATCTTTAACTGTTCGCAACGTGTGATCCTCGACAACTGAGCATCTGCTTCAGTGACACTGGCACAGGCCTATTGACTTATCTACATCTGTAAATGAGTCCTCTGATTGTATTGCCTTGACAAAAGTGTTGCCTATGATTTTATCCACTTTTCCCTTGTTTTAATTCTAAAGTACAAAGTGTGTTTTAACTTCGTGTGCATTTCTACTCGGGGGTACGCGTTCGTATCGCAACACTGGTCTGTCAAATCCTAATGTACTTACCTTGAATTTGCTTGAACAAGTGGAATTGGTTGTGTGTAGTGTATTTACAGTGTGGTATTGATTTAATAGAATTGAAGTGTTTTGTGAATAGATGGTTTAAAAATAAATGTACTTAACTTAATAAATGTAATTAACAGAGACATCTGTGTGTAGTGGAATTCCCGTTCTGGCGGAAGGGCGCCTCGTGAGGACTTCAGCTAGGACTCCGCCTACGCCTCCGCTGGCTGTTCGACCTGTGGCTGTGGCAGGCCCAGGTATTCCGCCAGGCCCGCGATACGTGTGTGGAAGGCTCTGGCCGATGATGGTGTGTCAGGATGATCCTCCTCATCAGTATCCTGAGGGTCTGGGGGATCCTGTGGGGGAGGAGGAGGAGGAGGAGGAGGAGTATCCGGAGCCGGAGGCTGGGGAACGGGGACCACCGCCGGAGGCTGATATGGAACCGCCTGTGGAATAGGCTGAGGGGAGGTGGCTTCGCGGAAGGCGTCAGCGGAGGTGCCTGTGATGCCACTAGCCTAGCGGGGAGGAGGCCCCTGACAGAGTCCTTGATGAGAGCCCCCATATCAGGAGACTTCATGAGGCCGAGGAACCTCTCAAAGATCCGGTCCTCGCTAGCCGAAGGAGGAGGAGGACACTGAGGGGGTTACTAGAGGCAACTGAGGACGCTGCCGACCCTGTACATACAGACGCAAGGGAAAGCAGCCCTGCGCTTAAGAAGTGTAGGCCGCAGGCCACGTACCTGGTTGATGCCAGTCCCAACTCGATACTTGTTCTTCGCCGAAGTCTTGCAGAGGCGTCGAACGGGTATCCTTTTCTGGCTTGTCGGCCATCTTGTTGAGCTGCCTACCACATAGCTGCGACGTGTGGCTGGGGTCGTCGCTGCAATCCTCTTCCAAGTCTCTTAAGTGTGAGGCGTGCAACCTGTCCCACTCCTCGGGCACGAGCCCGGTAGGTGTATTAACCTCGGCCCGAGGGTCGTTAGAGCTGCCTTCAGGCGCCCCATCGGACGTACTGCCGGTAACAGGGCGTAGCCCCTCGGCCATGATGCCGGTACAAGGGCAGAGACCCTCGGGCACACGCCCGGTAAAAGTGCCTAGCAGCCCCTCAACCCTGGCACCGGGAGGATCCGAGGACCCCTCAGCCCGATAGCTGTGACAACCTCGGTGCGCGAGTTGGGAAAAGAACCTGAATGGTCCCTCACGTATAGGAGAGTCCCTGGGAAGGAGTCTCCCTTGTGAGGTGCAGATAAAAATATAGGCCCTACCTCTGGCCCGGAACGTCTCACAAAACACTTGAGGTCCTCAGAAGGATACCGCTGGAAAAGCTCCCTCCACCTGGCTAGTCTGTTCTTCAGCGCTTTCGTGGAGAGCAAGCCGCAAGCTGAATAGGCTTGCCAACCGTGGTCTGGGCACCTGCTGAACCCCATGCGCCGGGGAGGAGCTGTGGCGTCGGAGGACCAAGTACCTATTGAAGAAAAAGACAAAAGACAAAAGAAGATATAGAGGAAGAATCCGCAGGCGGAATTACATGGCCGAAGCCAAACCCAGGAGCGCTGGTGAATTCGGCTCGTTCCCGTCGGCGTGGAAAAAGGGGACTGAGGTGTGGCGCAGGAGGGTGGAGTCAGGGCAGCACATGCTCCCAGGGCTGCGCCTCCGTGCGCCTCTAGATTTAGAGAGGAAGAATATTTTTCGGGTGAAAAAGGTTCCGTCGGGGGCGTGGCTAAGCGAGCCATGTGAGAGGCTGTGCTCTAGTGGAGCTCCCATGATCCGGAGACTGATCCTCGCTGAAAAATGCATATACTACAACATTTATGCTCTGGAACGCCTCGTATGAGCTTGTGAAGGCGGCATGCGGGTGCGTTGCAACTCTGAAGACCGTGTGACATTTGGAATCAGAGATACGATCCCGGACAAAGATGCTTATTATGGAACAAAGGCACAAGATGGCGGACGAGGGGCTCGGACAAAGGGGCCGGCCGGCTGCTTGAACGGAGCCTAGAGTTGGCGGAGGACTTACCTGGCCGCAGGGCGTACCGCAAGGGCACCCCCGCTCTGGGTATATGAGACGGAGGGTGTCGGGACCGTGACCCGCACCGGATGCCAAGCGGTCAGAATCCTCGGCACACTGCCCCCGGAGCTGGACTCTGATGGAACATGGCGGCCCCGGGCTGCTAGTGGCACGGGTTCGCACTGCCAGGTGGGGGGCCCGATTTGAGTGAGCACGGCCCCCGCGGCGGCGCTGAACAGCAACGCTGCGAGGCCGGCAGGGAAGCGGCCCAGAAAAGAGACGCGCCCCGAGGAAACACTGGCAGCTAAGGTCGGGTTGGCGATGGGAGGGCGAGGAGGGTATCCGAAGCGGAGCGGCACCAAGAGGTGCAGCGAGACCGGAGAGGGCGTCAGACAAGAGGCGGCCTGGAGTGGTGCGGCCCTGGGAAGCCACCAACTATATGCAAAGGCGGCCCGCCTCACTGAAGCTGACAGAGGAGGTACCGCCGCGCAGCACAATCCATAGGAGTTCGCGAGCAGGTCTATTATGAACAAAACGCTGCTAATTAAGCTGCCCGCGTGCACCAGCTGTAGCGGTAAGCCCGCTGTCCTCCGGGAACAACATTAAACGAGGCCCCAGGGCCGCACACACGGCGGAAGAGGGGCAAGCATACCCGGACCCAAGCAAAGATTAGGAGGCCCGGGCACACGGGCGCTTGGCGGTGTGCTGCGAGGCCCCAAGCGTGGCACCCGGGCAGCGGCCACGCATGAAGGACCAATGGATTGGCAAGGGTGTGCCCGCACCAAGGCGGCCAGGTGAGGAGGACACAAGAGTTGGCGCATGTTGATGCCCCCGGAACCCTAGGCGCAGCGGGGGAAGAGGAGAAGTGAGGAGTACCCTGATGAGAGGGCAGCAGCGCGCTGCCCACGTGTGCAGGATGCGCCTGTGACTTGGTGGAGCCCATTGGGGAGATGCACTCGAACTGTAGACCCGCTCAGAGGAGTCCCACGGGCTGGGAGGAGCAACCATAGACTTAGCGTACAAGGAGGAGGGGCGCACCGACCGGGAGAAGGGACACACCAGTGCATAATCACTGGACGCAAACCACCCCTGTCGCCGAGAACGGGAAGAGCACAGGCCAGAGACCACACGCCGCAAGCTAGCACGTGCACACCCAGACACTGTCAGGATGGCCAACAAACCGCCTAAAATAAAGGGCAAGCAACCCACGATTGACGAGTATGCCAAAACATTGCCGGTGGCAGAGGGGGCTAGAAGCAAAGAAAGAATTCCCACGGTGGGCACAGGCACCACGAGCAGAGATCAGGAGATCCTGGCAGCTATTGCAGACCTGAAAGTCGCTTATGAAACCAAATTGGAAACGGCTGTGGTGGAACTAAAAGCGGCCTTGGAGCTCAAAGTCGGGGCTGTACAGGAGGAGGGGAATCTCCTCAGGCAAGATGTTAGAACTTTGGCGGAACGCACAGGGGACCTGGAGAAAGAAGTGGCCCCGAACACGGAAGCATATGCATCCCATAAGTCTGAGCTACATGCCCTGCAACAACGCGTGGGCAACTTGGAAAGCAGAGCGGAGGAGGCGGAGGGACGTGCTCGGAGGAATAAAATGCGTATTGTAGGATTGCCTGAGGGGGTCGAGGGACCCAAACCCTCACCCCCCCACCCCCAAGTACGTTGAATCGATGCTGCTGCAGGAGATAGCTGGGGAGGCGCTGACCCAGGGGGTTGCGGTGGAACGTGCACATAGAGCTCTGATGAAGAAACCACCCCCGGGGACTCCCCCCAGACCGGTGATGTCCAAGATCCTAAATTACCGAGATCGTGAAAAAATCCTGGAGTACCTTCGCAAGGGAGGTACGATACAAAGAGGGTCAGCCACCATAACGGCATACCCGCACTACACTCTGCAAGTAAAACGCCAACGCATGAACTTTGGGACAGTCAAAAGAAGAATGCGAGAAGCGGGCTACAAATATATCCTGATTTATCCCGCCAAATTGAAGGTGTTCCACAAAAGTAAAACATTGTTTTTTGAAACACCCGAGGATGCGACAGAATGGCTGGACATGCAGAGCTGCCCCCAAGAGTCGGGTATCCAGAAGGGAGACGGCACAGATAAGTAGCAGGGAGACAGTGCCACCCAGGGTGTTGCACTCACAAACACTGGGACTGGAATATAGGGCAGGATGCTGCCTGGCAAAGTAGAGCGACCAGAGCTTTATATGTATGATCCTTGAACATAGCACCTTAATAAATGAAGTGGGGGCACTATGGGACAGGTTCTCGCACCCCCACGTATAGATTAGTTAGGTCACCAATATATCGGTGACACCCTGCCGGGTACCTGTTCTCGGCATTCCGAGGTGGGACCAAACGCGGGGGAGCCTGAGATCCAGGGATGGAGCTGGGCATCAGTTGGGGTGGGGTAGGAGGGAGGGAAGGGGTTGTGTGCAGTGGTTTATAGTTAAGTTAAGGAGAGCAGGGGGGTCAGTTGGGGAAGTTGTAATGTTAAATTGGGGAACAAGCCTACAAGTATTAAGGGAGGGATTGCACTGGCGGTGGGAGGAGGGGCACTTAATACGTCATGGGAGACCTTAAAATAGTTACTTGGAACGTTAGAGAGCTCAACAGCTATTTAAAAAGGAATAAGGTTATGATGTATCTGCACAGGCAGAAAATTGACATAGCCTTGATACAGGAGACTCACTTAAAGGCATACTCACATTTATTTCAAAAATAGATAGGCCACATTAAAAAAAAAATACTAGCATCCTCCGTTTTAAAAGTTCCTATGTAAAATTTTGAGATATTTAAGCTCAAAAGCAAGCACAAGGGCGCCGCCATTTTGTGAAATGGAGGCCCTCCTGTGCTGGCTTTTGCGGCACTAATGAAGGAAAAGCCAGCCAGCTGTAGTAAACAAAGTTTACGCTGGGTGGCTTTCCCTTCATTAGTGCCGGGACTCGGAGGGCGCGGACCGGAGACCAGAGCAGGAAAGCTGCAGCTGAATCTCGGTAAGTGCTATTTTTTTTTTTTTACAAAAAATAAGCACTAGCTGCGGGTTTTTTTCTAAGTTTTCCGGGCTGGAGGAGCCCGGAAAACTTGGAAATAAAACCGCAGCTTTAAAAACGTTGTATTTATGTTTGCGGTCCCCAAATGGAAAAGCAGATTCAGGCGGACACAACGCGGCATTGTGGAAAACAACCGCGTTGTGTCTGCCGGAATCTGCTTTACCATTTGGGGCTCTCGGGCTCCCCACGGGGAGCCCGAGAGCCCCAAATGGAAAAGCAGATTCAGGCAGCCAACGTAGCATTTCCCATTTGGGGCTCTCGGGCTCCCCACGGGGAGCCCGAGAGCCCCAAATGGGAAATCAGCTGCAGGTAGAAACACTACGCGGCATGTAAACATAACCGCGTGTGTTTCTGCCTGCTGTGGCTTTCACTTTGGGTCTCCGGTGCTCCCCTGGGAGCACCGGAGACCCAAAGTGATAGCCACAGCAGGCAGAAACACACGCGGTTGTGTTGGAAAACGCTGCGGTTTTAAAACCGCAGCGTTTTCCAACACAATAACGTTGTATTTATGTTTGCGGTCGCTTCAAAAGCGACCACAAACATAAATAAAACTTTTTTAAAGCTGCGGTTTTATTTCTAAGTTTTCCCGGGCTCCTCCAGCCCGGAAAACTTAGAAAAAAAAACGCAGCTAGTGCTTATTTTTTGTAAAAAAAATAGCACTTACCGAGATTCAGCTGCAGCTTTCCTGCTCTGGTCTCCGGTCCGCGTCCTCCGAGTCCCGGCACTAATGAAGGGAAAGCCACCCAGCGGTAGACTTTGTTTACTACAGCTGGCTGGCTTTTCCTTCATTAGTGCCGCAAAAGCAAAAGCCAGCACAGGAGGGCCTCCATTTCACAAAATGGCGGCCCCCCTGTGCTTGCTTTTTCGAATTTTGAGCTTGAATATCTCAAAATTTTACATAGGAACTTTTAAAACGGAGGATGCTAGTATTTTTTTTTTAATGTGGCCTATCTATTTTTGAAATACATTTTTTTACTAGAGTATCCCTTTAACGAAAGAAAAGCTTGAAGCGATTAGGAAGAAATGGAGGGGAACTGTGGTGGGAGCAGCATACTCGGCCTATGCCAGGGGAGTAATTATCTGGGTAGCACTGCATGTCCCGTTCCAGCTATTGCAATCTACAGCTGAGCCAGATGGGAGGATGGTTGGAATGAGGGGGCTGGTGGAGAACAGAGAAATGTGTATTGTAAACACATACGCCCCCAATCAGGGCACAGCGGCATACTTCAGGACCCTATGTGGCAAACTCAGTGGGAGCTTCGGGGGAGAGGTGATCTGGGGTGGAGTTTTAATTGTGTATTGAACCCGAAAAAGGGATAGATCGGACACTAAAATAAATAGACCCACGCCAGCTGCGAGGACATTGCAGTCATTGTTATCGGACCTAGGGTTAGAAGACGCATGGAGGTTGTATCACCTGCAGGACAGGCACTATTCGCACTATGCAGCCCCACAGGACCTGCATACTAGATTAGACTATGTGTTTGTCACACATGCACTAATGACAGAAATAGTGCAGGCAGAGTATAAAGCAAGGGTCCTTTCCGACCACTCGCCACTGATACTCGTATGGCAATACCGGCCCCCGAGAGCAAAGATATTAACATGGCGCCTGCGAGCAGAGACGTTGAAAGATAATGTATTTAGAGAGGACATGAGAGAGGAAATAATAAGTTATTTGAGATAAACACTGGTAGTGTGAAAGCAGCGGGTACGCTCTGGGAGGCTTTTACGGTGGTGGTTAAGGGGATATCTATAGCTAAATCCAAAGGATTACAGGGCGGGATTTTAGCCGCACTGCAGGAAGCAGAAACAGAACTAGAAATAGTGTTGAAAAGGGGAGATAACACTAAAACAGATAAGGAAGCAGTCCTTGAGCTGCAACAGAAATGTGCGGGACACTGGGAAAGGTTATGTAACCTCAACTATAAAAAGTATACAGAGAGGCAGCATGCAGGAGGGGATAAACCAGGGAGGGTTCTGGCATGACTATACAAAAACCGAGACTCCCAGATCCACAATTAGAACGATAGCGAAGGAAGAAGGAAGCTTAGTAGACACTCAAGGAGTTAACAAGGAATTTGCAGACTATTACCTGCTCCTGTATGGAGATGACGGGAGAGAGGACAACCAAGAAATAGAAGAAACGCTAGGAGATATTGGACTACCACAGATTAGTGCAGAAGAAAGAGTGGAGTTGGACGCACCGATCACCCTAGAGGAATTGGAGGAGGTAGTCAGGCAGCTGCCCACTAGTAAGACCCCGGGGTTCGATGGACTCAAGCAAATTCTATAAAACGTACAAAAATGAGATACTCCCTCCGCTCCTGGAGATGCTCAATGAGGCATATGAAATAGGGAAACTACCAGAAGCAATCGTTATACCGCTCCCCAAACCCAATAAGCCTGGATGGGACTGTGGATCTTATAGGCCCCTGTCAATGTTAAATCAAGATAGTAAAATATTAACAGCGTTTTTGGCAAACAGAATGAGGAAGGTCATCAATAAGTTAATACACCCCGATCAGACTGGTTATGTCCCCAATAGAAACATATCCAATAACCTCAGGCAAATTCACTGAGTCATTGAACATGCAAAAGAAGACGCAGGCGAGATGGCGATAGTATCGCTAGATGCAATAAAGGCTTTTGATTCGGTCAGATGGCCTTGGCTAATTACGGCCCTGACCAAGTATAGCACAGGGCCAGGATACCTCAGGTGGGCTAAGTTGCTATATAGTGCACCGCTAGCTAGGGTGAAGACAGCAACAATAATATCTGAGAGGTGGCAACTCGGTAGAGGCACTAGGCAGGGATGTCCATGGTCCCCCATGCTGTATATTCTGGCCCTAGAGCCCCTGGCAATATACCTGAGGCAGCAGTATGACGTAATAGGGATTACCATAGAAGGGGAACCGCATTTGATTTCCTTGTACGTGGATGATATGCTGTTTTACTTACGATATCCGGAAGAGAACCTCCAATCCATATTAGAAGTGAGGGAGCGATCCGCACAGCTTTCGGGCATAGCTGTGAACCCTGAAAAGTCCTGTGTGTTTCCACTGGGTAGGTACAGAGGGATCCCGCTAGATCGACTCCCGATCCTGCAAATACCATGGGAGGTGCATAAGTTCCGATATCTTGGGGTAGACATATATCACATGGTAGAAGCAGCACATAAGCATAACACGGAGGTAGCAGTTAAGAACATTGAGGCTAGTATGAAGTTCTGGGCGAAGCTCCCCTTAGCAATGATGGGACGGGGGGCAATGCTTAAAATGGCAGTATTGTCGAGACTGCTGCACTGCTTTGCGAACATCCCATACATGATACCTAAACGGTTCTTTGCCAGGCTGGATAGCATCTGTAGAGAATTCCTCTGGCATGGTACGAGGAACAGAGTAGCTTTATGGAAGCTGCAGAATTCATGAGAAAGGGGGCATTAAACTACCAAATTACAAAGTTTATTATATAGCAAGTCAACTACAATATGTAGCTAAATGGCTCTCAGATGAGCTGACCTTGGAATCCAGGCTTTTCCGCCAGGACTGCGCCCCATTCTATTTAAAAGAAGTGATATGGTTGCCTAGGTAGGAGATGGAAGGACGCCCGAGGATGATGATGATGCTTGGGTGGGAGATATGGAAGAGAGCCTGCCAGTTGATGGAGACACCATCCCTGTGCGCCTTGCAGGTACCCTTAGCCGCTCTGGCTGGAAAAGGAAAGCAATTGAGGCTAATGATCAGGAAACACTGAGAGCCGGTGGGGATAGCAACAATGGGTGATGTATGGCAGGACGGAGCATACAGGACTTTGAGGGACTGGTGGAGGACACTGGGTTACATGCAGGACAGTATATAGCATATCATGGGATAGTGCAGCAAATTAAAGAGACATGGTCCGAAGTGGAGCTAGCGGAGGAACCGGACGCCACCATAGACACGATATATGACATAGCGGAGGGAGGACACGAAATATCAAGATTATATGAGATGGTAATGACCAAAGTGGGGAAAGAAGTGGTGCAGCTCAGATGGGACTGAGAAGTGGGAGCCACGATGAGTGACGGGATGTGGGAGCGGGCCCAGAAATATCATAAAAAAGTATCAAGAAACGCCATATTGGAGCCGATTCAATTATATGTAACGCACAGGGCGTATATGACAACCCAAAGGATAGCCAAATTCAAAAATGCTGGACGACAATCATGCCCCAAATGTAATGAAGAAAACGCAGGAATGGTGCACATGTTCTGGTCATGTCCAATAATAGAGAGATTCTGGGGAGAAATAGCTCACAAGATGTATAGGAGGCAGCAGATACAACTTCAGAGACATAGTCATTGACTTGAAACCTAGAACGGACACAACTACTAGAAGACTGAGCTTCGTAGAAGACTTTTGTAGTAACATGGGCTCGGGGTCCCACAATGAGGGACGAAACAGTGGGGATGAGAGGAGGGAGCAGAGCATGCCTCTGTCAATGCGGACAAGCGAGTGACATGGGAAACAGGGACAGATACAGAGGGCAAGGACAAGCGCACACCACGATCAGTGGATGCGCTATGTAACAATGATGAATTAGGACCATAAGTAGACAGGCGTCGGGACCTCCCAGGACGAAGGAAGGGGGAAACGGCTATAGTGTGCTCAAGGGGAAGGATCCCGGAAGGACACAATGACGACATCCAACTACCCATAACGGAACCGATATACGTGTACACAGTGTTGGGCAGAATCCTGTGGAGTTCCCTTGGGGAACACTGCAAAAAGATCAAGACTACAGGAGTAAGCAGTAAACCCAATTGGTAGCAGTCTGCACCACCCAGATTTACCTGGTAGCTGTGGCTGAGCAGTCAGACTTCTCTCAAGAAGAGTAAGGCAGTATGTAGAGAATACACAATAGGGCTAAAAACACAGTAGAGCAAACAAACACTGACCAGAGCATTGTATCAAAAGTATAGAGTTATTTATTTAAAACACACTTTAGGCAATACACTAGCACTCTAAATCAAAAGCAAGTTAAAACACAGTCAGATAAAGTATACGCACCTCCCTTAATAACTATTAGACAAGTCAAAGTTAAAACACCACTATTTGTTAAGACAGAGGTGAGCGTGTAACTAAGATGGCACTCCAAGAGTTTGGTTAGAGGGAGAGAAAAAGGCAGTCCCAACACTTTTTAAGAGTTCAGAGCAAGGGAATAAAGGCAGGATATACTGAGAGCCAAAGTTCATAGGCCAGGCCCACTTTAAATGGAGCAAAGCGAAATATGCCCAAGATCACACAGTTTAAGTTGCACTAAAAGTCTTTGCAGAGTGTTCAAAAGAGGTTGGTTTAGTTCAAGAAACAAAGTTCGAAGGTCTGGGGCCAACCCAGTATAGAAAGCCAAGGATTTAAGGGTCACCTTTAGCAATCTGTAGAAAGTGAGGCCAGGCAGGCACAGTACCTTAAGAGAGAGGAATCTCCAGCGAGGGCAGTTGTTCCTGGCAGTGGTTGCAGTTCGTTGTTCCGACCAGGGGAAGAGAGGATCTCGTCGAGGAGGAAACTTGGAGTCGTTGCACTGCCCAGGGATGAAACCAGCCACGGAGTTCCCGATTAAAAGGTGCAGTCCTTTTATTCGCGGTCAAAGTGGTGAAGCTTGACTATCCGGCCGCCGGGGTGCTTGGCACGGGCGATTCGACCAAGAGACGTCTTTGGAAGGCGAAAGAGACGAACTTGTTGGTCCCACCAGCTCAAAGGGAGAAGACTCGTCCAGCAAAAGATCTTCTCTTGTCGTTGGGAAAGTGGTGAGTTTGCTGCAGCAGGGCTTCACCGGTGGTGTCGTTGCAGATGGCTCAGCTTCTTCCCTCTTCGGTTTCTTAGGTCCTGTGGCGACTTCTGAAGTTCCAGTCCCAAAGGCCCTGCTTTTATGCAGAAAAAACCCCTTTCAACAGCCTAGCTGTCAATCACACATGCTAAGTGGTGAGCCGGGCGGCTCACCACTGGGCCAATCAGAGAAGAGTGCGACTTGAGTTGCCAAGGCAATTCAGTCCAGGGTGCCAAATCCCCCCTCCACCCCTCCTATGGAACCCAGACAGAGTGGCACCATTTGGAGGGCTTCTGTGGAGAAGCCCGCCAAAATAGTGGAACAAAGGGCTCGACCTTGGTCAGAGTTACAGAGACGGACGCAAATGCCATTTTGGAACCGAGTTCTGGCAAAAAAGCCCAACCGTGGATTTAATATTAAATAAATAAAGCAGCGGTATCTTTAACATTGCACCAAAAAGTGGTGTGTTTAAAATCAATGGGAAAATCCCAAGGAGAATATTCCAAAGGAATATTTTGCGTGGTAACCACTGCCACCAGCCAGAAACTCGACAAGGGGGGACTGCACAGTGCCCCCTTGGAAACAGACCCAGGGGCAATCGAATTACCCCTACCAGTACCTTCCACAATATGATGGTTTGTACTGGTTCTGTACACAATTTAGGAATAGTAAAGTCAATGGTGACTTTACATGCCCTGGGAGACAGTAGTCAGTCCCAGGGTATGGAATCTATGTTGGGGAGTCACTATGACACCCCTGTGTTACTGCACTGAGGGTTCTGGGTAACACACAAATAAAAACAGATGATGCCCTATGCAGTAGACAGAGGTTACCCCCATAGCCCATGCACACATACCAAGTCAGAAAGCACCTCAAATCATGTCTAAGAGTGGGAGGAAAAGAGTCTCACTCTTAGCAGGAGAAAAAACAAAACCCAAAAATCCAGCAAAGCTGCTGGGGGATTCACTAGGTTTGGGAAATTAGCCTTACAAGAGAATTCTCCCTAACACACAGGCATTAGGAACGCAGACAGACAGGTTAGGCTGACCAGGAGCGTGCATGGGGAGGTAGGATTCACACAGAGGCCCCTGGTAGGAAAAGGAGGGGGGCGACAGCATATACCATGGAAACACACTGACAGAGAACGTGAGATGCAGGATTTATGAGATGGAACAAATGACACAAGGGCAGAGGTTAACAGTGGGAGACGTAAAGGGACTGCTAGTGGCGATCCTCAGAGACGCTGCTAATGACATATCGGAAGAGGGCGGGGTTCCCTCGGGTGATGAAAGAACACAGGGCACAATGGTTCTCCGTTTGCGAACTGCAAAGCTGCTGTATGGTGAGCACTGAGGACACAATAGCCAGACTCCTCCGACATTGGGGCAATTATGTCCCGAAAGATGAGGTGGGACGAAGACCCCGTAGAATATATCCAGGCGATCCAAGAGCTTTGGCGCCTTGAAACTCGAAAACCGTGGGATAAAACAGTAGCAGTGTTCTACCATAAACCATGTAACAGGCTGCCAGAACCAGTACAGAAACAACTAAAGAAGTTAATAGGCATGGAAGCAAGTGCTTGGCCAGAAATACAGTTTACGATTGTTCACCATTTTAGGTTATTGCAAGTGAAGCTTAAAAAAAAGGAGGAAGACAGAAAGATAGACGAAGCAAAGTTATTGCAGAATAAACTATCAAAGTACACCATAGAAGGGGCAGTACTGACAAGCACAAGCACACGGGAGATACAGCAACTGCAGCAGCAGCAGCATACGCAGCCGCACAGGGGGGGGGGGTGGTTCATAGGGGAGGGTCACATGCAACAAAGATTTAGAGGAAGAGGATGGCCATCGAGAGGCCGCGGGTACGGACCACAAACATATCACAACCAAGGGGGATTTCCAGGAGGGCTTCGAGGGTACGCACAGCAGGACCCCGGGTATTACGGGGTGGTTTCCAAAGTCAAGGGAGGGTGCCACCACAGTGTTGGTCATGTAGACAGCTGGGACACATTTTCTGAGAGCTTGAGGGAAAAGGCGGATGCAGCAGAGTTGGTGAGGATCATTCCACAAGACGCATCAGGGTGATTACTATTCGCAGGACCATACACAGATACAGCAAGGACAGACACAAGGGGTGCCCTAGCAGGCACACCAGCCAATGAGACAGATACAACAGATGCAGGCACCCATACAACAGATGCATGTACCCGAACCGAAATATGTACAAGCATCACAGATTTAAGGAGGCACACAGCAGGTGCCACAAATGCAGAACAACGTACAGCAAAACAACGGCACGGGCCCACTCGTGGACTCCATGGGCACAGTACACATTAGGAAACTGGGAGGGGGTCACAACGATAAGGACCAACCCGTTTGCGGGAAACAAAATGTCCATGTAACCTCAATAGGACAGCCAAAAGACAGACTCAATGTGTTCCACCCTGTCGATCACACCCAACCCTGCGGAGGAACCTTGCATTGGGGTGGCCATAGGTGACGAGACACTTTCCTTTCTTGTAGACTAGGTCCTGCATTAGGGAAGGAGCATTTACATTGTCAGGCGATGCCATCAATACTCAAGGATTCTCTGGGGCTAGGGAAGTGGATCCTTTCACAGACAATATCAACCCTTTCTATAGGAGAACACAATTTATCTATCCCTTCACTATACTCTCGAAAGACACATGTAAATATACTTGGACGAGCCATTATGAGCGGACCGAACATGACAATTTAATTCACAGACAAGGGGATAGTGTGCTCCACACCAGTAATACACATGCTCAATGTAAGAGAGATCATTCAAGCCTATTGTGGGCGGAAGGTACGAATCTATGTGATCACTGCGCCGCCCATAACTGCACTGATCAAATAGATCACCTTATACGCATCCCCCAGACCGCATTCCCAACCCCCACACCCCACTTAACTTTGGCGCGCACCACTGACTCCCCGCTATCCCTGCACCGTCGGTTCTTCCCACTTATGTGGGTCGGAGCTGACGCAGCAGGGTCATTTTATTGTCTTTTTTTTTTTTACTTTCTTGTCCCCCGAGACACCCAACTCACATTACTGCGCGCAAGGAGAGCGGGGGAAACCCCTGCTCTGCTTGGGTGCAGTAATGTTAGTCAGTATTCTGTGCGCCCCCAAAGTCACAGTGACTGCGGGGGCGCACACATGAGGGTGACATTTTAGTACGATTCTGAAGGTACTGAGAGTGGTGCCTCTGGACGGGGAGTTGTTCCAGTATGGAAGTGACATTGAAATTGCATGGCTCCCGGGGATTGCGAGAAAGATGTGGCGGATGTCAAATGAGTACTTGTTCAGACCCGAGATCCCTATGGACCTGAAGGAAGGGAGGGAGGATAGACGCAGTGGTTCTGAGGGACGAATGGGTAGCAATAAATGGGATGGACACAGGTCGATCATGGTGAGCAGTAATAGCGGTGGCAGAAGGGTTCAGGCTAACCACAGTAACAGACGAACAATTATTCAGAGACAAACAATCAGAACACCAGATGTTGTTTGAAATGAGTGTGACATACTGGCCGAGAAAACATTACAGGGAGGTGCCATAGAAGATGGCAATGGTGCTGGATGCACTGCCATCCTTTTGTGAAGTGGATCTAGCAAAGATACCCAGCTCCCTATGGACAACAATATCCCGATGATGTGGGGCGTCTGAAAGGAATAGGGGGAGTGAAGCTAAAGCTTAAACTAGGAGCAATTCTACTCAGAGTAAAAAATTACCAACTTTCAAAGGAGGCAGATGAGGGCATTTATGAGATTAATGCAGCACTAGTGGAGCGAGGTATCCTAGTACCATCAGGGTCGCCATTCAACACGGCTGTGTACCCTGTCAAGAAAGCAAGGGGTGGGAACCGTGGCATTTTATCCAGGACTTACGCCCCCTGAACCACCTTGTAGAGGTGGGGTTATCCTTTGGTCCAAATTCAGCAACAATTTTGTGCAGCACTCAGGCGGAATCCGACCGGCTTCAGGGTCATAGATTTGAAAAATTCACTTTTCTCAGTACCACTACACCCAGACTCACAAGACTGGACTTCCTTTACATATAGAAACCAGACGTGGAAACATAAAAGGCTCCCACAAGGGTACTGCGAGTCAACCTCTATATTCAACAGGGTCCTCCAGATTGACCTAGGCAATGTACAGATGGAAAGCACGGTTTTGCAGTACGTAAATGACATTTTGATTTGCAGCACGACTGCAGACACATGCTGACTGTGTTAGCAGACAAGGGGTACAGGGTGGACAAGGCCAAACTACAGTCAGAAAGAAGAAGTATACATTGGACAGAATTTCCCAAAATGGGCGACAGATCACGTCAGATAGGGCGGAGACAATACACAGGACAGCTAAACCCACGACTGTAAGAGAAATGCATCAGTTTTTAGGGTTGTGCAATTACTGCATAGCATGGATATTCGACTATAGTGCATACACAAGGCCATTACTGGGCGCTCTAAAGGAAGCACAGAAGGGACACAAGACACTAAACTGGATGTATGAGATGACTGATGCATTCAATATACTAAAGAAAGCAATATGCACAGCTCCAGTGTTAGGGATCCCAGACTGCAAAAAGGATTTTATTCTGTTCTCACACACTGATGGGGTAGTGATGAAGGCAGTATTGACACAGAGGACAGGTTTTGGCCATAAGCTCCTAACTATCTACAGTGGAACACTTGACCCGGTAATGAGAGGACACCATCAGTGCAAACAAGCATTGGCTGCTGCCGCATTAACAATGGAGAAATCAGCAGGGACTCCAATGGGGCATCAGGATACGAAGTGATACTATCAAACTCCTCACTTAAGATAGTGAGGTGCAGAGCTGTCAATCCAACAATTATTTTCGCAGATGTTCTGCAAGTGGGCGACTATGCACACGACTGTACAGCAAACATATGCTAAGTGACACCCGCAAAGTACATGAGGACGGACTTGAGGGGGGAGACATGCTGTACACTGACGGGTCTTCGACAATTGACCAGACAGATGGAGTCAGACATACAGGGACAGCAGTGGTGAGATTGAGGGATGATGGGACAAGTGAGGTAGTGACAAGTGCGTGGTTACCACCACATTACTCAGCACAAGCAGCAGAGTTGATGGCCTTAATACTAGCATTATAAAACAGCAAATAATAGGAAGTGACAGTATACTCTGACTCAGCGTATGTGACGTCACAGTACTATCAGGACTGTCACGATGGATCAGGAGAGGGTTAAGGAGAGCAGATGGGACACCAGAACAGCATGCACTTTTATTGGGCAAACTTATTGAAGTAATTGACTATCCTACACAGGTAGCAACAGTGAAATGTCAGGCACACACATGTGGGACAACGTTATTTCAAGAGGGAACGAAGGAGCAGACTCAGAAGCAAAGCATGCAGCATATTTTGGAGAATTACCAGAAATGGAGGCAGCATCAGATGTCCGTAATGCGAGGACAATGATACCAAAGGAAGGGTACAATGCACTGTCAGAAGCACAAATTATGGAGTTGCAGGGAGCTGCATCGAGGGAAGAGAAGGATGTATAGTATCTCCAACAGATGCCCTATGGTGGCAAAACAACACATGGAAGGTGGTGATGCCTCAGGCACTATTGAACACAGTATACATTTAGCCTGGGTCTGACCACCATTTAACGCCCCATGAGGTGGAAACAGGAAGGCACATGCAACTACCACCAGGGCTTTGAAAGATGCTGAGAATAGCGCACATGTGTTAGGTCAGGAGATGCACGATTACATTACCTCCTCGTTTGCTAGTGCCTCTTATCTCGCGCCAGATGCAATGGTTCCGGGCAGGCCCAGAAGACAACAGAGAAAGCAACTGTGACAACGACCCAAGACTCTGCAGTAAAAAGACAGGTCAACGTGGGAGTTACGGTCCTGTTCTGTAATTTTATCAGAAAGTGGGATGCTCCCAGATTTACGGGCCCCCACGCCACTGCAGCAGTAGTAGATAAGGCTGTTCGACTGCAAGGGAAGACAGTGTGGAACCACTTGTCTGACATCAAGCCCTACAAAGCAGCAGCCTCGACTGGCAACAAGTTCAACAGGGCCAACGGCGAGCAGCAAGAGGAGCAAGCAAGACAACTCTGAACTTATTCTGCCGAGTGGAGGACATATATTGGTTACTCGCTCAAGGGCAGTAGAGTTAGGGAATGGACTGCTCATTGTCTTAGAGTGAGGATACAATGTCATTTTATTCTCTACATACATTGTTCGTGAAAGTCGACTGCAATAATTGATGTTTCTTCATGTTACCCGCTGGTTATCACACTGATACCTTCTCAACTCTGTACTGTTCCGTCCATAAGAGTTTAGAGACCGGACGAGTTCTGTACTGGCCCACATTAATGCTTCCCCAAGACGATCTGGTTCTAAGACTGGGGCAGATTAAAAAGATTTTGTTTAGGTCAGACTGGGCTGACACAGTGGATTGTATTTCCTCTTACACCAGCTACAAGGAATATTCCCAGTTTGTCCATGCAAGGGAATGTTTACTGTTGTACCTTCAGCAATTCCCCTGCTACAATATACGTATGAATTACATGCGCTTCAGGTTAAATCAATTCCCTGTTTATGAGAAAATGAGGCATTGGAGCAAGCCGAATATCTTGGTTGATTTGCATACATCTGAGAGCAAATGCAGGTTTCTGTGGAGTAAGCGGTTGTCGTGAAACCCTGAAGCACTTGGTTGTCTGCTTTTTTGTAATAAGGAACGTACCCCAAGTTATTCAGGGACAAGATCGCTGGGTTCTCAGAGGTGTCCAGGAACCTGTTTTGGTGTCGTTGCATGTGGGGCACTAGTATTTCTCTGGTCTTAGCGCTGAATCTCTTTATCTTTCTTTGAATTGGATAAGAAAAACTTAGAACTGGGTACTTTAAACTGGTTCTATCTTGTTGAACTAACTGTATTGAATGGAATGCATTCTAATTACCTGTAACACAATATGTGATTTTTGTAATTTGTTACTTTTATGGAAACATCTACGTTATTGCTCCTTTTATGGAAAACAAGTTACTCTCTTACCTGGTAACGTTCTTTCGATGGGATGGTCCGACGACGTATTCCATATCTATGACAGTAATCACCACAGCTGTGCTGCTTCGGAAAATCTTCGGCGTCTGCGTCCTGTGTCGATGAAGCCGATACGCCGCCCTCGAGGACCTCCTCCGACGGCCGACGTCACTGGATGTTATAAGTAGGACGCACGATGCCCGTAGCCTCAGTTGTAGTTTTTTCCCAGAACGTGTGCCACCAGTCTTCTGCCAGTCTGACACACAAAGCCTTGCGGAAACGTAAGCTGCAATCGCATAAGAAATTCTGTAGCGGGGAAGGCAGGGAGGGAGCGATATGGAATACGTCGTCAGACCATCCCATCGAAAGAACGTTACCAGTTAAGAGAGTAACTTGTTCTTCGAGGGGATTGGGCCCTCCGACGTATTACATATCTATGACAGACTCCCAAAGCAGTACCAATGCAAGGAGATGGGGAAAAAGAATTTTAGAAAAGAGAAATTTAGCATGCCCAATCAAATTGCGGAGTAAAGGACCACCTTGCCAAAGGACAGATCCTGCCCCCGGATGGAATCGAGGGAATAGGGATGTACAAAAAGTATGTACCGAAGCCCAAGTGGCTGCATCACAGATGTTGCGAATAGGAACACCCCTCTGCAGGGCAGTAGAGGCAGCCATACCCCTGGTAGAATGGGCCCGGAAGCCAACCGGTGGGTCCTTACCCGCCAATCGGTAACACTCAGAGATAGCCAAAATAATCCAGCGAGACAAGTCTGTTTCGTCACAGCCTGTCCCAAACGCTTTCCAGCGTAACCAATAAAGAGCTGATCGTCCACTCTGACCCAGGACATGCGTGACATATAAAAGCTTAACGCTCTCCTAGGATCAAGCCTATGAAGCCTCTCCTCTTCCTTACCAGGATGTGGAGGAGGATAAAATGCCAGAAGAACAAACTTCTGGCCTAAATGAAATTCCGACACCACCTTTGGAAGAAAAGGAGGATGAACTCCAAGGACAACCCTGTCCTTATGAAACACAGTGAAGGGTGGCTTAACTGAAAGTGCCTGTAACTCACTCTGCGAGCGGAAGTGACCGCAACTCAAAATACAGTTTTCAGAGTCAACAGTCTCAAAGGGCATGAATTCAAAGGCTCAAACGGAGCACCCATCAGAAACTTGAGAACAAGGTTCAAATCCCAACCGGGCACCTGGAAAGGTGACAGAGGGAACAAATTAATGAGCCCTTTCAGAAACTGAGAAATTAAAGGAATTTTAAAATAGGAACACTCTTCAGACGAGCGCTTAAAGATGGACTGCGCCGCCAGGTAACCTCTAATGGTACCCACTTGAAGGCCCCTGTGGGCCAAAGAAAGCAAAAAAGACAGAACCATGGGAATTTCACATGCAAAAGGATCCACATTCTTAACCCTGCACCAGTCGCAGAACTTCCTCCAACGGCAACGGTACAGGGACTTTGTTGCAGGCCTTCTGGTCGAAAGCAACACCTCCATCACGTTTTCAGGGAGGTCCCAATCCTTATACCTCAACCTTTCAGAAACCAAGCGTGAAGGTTGAGGTACCGGACCTCTGGATGGAGAACCTGACCCCCCCCCCCCGTGGAAGCAGATCGTCTCGGTAGGGAAGACGACTTGGAGGGCAGATGGACAAGTTGAGAAGGTCTGTGTACCACGTCCTCCGGGCCCACGCCGGAGCAATGAGGATCATCCGGGAACCGAACCTCCGTAACCTCCGCAGTACTTGCGGGATGACGGGGACTGGAGGAAACACGTACAGCAGTGGGAATGACCACTCCACCACAAACGCGTCTCCTAAGGCTCTGTTTGGAGGAAATTCCCGCGAGCAGAACCTCTTGCACTTCCGGTTGACTCCGGAGGCGAAGAGATCCACTTGAGGGGTCCCCCAAAGGGAGAAGATCTCCAGGAGAATCTCCTGAACCAACTCCCACTCGTGAGAGATCGCGCTCTGCCTGCTCAGAGCGTCCGCCGTCTCGTTTTCGTCTCCTGCCAGATGAACTGCCGAGATCGAAACTTCCTGCTGGATTGCCCAGAACCAGAACTGCATCGCCTCCCTGCACAGAGGAAGTGACCCTGCCCCCCCCTTTTTGTTGAGGTAGTGCATGGCCACCGTGTTGTCCGTCAGGATCAGGACATTCTTTCACCGCACAGTCGGCAGAAAAGCCTTCAGGGCTAGCCTGACGGCCCTCAGCTCCAACAGATTGATATGGAGTATGGACTCCGACAGAGACCAACGACCGCTGACCGTCAACTCGTTGGCATGAGCTCCCTATCCCGTGAGGGATGCGTCCGTCACGATCGTCGCCTCCGGCCAGGGCAGCCCAAATGGAGCCCCCCTCATCAGATTGCCTTCGTTGGCCCACCACAGAAGGTCCCGGGCGACCGAAGACTGCACCTGAACAGGGTCCGACATCCTGCCGGAGGACTGAGACCACTGGAGCTTGAGTGCCCATTGCAAAGATCTCATCCGCAACCTGGCCTCTGGCACCAGAAGAATGCAGGATGCCATGAGGCCGAGCAGTCTCAAGAACTCTAACGCTGGGAGAGTCTGGGCAAGTTGAAACTTGTGCACCATCTGCTGAATGTGATGAGCCCTCACCTGGGGAGGAAAACACTGCCCCGGGGACGTGTCAAGCACCGCTCCAATGTACTGAAGCCTCTGAGTAAGTGTTAAATGGGACTTCGTAAAGTTGAGGGAGAAGCCCAGCTTGTGGAGGGCATGGCAGGTGACTGACAGATGATCCAGGACTTGCTCGGGAGAGCGCGCCCTGATCAACCAATCGTCCAGGTAGGGGTAGACGTGAATCCCCCCTTTCCTGAGGTGCGCTGCCACCACTACCTTGAGCTCGGTGAAGACCCTCGGGGCGGAGGTCAATCCGAACGGCAGGACCCGAAACTGAAAGTGTGAGTCGCCAACCGCAAACCTCAGGTACTTCTTGTGCTTCGGATGGATCGGCACATGAAAATAAGCGTTCTTGAGGTCGAGAGACACCAACCAGTCCTGAAGTTGAAGGGCCTGGAGGACTTGAGAAAGAGTAACCATCTTGAACTTGTCCTTCCTGAGGAGTTTGTTCAAACCGCGCAAGTCCATGATGGGTCTCAATCCCCCGTCTTTCTTGGAAATAAAAAAATAAGAGGAATACCATCCCTTGTTCCTCTCCGCTACAGGCACCAGTTCTATGGCGCCTTTCTCCAGCAGGGATTGAATTTCCTGCGCAAGGAGCGGATCCAGACTCTTCAAAGAGAGATTCCCTGGTGGATTGTCTTGAGGCCTCTGCCGGAAAGGAAGAGTACCCGTGGGTTATGATCTCCAGAACCCACACATCTGAAGTAATGGCGCGCCACTCTGCAAGATGCTGCGCCAGCCTTCCCCCAAACGGCGAACCATGGGACATGGCCTCATGACTGAGCCGAAGCGGCTGCGGCGTTGCCTGAGGGCAAAGAGGAAACAACCCGAGCGGCCCTGGCACCTCGAGTACCTTATTTTCCACCTCTGGCACTCCTACGGTGGCCCCTTTGACTGGCAGCTCCTCTCGCTTTACCAAAGGACGAGTAATAACAAAAGGAACCTCCCCTCCATTGCTGTCGCCTAGGGCGAAAAGGTGGAGATGGTCGAACTGCAGCACCCAACGACTTCGCTGCAGCTTTAGAGGTCTGCAACCTCTCAAGGCTCTCGTCAGCCTTGCTGCCAAAAAGATGTTCCCCGTCAAAGGGCATGTTGAGGAGCCGGGCCTGCACATCAGGAGCAGACCCCAACTTCCGCAACCACGCAAACCTGCGTATCACGGTGCTCGCCGCCATGGACCGCCTGACGCAATTTGCCATGTCCAAACCCGACTGACCGTCCTCACACATAGCATCCTGAACCATGGCAAGGAAACCATCCCGTTCATCCCCTTCGGGAATATGTTCAGCCGCCAAGGAAACACAGTTCCACAGAGTGTGCGTGAAACGAGACAAGGCACAAATGGAGTTGGCCGCCTGAAGCGCCATCCCCCCTGCAGAAAACACTTTCTTCGCCCAGCCGTCAAAACGGTTGTCGTCCCTATCAGGAGGGATGGTAGAGTACGATGCCTGCTTTGCCGGGGCCGTAGCCGCCTGCACCACCAAACTCTCCGGAGTAGGGTGCTTCGACAAGTAGCAGGGGTCACTACTGGCTGGGCGGTATTTTTGCGGCAAAGACTTGCTCACTGCCGGGAGACTCTCCGGAGCAGTCCAAGCCGCCGCCACCCTCCTCTGTAGAGCCATATGAAATGGCAGTACCGTGTCAGTTGGTGGACCAATGTCGAGGATATCCGTAAGGTCATCCTGAACAAACTCCCCTGGGGGAGCAGACCATCCTAAGTACTCGGTGACCCGTGACATAAGGCGCCGGTACGAAGAATCGGCATGAGAGCCAGGCTCAGGCCTACAAAACTCTACCTCCGGAAAGGTGTCTAGCATCATACAGGGATGCCTCAGGTGCTCAAACTGGCTATGGCCCGAGAGAATCTCGTCAGGCACCGTGTCTGGCACCATGCCATCATCAGAGCCCCCCTCCACCTCTGAAATGAATTCCAGATGGCGGTAAGAAGGCACAGAACTGCAACCAAAGCCATGCTTGACCTTGGCCAGAGCCTTTCTAGGTGGTTCCCCGAGCCACGGGGTACCCCCGTCGACACAGCCCCGAAAGTCGTTGAGGGAATCGGCATTGACGACAGACGCAGCGTCGACAGCATCGACTGCGTCGACACAGGCCTCGAGGGCAGAGCCCCGAGCGTGTCCCTCGACATCCTGAGCGCCGACAGCGTCAACGACTTCCTCGGAGGCGGAGCCTCGAGAGAGTCTGTCGACGACCTCGGCGCCACAGGCGTCGATGTCTTCCTCGAAGACTTCACAGGCGCACTCGGTCTCGAGCGCGTCAAGGACCGGGACCTGGACCGGGCATGCCGAGAACGATTCCCCTTGTCCGAGCGGGACCTTTCCTGCGAATCGTGACGACCACCCAAGCCCGAAGGCGTGCGAGCGGTGTCTGTCGGCTGATCAAGACTGACCCCACACAGAGGCGCGGACGGACCAGTGCCCTGCGATTCGAGAATCGCCAACATTTTCTTCCCGAAGGAAGCCCATTCCTCCGGTGTTGCATGCTTGGTGGGGCAAGCGACCCGCAGACGGGCGGAGTCCTCGGATGAGGACGGGGAAGGCGACCGATGACGGCGCTTCCGGGAGTGCCTCGAAGAGGCAGAGGAGTGGCGAGACCGACTCCGGGACCCACTGGACTTCCGACGACGATGCGGAGTCTCGCCCCTCGAGTCGTCCGTCGAAAGCCCCGCAGACCTTGACTTCTGGGGCTTGGACACCTTACTTACCGATAACTTCTTTTTGCGCTCCCGCAAGGCTTTCGACGTGAGCGACTGGCAGTTGACACAGTCATCCGTGTCATGGGCCTCCCCGAAGCACCAAAGGCAGGCCTTGTGCGAGTCCGTGACCGACATCTTGGACCCACAGTCTCTGCACTTCTTAAAGCCTGGACGCGGTGTGGAAGACGAGGTAGACATCTTCACGAAGAAATATTTCACAAACAGGTTCGAAGAACCGCGAAAGCAACAGAAACTCCAAAGAGTCGAGGCGCGCCGAGATTCCAGAAGCGAAAACGTTCGTGGAAAAAACGGAACTGAGGCTACGGGCGTCGTGCATCCTACTTATAACATCAAGTGACGGCCGTCGGAGGAGGTCCTCGAGGGCGGCGTATCGACGTCACCGACGCAGGACGCCGAATATTTTCCGAAGCAGCACAGCTGTGGTGATTACTGTCATAGATATGGAATACGTCGGAGGACCCAAACCCCTCTGTTTTTTTTCTAAATGAACTTATGTTGTGTATGGTTTCTTGTAAACTCTATATGCAACAATAAAAAAAATTAAAAATAAACAATACCTTCTCAAACCAATTTGACCACACTCTAAGAAGACTCAGTAGTTTCCAAGCATGAATACCCATATTGTATTACCTCGCCTTTGTAGAATATTTGGCCAAAGCTTACCCACAACTCAAACAAGGCGACCCTCCCATTCCCACCACACTAAGAGAGCCAGCAGTAAGGGCAGTGTGGGAGGAAGTGTTCATTTTTGCCATCAATGATTATCTAGTTCGCGCGGCTTAAAGAATTAACTTGATACTAACAAATAATGCATACCGTTGCACATTTCAGGCGGGCAACTATATCGTCAGGCTGCACATGAATCACGCAGCACAGGTAAAGATGGGTGAAATAATAAAACATTTGATTATATTTGTGTCTTTTTATTCCAAGTGGAGTTGGTGCCTTCATATTATGGAGGATTTGGTTTGTTGTTAGTGCTACCGCTGTATCCTCTACTAACATTCCCCCGACCAAAGCAGGTGAAACGACCATGTCAGGTGGACAGGAGAGCATTGCAGACACTGTAAGGAGAGGTAAGCGCAGTGCTGACACAGACATGAAAGGGGTAAATCTCTCTCTCAGCGACACTGCTAGAGTGTCTAACAACATGTGGTACAAACACATGACAAAAGTAGGTAAGAAATCCACCGGGGAGAGCTGTTATGTCTGCTCATTAATCCCCTATGCCAGGAGTGCCTCCAGAACGTTCATAGCAACTGGAATACCAGCTGCAAGAGCTCAATGCCTGATGTACCGGTCGATGGAGAGAGATATTCCAAGGGAAAACCGCAACATTGAGGTAGATGTGACAAGTATCATTCCTGTACGGAGATAACTGAATAAAGACACTAGACATGATGAACAATTACTGGCAGTTGGATGAAGCAATACAATACATAACTGATACATAACTGATGGGCATGAGAAAGGAGAGACTAAGACAGTAACATTGAAGGAACTGCCATGTCCATGGACAAGAGTGAAGGAGGTAGGAGGAGAACTGGGATGCTGGGAACGACCACAGATACTGGTGTATGGTCAGGTTTACACGCAGGATGGGTGGAAGGATGGAGGGGTGGGAAGCAAGACGCTCACCCTAGCATAATCACCAGTGAACAACGTACAAGAAGAAAATGACAAGTGCATGAAGGAATGGAACACAAGCACAAAATTTATCATGTGTGTGGAGAATGAAGCTGGACCAATGCCTATAATACCCCTGAAGGCGCCAGCACTCTGTTACCAGAATGAGGGTGAGGTGGAAGTTGGCGAAAATGTAGGTTGAAGAAGCATAGCAAGGCATGTGGCAATGTAAACAGGCACTGCAGTTCTGATGGATCACTACTGGGCGTGTGGATCCAAAGCATACGAGAAGCTGCCACCCAACTGAGGAGCAGTTTACTTGTTGGTGCACGTCCACATGCCGTCCTTGGTCGTGCCACGAAAGGATGTGAAACCCGATGAGTTCCCAAAGATGGACACAAACAAAAGGAAAAAGAGATCTGTGAAGGAGGAACGGATAAGCGAGAAGGGGAAGCCCGCTGAATTGAGTAAAGAGAGGAGGAAATTAATTCTCAGAAGCATCAGAGACGGCTCTGGATGAAGTGTCAGCTGAGCTCATACTGTTCAGCAGGACAACTATGTTCTTTGCATCAGTAATACCATCTGTACAGACATATACAAACACAAAATGGGTGCAGATAACCCGTTGGGAACTGATGGCAGTGATCAACTCCACAGCGAATGGGTTCAACGCAATAAAGGAAGAGCTCCGAGCAGTAAGGTTGGTGGCGCAGATATGTTCTGGATTTACTGACTGCAATGGAAGGAGGTGTTTGCGCAAAAATTGGGAGTTTCGGATGCACATTCATACCTGCCAATGATGAAGATAATAGGACACTAACAGAGACGGTAACACAGCTATCCCAGATACATGCCAAAATGGAAGAAGAAGCCAAGGGGACTGGAAAGGATCAGAGTTGAATAGCATACATATGGTCATGGATGCCGTCATGGCTATCAGACAGACTAAAGATGATACTGGAAGCACCAATACGGGGAGGAGTGATCATGTGCGGGGTGAAGATTTGCTTCACCCAGTGCCGCTAGAGAGCAGAAGAAACTATTGGAATGAAGGGTTTGATGAATGTGTACATAAAAGGCGCAAGAGACATGATTGTCAAAGAAAGAGTTAGGCTAAGTGAACGCACAGTGAACTGTCAGTTATTCCCACATGACACAATGAAGCTAGACAAACCGTTCGATGTGAAGTACTATGAAGGAAAATGGGTGTGGTGTAACCCGGAAGGAGCATGCAGCTATATGGAATGGACTTTCAATGATCATGTGAATTACTATGGACACCTCTGAGAAATTATGAAGATATGGCAGCCGAGAGCAAAAGGATTGGGTTATAGAGATGTGTTTGACAAATCGACCAGAAGGGGACTAAAGAGGGAGTCCCGAGACCACCCCTTCGAGTCCCCAAGTTCTGGTCAGGACAAAGAGGTAGAAAGGCTTGCTGCCATTCATCTTATATTGCATGAATCCCGAGTGCACCAATGATCGACAATTACACTAAAAGATACCCTGTTAGCCAGCCATACAGGCCGAATACAATGCAAGTCTTCCCGAGTGTGGGAGAAGAGCCAGTGATCGTGGACCGAGACACCTATATCGCAGCCTCGACTAAGCACCAAGAAGCCATGGTACTGACATCATTAGTGACACGACGACATAGCAGTGTTAGACATGAAGCACATGTGCAGTCTGCAGTGCACCACATACAAACACACTCACATACCTGAAGAACATGAGCGTACAGTTCCATAGCTAGAGGACAGCTTCACATACATACTGTCAATGCTTTTATTGTTTTGCCTTTAGCCAAATGCAATAACAGAGAACCGAAAGGCACACGAGATCGTGAGCAAGCTTGCTGATGCATGGAGCTAATGTTCACGTGGATATACAGGAGTATATATGGAGCCTGATCAAACCACATATAGGTAACACATAGGGAACGTAGTATGGCATGGACGATATAGAAACCGCATTATAAGGTTTAGGAAAATTACAGCAGGCCCCAGGCCACTGAGTGGGAGACTAACAGAGCTGACGAAGGCTGTACAGAGAGCAAGATGCACGAGACCCGCCCACAGCCAAGGTCAGAGATATGAAGACACATTCCAATTCCCAGACGACAAAGCAACGAGCTGCAGAGAAACGGAATAAATCCTCATAATTATGAGCTGCAGCGCTCAAATTTGTGGTCTCCAAACACGTGATGTAGCAATGCAAGACAATGGACAGTCCTCAATGGTGAGAAAGAGAAGCCAGTCTTAGCATACCAGACGCAGATTGCAACAAGTGAGGAGAATATTCTCATAAGGCAAGGTGGTGTACAATACAGACACATAATCGTTCACATTACCTTGAAGAGGTGCACAGCGAACTGAGCACTCGTTTGAGTCCCAGGCCTGGGGGCAGCCGCTCTAACCAATTACAATTTAGTATTCCAGGAGCTATGGCAAGGGGCACAGACCAATGGTGAGCCCACTACTTTGCAACAATGTAATAAAATAGGTTTTGGGGACAGGACAGGCCAGCCACCTGACATGTAAGAGCCAGCAGAATAACAGCTATAGGTGATCGTATAGGTTATTAGACTCTCGATATCCAATTCCTCACACCAATAGGTTTTTTGGAGATGGGCCCAAGTGAGGACGCCAGAGTCATACAAAACTGGCCTGTGCGCCGTGGAACTTTGTGAGGCACCAGATTCTTTGTGTTCTTGTATTGATCCCGGTTTGTTTGATTTGCAATAAACCGCAGTTGTACTTGCCGCCTGACTGTGTCCTCCGTTCATTTCTGGGGAGGGAGTTAGGTCCTCCGAGTCCGCGGACCCCAAGCATCGTATTCGCATACCTGCGAGTCCTCCCTAACAAGGTAATCTCCCGCCATAGGGCCCAGGGCTCTGTTAACCTTCCTCCAACCGTTGAATCGTGGGAAGAGAAATCAAAGCAGCTTTGAGGGCAGTATGGGAAATACCTCTGCTCCTGCCTGGCCTGCGGGAGCTGAGCCTTCCTGCATAAGGAACATAGCGCGACTCTACCCCTTGATGAAAAACTAAAAGGCAGGCTTGGCCGGCTGTTGCACAGCTAGGCCGAGTGACTTCATGGCTAGCTTGGACTTTCACCAAAGAGTCTTCGGCCTTGGGGCTGAAAAAAGGGTCTCACCATCAAAAGCAATGTCGAGATGTTTATTTCGGACATTGGGTGAGAACCCAGAGGAGGGCAGGTAAACCTGCTTACTGAGCACAGGGGCCGACCCCACTGATCTGCCGACACAGTGTGCCAAGTCCAGACCTGTTTGCATAGACTGCCGGGCTACCTCCTTGCCGTGGTCCACCAACTGCTGGAAACCTTCCGTCATCTCTGCTTCAGGGATGTACTGGACAGCCGGCTCAATGGCCTTCCACAACCCAAAAGAATATTTTGAGAATCCGCGAGAGACATTGGCCGCCTTTAAGGCCATGCTGCCTGAGGAAATTATCTTTTTTGCCAAGGCGTCAACTTTGCCTTCTCTATTGATCTGAAGATTGGATGTAGAAGTGGCTGATCTGGTGGACGCCAAGACCACCAACCCTTCAGGTGGTGGGTGGTGTGATGATTGCTATGGATCCCCCACTGTACCCTTGCCTAATGTTTCCTCACAGGTGGGCAAAGAAAGACAGATGCTTCCTGATCTTGGGGGTGGTGTACCGCGGGAGAATCACCTGGCAGGAGACCGGGCACAGGGAGGTGAAGGGATCCTGTGGGATGAGACACAGTATTCTCTTTTGAAAGGGAACAACCTTTCCTATATACCAAAACATACAATGGCTTTTTGCCATTATGAAATGTATGATCCCCAAATTAAGTTTAGAAATATGGGCAAACGGGATGCAACATCTTTTAACATCCCACTTAAGGAGGAAACCGTTTTACCTGATGTGGCTAAACATCCCCCTTACTGCCAAAGGTATGGAGAGGAAATCTGTAAATGATGGCATATGCAAACTGTCTTTACCTGCTGCGATAAAACATGATGAAGTACTTTTTAAAATCTGTAAACAAAACTGTTGTAAAGTCAAGAATAGTGAACGACTAGTTAGAACTAATGTTGTTGCTTGGGACTCCAAGTCCCATAATCTCAAGAATGCTGGGACGAAGAAGAGGGCTGAAGAGCAGTAAAGTCCTGAAGGTCAGGCAATTGGGTCTAACAGGGCACAACTGAGGGAGGCTGAGACATTTAAAAAGCTCCCTCAAGTGCAGGCAAGTAGGAATAGTTGTGATTGCAGAAGTAGTAGCAGCAGAAGTACCTACTGGGGCAGAAGGAGGTGGCAAAAGCAAACACGCTGGCGAAATCTACAGAAGTGGGAGTAAAACACGGGCGCCGGGATTTACCATCCACTTATTCAAGATACCAATCCCGAGTTGGCCCTTTCCCCCAAGGTCTGGTGTGCAGAGGTTGCGCAGCGGGAAGCGTGAAGTCTGAAAGGTTTACCCCATGTGAACCTGATTGCAGAGTTTTCACAGAGAGAAGCATGCAGCAAACCGTGCCTGGAGGCTGGCATGCTCCATAGGGTCGTGGCGAGCCGAACTCCGTGCCTGTGGGGTGGAACTGAAGGCAGCTTACAGAGGAGCGTGCCTGGTCAAGAAAATACCAGTAGTAGAAGCCCTGCCGCCTATGACGGAGGCTGAGGAGCCGGTGAGTGTTGCCGCGCGTTTCAAAGCCCTCAGGCAGTGCAGGCGGGTAATTGTAAACAGTTACCTTTCACTCACGAAGGAGTAAAATTGAATAAAGCAGACCGGAGTGTGTCAGCAATGGAGTACAACAAATGTAGCACTCGCATATAAGCGCATATGCTGTAGAAGGAAGTTTAAACCTTGTAAATACTCAAAACAGCTTTTACGTTGATCGTGGTCGCTTGTGCTTAGAAGTGACTAACACAAAGACCAAGCCTCGGTAAAGACCTGACAACATTGTATCTTGTAAAGATACAAGTATTAAACCTCTATACGTTGAACGGGAAAGAACAAACTAGCATTACCTTAAATCAAGAGGTGAACGGGCATTGCCCTCAGCCAAAGGAGACTGAAATAACGGTTACTTTGGGAACAACCATTACTACCAGAGGAAAAGGGGCTGATAGAACATCTTTAAAGGTGGCGCTTGTACATGAATAACTGTGGTGTAGAACCACCATTTATTGGTCAAGAACTTGCACTGTCAAAGCCAACAGAGGTTGAACTGAAAGTATTTGGTTGGTGGCTTAAAAGATAAGAGTGGTTAAAAGGTGGCCCTAGATGGAAGGTGGTATTAAAAAGGAGACAAAAACATTGCTTGTCTAACCAAGCTGAAAGGGTCATTGATGAAAATCTAGTCTGTTATATGATTGTACAAAAACATCAAAGGCTGCTTGAAGTGGAAGTTGTGTTTAAATGCAGCAGGGTGCAAACCAGATTGTATACACTTGAAGTAGTTCGATCTGGCAGGAGAGTGGACCAGACAGAAGCAGAGGTAGAAGACTGGGAGTGGAATACCCCAGTGAAAGTAGAAGCTGTTGCGTTTCATGGTGCCAAGAGGAATGCACTCTTATGCGAACCTGATGTTTCATGCTTCCAAGAGATAAGCACTGTGAGGAGACTCCTGTGTATAATGGTGCTAAGACCTCACTGTGATAATTTTTCTAAGTCAAGAAGTTATTGTGTTTCGTGGTACAGCAAGAGAAGCAGTAAATTTTTGTTTAAAGAACTTCTTGAACTATAGTTCCTGGAGGAGAAGGATCTACTCTGGGTTAAACTGTGAAGCAGTGGACGTTTCATTCAATCCAAAAAGACTTGATCAGGAACTGTGTTGGTACTTTGTCTCAACCTTGGAGTTCATTATTATTTTGTGTTGGACCTGACTTTGACTTAAAACCTTGGGAAGGGGAATTCTCTCAGGTTATGAGCATCAAATTCAAAGGTGTTACACATACAAGTGTTTGATATACAAATTGCCATATACTTTCTTGTTTATGATGTTGTAAGTGTGAGGACCAGAGATGTTATGTTAGAGGGTTTTTCCTTAGTTTATTTAGGCAGGGAAATCACAGTTCGAGTAGGAAAAGAAAGGTGGTGTATTTACAATCTTGGGTTAATAAAATGGTATTGTTTGAAAAACACTCTAAAATGTGTCAGCCTCACATTTGTGATCCCTCACAGTGGGAAGAAAGATAATAAGGATCTCTTCTTATGGGCCTGTATTTTTTGGTGAGGTCAGTTGGTATGGTGCAAGGGTATTGCCATAAGGTGGCAATAGTGTCGGCAATAGCCACGTTGAAGGGCATAACCTGCAACTGGCTTGGCCGGAGCATTCCATCCCAGGGTATCCATGACCCTTATCAACTAAAGCCATGAACTTGGCACTGGAACTGAAAAATTCTAACCTTGATTTTGGCCCGAAAGACTGCTCGATGGTTTGACGGTCGGTGCCAAAAGGGTTTTCGGGGCAGAGGGCACGTCGGAGAGAACCAATGCGAGAGATGCATGGGGAGCACCAGTGCCGAAGGCACAGTCTTGCTCTCTGCTCAGCACGAAGGCTCCGTTGACGCAGATGGCATCGGAATAGGCTTTGCTCTGGGGCCGGAGTCACTGGGTACCGCTGGAGCTACAGGGGCCTGCTGTATCGGTGGCACAACCACAGCTGCCTTTTTAAACATGTTGAACATCTGGGTTTTGAACTCCCTCTATTCAGCTCTGGTCGTTGGCCCCGCTGACTTACCGCATTCAGTAGAAGAATCGGGGTTATGCCGATATCTGTGGTGCTGCTTCTTATTGTGAGAGGAAGATGATAATGAATGGCTTTGGAAATGCAATCTTTTCATAGTTTTTCGCTGATGCACCTCTTCCTTCTCTTTTTCTGGGCTAAGACCTTCTGTTTCGGCCTCTAAAGGCCGAATGGTTGAACGTGGCGGGGGACAGCCCACCGCAAGCTTCGCCGCCAGGTCCCCGAGTGACTTTGGTTAATTTTACCACATGACGCACAGCTCTTGGTGTTGTGACTGGTGCCGAGGCACCACACGCAGATGCTGTGTGCGTCACTCACAGACATCTTCGAGCCACAGTCTTTGCAGCGCTTGAAACCCAAGACTCTGGGCACGGACATGGTCGAGCTCTTGCCAAACAAACGGCGAACGTCGAATGAAATGTCGATAACTATCGCAGTGTTCCTCTCGAGCAGCGTGCTGAGTGCACTGAAAAAAGGAAACGAGGTACAGGGGTGTAGTGACGCAGTATATGTAAGACGACTGATGTCACGTCTGGAGCAGACGACCGTGCATCGAGTCAAGGACGTTCGACAGGCAAGTCGAGGTGCACTACGCCCCTTGTCAAAATGATTTCCGAGCATCTGACGCTGGAATGAATATCTATCTGATGAGGAATCTGCTGGAGAAAGGCAATCCATTAAATGTCCATTTTCTAAATCTTCGATCCCAACCTACCACTACATTCATATTATCTTTAACACTATTAAGGCAATTTAAAAAGGCCAGATTCTGCTAACTGTTGGTACTAGAAAATTAATCTATGCACCATACGTCTATCTGAATGCAAACTGCATTCTTTTAAAAAAAAAAAAACATATTTGGCATTTGGTTAACAAATTAAAACCTTTTACCAACCTTCACGAGATACAAAAAGCAGTAAAAAACAATAAAATCAATTTACAAACAATTTATTTCACCCCCCCCCCCAACAAGCTTCTAACGTTTAAGAAGTTTAGCTCAAACCTCCAGGAGTATAAATATTTCTTTTAAAAAAGCAACAAGAGCTAAAATTAGCGTTAGTCTTTCTCCATTAATAAATGCTAGTCACCATTGCTCAGCGCATCTCAAACTCTGGTTATTGATAAATTGTACCAAGAACCTCATTCTGAACTCGGTCAATGATGTGCAGAATAGAAACAAATGTTTCAAGGTCTCTTTTACATTGGACAATTTCCACAACCTACACTAAGTGTCAACATTTTTGTCACTGCTACGTGCATTCAAAATCTCATTAGTAGGGTAGAGGTTTAATCGAAATCTCATGTACTGTGTGCAGTATTTACTGTCTGGGAATCTCACTAGGTACTATGGCAGATTATTGTATGTTTGGGTTTCAGGAGTCGATTACCTATACAGTTTGTAGGACTGTCTTTGGTCCTGGGACTCTATCCAGTCCTTCGACCATAATTTATCCTTCACTGAGGTCGGGTTTGCAACTAGTGTTTCATCCGACACGTTCAAATCCCTCAGTATTTCACTGCAGATAAACCTCCATTCCCTTAGTGTTTGGTCATAGCCACTCAGTAGAGCCCCCTTTATTATAGAGAACCCTCTCACTGGGTTATTTCCTGTAGAGCATTACACATTTCCATACCACCATTGGGTATATGACCTGAATAGGTACACACTTCGGGAGGGACAACACTCTTTCCGAATAAACCCTCAAGGGTGGCCCACAATCCAGCCGGGAGTGCGAAAAAAGCCTCTGTGCCATAAGTAAGGATAGGGATCACCTTCAGTCGGTAGAAAGATGACACAGGAATTTGAGAGAATCTTCCATATCTTTTCAAGATGATCCTACCCTGAGCCGCTAAATTTCTTGCTTTAGAGCTCAGAACCTTTTCTCTAGAGGTATCCCTGATACTATTTCCCAGGTGCATCCCAGGTATACAAAGGAACAAGTGCTGTTGTTTACAGGTTGCCTTTCCAGATGGTTGCTGTTAAGTGAGCACTCTGGTTTTAGCAGCATTTATTGTTGGATCGTTTTCCGTGACATACGTCTGCAAAGCATTTAGCTGCCATTGCAGGCCCACATGGATTTGGTCTATTAGGACCAAATCGTCTGTGTATAACAGGCTATCCAGAGAGTTGCCATCCATCTTTGGCGGGAAGTTGCGGACCATTTTTAGTGTCTTACTCAGGTCAGAAATAAATAGGTTGAAGAGGGCTGGTGCGAGAGGGACCCCTTGTTTAAGGAATTTATCAGTTAAAATGGTTTCTGAGGAGGGTGGCCACCAGGGGGCGCACAGTTGAAGGACACCTCTGTGTGAGCTCCTGACCCACGGGCCCTAAAAGTGATCTGAGCCCCCACTTTTGACCCCCCCGGTCCACAACAACAGCTGTCCAGGCAGTGCAAACTGGCCCCCCCATCTACCGAGTGAAATTCTGGAGAAAAACGCTCAACCCAATAGGGAGAAAAGACAGTCGACCTGCGCCTCGTCCTCTCAGCCACAAATGCAGCGTTCCAGGCACGGGCCGAGGCAGTCTGACACCCGAGGCACCCACCTCCTCCCATCACCCGCCTGCAGAGAGCGCAGGCTGAGCTGCGGCTCCCCCCAGCTGTCGGTGCCTTGCTGCCTGTCCCGCAGCCCCTGTGGGACAGCCGAACACCCGGAGAACGTGTCCACAGTCCTGGCACGACCGCCGGTGCTGCGCCGCCCTCAGGCACCCCGCCGCACGGAGACAACTTGCGGAGCGGGTAGGTGGCCCCTCCTCCCCCCTTGGAACGCGCATAAGAGTCCCGCGAGACCCGCAGCTCCATCTCCCCCCGGGGCGCTTCCCCCCCCCCCAGGATCCAGAGTCAGGTGGTGGTGCGCTGGTCGCGAGGGAGGAGCGCCCCCTCGCCCTACACTCAGCAGAAGACCGGACCAGAGCCACGGCGGCGTTGACGCGTAGGCCTGCACAGGCCCGTCACTGACTGCACCATCTGCCAAACCGTGCTTGAAAGCACGGGCCCCTAGGGGAGGGCACGCATGGACTGGACCTTGCCCACACCCCTGCCCTAGAAGGCCCCGAGGGCCCAAATGAATACAGCGTTGGGGGCATAGGGGAGGAGATTCTAACACACGGCTGTAGCCATAGGCCCTGTCGCAGCCCCTGCACTTGGCACAACGCCAATCCAGGCCCTAATCAATACCTCATTTAGCTCCATGTGCCCTCAGCCTGCCCCCAATCATAGGCGCCCTACAGCACGCCTAGTGCCGCGCTCCCCTCTCAACTACAAGGGTGCAGTGCCCAACTCAGTGAGGCTGATACGCTAGACACCCCCTGCAGAGGCACAACTTCCCCCAGGCACCGCCACAAGAGAACCAGCAGTCGCCTGACTCCCCCTGGAGGGCAGCAACACGCGTTTTGCCCTGGGAGCGCCTCATACCAAGTCCAGACCCCGTCCCCCCCCCCCCCCAACCACAGCACCATAACAGGCAGTCCTGAACCTACTCCAAGCGCCTGAAGAGTCTGTCTGCTGAATTTATCATCAGGGCCACAGCACACAAGGCAAGGAGCTCGTACCTGCATCAAAGACAACGCAGAGGGTTGGGCCCCCACCTTCGGGGCGTGTGCCCTCCTCTGTGCAACCGCCGGTCCCTTGCCCGTCAAGATCCGGACAGGTGGGCCGGCGACGAAGGGAAACGGAACAGCCAACTATGTCCCCACCTGAACTTTAACTCGAGCCAAAGCCCCCTGGTAAGGGCCCTGTCCCACGCAACTCCATCAGTGCCTACACACGGGCCCGCACCAACACTGGAGCACCCTTGACATCGTATCAGGCCCACGGACAGAAGCCAACTTAAACGGAGGGTAGGGCCCCTGGACTCAGGGCGTGTGCCTCCTCCCACCCATGGACCCCCGATCCACGGGAAGCCCTGCACAACGTCCCACTACATACTTCCAGAACTGAACAACGCGGCAGTGCAGAGGGTAGGGCCACCACTCCCGGGGCGTGTGCCTCCTCGCACACCAGTACCAGATGAACACTAAAAGCAAATTGGCCAGATATCCATATACCCCCCTACCTCCGGAACCAAAGCCAAGACCCATAATGTCACTCGAAGCCTCAGAGACGGGAGCGGCAGCCACTGAGGGAGACATTGCTGCCCTCTTGAGTGAAATCCAAAACATGGGAGCCAACCTCGGCGGCAAAATTGATAAGATGACCCAGAGAGTGGATAACATCGAGGAGAGGCTGGAGGGCGCTGAGAACAATCAAGCCTCGATAGACACTCTGGAAGACCAACTGGACCTTAGGATGCGCAACATAGAGAAGAGGGAGGACGAAATTCGCTTTAAGATAGACGACTTGGAAAACAGAGAAAGAAGGAATAACCCACGGTTCTTCGAGATTCCAGAGCGCGAGGGGGAAACAGAAGAAGACCTCAAACAAACAATACACGATATCGTTAAAATCCTAACAGCAGATGAGGATACTGACTAACTCAAAACCGAGAGAATACACAGAGCCGGCGTCCCACCAGGTGGCCCGAGGTCCGTCCTTGCCGGATTCCACAGATACCAGGACAGAACAAGGATACTCACGAAGGCCAGGACTGGGGGTTCCCTCACCATCGGGGGGGGGGGGCCTCAAATCACCATCTATCAGGATCTGTCCTCGCTCACCTTGTCCCTGAGACGCCTTTGTATCCCCCCTAACGAAATGGCTTAAAGACCAAGGCACGAGATATAGGTGGGGATATCCTTTCTCCCTTGCGTTCGAACACGGAAGCAGAAAGATCCTGCTCCGCTCCGAAGAGGAAATTCGAGAATGTATCGCAGATCTCCTTGGGACAGGCCCGAAAGGAGGAGCACAAGAGCGCCCTGTGCAGGACAAACCGGGATGGGAGCTCCAGGGTTCAAGAAGGAAAAGTCAAAGGGATCCAGAAAGTATAGACGACCCAACAACACGCCAGACAGTAACAAATGACACTGCTCACTCAAGTCCCATATTTCTGCGATGTCCACCTAGAAATTATTGCATGAGGACTTCTCTACATTCCGGAACTCGGCACAACCTCGCTGCTGGACCCGATTCAGGACGTGCCTGCATCCCCAGGCTGCAAGGACGAGTAGCCATGATGAATCCGGAAACCGCATGTATCACCACATATACTATTCTACAGTAAAAGTTGTTGTTGTTTACCATAATGTTGTTAATTATAATGTTTGAAAGAAAGGGAGGACGGGGGCTCAAAACTCTATAACGATAATAGTTGTAGTCAGGGTCGTGCGGTTACGACCCTCATCGGTGGTCCGATAGTAGACCGGCTATATACATCCAGTCCAACTTGGACTCCATCGATCCAGGATGCAGACCCTCATCGAAAGAGCGAAGAGACAAGACTGAGGGCAACGGGTATTATGTTTAATACCTTGGAGGGGGGCGGGGAGGAAGGCAAAATATTTTACAACCTCAGTTTCTTCGAGGCACTTACCAGGTTACTTCCACTGCAGCAACTTCTCGCGACGGGTGACACACATTATGAGTGAATCCAAAGGGCACACCACTGATCAACGGACATGACACTGCAAGTGACAGGCATGGCACACTCAAAATTGGCACAATGAACGTCGCGGGGCTAAATTCTCCCACCAAAGGATCGCTAGTGTACAGAGAGTTCAAGAGGGCGAAGCTTGACATACTTTTTTTTTTACAAGAAATCCGATACACCAAAGGAGATGAGACGAAAGTTCTATACACCAAAGCAGGCTCCGAAAACTGGAACTCAGGCCCTCTCAAGAAAGCTGGAGTTGGCATCTTAAGTCAACAAAGCGATCCCGTTCGAACACCTAAAAACCTGGGCTGACGTAAGTGGAAGAGCGCTGGTTCTGGTCGGCAAAATACAAGGCACCATCATCACACTTGCAGTCCAGGTTCCTGCAACCAACAGTCCCCAAAGTCATGACTGAAGCAGAAGGCGAGGTGATCCTGGGAGGCGACCTGAACTCGTGGATGGACCCAGATCTGGATAGACAAGCAGACAACCCACTTGCAGCCCCACCATCTGGCCCCGGTCGCTCACAGGTCACAGACATGATGGACGCCTACAACCTCAAGGACGCACGGAGACACATTAACCCGAATCAAACAGGCTTCACCTTCTACTCTACACCGCACGCAACATTCACCAGAATTGACTATATATATCTCACCCCTGAACTCACTGAGGCAATGGCAGAATCCAGCATATCTCCCGTAACATTGTCGGACCACGACATGGTCATAGTCACAGTCGACCAGATGGCTCTCCCCCAGAGGAGCTCTAAATGGCGATGCAACGAGACTCTCTTTAAAGACCCGACCGTTCGGGATCAACTAGAGCAGGACATCACCCAATACTTTGAACAAAACAATACAGGCGAAACTTCTGTAAACACAGTGTGGGAGGCAGGAAAAGCCACTTGGAGAGGACTACTCATTAAAGAGAGAGCCACTAAGAAAAGAGAACGCCAACTCATAGAAAACAGGCTCCGAAAAGACATTTCCCAACTCGACCTCATCGCCCAATACTCAGGCCCCGACAGACTACAAAAAATTGAGCAAGCCAACAACAAGAGGGAGGAATTGCGGCAACTAGAAACTGGCAGCATCGTGCACAAACTCCAATGTCTTAAGCAAAAACAATATGACATGGAGACAAGGCGGGTGCCTTACTTGCCGCAAGACTCAGAGGGCAACGCAAAGAGTGATGGGTCCCAACAATACACAACGAAGAAACACCTCACGGACATCGTCCTCCCAATATCCCGGAAGTCTTTGCTGACTTTTACGAGAAGCTATACACCTCAGATGCCGCCGCACACCCAGAGGCAATCACCGAATATATGAACAAAGTGTCCCTCCCGACCCTCCCCCTGGACATAGCACAAGCCATAGATGCCCCTATCACAGGAGAGGAGATTGAAGAGGCGAACAAAAGACTTCCTGCGGGGAAAGCCCCCGGAAACGATGGCTACACAGCAGGATTTTACAAGACTTTTAAGGACACCCTCCTCCCATTCATGGTCGAGCTCTTCAATAACATCCTCCAATCAGGTGTGGCGCCCGAATCCTTCTCAGAAGCACTAATAACTGTCATACCCAAGGAAGGCAAGGATCCCGAGCAGTGCACTTCCTACCGCCCAATTTCCCTCCTAAACATTGACGCCAAGATTTATAAGAGAGTCCTCACCGCGCGGCTTGAGTCACACATGCCAGCGATAATTCATAACGACCAAGTGTGTTTCATCCTTGGAAGGCAAGGCGCGGCTTCTACCCGGAAGACCCTCCACCTCATACACGAGGCCAAGAAGATGCCAAACACACCCGCATTATTTTCGCTCGACGCTGAGAAGGCATTTGACAGAGTTTGATGGCACTTCCTAAAGGCCACACTAAAGAAAATTGGCCTGGGTCCCACTCTCTGACGGGGGATCAATGTTACGCTCACCTGGCTCCCACAGAGTCGTCGATCTGAAATGGACAGCTGCGGTCTCCACCAATGTGACGCGTAGGGCCGAGATGACGGACTGGACTGGCCCACCTAGCTTCGTTTGCTTGGCCCGTAGGAATATTCTTCTGTAAATGGAGAAATGGAATTAACCACTCGTGGGGTTGAGCGTAAATCCCCCCACCCCCGCTGTTCTCCCCACAGATCACCTTTGATGTCCCCTCTTATAGTCTCACCTGATGGTTTGAAAAGACGAGCTCTCCATCCTGCATTGACCGCAGGGGCGCGTTGATAACCAGTTGCTTCACTGGCTAGAAGGAATTGGTGAGTTCCCGAACAATATTGACTCCGAAAAGTATGTAGTTCGTAAGAGTTCACATGTCTGACTTTCACTCTTGTCCGATTCCTTGCAGTTTGCAGCTTGACCCCAGCGAAGAGTTCCTCGTGGTAGCTGACTAAGTTCATATAAGGATTTGGCTTATCTTACACAGTTCAATAAAATAAGGCCAGAATGTAACCTGTGGCTTGCTCCCTTATTCAGGTGTGGAGAGAAAATATGAAGTTCGGGGAATAATGCCTCCGGCGGTAAAATTAGGTAAGTCTATTGTGGTGAGAAGAGTTCCCCTTGTTTGTCCCTTCGTCTCACCTTGTTGTCCTTTTGTTCCCCTTAGGGGCCGGGGTACGGCGAGGATGCAATGGAGAATGTGCCGACCCGTGAAGAGGAATAGTACCCCCGGCGGTAATCAGGTAAGTCTATGGGGGGTAGTTACTATTGCCTCTGTTTATTCCCTTGGCTCACCTTTGCTGTTCTTGTGTTCCCCTTAGGTGCCAGAGTGCGGCGGGAACGTGCAGAACGATGCGGTGGATCGTGAGGATGCTGCGAAGGCCGGTGAGTTCAGCGCGGCGCTGCAGCAGGCGAGGCGGCGCGTGTAAAATGCTTCTTTCTTCCAGCTCGAAGGCGTGGTGGATCCGGAATTTAGGTAAGGATCAATGGTTTTGCTCTTATTCTCACCTCTTCTCCTTCTGTTCCTCCCTTTTTCTAGGAGCTGCAGACTCGAGGCGGGCGTGGCAGAAGACTGGATGCAGGCTTGCAGACACGGTGAGCGTTACGCTGCTGGATGCAGAATAACACGAAGCGTGTGCTGCTCTTCGGGCGTGGTTTAAATAGCCTCCAAAGTAGTCCCAGGTAAGTATTCCTCCCCAGCCCCACCTGAGTAAAAAATAGTCCCTAGGTAAATTAGTCCCTTCCAAGCCTCATTTGGCTTGGAGCTCTGCAGCATGGTCTGCATCAGGTAAGCTTGCAGCATGGTCTGCATCAGGTAAGTTCTACTCTATGAACCTGGCGCCTATGGTGCCAGGACCGACTCTCCATATGAGCCTGGCGCCAGGACCGCACCCAAACAGCCCCTAGCAGGGGTTTTTGGGCTTGCTCAAAATAACTTGACGCCTGCTTCTGGGGTTGCTGAACCTGGTCTGGTTTTCCGGGGTAGGCATCATGACAATCAAAGCCGTTTACACGGCTCCACGCGGATCTGTATTAGTGAACTCCCAATACTCCTGCTGGTTCCCCCTCAGTTGAGGAACGAGACATGGTTGTCCCCTCTCGGCAATTCTCTTCGCGCTATCGCTGGAACTGCTTGCCCAAATGCTTTGAGCAGACACCGGTGTGGAGGGGATGAGAGTAAATGGAAGAGTGTATAAGCTGGCCTTCTATGCAGACAACATCCTGCTCCATGTACTAAACCCGATGTCATCAATCCCCAGGGCGATCCGCCTGATAGAAGAATATGGCACACGCTCAGGCTTCAAAATAAACAAAACCAAATCTATCCTCTTCCCGCTCCATGAACCATCCCCTGACCATCATATAGACCTCGAGTGTCTAGGACTAATCATCGGAGGCCCAACACTGAGATACTTGGGGATCAATCTAACAAGAGAACTTGAAAACCTGTAAGAAGCAAACTTTCCCCAACTCCTCGATGCCCTTAAAGCGGATCTCACAAAATGGAAATCACTTACAATCTCCTGGATGGGACGTCTAAATGCTATTAAGATGGTGAGCCTCCCACGCTTCCTATACCCCTTCCAGGTCCTGCCCATCACAATCCCGGACCAATTTTTCAAACAAGTTAAAAAGGCCATATTAGAATTCCTATGGAATGGAAAAAAAAACCAGGATACCTTATTAAACCCTGACACTAGCGAAGGAGCAGGGGGGAGTGGGCCTTCCGGATATAGAGCGATATTATCAGGCGACAACTCTGAATCCTGATCCCACACCTGCGTGCCAGAAGGGACCTGCAATGGGTCCAGTTGGACTATGATCATTTGACCCCCGCTACTCTCGCAGAGTGGTTATGGGTCCCCAGATCGAAACTTATAAGAAGACTGCGCAACCACCCAATACTTGGGACGCTGTGGAACATATGGAAGGAAGGGAAGGGAATGTCCGCAGTTACCACGTGGCCCTCTCCTCTAAGCCACCTCTGGTCCCCTGGGATCAGAGAGGAAATCCCCAAACACGCCAGATATCAAGCCTGGTTCGATGCTGGACGAGAGTCGGCCAGCTGTGGAGAAACGGGAAATTCATCTCAGTAAAAGAACTAGAGGAAGCTCTTCAACTACACCCGATTCCGATTTTCTTGTACCTGTGATTGAAAGGTGTATAGTCCAAGAGGGAGTGGAAAGCCAAAACGCAAAGAGGGCTCGCGCCTTTCGAGACAATTTTGGACAAGACCAACACATATAAAGGCCTAATAGCACGCATGTACAGCGGTCTGATCTGTAAGGAACAAACTTCAAGTACCCGCCTGAAAAGAGATGGGAAAAAGATTTCGGCAGAGAATTCGATCAGCAGGCTTGGGACAGAATTTGTGAAACACCATCCAGAATATCAATTGCAGCCCAGTACAAGCTGCATGCAATAAAGATATCCACAGATGGCAGTATGACCCACGCAGGATTTCCAAAATGTTTCGGTCCTGCAGCCCAGGGTGCTGGCGACAATGCCGCATGGATGCAGATTATTGGCACATGTGGTGGGACTGCCCCAAGGTTCGCATCTATTGGCAAGAAGTCCTGGGATGGATCAAACAGTTAGATGGCATAGAAAGGGAACCGTCCCCCCTTCTGACCCTCTTCGGTCTTGAAGAGGAGGACGATGAACTGATCAGAGTTAAAGGACTGGCATCCCTTCTGCTATTGGCTGCGAGTGTGGGCCTGGTCATCAAATAGAAGTCTCCACACCTTCCAGTTAAAAAGACTGGATACAGATCGCAACATCTACACAATGGAAACAATTACGGCAGCCCTCCACAATAAGGCTGCACGACACGAAGAGGCCTGGTACGACTTTGCCAGTTACTACATTGCAGGTTCAGTGGTGAGCGACCTGACGCACCAAGGAAGTTAGGAAACACTCAGCCCCTGCACGAACAGAGCATCACAGGATATGCCGCCAGTTCAACATGCCTGTCACAAACTTAAACCTAAACTAAATCATTCTCAACTCAAGCGACGATCAGCGCTGAATGTCACGTTGCCCGCCACAAATCGCTACAACAAACGCCAAAGACCTGGAAGTTTTATGAGCACTGCTAAGGGGTGATAGGGAGAGGGTGTAAGGGTTTAAAACGTCCTACCAATAGGGGGGGACAAGTATATGATGTTAAAATGTTCTTCAGGTGGAACGAAACTGTTTTAGTGTAACCATGTGAGTAACATGCACCCACCTGTATGTCCAATACCGATGTTCAAAAATCAATAAAAATGTAAATTAAAAAAAATGGGTTGAGAGAGATCCACCAAGATCTAATCTCACGCTGAAAGATCAGCGCGTCATACTCATCTCTGGCATTCTTTAATGCGTCCTCTACTGATTTGCCAAACAGTAGATTAGGCTCCACCGGCATGTCGATTAAGGATGCTTGTGTCTCGGGTTTAAACCCTGACTGTCTTAACCAAACATGCCTCTTAATGACAGTGCTCTCTGCTATTAGCCTGCCGACGTTATCTGTGGCATCAAAGGTTGCCTTAAGGATGCAACCGGACACGGCTCTCCCCTCCGACGCAACCTGGGCCAACTGGCTCTTTAAAGGTTCCGGTGCAGAGTCGATGAGGGCAGCTACTGGCTCCCACTGGTGGCAGTTGTAACTAGCCAGCAGAGTGGTGGAGTTGGCAATCCTTGCCTGGTAAGCGGAAGTGGAGGCTACCTTCCTTCCCAACCCGTAGATTTTCGTACTCTCCTTGTCGGGGGGAGCCTCAGATGCTGATGGAGGCGTACCCGCCCTCTTCCGGGTATTAGTAACTACCAGGGAGTCAGGCTTCAGTTGCCCCCTTATGTATAGCGGGTCTGATTGGGCTGCCCTGAACAATTTCTCGATTCTGGGGTTTACTGCCCTGGTGAGGTTAGGATTGAGAAGGGAAGGATCAATTCTCTGTTGGATGGACTGGAGAATTGGAATGGCCTGAGCAATGGGTGTATTTTCTCCTACTAGTTCCTCGGCAAAGTCCCTCTCCTCCTGTGCCCCCTGAGTGTCTATGCGGAAGTGTTCTGCCGCTCTATTCAAGACCTCATTTAGGAGGGGCTGGTTGTCGACTGGAGAGTCGGTAACTTGAGGTTCTTTGCCTACCGGGGAGTCTATTCTGTAGACTTCTGGGTCATCTTCCTCCTCCTCTTGGTCCTCGTCATCCCCATAATAGTCCACCCCAGTTTGGTCGTCCAACGTTACCAAGTCTGGATCCTCATCCTGTAGTGGATCCTCACTATACTGGGTGTAAGGTTGGATGTAAAAAGGGTCAGTAGACCGATCTTGCGTTGGGGTCTCAAACCGAGGTTTCTTACCAGGGGGCTGCGGGTCCCTAGACCCTGAGGGAGTAGCACCGTTAGGGGTATAGGAGAGGAAGTGTTCTGGGTTCTTGGAGTAGAAGTCTGCTAGGGAGGACATTCTAGACATAACCCTGTCTATATCCTCACTGGTCCATTTCTTGGAGCTGGGAATGACCCTTCCTTGAGAGGGTTCCCCTTCTATGACTTGACTGGACATATGGGCTTGTGCAGGGGTCTTGGCTAGCTGTTTATCAGAAGACTTAGAACTGTCTTTATGTAACTGAGGTGTAGAAGAAGGGTGAGATGGTTTCTTCTGCTGTTTCCCCCCTTCCCCATGAGTGGAAGAGTGTTTCCCTGGTGTTTTCACGCTCTCAGAGCTTTTCGACGCCTGGCGTCGAGATTCGGGGGTAGTGTCCCTTTCCTTAGAGTGAGGGTGTCGGGATTCCGAAGCAACCGCCGAACGGTCTGCTGACGCCGACTCCTGGTGAGCGGCCTGGGGCTGGCGGTCGGCTTCGTCTTCTGACAAGCGTACCTCCATGACTTCGGTGAGTGAGGCACTTTTGGCAACTGTGGATGGTTGCCTGGTGTCATGAGACGAGCTTGACCGAGAACACCCAGAGGACACTGATTCGGTGGACCGCTCTTTGTGTGCCTCTTTCCAAGAACTCGACACGCGCGTCGAGTCTCGGTTGGACTTCGAGTGTTTAGGAGTGGAAGTGGTGTGGGTAGCGCTCGCGTCGCCGGGTGAGTTCCCCATAACTGCCCTGCCGGACAGCCTTCTGAAGTCGGGGACTTGCGCTTGGCTGTCTTTCGACACCTCGTGGCCCTCGCCGTCCGAAAGTACGGCATCGCTGCCATCACTGAAGGTGCCCTGCGCTTCCATGGCCTCTCGTTGCCTGGCGTGGTGGGCACAATGTTTGATCGAGCGGTCCTTTAGTGTCTTAGCCTTGAACCGGCTACACGCTCTACAGTTCGCCGCGGGGTGGTCCCTCGGCAAGCAGAGGTTACAGGTGGCGTGTTTGTCAACCCAAGGATACTTGTGGTTGCACTTGGGGCAGAATTTGAAAGGGGTACCCTCCATACGCACCCTGTGGCAGCGGGCTAGTGTGTGTAGGAAATATATATACGAGTGTAGAGTATGTTTCCACCCCCCACTCTCCCTACTTGCAGGGCCGAGGCCAGAGGCCTTCCGAGGCCCAAAGTCAGTTGTGCAGCTCTCGACGGTTGTTTTCTTCTCCGGCCCGGCGTCGAGCTTCGAACTTTGATGACTTGACGTGGGACTGGAAGAAACAGAGAAATATTATATTTATCAAAATATGGCTGAAAGCCAGGGAACTCCGCGGAATGCTTCCGTCAAGTATGGTGGAAAAAAACAATCTGAGGGTCCTACACGCGTGAGGGATCATGGGTACAGTGGACGTCACACTAGGGATAGTATTACTGGCACGCCCTGTGTCTACGCCCATTTTCGCGTTTCGAAAAAAAGAAAACTAATACTCTGCAGCTTCCACTAGATGTCTGCCTATGCACAGCATGTGATCTAAGCAGATTCCACAAGCCTCAGAAATATAAATACAGATGCAGATACATGTAATTTACAAGGTTGGCTAACGCCTTATGTACACGGCCATAGTCGTAAGATTTGGAAGAAAAAAGCAGTCAGGTATATACAGAGTTTATACAGAACAGATATGGATAGGGAGAGATCAAATAGAAGACATCTCTTAGTATTACACATCATCTAAACGTGTGACCTAGGAGGTCGCCCGTGTGGGGTCAGAGATAGAGGATGCATCAGTAGGTGATCAGTGAGAAAAGCCAGGATTTGACTTTATAATCGGAAGGCCGGGAAAGAAGGTTCATCTCTTAATGTAGGGGACAAAGAGTTCCAAGTCTTAGCTGCCAACACTGGTTACCTGGAGCCACCTGCTTTCTGCAGCTTAAACTTGGGAATGTTGAGGCAATGTGTGAATTACTGGCCTTTTTAATTAACTCCACGATGTCCTCGAGCTCAATTAAAAATGACCATTCACCCTGAGAAAAAGGTCTTACTGCTGGGCCATTTTCGTTGCTTAGTGAAAAGAGAAGGGAGAAATGTTCGACCCATGATTTTGCTGAAACTATACTGATAATCAGTGCTGTCCTAGGGACATGCATAGAGTTTATAAGCTCCCACATTTCGCCCGTCTTTTTATGTTCTACTTTACTAAGCATTCATTGGTATTTTATTGATTTGAGCCAATGTCAATGCTGCAGTTTCAGCTTTTTGGCCTGATGGTCCCTAACCCCCATTGGCTTATTTTTAAGTTTTCCCAAATCAGCTTTTAGATTTCTTTTGGCCCTCTTCACCTTTGGATCGTATGCATGTGAATGGGCAATTTTCGGCCTGGAGCCTGATTTCGTTGTTACCACAAAGTTTACCAAATGTCTAGTCTAATCCAAGGTCAGGTCCACTTGATCCTGGGAATACCTAGTCACAGAATCAAAGACTGTTTCTGTCAAATTCTCTATTCTAGGTTGATTCATAAACGATCTATTTGTTCCACTCGTTATTGACCGGCGTATGGTAAACCTCTGTAGCTTGACACTCCCAATCTTTACATGTTAATTTCACAATGTTATGATCACTCTGGATTGTGTGAATTAGCTCTAGCTTCAATCATCTAGGGAGCATCTTGCCCGAGACGAAAAAATAATCTAATATACTCGTTTTATCACCCCTTTTCCAAGTCGCTGAGCAGGAAGATCTCCCTTTAAATGCCCCTTCAACATGAATATGCTCCTGCTACTCAATTCCTTACCCCAGGAATGCGCCGCCTTTCTGAGGGTGTAGGAGCCACCTTAATCTCAGTAAAATTATGCATTTAATCTCTCAAAACAGTGTACATTTAAATCACCACAAAGGATTACAGCTGGGTCTGCCCACGTTTCAAAGGCTCTGTCCAACAACCCTGCTACCAACGGTTGAAAGGATTTAAAACCCTCTGCATTTGTGTTCCAGTATAAATTGAACAGCAGCAGCCACATGTAGCCACCCAAACAACCCCTTTCCACTTCAAACACTAGCAACTGAATATAGGGGGTAGGATTGAACACGTCCAGCACAGTTAGTCCTCTACCATTTTTGACTGCTGCCAGCAAACCCAACCTTAGCCACCCTTACCGGCCCTTTAAAGCAGGATTTAAATAAACCAGAAACCCATCCAATATAGGTGGATTACTTAACTAAGTCTCTTGCAAACAGACCACATCATACAAGTCAAATTTCAAATCCCTGTCGCCAAACAAGTGGGTATACCCTCTAGAGTTCCAGGATCCCAAAATGAGAGATTTTCGCTTGCTAGATTGGGGTAAACTTCGTTAACCAAAGTTCAAAGCTTCCGACAACCAACCCCAGCTTTGATGGGCCTGCAACTGTGAAGGTCCGAGTTTGGTTACCACTCTTCCGATCGATGCAATTTTGCTGTCAGCTGTTGCAGAGCGCAAAAAGTTGGTAGCATCATTATTTACTATAACCTCAGAACCTCTAGAGGCTTGCTCCACTCCTGCTGGTGCTCCAAGTCTATATGATTCTGTGACTCTGATAACTCTGTCAAGTCACAGCCCAATCGCAATAGGGAAGCCGCCACTTCAGTAGGATTTGTTTCACAAGGTAGTATGGTAGATTAATTGCAACCCTGTCCAGCCGTTGTTCATCCAAAAATTCGATAATTTGTATATCCTTTGTTGATATCGGGTGGAATTTAGGGATATGGTGTGTTAGGTAAGATTTCCACAGGGCTGGTAAATCTTCCTTGCCTGGTTCAACTCCAGAACCTTTTGCTTTTCTAGTGAGATATTTTCCATTAATACCTCAGTGAGTGGGAACCTTTTTCCACACTCACCTGTCTTTAACTCTTTTTATGGGTGTCATTTTTAAGACTCTCCATAGTGTCTTTTTAAAGTTATCATGTCTAACAACTTATTGGCAATAAGTGCCTGTTGTTGCTGGGTTGCCCTAGGGGCTCCCCATTTAACTTTCTTGTGCTAACCTTGAGTGAACTACAGTTCCCAAGGGTAGAAAGGATCTTTGGATCCCTTTTAAATTTACTTCTGTGAAACCAGCACACCCCACCTTATGTGGAGTGCTGGGGAGATACAATGTATCCCCTTTCACATTTAAACTGTAACAATTCTGTTACAGTGACAAGCTTACCTTTAATGGCTGGTGGCAGTGATACCTTTTACTAATTTGGCGCACCTTTACCGCGTGCTGTAATCACAGCTGCAGTAAAGGCACCTAAGGGTGCTCATTTTTACCAAAATGGCCCCGGTCTTCTTTTTCTGCCATTTTAGTGTTTCTTGTCGTTTCTTGTTCCTTCCCCTGACATCCAGGGCGGGAAAATCCTTTGTTTGAGTTTTGCCTTTGGCAGGAGTCCCCTGGACACCCCGCCCAGGCTCCAGTCAGTCTGTAAGCACAGGAAGTGGGGGAGGGGTCCCAAACTTCCCCCTCCTTTGTCTTAGGTCTTCCTTCAACTGGGCCAAATCCCAGTGGGGGGTTGACTGTCCTGATTGGACAGCCAAACGCCCCTTTCTTGTAAAATGCGGGGAGAGAATGCAGAGGTTGTGTTGCAGTTCCTGATAAATACTGGAAACCTGGAAGCTGAAGTCATGTCGACCACTGGAACAGAAAACCGAAGAGGATGACGAAGGAAAAGCGGCGGGAATGATTTCTAGCGGCCGGAGAGCCTGCTGTGTAACCGGAGCCTGCTGCAGCCCTTCCTTCCGATCGACCTGGGGACTCCGAAAACGACGACCCGAACCCAGAGCCTGGTGAGACCCACTAGACTCGAGACGACCTGCATTTTGAGCCATCCCACGGGTTTCTGCGACCTTGCGTTCTTGCAATACCCCAATACCCTGGGACCTCGTGCCACTGTGCGGTGCACGGTCTTCCGAATTCCGAATCTCGCTGAAACTTCGTGGGCATCTTTGTCTATCTCCAGAGACACGAATCGAGTCCAAAAAGTCCCCTCACAAGAGTGCTGGACCTTTTAAACGACGAGAATTCAACCGCGATTTTCTGTCTTCTTCTGTGCTCCTTGAAAAGGCGCCAAACCCGCAGAACCGCATTCAGCCGCGAGAGAAATCTTGCCTAGAGCCTTCTTCATCGATCCCTGCTGCAAAGTCCCTTCTGAGGTCTTGTGTTCAGTCTCCAGGACAAGGAATCCAGTGACCGGGTATTTGGCTGCAGTCCCTGAAGTTCTCCTGCTGCAATCTCTTCTCCATTGCTGAGGTACTGTGTTGGCTTGGGTATATACTTACCTTAAGCCTGTTGGGATTTCTGTGTAGTCCTGGGGTGTTTTCTGTGATTGGGAGGTCCCTCGTCCAGTACACCCAGTCCCACTGCTAGAATCCTGCTGGGGTGTCTTCTGTGAAGCCCCTGGACCCTCTTCTAACCCTAGAAGTAAAGTACTCACTTGTTTGACCAGTTTTCCTAAGGAAACTCTGACTTTTGCTACTAAAGAACTTATTCTAACACTGCCTGTTGGTCACTAGTCCTAGTGACCCCCCTTCTGCCACTGAGAACACTCATGCTCTAAGGGAAAAGACTTTGAAGGGATTGGGACTTCTGCCTAGAAAAGAAATCAAGTGTTTTACTTACTTGTAAAGAGTTGGTTGGTTGGTAACTGTAATTCTAAGAGTGAACAGTTACAAAAGTTCTTACTGAGCTTGAATGTGTGATGCACTGTTCTTAAAAGTATGGTTAACATCTTTTCTTCCTTAGCCACTGTTTTACCAGTCTAAAAGAAAGTAGATGTAAAGGTATTTTACTCTCCTGTGATTAGGTTGTGCCTCTTTACAAAAGTAATGTGTTGGTTTCACCAGATTATTCCTAAAGGGTAATTGTATGAGTGTCCTCCAACTGTTGGTATCACCAGGTTAGTCCTGTTAGGATAACTGTATGAGTGTCTCCCAACTGGGTCTTGCTTCCCCTGACTTGCTGCTAGCCTGTCTTTAATAAGTCTACATTAGGTTGTTGCCTACCTAGAATATCTATTCACTAAAGTGTGACATTGGGTTTTACTTTCCCCTTCATTGTGAAGTTAAAGTAAGTGGGTTTTACTTACCTTGTGTTAGCTGTGTGCCATCCATAACAAGTTACCAGAGTTATTGCTCACCTCAATCTGGGGTTCCCTGATTTTCAAAGCATCTGTAATTATACATTACATCCATAGGTTTTACTGACCTGGTATAACTGTGTGTTATAGTTATAGGTTTTTATTGCACCTAGAATAAGTGTTTCACTATTCATCAAAAGTATATTGTCCAGTTGACTGTTTATGTGATTTGTTACAAGAGTCACTGTACAACTGGAAGGGCCTACTGTCCTTGTATTACCAAAAGTCATCTAAAAGTAACCATTGGTCTTTGATTCCCAAAGAATAGGCTTGGCCTATACTAAATGTGTATAACAAGGTTTTGACTTCCCTAGAACTACTGTTGGGTGTTCCAAATAAGGTCTATACTTGGGTCTGTGTACCTTCAAGTATAGTGTTGTGTTTTATATTGTGATTTCATATAATGTTTCAGTATTTACTTAACCCCTAGATTTATCTGGGCCTACTTGTATTTAAATAAATCCTTTATTTTTATAATACATAGTGTTTCAGTGTTTCTTTGGATCATTTGTATTACAATTTTCACTTGTTCTGTATCTACTGCCCTCTCTCCCTCCTAAGATAAGCCTGGCTGCTCTGCCTACGCTACCATGTACTCAGGTGGTACAGTCTTATACTAAGAGTGGAGTCTTGTACTGCCTCAGTTGAATGGTTTTACTAGGCCCTTAACTGGACTTCAGAAAAACTGTCCAAACATGGTGCAACAGTCTGAGTACATTTTCTCGGTTTAAGGCCAGACCATTGTTGGCTTGCCATATTCTTTCCATAGTATACTTGGTGTGCATTGGGAGGGCCTAGATTGTGACTGGGGGATGCCCTTGTTATTAACAGTGTCGTTCACATCCCTAGCAACCTTTTTTAAAATTGATTTCATTATTTATTTATTTTTTAATGGAGCTTGTCTTCATGCCCTTTCGCCTGTCCTCCATATTCATGAAAGGAGGAGAAGGTGGTTCAGTTACTCTACATATTTCTAATTTGAGAACCAACTTTTCAGAAGCAATAGATTATTTTCCATTCGGAGGGCCAGGCCCTGTCAGCCAAATACTCTGATGGGCATCCTGGTGTCTCCTAAGCGGAGGGCCAGCCACCCTTTGAAGTTTCCTCCACTTTCCCTTGTCTGTTCGTAAACTTCTGTAACTGTCGCTCATTAGTTCTAGTGGGAAAAGTCCTGTGCGTTGGCCTCATGAGATCCCATTTTTCTTCCAGAGTGCTAGAAGGTGGGAGTGTTGATGATGCCAGATTCCAAAGAACCAACTCCTCCATTTGGGGAACTGTGACGACAAACTGGACTCCCTTATTGGTTTTCCCACCACCACTAATGTTCTGAGAATGAGTCGTCGTCAAAATGTTTACCTTTAGTGAGTCCTGGACAATCCCTACTTTCTCAAACACTGCCACAAGACCCACATTTCGAAAGGAAAACATCTTCTCATTTAGGGCTTTGCTAGAAACTGGTAGTGCTGCCCCCTCTTCTTGCGAATCCATGAAGGTATCGGTATAAGCAGTTATCTCTACTAAAATCTCAAAAGGGGCCGGGGTGAGGGATAGTGTTGAAAATTGGATAGTTGAGTGCTATCACTAATCATCTCGTACGTTGTTGTTACAGTTTGCCCACTGCAGTTGCTCTCACAGCCTTACGATGTGTCTGGTGTGTCCAAATCGACATGGTCAGTTCTTAAATTACCCTTGGTTGCACAGTGCTCATCTGAAGACTCACCTGAGGCTTCCATCACGTGAATCTGCTTGCAGTATTCCCAGGTGGCAAGCGTTAGGTGTGATATGCAGGTGGCAAGCGTCGGGTGCGATAGTAGTAGAATAGCCCCCCCCCCCTAACCAGGCACTGACTCACTCATCCACAAAGTCCAGCGTAACACAGCGCAACACTCATGCCTCACTCTGCGAGTGAAGAGGGTTTTTAAATGTTTGCTCCTTCCAGCACAGCAAACAGGGTAAACAGCCTCCGCTCCAGCAACACAGTGCAACACTCCTGCCTCACTCTGTAATGCGGGATCATCCCAATGTTTGCCTCTACTCCAAGTTCTGAAACCACATTCATTGTCCAAAGACGAAATATTACTCAAATATGTACCTCATCCAGTCTCCGCCCGCACCGCAAACTCAACTACACTTAATTGCACCATTCACACTGATCTACATCATACCCTCACAATGTGCAATCTGCTATTTATCCATCACCAACCACCCATCAGCAATACTAAAACATCCTCCCATGTTTCGATCTATTTAATGCTGCTCACAGTTTGCTCAGTGTCCAAGCATGCTCAATTCCTGCCAGAAATAAGTGGTGGAGGATGTCTCTTTCCCCTTAGTGAATACCATTACTAGTGACTTTTCTCCACTATATCATGTATCAGCCTCTGGGCTCCTGTTGCTCCTTCAACTATCTGAACTCTGGGCAATCCCTTGGTCAGACCACTATCATCCGCATCCAGCTCCACAGTCATAAGCATGTTCATTCTTGTTGGAAACTTCAACATATACCGCCAAATGTTTGTGTCTAAAAAGCAGCTCCCACTTGTTAATACTCCTACAGCAGATATACTTTACAAAACTAAATAAAAACCTTGTTATTTCATTAGAAAATGATGGTTCCAGTGGGCAGACTGTATGGCACACATTTAGCACTAAAGCAAAGGCCAGAAACTTAAACCTTCACATATTCATGTGACTATTCAAATAAATAAAAGAATTTCACAAAACCTCTAAGTGAACATCGAAATCTAGGGTGCTCCACATTCCGACCACACCACACTTTACGGAGAAGCAGTGACTATGTAAATAACACTGATTTAGTTTTATTATTCACATTGTTTTTGTGTGGTTCTCCCGAAAAAATGGATTTGATACAGCTAGGGAGGAACAGATTTGCAGACCCATAATTTAAATAATTCTGAAGTATCTGTGGAATTTAGCTGTCGCAGGCTCTAATGGATAAACTTAGGTGATATAGGAATGATCCTTTAGACATTTGTAGTATTAAATTTCTACTGAGGTCTCTGAGCTTCGACGGTGGTAATGAATAGAAATGAAAAGAAGTGGAACACCCATTACTATCAATTACAATGTGAGGCTGTTGCAGGGCCTTAACAGAAGATTGCATAGCAGCCGTGAAAAGTTACAAAGAAAACAGACAGTTTTGAAGTGAGGCACTCACCGAATAGGATTCATGTCTGGCCTGCTAGGTTTAGAGATTGCTTTTACAAATTTTTCTGCCATTTGAATCCTAAACCAAACAAAAGAGACAAATATTTCATTACAATGCTTTAAGAAGCCTAATGCAGACACAATTGTCTTGATGTAATTCCTTTACAATTACTTGCAAAAATCCTTATGCAAATTCTTGCATTACGTTTCATTCATAACATTCACAGTTTGTGGAGTTGCCCAATAACTTTGGCACACATTATTTTGACTGCAGTACACCGTTTCTTGTTAAAATATTTACTTTCTTTTTTCATAAGAACAAATTACTTACTTGATAAAGCCCAACGCGGAGACAAGGGTGCTAGGCAGAAACCTGTGCAGTTCCCTCAGGGACCACTGCAAAAGATTTAAGACTACAGGTGTTGGCAGTAAACCCACTTGGTAGCAGTCTGTACCACCCAGATTTACCTGGTAGCTGTGGCTAAGCAGTCAGACTTCCCTCAAGAAGAGTATGCAGAGTATACACAATAGGCACTCAGATACAATAATACAAGCAAACACTGACCAGAGCTTTGGTATCAAAGTATATAATTATTTATTTAAAAACACACAGTTGAAACACTCCAGCACTCTTACTGTAAAATATTCTAAACACAGTTACTATTGTAATATATACACCCCTTTTCCTTATCAGATAAGTCACAGTAAACACCACTTATTTTCATACAGAGGTGAGCGCTTAACTAGATTGCACTCCAATAAGTTTGTGAGAAAGGGAGGGAAAAAGACAGAATATGGAAAGGTACACCCCTCTAAGATTCAGGAACACTGTTAGCAAGGCACAGAGCAAAAAAAGTCACTGGTGAGCCAAAGTCCAAAGGCTGCGCCCAAGATCACACAGTTACACTATGCTTAGAAAGTCTTGCAGAGGGTTCAAAAGGGGTTTAGAGAGGCTTTAAGAAAGTTTAGCCAGGGTGTCCCAGACTAACCAAGGTTCTAAAGCCAGGGGCTAAATCTACCCCGTACAGTCGGTAGCAAGGGAAGCCAGGCGGGACACAGTACCTTAAGTGACTTGGTAAAGCCCAACGCGGAGACAAGGGCTACGCATCTGGACCCGCTGTTTTCGCTGCTGTGCTGCTAGTGTGGTCTGAAGTGTAGACCATTGGAAGACAATGTTTTGCCCCACAGAGACTGAAGGCTGGAGCCTTGAACAATATAGCTCGTCATATTGTAATATCCCTGTTGCTTTAAGGGGATCAGCTGTGCTGGATACGCCCACCTGGAAGTTCGGTGTCATCAGCAGTGAAAAGGCGGATTACGTGACCCTTGCGGCGTAAAGCCCAACACGGAGACAAGGGCTACGCATCTGGACCCGCTGTTTTCCCTGTTTGTGCGGGGAGTAAGGCTGGGGTGGAGCTGACAGCAGCCGGCTCTGTGGAACCTCGGAAGAAGCACAATAGTGGACGCTGTGCTGCTGCTCGGAGCAAGTGCGCAACCCCCCCCCCCCCCCCAGAGCCTTCTTTCCATCCCTGTTTTTGGCACCCCCTCAGTTAAAATACATTATCTTTTGTATACATCGAGCAACCTGATACTGACAGGTGGCATCCATTGAAAATCTGTGTCTATCCATGCTCTGAATCATAGCAATTAACTCATGGGGCCTCATTACACGGATGGCGGTAGGGATTTAACGTTACCGGTAATGTATTACCGGTAACGTTAAATCCCCATGTGGATCACGACCCGGCACACCGCTATTAGCGGCACCGCTAATTACGGTGCCACTAATAGCGGGCAGGCCGCGTGCGCGCGACCCTCCATCCCGTTAATTACGCCATGCCGCTATTAGCACAGCATCACAAGGCCAGTGCACATGCTAATAGCGGCATGGTAAATCCCCCCAAACCCCTTACCGCCATGGTGCCAATACAGGCATCGCAGACCACCCGTTAATGGAAATGAGCAGTGTTCCCACCTGCCACAGGTGGACCAAATCAGCACAGGTGAAGGCAATGGAGACTGTGGCAGCTCAAAAGGAGCACACCACCCCCCTTCCCACACCCCTCCCCACACCAAGATGGTTCCAATACTGGCAGCATTACATGGCCTGGAGGACCTCATTGCAGCGCAGCTGCTACAACAACAGGCAGCACAAAGGAGACGCAGGAGGAGGAGGAGGAGGGCAAGACAGGCAAAGCAGACACCACAACGGCACCTAATCATACCACAGAGGCACCCACCAATACCCAGGATCAGAGCCAGTCCATTCAACCTGACCCCTGAGCAGATACACACCCTGTACCGTCTGGACAGGGCTACCATCACCAGCATCGTGGACATGATCCACAACGACATTGTGAGCCTCATAGACATCAGAACTGCCATCCCCCCGCTACTGAAGGTGGTGAGTGTGCTCCACTTCCTGGCCACAGGCACCTATCAGCATACAGTGGGACAGATGCATGGCATCTCACAACCAGTATTCTCACGCACGCTGAACCAGGTATTCGATGCACTCCTGAAGCATGCACCTGAACACATATCCATGCCACAGACTGCCCAGGAGATTGCAAACACAAAATTTGGCTTCTATTCACTGGCAGGCATTCCAAGTTGCATCGGGGCCATCGACTGTACCCATGTGGAATTGGTGGTCCCACATCACAATGAAGTAGTGCACCGAAACAGGAAGCAATTCCACTCTATCAATGTCCAAATGGTATGTGACGCCAACAAGATAATCACACATTGCTGTGCCAGATTCCCAGGATCAACACATGATTCCATGGTTCTGTGGAACTCAACTATCCCACGCTACATGGAGCGACACACCGGACAACGTTCGTGGCTACTTGGTGAGTAGCAGGGCAAGCACATGGCAGCGTGATTTGGGGGGGGGGGGAGGGGAGAGATACATACTCCGACTGGGTGTGAATGGGGGGGGAGAGATACATACTCCAACTGGGTGTGAATGGGGGGGGGGAGAGAGATACATACTCCAACTGGGTGTGAATGGGGGAGGGGGGGAGAGATACATACTCCAACTGGGTGTTGACTGGCGTCCGTAGGGAAAATGGACATACAGATGTACGCCAATGTCCTTCAGGGAAGGCCACGATGTACTTGAGAAGAACCCACATGCAATTCGAAGGTGCAGAACATTGAGAACAATGCAGGTTGCAAAATATCACACATCCATCCACATTGCACATCATGCCACGCCACATATTACACAAATCAGCAACATGGCGTCAAGACCGTAATACAGAATCAGTGCAGCACAACATCAATCCAGCAACGCGCCCTTGAATGTATGCAAAGGGATCACCCCTAGACATAGCACTGAACCACACACCTATGGCACCACTGAAGGGATGCTTCACAGCATGGCAACATCAGTGTCAGGATGTCAGTACACTAGCAGTGTGTTACCTAATTTGGATGGGCCAGGGACACCTAAGACCTGGCCTCACCCAGGACATGTCAATTACTGTTGGAGGCATGAATGTGGCATTTCTACTTGCAGGGTCGACCTCCCCCTTGCACGTTGCTGTCACACAGACCCTCTGCATGTATGCTGTCAATTCAGTACTTGAATCACAATGCAATGTCAATTTGTGTGATGTGAACAGGCCGATCTTGAGGTGAACAGTAACAGGACCCCGTTCATTCCCCCATACAGGTGATGCAGGCTATCCCCTGAAGTCCTGGCTCCTCAAACCTGTACGGAACCCACAGAACAGGCACGAGGAGGAATACAATCGTGCACATACCCGTACCCGCATCGTGATCGAGCAGACTTTTGAAGTCACGTTTTAGGTGCATTAGCAGGTCTGGTGGTGCTCTCCTGTATGGACATGAGAAGGTGGGCAAGATCACCATGGCATGTGTCATGCTGCACAATATGTGTATCAGACGGAATGTGCCACTGCCCCCTGACGTTGAAATAGAAGCACCTGATGAGGATGATGATGAGGACGGAGGTGAAGGGGATGCAGGTGTTGCAAGAGGGGATGGCCAGGAGGGACATGCTGTGAGACAGCATCTGATCAACCAAATATCACATGGATATGGGGGTAATGCACTGGTGTATGATTTGAAGCACGCAATGGACCCTGTCGCCAATAAAGTACACACACACAATGAAGATGTCCAAGCCTGTGTTTTGTTCAGAAACCAGTGTATTGAGTGACATAAAGGTGTAGTAGTGCAAGCCCAAAAACATCCCACCACCCCCCCCACAACAGACCCATAACACCCTTCCCACCACCACCCACAACAGACCCATAACACCCTTCCCACCACCCCCCACAACAGACCCATAACACCCTTCCCACCACCCCCCACTACTGTGCCTCATGTGTCTGCCATGTATTCCCTGGACAATGCATACAGAGGAATCTCCATCAACCCCCTATTTTCCATTGTCCTTGAAAGGATCTTGAGGGTTGCCAGACGTGCGCCTGGTGGTGCGCGATAAGCCCCCTCCGGCGCTCGTTTGTCTCGACCCGGAAGATGAGGACGGGGCAGACTGGCCTTGTTGGGAAAAGTGGAGGTCCATAGTGTCAGCCATGCGGACAAGGACCTCGCTGAGCCTTGCTATCTCATTGCATAGCCTGTCGGTGTTGGCGTCCATCCGCTCAGTGCAGTGCCTCGCCGCCTCGACAATGTTCTCTCTGAGATTGGCAGCCTCCTCAAAATGCTGGCCGACCAGCACAGTCAGCTCGTTTTGGCGCTGCAGGATGGTGGTGAGTTGGGGGGCAGTGCTGGGTGACCGTGCACTGGATGCTGTGCCCTCCGATGTATTCACTGCAGCAGGTGATGGTAACATGGGGGACATGATTGCAGGGTTGGTGTCCTCAACATTCCCATCAGACCCAGGGGTCTGGAATGGCACAGGCGCTGGGGTTCCAGGGGGGCTTGGGGTGTGCATCTCCATGTGCTGGTCTAGGGTGTCCTCCGGATCGGATAGGGGGGCAGTGGCGGCTGCCTCACCAGCGGAGCTAGCCGCAGCTGATGGTGGTCCCTCGGTGGCTGGCATTGGTGCCAGTGGGTTCACCTCCGGTGGTGGGGCCGCAGTTGGTGGTGCAGCTACTACTGCCCTGGCAGTGGCACCATGACGATGTTTCCTACCCGTCAGGTGTGCCCTTCCCCCCTTGCCCCTGGATGTTGTTGGGGTATCCTCCGGCTCCTGTGCCCTTGCCCTCTTGCATGTAGCTGGTGCCTTTGATGCATCAGCGGCATCCTCCCCATCTGTATGTGAGCCTGTGAGGGACGAGAAGGGGGATATCATTGGTTGCGATTCAATTTACTTAATGAAGATTACATGAATGATGCAGTTGTGGCCATTGGGACTCAGTGGTTGTGGATGCAGGTGATGTGCCAGTTCAGTGCCTCATCCATGCATGGGTGTGTTTGGGACTTGTCTCTGGTGATGTGTGCATGTGTGTGTGTTTGGGTCTGACACTGACATGGTGAGGGATGCATGTGTGGATGTGTGTCCATGCATGAGAGGAGTCTGTGCTCACATATGGGGGTAACAGTACATTCACACCGCATCCTGTCATGTGTACACTCACCTCCATCTGAAGTGGTAGCCACGCCGATCTCCATGCTGCCCACTCCCTCAATGGATTCAACGGCAATCATGTTTGTGCATGTCTCCTCCCATTCCTTCATCCGGATTGGTGAGCCATCTCCACCGGCACTGGCAATGCGGTGGTTCTCAGCCAGGATGCCCCTCACCCGCAGCCTGAGGTCGTCCCACCTCTTCTTGCATTCGCGCACGGTGCGCGTGCTGGTGCCCACAGCACTGACTTTGAGAGCTACCTCCTCCCAGATGGCTTTTTTCTTCAGCAAGGTTGGGAGGCGCATGTCATTTGCAAAGACTACCTCTGCATGCTCTGCAAGGGTCTGTGTTAACATGACCAATTCCTCATTGGTGTATTTTTCCTTGCGCTGCCTGTCACTGGTTTTCTTCAGAGCCTTGGGCATGATGCAGGTGTCCCAGATGAATTTGCACAGCTCCCAACTCAAAACAGGTCCAGGGTGCAGAGGGTTGCAATGGATTGTGTTTTTAAAGATGGCCGCCGTGCTCTTTCCCGTTCCTGTGCGATGACGCTATTTCCGGTTCCGCAAATTAACAGTCACCGCTAATAGCGGTGACCGCTAATGGCGCGAGGGCGGAGGTGCTATCTGCACTTTCGCGGAAGGCGGTAAATTACTTTTTGGGGACTTTAGCGGCATGGCGGTAGCGTCATTAACGGCATGGCGCTATGCTCTTGTCCGCGTACTCGTAATGGTACGCCATTAGCGCCCTCTTGCGAGGGCGGACACGTTAATAGCGCCATGCCGCCAATTTGCAGTTTTTAGCGCACAACGTGTAATGAGGCCCATGGTGTCACGAGGAATGCCCTTCATTTCAGGTTGTACTGCAAGTGCAGAGGTCTGTAGACATCCGTGTGGTGATAGTGGCCTTTGGCCTTGGAGACACTTGATTCACAAATTCACTGCTTACGGACCAGATCACTGTGTTTTTCATAGTAACTTTCAATATATTTCATTCTTATCTACGTGGTGGAAGACTGTTGGAACTAGATTCCTTTGATTCCACCGCGCGGAAGACAATATAACCAACTTGGTGCCAAGGAGCACTGACATTGGCCCTCTGTTTAATTATTCAAACAAGTATCCATTAGTCCCGGAATAAAATCAAAGAGGACATTCTAACAATTAACTGACTTTCTACCACCAGAACCCAAAAGTGAATATAAAGCTACGAAGTGATCCAATTTAGGACGACCTTAAGGCCCCGGAATGGGAAGAGCCCCCCATGATCAGCAACCATGAAGCTAGCAGTTCATAGCCACTTCCAGAGGCACCCGAGACTCATCTGTTGCCCACTGTTGGGCTACAACTCCTCCAAGCTCAAATCCATGTTGATTCCTCTCATTCAACACCTATAAGAAACATTGGAGTACTCGAAGATGAATCTACCATGGCAGAAAATTTGAAAAAGGGTCTGGAATTCACTGTTACAACAACAAAAATACAAAGAAAAATACAAGAGCACTTTGGAGAAAAAAAATTGTGAAACTGACCTAGCCAGAGGGAATGAACATGTGTTAAGTCCTAATAAAAGACACAGAGATCATAGTTGCTCGGCGAGAATACCATTGACCCTGGATACAAGTGATCAACTGATAGGGAGATTGGACTTTTCCGGCACAGGAAAAAATCGAGTTGCCAAACGTTGGCCAGGAAGACAACCCGGCTGAAACACAAATATTTCCGCACCTAACGGATCAGCAAGTACAGCCAGCCCAACATGAAGCTTACTCAAATGTAAACACCATGAGTGCACTTAACTATGTATTAAATTCCTTAGTTTCAGTCTTCGAACTGCTAAAGGGTGAAGTCCAATCGCAAAGTGGCTCCCTGCTGGAACTGATCAAGGAAGCTACTTCCCTGGATGGGGCAGTAGTCGGCTGTTGTAATGTCATCAACTTAAATGTAATGCAGAAACTTCAGGAGTTGAGACTTGAATCCGTGAAACAAGGTATGGATCTATTGGCTATCAAGACCTCCCTGGTGGCCAAAGATAAACTTGAGGAAGCTGACAGAATAATGAAACAGGATTTATTGACACAACAAACTCCTGAATCAAAAACCATCTGAGGTCAGTCCAAAGCAATGCGAGGAGGATGGCAACTCACAGATGGATGATACTCCACTCTCTGAGTCAGTTCTTGAAGAGTTTCAGAGATTGGCCAATTTAGGGCAAGGCCTTCAAGATGAAGATTTATTAGAAAAACAACCAACAATCAACTCCCCAGGCCAAGAAGTGACCAAGGAACAAGAGGATAAAGATACTCATCTCCGAATTTCCCCTATAGGTGGGAAGAAAGAAAGAGGGAAGCAAGAAGACAAAAAAGACAGAGGGAAAGCAATACAGAAAAAACATGGGAAAAAATGAATGACTCAAATGAAAGCCAAAAGTAAGAACTTGGTCTCTAACCCTATTTAAAAAAAAAATATAAATAATCAAACACCATTAGTTGAAGATGGTCAGATGACTCGGAATCTAAATACAACGGACAATCTTTATGAAAATGGAAAAATCCGCTCAAACAAAAGAACTCAGGAAAAAGCGATTGATGAAGTCAAAGATGGGGGCAGAAAAATCGGCGTGACTAAAGAAAAAGATGTTCGTCGAGATCGTTATGACATCGCGAGGCTCACAGACTGAACATCCCACGACCAAACAAGTTGTGGCCATACGCGCAGCAAATCTGAAGGATGGCCGAAAAATAGCCCTGATCTTTCTGATGGCCAGGTCCAAAACAGACACTGCGTCACAACCGATTGATGTCGCCAATACTGGAGAAGCGAAAGCGAATCGAAAAACTGCTCCGATTTTTCTAAAAAAGCTGCAAGCCCCACCACCAGAAAATGTATTACATCGGGTGGTAGAAATAAAACTTGGTGAAGGTAAACATAATGGGATGACAGTGAAAAAATTGAAGGAGCTGGAAAAAGAAAGAAGCCCATATTGTGGGCCTCTACCTGAAGAGAACAAACAAGCTCTGGAAGAATGCGTACCCATCATTAATATTAATCAAGAAAAGGTGGCAGTGCAATCAAAGAAAACAAAAAACATGGCTACCACCAAAAACAATCTCTCGCTAAAATCTAAACAATTAATCACAGCTATAAAGCATTCTCAAAAAAGGGCAGCACTGGTTTCGCGTGCCATCTCAAAGAAGTATCAATTTCAGGCCTGGGCCCGAAAAGACAACACTAAAACTGACATTGACTCAAATCCCTCATTAAACAAATCCCTCGATAAATTAGTCGAGGCTGTAGCCATGCCAACTAACAGCTCTGTCTCTGTTCGGATTCCATCATTACAACAAAACAAAAATCGAAATGAACATTACAATCATTCATTTGGGATCCCACAGCAGACTTTGGAAATGCATAGAAGAGAGATCAGGCATGCTGTTGATGCCCACATGTCTGCTCAACCAATGCAAAGACACCTTACTCACTGTGAGACTAAACAAACTACATCCACAGGTGCACTCAGTGCACAAGTCGGAGAGATTGCCAATTCCTTCACATGCAGCCTGTACGGAATTCCAAGAGCCCTTAGGTTCTTCTTTGTTCAAACACCATTCATGCATATTTCTGCCCATTTAAATCCCCAGTCTGATAGACTGCAACCTACACCATCATCAAGAGAGGATCCAACAAATCCAATCACTGATTTGGGGGATCAGACATCATTTCAACATTAGTCCCTGAAATGTTATGCTTAATTGAAACTGTTATTGCCAAATCTACTGATACTAAAAGCTTGACAACTCCCTCTATCTCCAATATCAAACCAGACACATCCCAGCCAAAGAAACCTAATACAGCAAATGCAAAACGACCGGCCTTACATTCACTAGTACTATCATGTCAACCCCCACCTAGTGTGCAATATAATCTGAACTGCAAATCCATTCTTACAATCTTCTCGGAAATTCCGGAACTGGAGGACATCAATTCTGTTGACTTCAACTGGTACAATTTGAAGATGAACAAACACTCTCTTCAGTTAGACTCTGGATAAACTCTAGAGTTGTTCTCAACACAATATGGATGGCGAAAAATCAGCTATATGAAATAGGATTTATCCTAGATGTGCACAGCTCAACTTCGAAAGTCCCTCTAACTAAATCTTTGTCCTCTATGATTAATCAAGAGAGGGTTACTGCAAACAATGATGTTTCAAGCTCGAGAGTACCAACTAAAATATCTTGTAATTGTCATCCTACTCAAAACGTGCATTAACTAGATAAATCCACAAGGCAAACTCTAATCTCTCTCATTAGTTTGAATACCAGAGGGTTCCGTCATCTCATTAATAATTACAATCACAATATTGATAACGTTGATATAGCCATGTTTCAAGAGACGTGGTTCACTACAATTCCAACCTGGGATAAATATGATATCTATTTAAATCCGGCTCAAAAATCGAAACATGGTAGACCAACTTCTGGACTACTCATAGCCGTTAGACACAATCCTTCAATTAAATCGGAAAATTGGATATCACCCAATTCATTTCTGCAGATGATAATACTTCGTATCGGGTGTATATCATATGCTTTGATAACCATTTACTGGAACCGTTCTGGTATTTCTGACCGAACCTTCATGAGAGACTTGACTAGCTTATTTGACACAATATACATTGAAAAAACTATAACTCGTATAATTGCACCAGGGGACTTAAATTTGCATTGTTTGGGGTTGTCTAAGACCAGTAGCAGACTCACACTATGGAATCACTTTGTTGAGTGTCATAGCTTACAAATGCTAAATGGTACCTTTATAGATGACATACCCCCACAACCGACATGGCACAGAGGTAACATTTCAGCTACTATTGATTACAATTATTGCAGATGTTAGCAAATTCTGTGTCAATGTCATAACTGATAACATGAATTGGAATGCTATGGAATTTGTGAATGACGATACAGTTGTGTGTCCGGCAAATCTCATAACAGTTAATTCAGGATGCAATAGATTGCATTGGACTAAATCCCCTTTGGAAAGCTTCAATCAATTCTATGCGTTAAAACTGCACAAAGTAAACCTGGGCCAATGTCAGGAAATTATATATCACGACCTAATGCAATTGTATCAACGCAAAACTACCAAACGAATGCCAGCCAAAGTTAAAACACTACATACTCACACATATAACAAGGAAAAGGAATTAGCAAAAATTAGGTATCGGTCAAAGAAACGGCAAGCCTCTAAACTTCCATTACACATCAGAGGAGCGGTTTTAACCCAATTGAAAACAATGCATAAGAATTGGTCACGGAACCATAAGGCTGTTTTATACCAACATGATGGCTCGAGGATGCTGAGTGCATTAGCGGGGAAGAATGAATCACAAATCTGGGCCATCATTAATCAAATGACTGCAGGCCACCAAAGTTCTTATCAATCAAATAATTTAACTGAACAGGCTTGGGATAAACACTATTTGAATCTTTACTTACCACCAGTAAATTCATGTTGCCCAAATACAACACAAATCGCTAACAAGTTTCATTTAACATTTGATAAGGAGGACATTCTTTATTATATAAACAAAGCAAGTCAATAGAGAGCCCCAGGGCCCGATGGCCTTTCTAATTATACCTTGAAGCAACATCCAGAATTGTGGTGTGATATTCTATACAATATGTTTTCTAACATCATTCAGACACAAACATTACCTCAGTCATGGAAACATTCCATCATCCTGCCAGTCTATAAAAAGGGTGACAGATCCAACCCGGTGAGCTATAGGCCCATCGCCCTGTTGGACGCCCTGGGAAAAATGTTCAACCGCATTGTTCTCAGGGATCTGAATATCTGGCCAACTAATCTCAAAAAAAGGGACCCATTCCAGGCAGGTTTCGTCAATGTGCCACCCGGAATCAGCCGCTGTATCTTGCATTTGTTGATTTCCGGGTGGCCTTTGAGTCTGTTGATAATGAATTGCTTTACAAAAAACTAGATCACTATGATTGTCCATCTTCCCTAATTTCCATCATAAAACAACTGCATACCAATACATCTCTGCAAGTCCGACTCACAATAGAAGGTCAACTTTCTGAATTTATTTCCACAGGGCGAGGCCTCAAACAGGGCTGTATCCTGGCATCTTTTCTAGTCAATCTCTTCATCCTCGATCTTGGCGAATCATTTTCAAGTGTTATAAGTGATGCACCAAAATTGGGCATTCAATCTATACCCTGGATGTTATATGCGGATGATCTTGTTCTCTTATCACAAACCCCTAGTGGGCTCCAAAATCTATTGAACAAATTATCTGCATATTCAATAAAAAACTATTTGATCATCAACCTAGAAAAGACACAGGTAGTTGTCTGTCACAAAAACAAAAATACTTTTCAGAGAAAATAAAGGTGACATTTGCAAAATGTGGAGTTAATGAATGTTTCAGAGTATAAATATCTAGGTTTAATAATCTACAACACCTTGTCTGAAACCACATATCTCACAACATTGAACCACAAATTACAAGCTCTGAACTCACAGGCAAACATATTGGTTGCCAAATATGGCAAATTTTCGTACAATCACATAATGATGTTTTATCAAGCTAAAGTGGTGCCCATCCTATTGTATGGAATTGAAACCAAACTCCCGATGATGTCCCGCATCTGGGATCTATGCGAAGCACGGTTTCAGAAGTCTGTGCTAAAATTACCGAAATGCATCCCACTTCCCATGATCCGCTTCAAACTAGGTTTGATTTCGCTTTCGGTGCAGCTAACATGGAAGATGTGCAGCCTATTTCGGAAGTGCTTATTAGGCTTTGCGGATAACATCATCTTAAGCGCAGTAGCATACCATCTTGTCAGTTCAGCACAATATTTCTCATACAAATGGAGAAGTTGTGTATTAGATGCTTTAGCGGATGCTTCAATATCCATATAAACCTTGTTATCAAACCCTGATCGTGCCAAGACAAAATTATACCAATATGATTGGATTTGTAATAGAGACAAAAGTTGCACTTAAAGACTTTAATGAACATTTATTTGGGGCAAAAAAACTTCAAGTCATGTCTGACTACTTGATAAAGTTTCCATCACCCTATGTTAGACAACAGTACCTGCGATTCAGAGTCAATCTTTTGCCAACAGGAGATATTTTGGTGAGGAGAGGCCTTTTACCTAAAGAGTCAAACCAGTGTCATTTTTGTTTTGATGTGAACTGTCGAGAAGCATTGCAACATCTGGTGGTGATTTGTCCAGCATTAACTGAGACAACAAAAATCTATTTTTCTAACTTGCTACATCTGTATATTCCGATGAATGAAGATGAAATATGGCATAGAATATTTACTGTGTAAAGAATTGGCAATTAGAATTGCCATCACACACTATTTAGATTGCATCTTATCAGTTAACATTGACCCCAAATAGTGGCAGGAATAACAAACCATATGAATTTTTGCATAGAATCTGCAATTGTAATCACTGTATGATTCACCTATAGAGTCAACATATGGAAGCATAATCCATGATGAAATAATTATGCTTTTCATTTTATTAATTTACTATGATATCATTTAAATTGTTGTATATAAGAAAACTATACTTGTAATTGATGCTATTATGTCTCTGTGTATTTGTATTACATTTGAAAGGATGATTTTGTCAGCCAAACCAAATTTTAAAAAATGACTTACCTCTTGGTAATGTTCTTTCTGATGAACGTTCCGCCCACGGATTCTTCATCTTTGCTATCCATCTCCCAGCGCAGCTGCTCTTCAGAAACTTTTTCTGTCAGTTTGGGGTGCAGCAAAATACCACAACCACTCTGCCCGACGCCTCTACACGCCCCGCCAGACATGTTTGGGCTAGTACATGAAGGCACAGCACCACGTGACGTTAGGTTCCAGCCTTTTCCCCCTACTACTCTGATGCCCAGGGACCGCATAAGCAAGGTGTACTAGTTATCTGCAATGAGGGGTAGGAAGGGACAGCGATGAGGAATCTGGGGGAGGAACATCCATCAGAAAAAACCTTACAGAGAGTTAACTAATTTGTTCTTCTAATGGACTCCTTCCTCCCAAGGATTCCTCATCTTTGATAGTATCCCAAAGCAGTACAATGACCGAGAGGAGGGACGATAGCAAGGACGCAACCTAAATCGGAAAACTCTAAACAACCACCCTGCCAAGAACGAGTGTCTTGAACAGAAAGGGAATCCAAACATTGATGTTTAGCGAACGTGTGCAAAGAAGCACATGTCGCTGCCTGGCAAAAGTCCAGAACAGGGACTCTGCACTGCACAGCAGAGGATGCAGTCAGCCCTCTGGTGGAATGAGCCCAGAGACCCTCAAACACACCCTTACCAGCCAGATCATCGCATTCAGAGATGCAGACATGCACAGATTGATACACCTTGACAGGGTCTGTTTGGTCACAGCCATGCCAGCACGGGCACCAGCGCAACCAATGAAAAGCTGTTAATTTTTCCTGGCCTCTCTCGGCCGAGAGACGAAGTAGCTGAGATCCCGCCGATGGGAATGCTTCTCTGCTTTGGGAGGAAAAAAAAAAGACAATAAGATGGATCTTTTGAGAGGAACAAATTAATTACCCCTGGTAATGTTCTTTCTGATGGATCTTCCTCCCAGAGATTCCTCATCTTGAATATCTTCCTGCTTCAGCAGATCTCGGAATAAGTCCCAAGACGCTCTACAGATCGCTGACGTCGGTATAAGTAGCTCGCATCGCCCCCAATTACCTCAGTTAATCGTTTTGTTTCCCCATGCTCAATTGCATTGGTGAATTATACAAGCGATTGAAAAAGAGAAGGAACGAGAGAATGCTCATTAATAGAGGGGTATATGAGGGGTAAGAAATGCGAGACGGACAAGTAGATAAGAGTTTTCTCACAAGAAGCCATTTTATTAAATAATAAAAGGTGTGATGAATGTCCATCTTTCACTAGCCTAACAAGGATTTCCTTACATAACAAACTAAGTCAAAAGCAAAATGACCTCATGTCCAAAAGTATCTGTGCCTCACACTAATATACACACAGCAAAACATACAGGAAATGTCTGGCAATGTGAGCTTCATAAAATAAAATATTAATTCAGAAACACAATTATAAACAAGGATACTTGTGATCCGGGTTGGAACCCCCATCCTCTGGATCAATACAGGATATCTCATACCAAAGTTCAGTTTCAGAAAAGTTTCTTACATTAGCCAAGTAGAATACACAGTTAGTAAAATGTCCTTTGTCTTGGCTAAGTTTAACCAATTTTATTGATTTTATTTCAAACAACCAGCAACCAAACTTGCAGTTCATATTACAATATTACAATTTTGTGCAACTCAAACAATGTCTGCTGCGTCTCCCGTTCCCCACCCCCCTCCTCCCAACCCTACTTCACGATCTGCTTCTTCATCTTGTAACAAGGTTCCCTCTACTGTGTTCTCTTCTGGGTCCTGGTCGCTCGACCAGTTCTGAGTGGGCTCAAACAGTGTGGTTATTAGTTTCCAGGCTGTCAGGGTTTCTGCTTCTTCTTCCCCTCCAGTGTTACTAGCTTCCTGCCATACTGCAGTTTCAGCTTCTGCCTATTTCTGTAGGTCTTTTCACCATATTTCCATCCTTGGTCTATGGCATGCCTTCCAACCCATAGCAATTCGACGCTTCGCAAGTATATATGCCAAATCTTTTAGTTTACCTACATGTTTAAGTTTACGTGATCTGGAAAAACCCCCCTACCAGACATGCCCATGCTATTTCAAAGATTATCTTAATCCCTTTTTCCTCTAATTTGTGGACTACTTCTCCCCAAAATTTCTCAATTTCTGGGCATGCCCAGAACATATGCGTCATCCCGGCGTTTTCCTCACCACATTTAAGGCATGTTTGTCGTTCTGCGTTTTTGAATTTAGCTACCCTCTGGGTTGTCATATAAGCCCTATGGGTTATGGACAGTTGTATTTGTTGTAGTCTTGCATTCCTTGACACTTTCTTATGGTACCCTTGGGCCCGCTCCCACATTCCATCACTCATAGGGGCACCCACTTCTTCCTTCCAGTCCTGTCTCAGTTGTACCACTTCCTTCCCCACTTTGGACATCACCAGCTCATATATCCTGGATATCTGCACGCCTTCTGCCTTATCATATCATTTCTATGGCGGGGTCCGGTTGCTCCTCTAATACTATTTCGGACCTTGTCTCTCGGATTCGCCGCACCATTCTATGATATGTGATATATTGCCCCGTATGCAACCCCGTTTTCTCCACTAGCGTCCCACATTTTTTTATCCTCCCCTCTTACCATATGTCTCTCACTGTTGCTATCCCTACCGGTTCCCAGTGCTTTCTGATCGTCTTCCTTAATTGGCCTTCATTTCCCGCCAATGCGACAAGTGGCACTTGCGGGGAGCACGGGGCTGGGTTCTCCATTATCTGACAGGCCCTATGCCATATATTCCATGCCAGCGTCATCATCTCCGAGCGCTCCTTCATATCTGATTTGGGCAACCATATCATTTCTTTCAGGAAGAATGGGCCACACTCCTGTATAAACAACCTAGATTCTGAGGTTGGATCTTCTGATAGCCACTTTGCCACATATTGTAGTTGGCTCGCTAAATAGTAGATCTCATAGTTTGGCAGTTGTATTCCCCCCTTATCATATGCATTTTGTAACTTCCACAGGGCAACTCTGTTCCTCGTCCCGTGCCAGAGAAATTCCCTACATATGCTATGCATCCTAGCAAAGAATCGCCTTGGTATCAGATAGGGTATGTTCCCGAAATAATTCAACAAACTCGGCAGCACTGCCATCTTCAGCATTGCCCCTCTTCCCATCATCGCCAGGGGGAGCTTTACCAAGAATGTCATACTATTTTCGATACTCCTGACCGCTTTCTCAGTATTATGTTGGTGCTCTGCCTCCCCCGTATGGTAAATGTCTATCCCGAAATATCTGAACGTGGTGACTTACCATGGTATTTGTAGAACTGGTAATTGATCCCGCGGGATCCCTACATACCTACCCAGCGGAAATAAACACGATTTTGTGGGGTTCACTGCTATGCCAGATAGCGGCGCAAATCGCTCCATCACTTCCAGAACATATTGGAGGTTTTCGTCTGGGTATCGTAAGTACAACAGCATATCATCAGCGTACAAGGAGACCAAGTGCGGCTCCCCTTTTATGTTAATTCCTATTATGTCATACTGTTGCCTTAGATATATCGCCAGGGGCTCTAGTGCTAATATATACAGCATCGGGGACCATGGGCATCCCTGTCTAGTACACCTACTAAGTTGCCACCTCTACGATATTATTGCACCCGTTTTAACCCTGGCCAGCTGAACGCTGTATAGCAGTTTGACCCATTTAAGATAACCAGGCCCTATCCCATAACTGGACAGGGCTGCAATCAGCCAAGGCCATTTGACTGAGTCGAAGGCTTTTATTGCGTTAAACGATACAATTGCAATTTCACCTGCGTCCCCTTTCGTGTGTTCTATGACTCGGTGAAGTCGCCTATGGTTATTGGATATATTCCTGTTTGGAACATATCCAGTCTGATCGGGGTGTATTCGTTTATTAATGATCCGTCTGATTCTGTTTGCCAGTACCACCGTGAGCATTTTACTATCTTGATTGAGCATTGACAGCGGTCTGAAAGATCCGCAAACCTTTGGCAGGCTCATTAGGTTTGGGGAGCGGTATGATGATCGCCTCCGTCAGGGACTCTGGCAACCTTCCTGTTTCGTATGCCTCATTTAGCATTGCCAATAGTGGGGGAAGCACCTCGTTTCTATACCTTTTATAAAATTCACTAGGGAGTCCATCGGACCCCGGGGTCTTGCAGGTGGGTAGCTGTTTTACCACCTCTTCTAGCTCCTCCAAGGTTATCGCGGCATCTAAATCCTCTCGCTCTTCCGCACTGATTCGTGGCATGCCCATGTCCTCCAGTGTTTCCCCCTTCATCCCCATACAATTGTTGATAGTACTCTAGAAATTCACGATTCACGCCCTCTTGGGTGTCCACTATATTTCCATCCTCCTTCGTTACTGCTCCAATTGTAGGTCTAGGGGTCTCGCTTTTATATAACCATGCCAACAACCTCCCCGGTTTATCTCCTCACGCATGCTGTCTTTCTACATACTTTTTATAGTTTAGATTACATAGTCTCTCCCAGTGTCCTGCACATTTCTGTTGCAGCATTAGTATGGTGTCAGTGTCTTCCTTGGTGTTACCCTCTCTGCTCAGTGCTGTTTCTAGCTCTTTTTCCGCTACCTGTCGTTCTGTTAATATCCCTCCTTGTAGTCCTTTGGAGTTATCTATGGCTACCCCCCTCACTACCACTTTGAAGGCTTCCCACAGCGTGCCAGCCGACTCAACACTGCCGGTATTGGTCTCAAAGTAATTTATTATTTCTTCTCTTAAGTCCTCCCTGAACATTTTATCTTTTAATGCCTCAGCTCTGAGGCGCAATTGTTAGGGAGAATTCTCAGTTTATGGCTAATTTCCCTTACCTATAGAGTCCCCCAGCAGCTTTGCTGGATTTGAAGGGTTTGTTTCTTTTTACCTGCTAAGAGTGAGACTCTTTTTCCCACTCTTAGGCCTTTTTGCTATGGGGGTTCTAGGCTAGTTTTGTGTTTAATGCCTATGGGATCTTTCTCAACCCCATAGGAACCATCTTTATTCACATGTGTTACACAGCACCCTCCATGCAGTGACACAGGGGTGTCGTAGCGACCCCCAAACATAGACTCCATACCCTGGCACTGACTACTGTCTCCCAGGACATGTAAAGTCTCCATTGACTTTACTAGTCAAATCCTATGAACTAAACCAGTACAACCCATTTTACTATGGAGGTACTGGAAGGGGTTAATAGTTTTTCCCCTATGTTCATTTTCGAGAGGGTACCCTAAAGTCCCTCTCTCAAAAGTTTCTGGCTGGTGGCAGTGGTTACTACCATAAATATTCGACCGCAAATATTTCCCTATGGGATTTTTCCATTGTTCGAGGATACCACATTTTCTGACAGCCTCTAACATACCGCCGGTGCATTTTAATATTAACTTTGTTCCGGTAGGTTCTTTTTGCCAGAACTTTAATATAACTCGTGTCTTTCTTTAAACTCCTAACCCAGGTCGGGGATCCTTTGTTCGTCTGTTTGGCGGGCTTCTACCGAGAAGCCCTCCTTTCGGCGCCACTGAGTCTGGGGTGGGTCCATTGTGTGGGAGGGGGAGTAGGACCCCTGGACAGGGTTGCCTCAGCAACCCATGTCACACTCTATTCTGATAGGCTGGAGGGTCTCCAACCAAGATGACCACCACACTGTGTGAGTGACAGCTAGGCTGTATGAATGTGGATCTTTTTGCATAAAAGCAGGGTCCTGAGGACTGGAAGAGCATGACGTCGCCACTGGAAATAAGAAGCCGAAGAGGAGAGAAGCCAAAGACATCTGCAACGACTGAACCACCGGTGAAGCCCTGCTGCAGCGTCTCACCACTTTTCTCCACACGACGAGAGAAAATCTTCACCTGTAAGAGCCTTCTTCCCTTGACCTGGTGGGGCCAACCAATTTGCCAATCACCTTCCCGGACCTGCCTTGGTCGAATCTCCCGTACCCTGTACTCGGAGGCCGGATAGCCAGGCACCAGTCCACCCGGACAACGATTTAAAGGAGCATACCTTTTATTCGTCGGGCAGCACCGCGGCTGGTTTCATCCCTGGGTAGTGCAGTAACTCGAACCTTCCTCCACGACGAGAGCATCTCTTCCTCTGCTAGATCACCCAAACTGCAGGAACTACCAGGAACAACCGCCACCGCAGGAGCCACTTCTTCATTTAAGGTATATTGTTCCGCTAGGCCGCCCTTTCTTCGCGATAGTGCTAAAGGTGTTTTAAATCCTTTACCTACCTGTTGGGTTGGCCGCCCCCTCTCTCTTAACATTGTCTTTTCAACTTTTGCAACCACCATTTCAAATATCGTTCACCAAAGACTTGACTGCAGCAACGAGAACATTTTGCTCCTGGGCCCTTGCCCTGTACCACTAACTCTGGCACAGGCCTACTGACTCTGGTCACATTTGTTAGATCTGCCTTCTCGCGATTGATTCTCCATTCGAACTGTGTGGTGCACCCCTTTCTTATAAACTACTCTTTCTTCCCACTGCATAATCATTGTGAAATGCCATTTTGCTCAGTTTTGTATTCTAAGTATTGCTTATATTGATGCACTGTCTTGCTGAACTGGTTCACAACTGATGGGAAGTGTTGCTAGGGTGTATAAGAAACTATTTCTGAACAACTTGTGCTTTCCCTCCCTTGTGAGGAATTGTTAGAGGATCCCTTGTGTGTATTTTTCACTGGGCCGTTTTGCTCAGTTTTCACTCTGGTTCACTTGGTCTACAATTCATAGGGAGGGAATTGCAGAGATAATTGCAGTCGGCGGCAGTCCCCCTTGATTCTGCTTTCCCTGGCTGCTGTTTTGTGTGTGGGAGGACCCACTTGAACCCTTTTCAAAAACTCCCTCGACCGCGGAGCGAATTGTGGAGAAAATTGCGGTCGGCGGCAGTCTGCGGCAGCTGTGGTGCTGAGAGCGGGGCTGATGGCAGCCCGTGGCGGGGAAGCAACCCAGGCCAGCATCCTCCATGTAAGTCCAACTCTGGAGAAAGGGTGGCAGTTAAGGAGTGCGAAAAAGCACATGGACAAATCAGAAGGGCCGTGGGGCATAGAAGAAAAAGAAGCGGGTCAAACTCTAAAGTGGGTCGAAGCAGACGGACGGCGCCCCCCCCCCCCACGCACATTCACCCTAATGTGACTACTCTGCAGCCTGTTCAGAACCCGGGAGCGCATCTCGGAAGAGAGGCCCTGCCGGAGGACACAGGTAAGGAGTGGAGGAAGGGAGGATTGTTTGGGGGGGGGGGGGAGTTGGAGCAGGACGGCAGAGCATCCCTCCCTCTTCATCCACCTGTGGGCGGCCCGACGTAGGTGGAGAAATTAAAACAGAGACTGCCTCATTGGGGGGGAAAGGGGCCATCTCGACGCCGCCGAGTACGTCTTGTTTGCCTCCCCAAAATCAAATAGAAGTCCACATTCAGCAGCACCCCTGCCCGCCTTCACTCGGGGAGGTGCTGCAAATTGATCCACAGGAAGGCCCGGTTTTGACTATTCCTGACCAGTCAAGCCCCATTAAAGACCTGCCTCTTTCTGCAGCAACACCCTCAATTTGCTCAAACAGTCCCAAGGGCCTCTCTAATGAAAAAGTAAACCAAAATCGACCAAAAACAAGCTACAGCTCTTTGAACCAACGTCTGTTAAAAATAAAGACAGCTCCTGCCCGAAGAAAGCACTGTGTCCACCTACGCCAAAAATCTGTCAAAGTTCGGCATAGCCTGCGATTAAACATCTCAAATCCACCTACAAGCCCTAGAGGGGATCAACCGAAAGGTGCAACAAAAATTGCTGCTGCAAGTTCGCCAGTAAAAAACTTTTTTGCCAAATTCCGCAAACGGAAAGACTTAGCACCAGAAGAAGTTACGGACGCAGAAATCCTGACAGCGGCTGATCAGGCCGCCCCCCAAACAGGACTGTCGGATCAACACTGCACAGGGGGGGAGCCAACTACGAATGCGGAGGGGGTCAACATACCCCGGATTCCCCCTTCGCCTGCTGTGAGATGGCACTTTGGATCACCTAGACCACCCGACCCCCCCCGGCAGCTGCCGCTAAATCCAACTTTGCGGCCCTTGATCAAGGGAGAGTAGGCGGCCCCCAGAGATTTACCACCGAAAACTGTGGGCGCGAACACTTTGGATCCCAAGGCAGTTCTTCCTTTTGCCGCTACTTTACCCTCATCTGCACCCAATCCCATTGGCTTGCTGTCATCATCGGAAATGAGCCGCCCGGACATGGTGATCCCCCCCCCCCTTGGAAACGGGGACTTCTTTCCCCACGCACTCGGTAAGCAGGTGTGGGCCAATACATAGCAAACCCAGGCTCAAAGTCGCCCACGGTAGACTTACTGTCTGCCGCAGTCTCTAGTGCACCGCAGCAAATAGGTGTACATTTGCCAGACCCGGCTGTATTAGCAGCAGGTTTTAGACCCACCTCTTCTTCAGATCACTCGAAAGGCTCTCGCACTCAGCACAGCCCTTTGAGAAACCGACAGCTAAGTTAACTACCGGCAAACACCCCTAAAGATTCTCCGGGGAAAAAGCCGGACTTGATGTCAATCATGTCCACAGTATCGATTGCCCTTGCCCCTTTTGGCAAATTGTATGAATCTATTAATGACACCCTAAAAGATCACACATCAATTACAGCAATGATGAACAGCCGGCTGATTTTCCTTGAAGGGTATATTAACGCTTTGAACAATCGAGCAGAAAAGGAACAGGGGGGTCGCTGTGATTCAGTTAGAAAACCTTCTCATCTTGAGCAAGCCAGTGCCGACACTTGTTCAGCAACAAGTCCATCAAAAACTGCTGAAATTAGTTCTCAGACCCCCTTGGCATGGACGACCAACAAAAGCGAGATTCCTCTGGAACAGAGGACAGACCTGGCTAAGACAAATACTCCTACAAACAAGAAAAGAAAACCTCCGGGTCAGAGCACAAATGGCTCTATGAACAACGAGGTGATTGTGATCCAGTCCGGCAGGAATGACCAAATCAGAATCGACCCCACAGAAAAGGCTGCTCCCCCCTCAAAAAAAGACTTCTTTAATCAGGTTCTGCGCAAACCGGACTACCTGAAAGTCTACTCACAACCTTTGCTTCAAGCAACGGTACCTTTAAGTAGTGAGGGGGGACCCTCTATATGGCTTCCGACTCAAGCCCCAGCAGGAACTGCCCCAAGCGAGGGGCCATCTTAGATCAAGCCTACAAACGCAGATACCATCTCCTGCGCTTCTTCCCCTAAAGAAGTGGCGGCTCTTGGTACTGATGAGGACCTAATGAACCAAAGTGTCTATTCGGTTTCCGAAACGCCAGAAGTCGCCCTCGCATCAAAACCCATTGAAGAAACTGACTCCCAATTCTTAACTCTTGAAAATCGCTGCAAGAAACTGATTGCCAACTCAACCTGGGGCCTAGACACAAGAAGCGTTCCATGTGTTCAAAAATGTTCCATCGATAAATCCAACACTGAACGCAAGCCGTCATTAGACACGAACCAAAACAAACGGGATGAAGCGAAAAGACGTTCTCTGTCCCGAGCATGGCAATCTGCAAAGAAGAGCAGGAAACAAACAAATAGAGTCAGTTTAGACACTAAAGCGAATACTCGGTTTGAAGATCTCAAAGACCCCTATCTAGAAAAAGATAGCCTGCATCACCAAAAACGTAATTTAAAACCAAGAAACCAGAAATTGCCAATAAGCTCCAAGAAGACTCGTACCTTCAAACTAGAACAACTTCTCGACAGTAAGAAATATATTATTCTCAACCGTGGATACGTGCTAAATCTTTTCAAATGCATCCCGTCTTTAAGGCGTCTGAGAACCGAAGATATTGCGTTGGTCGAACCGATCCATGAAGGGAAACAAGCAATCGCATATTTGTATATTTCCTCTACTTCAGTAAAAAACACGATCTCGGATGCCACTGAAATCTTTCTAAAATTGGGGTTCGATCTCCTTGAACTGACCGTAAAGTGTCTATCTCCGACCAAAAACCAGCGTGAGCGCGTCCAGACCGCAAGGTCCAAAGGTTCAGTGCACCATGTTTTTGACACCCCAGAGCTCTCATCACGGACAACAAAGGATAATCTCCCAAAAGATAACCAACGCAAAGAACCCAGGGCAAATGCCCTGGAAGTACAGAGCCGAAGTGTACACCAGAGTTCTGGCATTTCCAAACAAATTCATTTTGAGACATCAAGAACGACCTTGGACAACTCAGCTTACAAAGACCTCTTGGCCGCAGGTCGGTTCCCCAAAGGGCCATTAGACCTCATTCAGCGAACGATTTCGCAAGTTCCGAAGCAAAGTGCAATGTCTCCTTCCTCTAAAACAAAGCAGACTCCTCTTGCCCAACTCTGGTCCTGGATTCCGAAGGCCCTAACATTGAACAGGAAACAATAGCAACCCGCCAGTCTTCTTACGAACACTGCAACTGAAAGATCTAAGTCGTCAAATAAAGAGCTGGCCCTGGGGTCCTGGAACACAAGAGGCTTTCTACATTTGACCACAGAAGGCAATATAAACCTGGGTCAATTCGACGTCCTTTGCATCCAGGAATCCTGGATGATGGATAAACCAACCATGGACGGATATATCATAGCTTTTGCCCCTGCAAGTAAAGGGGTATTGGGACGCTCCTCATCTGGCCTCCTAACAGCGATCCGTTCAGGCAGTGGGCTACATCTTTTGCAAACAGTACTATCATCTACGCATTTGCTCATCACACTTCTTCAATGGGAGCATCTTATAGATTCGAAAACAAGGCCCCTGCTATCATTGCTAGGTGTCATAAATGCTTATTGGAACCCTGTGAACATCGATGACAAAAACTTTCTTCTGATGGTGGAAAAAGCTTTTCACACAATGCTGGTAGACCATCCAGCAGTAAACTTAATTATGTGTGGGGATCTGAACGCGACTTGCCGCCCACGGGAAACAACAAGTGTTCAGCAAACGTTTGCGAGACACAGAGAAGCCAGAGGTAAAAAGTGGAACATCCTAATGTCATCAAGAGCTTTCGTGAACGCAGGAGACCTACTCCCAAGATTAAACCAGCTTTCTTCCTGGTCCAGAGGAGGTTCTTCAGCGGACATCGACCACATTTATGTGACCAGGCTTCTAGCGACGCAAGTCGTTTCCTTCGAGGTAATTGCCTCAAACGCGAGCGACCAGAACCTGCTGTCGCTAAAGTGGAAATCACTTAACACCGAAAAATCTGCAATGCTGTGCCAAGTTGAATGCAATCAACAAAGAAATCGTCTGAAACTCTCTGCCAGATCGGTGGCGATCATTACATCACAATATCAAAGCATAACGAAATGACAATCAGCGAAGGACACTCCCACAGCTCCTGACTACCAGCCTCTGTTGGTCCCATTCACATCCCAAACTGCAGAACCCAAACCTATGTCTGGTCCTCGCAGCCATGCATACTGCAAGATCCTGGTAGATAAGCGTCGCGACTTAAGGAAACTGCAGCGGCTAGCTAACACCCAGCCTACACAAGAAAACCTAGACCAATTGCGCAAGGGACAAATTGCCTACAAATCCTGGGTTATGCACCATCGTTAAACGCTCTATCAACAGGACTCAGAAATGATATTGCAGAAAATGACCCTTCAGAATTCCCAGGACTTTTGGTCATTGTTGAGATCTACCGTTACACCAGGGGAAGAAAGCTCGGCCAATAATATTGGAGAAGAAACTTGGATGAATTTTTTTAAAGAACTCTTCAAACCTCCTTCTGCGACGATCGAAACCGAAGACCATGTCATAAAGACACCGTGGACTGACCTAAGTAATAAAGAGAACATAATAGAGGTCATATGTGGGCTCAAATCCTCAAGAGCTCCAGGGCCCGACGGGATCACAAATATTGACCTCAAAGATCATCCAGAGGAGTGTTCAGAGCTGATCAGTGCGATCTTCAAGTGATGTGGGGACTCGAAGTCCATCCCACATTCCTGGACTTCTTCCATAGTGGTACCCATATTTAAGAAGGGCAACAAAGAGGATCCTTCCAACTACCGCCCCATAGCACTTCTCGACGTAATTGGAATAGTGTTTGGGGCTCTGATCCTAAAACAGTTCCAGCGATGGGCAAAAAACGCCAAGTGTGCGGATCCTCTTCAAACTGGATTTACCAAAAACATTGGGACCTCGGCAAACATTTTGTTTCTGAGCACATTAAAAGGCAAAATCAGCGAGGGGGCCCCTCGCGTCTTTTTGGCCTTCATTGACCTGGCTCAAGCATTTGACCAGGTCAATAGAACAGCTCTATGGAGAAAGCTTCGCGAGTGGAACTGCCCCCAGGAAATTTTGCAACCAATTAGCGCACTTCATAAGAACACCAGGATGAGAGTCAGGTTAAATCGAGCAGGGTTGTTATCGAGGGAAATTCCAATGGCAGAGGAGTGAAGCAGGCCCTATTCATAGCACATATGGGCGACTTCCAGAAAACCGAAGCCTCGATCCGATCTCTATGGGCTCCAGGAAAACATCCCGCTTGCTATATGCAGATGATATGATCCTGATGGATCTTACTCCTATTGGTCTCCAACGCCAACTGGACAATTTGGCAGCATTTATACAGATCAATGATCTCCAAATTAACGTAGCCAAAACCAAGATCCTTGTCTTGAAAAAGTCGAAAAGGAGAAAAGAACGACTGAATTGGTTCCTTAATGGTACACCACTTGAAAAGGTTCACTGCTTCAAATATCTTGGTGTGATGCTCGATTGTTCAAAAACCAACGCAGCAGCTCAAGAAGCTCTCCTGAATAAGGTGCGGAAACTATCTGCTCAAGCTCGAGTGGTAGATAAAAAATACGGCCGATTCTTACTGGTCCCAACTCTAAGATTCTATCGAGCAAAGGTGGTACCCTCCCTGTCATATGTGGCAGAAGCTATGCCGCAAATTCCAGCAAAGCTTTGGATCCGGCTAGAAGGGCTCTTCTGGCGCTCTGTCTTGGGCCTTCCTAAATGCACATCTATGCTGCTGATCCGAAGAGAACTGCGTCTCCTCTCGCTGGCAGCAACCATCGAAATCAACAGCTTGATGCTCTACAGGAAAACCCGGCTCCCAAATTGTCCTACCATCTTGGACATAATCGGGGAGGAAATCCAAGGTGCGAAATGCACACTGCTGAAAAACTGGGAAACAGCGTGTAAAAACAAGCTAAACGAAATCTCGCAAATAGAAGAGGAGCTCCTACAAAACCCAATGAAAATAAAAAGGAAACTTGAGGAGCTCGACTGGATAAAGACTCTTGACGGGGCGGCTCAGCCTAAGTCAACTAACCATCTGCCTTTACAACAAAACAAGTTGAGCACTATCCCGAACTACCTCGCCAAATTTACCAACAAATCAGCAAGAAACATCTTTTTGAGGGCACGCTTAAACCTTTTGGAGACCAACGAGATACTGGCGATTAGAGGTCTATCCAGTTCAAACAGATGTCGCTTCTGTAAAAATGAGGAGGAGCTCGAAACTCTTCTGCACCTTCTTTTGAACTGCCCGAGAACTCAGGCAATTAGTGAAAAATACGTCCGCCCACTTTTGTTGGCATCGCACACTCAAGAAGAAGAACTCTGGTGGGAGAGACTAATCAGCGGAGAAAGGACCGCCTGGACAATCGCCACAACACAGACTCTGAAACAGATTCTTGGGCTGAAACATCCTTTTGCAAATAACGGCAGTGAAGAACTGGATAAACAGTGACTTTCAATACAGTGACTCTTAATATTCTTCAATATTTTCTTCTACAACTGTTGATTTTCTCTTCTTTCTTGTAAAAATCATTTATTTTGATTGAATCAAGTAAAAAAAAAATATATATATAGGGAGTGCGTATATTTTTCCTCAACTTAACTTAACTTGCTTGATAATTGTGATGCATGTGTTTGATTAGAAGTGTATAAAATAAATATATATATACTTTTTAACTACAAAGCTTTGGTCAGTGTTTCCTTGTTCCATAGTCTAATGGACCTAATGTGTAAACCCTGAATACTGCTCATCTCCCTCTTGAGATAAGTCTGACTGCTCAGCCACAGCTACCAACTAAATCTTTGTGGTATAGACTGATACCAAAGGGGATTTATTGCTTGCGCCTGTAGTCCTAATCTGGTGTAGTGCTCCCTAAGGGAACTGCACTGGATTCTACCCAACAGCCACGTTAGTATCCTTGCTCTTGGAGGGTCGGTATTGCCATATTAGGACCAATGGCGAGTGGTCTGATAGGACCCTCGCTTTGTATTCTGTCTGTAATATTTCTGCCATTAGCTCTTGTGTGGCAAACAAATAATCTAGCCTAGTGTGCAAATTTTGTGGGGCCGAGTAACGTGAATACTGTCTGTCCTGCAGGTGGCTCAGCCTCCATGCGTCCTCAAACCTGAAAACCGTCAGCAGTGTCTGCAACGCCCTAGCAGCCAGGGTGGGTCTGTCTATTTTGTTATCTGATCCATCTACTTTTGGGTTTAGTGTAAAGTTAAAGTCACCCCCCCCAAATCACCGCTCCCCCAAATACATGCTCATTTTATTGTACAGGGTTTTAAAACATGCCACTGTGTCCTGATTCGGGGCATATGCATTTATGATGCATATTTCTTTATTTTCCACCAATCCCCTTATTGCAACAATCCTCCCATCTGCTTCTACTGTGGACTGTAGTAACTGGAATGGAACATGCAGTGCTACCCAAGTGATCACCCCTCTAGCGCAAGCAGAATATTTTGTGCCGACAACGGTCCCCTTCCACTTCTTCCGGATCACCTCTAATTTTTCTTTTGTGAGGTGAGTCTCCTGTATTAGGGCTATGTCTATTTTCTGTCTGCGCAGGTACATCATAACCTTATTCCTTTTTAGGTAGCTATTGAGCCCTCTAACATTCCAAGTGATTACTTTAAAGGTCCCCCATAATCCAATCACATCCCGCTCCTCCCTTTGCAAGTCTCCAGGTCTTATTTTAAGTCCATCGCTCGTGTATGTAGGCTCGTTCCCCAACTTCAAACTGTCCCTCCCCTTTATCCTAGCTACTACCCCCAACCCATAACACTTCAACTCCCCCAACAATGCCCATAACTCCCCCCTGCCATCTCCCTACCCGTCCCCGACTGTTGCTCAGCTCCATCCCTGGATCTCAGGCGATCCCGCATTTAGTCCTGTCTCGGCTAGCCGGTACAAGGAACTCAGCAGGGCGGCCACCACTCTATCAGTAGCCTATCTAATCTAAACTGTTGGGGTGTAAAGGCGGGTTCCGTTTGTTCCTGCATTATGCTCAGTGTGTTTTGCATGCTAATCTCCTTATGTTGGGACTAGAATGCTCCATTACGTCTCTATGTGCTCTGTTTTATAATCTAGTCCCAATGTCTCAGATCATACAGCACCTCGGTTCTCGGCGACACTGCTTCACTTCTCTAGTCCATCTGCCTTCTCCTGGTCTGTCTCGTCCGGACAGCTCTGGCCGTCCAGCCACTCTGTCGCTTCCTCTGGTGTTGCGAAGAATAGGGCCGTGTTCTTGTGGAGCACTTTCAGCCTTGCTGGGTACATCAGCATGTAATTATAGCCAGCATCTCGCAGCCTCTTCTTCACAGTTCAAAAGTTCAGCCGTTTCCTCTGTACCTGGAGCATATAGTCTGGGTATGCCGTGATAAATGCTGTCGCCCTGCGTATTGTGCCTCCTTTGCGGAAGAACTCCAGGATCTTCTCCTTGTCTCGATAATTCAGAATCTTGGTGATTATCGGTCTCGGAGGGGCACCTGGTAGTGGTCTTCTAGTGAGGGCCCTATATGCTCGCTCCACTGCGAATCCCTGGTTGAGTTCTCCTCCCTGTATCTCCTGCAGCAACATTGTCTCTATATATTCTGTGGGATTTGGGCCTTCCTCGCCTTTCGTGAGCCCGACCATGCGTATATTATTTCTGTGGGCCCGTCCTTCGGCTTCCTCTGCTCTGCTCTCCAGGTTGCACACTTGCTGTCGCAGTATGTGGATCTCTGAGGCATGCGTTTTGCAGGCCCCTGTGTTGGAGCTTACCGCATTTTCCAGTTCGCCAGTGCGTTCCGCCACCTTTTTAACATCCTGTCGCAGAATGTTCACGTCCTCTTGCACCGCTCCAATTTTGAGGTCCAGTGATGTTTTAAGATCCGCCATGGCTGCCTCCAGCTTGGTTTCCCAGGCCGCCTTCAGGTCTGCAATTGCGTCTAGGATTTGCTGGTCTCTTCTCTCTGGCGCGGTGTCCAGTTGCATATTTCTGTCTTTCTTCCTGGCCCCTTCCGTTGCTTGGGGTGTGTCTTAGTAAAGTCCTCCATCGTTGCTGGTTTAACTTTTGATTTTGGTAATTTTGAAGCCATCTTGGCACCCTTCAGTGCATCAGACCGCTGCCAAGGGTTGTCTTACTGTTTTGGGTTAGTTCAGCCCACTAGCGCATCGGCAGGGATCTATTTGATTGAATATTGTCAATTTCTCCCCCTCCACATATTTACTGCGTGGCCCAGCGCTTCGCCTAGATATGTGGGGCTGAGGTGTAAGTGACGATCGTGATCCAGCACTTTATCTCCTGTCCTCCCTGGCAGCACACTTATGTCCAAGGACCCTTGACAGTGTTTTGTAGGTCCGTCTTTACCTCGCTCCTGCTTGCATCCCGTCTCCCTGGTCCTTCTAGTCCCAATCGCTCAGTCATACTAGTTTTCCCTTTCCGTATTGGTGAGACTAACATTCAAGCAAGCCCTTGCTCGGGTGTCCCCTCTTGTGTAACGTGTTGCTCTGTGCTCCAAGTTCATATAGATCCGCGTTGTACACCCATCCATGTTCTCGCCATTGTCCATGCGTGCCCTTCGCCTGTTGGGAGGGGTCCGGAGGCCCGGATTGCGGGTCTACTTGGGGGTCGTGCCCTGATCCGCCTACCTTGGGGTTGTAGTGCTCACTGCAGGGCAGTAACTGAGCGTTATTATGCCCTGCCAGCACCTAGGTTGCTGGACTAAGTCTTCCAGTGTGGACTCAACGTGTATTGTTCTTCGCTCTTGCCGTTAGCTGATGGGTTAGCAGACTGTTCTTTTGTTGCCGATTTATCACTCGCCTGGGCCAGTTTATTGTGACCTTGTGGAATCCATGAGTGTTCTCTCTGCTGGGGATGGCCAAATTCGTCAGCAGAAGCTACAGAGATTCCCAGTTTATCCCGTGGCTAGTTAGCCATGCCCCCCCGTCTTCCTCCTTTCCAATGTACACTGTGGGTCTGATTTCTTTATGCTTCAATTCTGCCCAGTGTTGTGAATTTACTGAGTGCCCATGCGCTTCGGATTCTGCCCACTCGTAGCCTCATCAGTTTCCTTTCTTCGGAGCCCCGGGCAATGCCTTCCCCACAGTGGTGCGCGATTCTAGTGTTGCTAGGACCAGTACATGAAGGCGTCTGTCTCCGGGTTCAGCTGCAACTGTAGCAGTCTTATCAGGCTCCAGAGAGAGCCTCCTGTGCCCTCCCGATGTCTCCACTGGCAACAAAGTATCTCACGCTTTCCGAGTAGAGTGGCTCGATGGAAAGGCCCTCTGTCAGTATCCATGCGGCACTGGATCTGTCTTTCCCATATGTTAATGCTGGAGCCTGCCAGGTCTTGCCCTCCCATTGCTCTTCGTTGGGCCACTGATATTTTCCTCCAGCAATGGGCGGCTCGCACAGCCCAGCCCTTCATTGTAGGAGTGGCTGAATCCTGCCACATGCGTTGCGGGCTGGAGTCACCTTGTCCTCGGGCTCCGTGTGTGTGTGGGCTCACCGCACCTCATCTGTTGCAGGCTACATCTGCCTGATCCGTAGCGCTGCAGCACGACGCGGGGGGCTGGCTTGCACCCCACATAAGCGCTCGCCCGCTTAAATAGCGTTTCTTGTCACGATGTGAGTCACTGCGCTGTCTCAACTAATACTGGGGGCGCTCCCAAGCTGCCACAGCCGATTCCTTTGTTCCTATGAGCCGGCCATCTTGTTAGGACATCCGCAGAACCTCGTTCATTTTCTTCTTCGTATAACTTCAGTTTTACAATCCGGTTTCAGCTTTAAAGACATGCGCCGCATGCAGTGCACTTTCACACATCGATAGGTCTGTCTGGGTGGCGCTCACATCGCTTCTTTCCGAAGAGCATTCCAGGATATTGCAGGATCAGCAGGAGTCACAGAGATCCACAGCCTATCGCATGGCTGGTTAACCACGCCCATCAGCGCCAACAAGTATTTGCTTGGTAAACCAAAAAGGATTCTTCTCTTCATATGTCGAACCAAAAGTCAATGTAAATATTCTCCACTCTGAAGACAAATCACTTTTTTATCATATCACATTTCTTCTTCATGGGAAATGTCGTTTTGTCAGGATGGTTCATATAACCGTTCATCAAAAGACATTAGTGGGATTGTTACTTACTTTCCACTGCAACCTTCTACCACTTTAAACATCTTCTTAATGCTCCACTTTCCTGCCAGAACTAACCACTAATTGTCCCTTTCCTGGTGTACGCGCCTGCCAGGATAAAAAACTCCAACTACTAATATTTGTACTCTTTGGTGAGGCTTGTTCCAATCTTCCCACACTCAAATCCTCAAAAGGGAAAGAGAAATCAACAACTGCTTCTTGATTCAATCTCTTGACTTTCAACACAATTGATTCACAACTTATTTTACATGTATGTTGTACAAAAAGCTCTATGTTACTTACCTGTAACTATTGGTCGCCAGCATGGGTCTGGCATGGATCAGCAGGCTGGGAATCCTAAGAAAAAACAAAAACAGTTTCACTTTTAAAACTGTATTTCTCCTCTAAACCAATCACCTTCCCCAGGGTCATACTGCCCCCGTCCAACGACAGTCCCCTCCCTAAGCCCCGCCTCTGGCAGCCATCTTCAGATTTGGTAAGCATGTAAAGTTGCAGTATGACCAAGGAGAGCCGCAGAGGGGCCGGAGGGAGGGTTTGCATGTGAATCCATGCCAGACCCATGGTGGAGAACAATAGTTCCAGGTAAGTAACAAACTTCCTCAAGCATGGGGTCTGGCATGGATTCACATGCTCATGAATAACGATTACACAGCAGTACACATTACACAACAACGGGAGGTGGCAAGGCTCAACAGAAGCCATCAACACTTAGCCCGGAACAGACTCGCTTTAAGTGAACAGGCTGCGTAGCACTGCCTGGCCGACTCTGGACTCCTCCCTGGAATCCTGTTGATGCAGTAGAACCTTGTGAATGTATGCGTGGACCTCCACGTTGTAGCACTGCAGATGTCGAGCAGGAGCACACCAGAAAGAAATGCCGTTGTCGCAGTGATCACTCTGGTGGAGTGGGCTCTCAGACAGCCCGACAGAGGCCGGTTAGCCAGCCGATGACAGTGCATGATGCAGCCGGAAAGCCATCTTGAGATGGAAGCCTTGGACAAGGCATTCCCGCAATTCACAGGTCCAAAGTTCACAAACAATTGATAAGTCTTCCGAAAACTTAGTGCGTGCCACGTTGAATTTCAAGGCACAGGCAACGTCCAGCGAATGCAAGGTCAACTCCGCTGGCAAAGTGTTCGGGAAGAAAACAGGCAACACCAAAAGCTTGTTGAGGTTGAATTCCGAGGGGACCCTCCGCATGAATGTGGGTACGCAGCACCACCCACGATTCCTGGAAAGTCAGATACGGCTGCTTGAAACACAGGGCCTGGATCTCACCCATTCGTCTGGCTGAGGTGATGGACACAAGGAACGCTGTCTTCCACAAGAGAAACTTAAGTCGGGCTTGATGCATAGATTCGAAAGGTGCCCCCATGAGTCTTGTCAGGACTACGTTGAGCTCCCATGCCGGGGCAGACGCCTTCACCGGCGGGATAAATCGAAAAAGTCCCTTAAGAAACTCCTTGACGTGTGTGTGGGCCAACAACTAGGATCTTCCCGGGGATCTGGTGTAGCGCAAGATGGCCGTCAGGTGTACCTTGATGGATGCGTGAGCCAGACCAGCTTTGGCCAAGAAAAGCAAGTATGGTAGAAGCTGTGGGACCGTGACCCTCAGAGGGGTAATCTTCTGCGACCGGCACAATGTAGAAAAATGCTTAAACTTAATGGCCCTAGCACTTTAGTGTCGACGACACCCTGGCTTTGGCGAGGACCTCCCTGCAGTCCGCTGGCAGCGCATAACCTAACTCTAAGTCAGCAGGAGCCATGCGTTCAGGTTCAGAGATCCTGGGTCGTGATGAAGGATTGTGCCTTTCTCCCTGGTGAGCTGGTCTGGAAGTACCAGCAACTTGACTGGCTGAGTAGGTCCGGATACCAAATCCGACTCGGCCACGCCGGGGCGATGAATATCATCTTGCACTAACATGGTCCGAGTGTGTTGATCAAATGTAGCAGTAGGGGAAAAGCGTCCAGAAACAGACCTTCCCACAGGAAGGAGCAGGCGTCCCCCATGCTCCTCGGTTGGTGGAATCTGTTGGCAAACTTCTGGCATTTTGAGTTCTCCGCTGTGGCAAAAAGGTAGAACGGAGGTCTGCCTATTTGACGAACCCAGTCCACCTGATCCTGACGAAGTTCCCACTTGTGGCAGGAGCACAGTTCCCTTCTGGGGGAGTAGGTGGTGGTGTTATTGACACCTGCAAGGTGGAATGGGACGAGGAACATCCCATGTCCGATGGCCCAATGCAACAGGCCCTGAGCTTCCTTGGAGAGCGCTGGGGATCGGGTGCCCACTTGCATCCTGATGTAAACATGGAGGTGATGTGGTCTGTGAAGATCCTCGCCACCTTGCCTCGCAGAGACGGCAGGAAAGACTCAAGGGCCCGGGAACACTGCCTGTAGCTCCAGGATCCGGAAGCCATAGATCTCTGGCGTGTAGTCCGATTTGAGCTCCTCAACCTTCCAAAGGCATCCGTGGTGACCGTCTCCTGGTATGGAGGGGTTTGAAATCCTGTTCCCTGGGTAAAGTGGGCACATACGCCCCACCACTCTATTGCCATCCGGAACTCCTCGTTGAAGGGTATTTTTGTCCACAAAACACCCAGACACTTGTATCCAATGTGCATCCAATAATTCCTGTAGGGGTTGCATTTGCAACCTGCAGAGACGGACAAGGTTGATGCAGGACAACACCAGCAATGACTTGATGGAACCGAACCGTGGCCGTCTTCGCCGAAGACAGTCGATGTACCTTTCCTTGAATGGCCGCTAGCATCTCCTCCGAGGGGGATGCCAGGCAAGTCACCATGTTGAGTCTGGCACCGAGGAACGGTGCGTGCGGGGATGGCGTTAATAAGGACTTCGCATAGTTTACGGAGAACCACAGCTCTGTCAGCAGTGGGACAGTCTCCGTGTGCTGGTCCTGTGGATGGGGACATGGACGTATGCTTCCTCTAGGTCCAACGACGTCAATAAATCCCCTTCCTCCAGGTTGGCCGAGCATGTGGGATTTTTGGGACTTTAGGTATTTGTTCCGACAGCGTAGGTCCAGGATGGGTCTCCAACCCCCTGTCTTCTTTTTGACCAGCAAGTATCTGCAATAGATTCCGGAGCAACAGAGCCGTTGGGGAACAAGCTCTATCGCCCCTTTCCGTAACATGGCTCGTACTTCTTCTAGGAGCTGAGGGATGTGCTGCTCCTGACGTGGAACAAGTGGAATACGAGGGCATCTGCGTTGGAATTCCATAATGTGTCCCTGAGCGAGAGCGTCCAGCACCCATCTGCCGGTGGAGATGATCTTCCACACGCTGATGAATCTCGTCAGCCGGCCTCCCACTGGGGTGCTCGGGTGGGGGCCAACGTCTTTGCCAGTTCAGGCATGCTTGGGCGCCGGAGCCCTGAACCGTGGATGACGGCGACGCTGACCTCTGCTACCGTAGACCTGGGAGCTATCCCTGTAGGCTTCCTGCATGGAGGAGGTTGGCTGTACGATGTGGAGTATCCCTTGGATGATCTGCTCGACTTTCCCCTCGAGGAGCGAAAAGACGCCAAGCCATGCTGCAGCAATGGCAAGGGAATGTGCGGTCATCGTCTCTATGACTTGAAGGGATTCGTCCACCGCCTTCCCGAACAGGTTTTCGTCGGCAAAAGGCATGTCCAGCACCTTTGCATGAACGTCCTGGTTTTCTCGTTGTCTGGAAGGAATTCCAGTATAGGGCCCAGAATGTACCAGAGCACCCAATCCTATCGGGACAAGATGGCCAGAGCATTAGCCACTTTGATCGTGGATGCCGCCATGTAGATGATTCTCTTCCCCATGGCGTCCATATTCCTCCCCTCGTTGTCTGGGGGACCAATGATGCAGAGGCCTGGTTGGCTTTTCTTGCGGCAGCCAACACCACCAAGTCCGGCGACGGTTGTGACCTCAAACACTTGGGTGCGGAGTCTGGCAACCTATATTTTTTCTCCATCCTGTCTCGTTCGGGCAGAGCTGTGCATGGGTTTTACATGAGGGCCAGGCCGCCTTCCCAAATGTCATCCAAAAAGGGTACTGACATGATAGTCTTCCTCTTGGACTCTCGTCTCTGATATAGGAAGCCCTCCTTTTTTGTTTTCTCGGGCACCAATTGGAACAGCTTGGAGGCCCTGGAGATCATTGAGTGGAATGTTTCTACTTTGTCTGGTGGAGAGCCTCTATGAGGAGTGTCCAGGTGCGGTTATTCGTTGCCCAATGAAGTCCTCATCTTCGTCGGTTCCTGTGGCTGTATCTGGATCCACTGGTGGAGTCGGGTCCCGACGTGGTGGAGGAGGTTGATGCGGTGGCGTGACGCTTCCTCTTCTTACGTGGAGGCTGGTCAGGGGCCTGCGGTACAACAGGCGCGGGTGTTGGAGGAAACTTTTGCTGTATCTATGTCACTAGGGTGTGGAGAGTTGACAGGATGTCCATGGATATGTCCCTTGACAGGGGAGTGAATGATGGCGTGCTAGGCCCTGCTACGCCTTCCTCCTCGTGGACTGTATGGACGGACGCTTGATCGTGGTCATCCGTGGAGTAGATGTCCATTTGCTGATTGTATTGAACCTTGGAGGGCTGCTTTGGGGTATGCTCGCTCTTCCTTTTTTCCCCTCCTGAGGGCTGTGAACAGGAATATGAACCGGTGCAACTCCCAAACCCCCACAGGGGTGCCTGCAGCCTTCGCTGCTGCCTCGCCGGCCGCTTCGTGCCTGGGAGGCAGGGACACCCTCTGCGCTGTCGGGACCACCCTTGCTGGGTCGTCCCCTCCCGCCGTAGCGGTCGTTGCAGAGTACGTCAACGAAGCGGTCGATGGGGTCTTTGGCTGGGCCGCGTGAGCCTACTGTGAGGCCTTCTACTCTTCCTCTGACCTTTGTTTGTCTGACTTGTCCCGTAACTTGGTCGGGGTGGAGGACTTCCTCTTTGAGGAGGAACCCGTTGGCAGGCTGGCTGAGGTGGTGGATGGCGATCAATCAGACCTGGCACCCGCATCAGTGGTGAACCCGGCGGAATCGGCCTTGCGGTTCTTGGCCTTGTCTTGGACCCCCATGGATGGGGCGTTCTCAAAGAACTTTCACCTCCTCTTGGATGGAGAACGCTCCTCGGTCCGGCCGTTCCTGGGTGAGGCATGACCCTGCCCGGAGGAGGGGTCAGGGACCTTGCGTGACTTGAGCCATGTTGCCAGCCTGCTACACGGGTCTTTCTTCAAGAAACTCTGGCATATCTCGCATTAATTCTCGTTGTGGTCCGGGTGCAGGCAGAACAGACGTGTTTGATGTTTGTCCCTCCACGAAGACGTTCCTTAGCCCGCATTGGGTGCAGGTTCTGAAGAGGGTCCATCCCTCCTTTTTGTCCTCCGTCATGGTCAAAGGGTGCGTAGTAGGCCGAGGTTGGAGTTCTAGAACCTTCAAAGAACAACAGCCCTTGAGGGGCGCGCAACTTCACCGACAATGGGTCCCTGTTGTCGGCTGATGTAGATAGGAGCAAAAGGGCTGCGATGGAACAAAAATAGAACTTTTCAGCAAAAAACATGGAAAAAAGTACCTAATAGCTCAGAGCAACTCGAGGACTCCCAACACTGAAGCGTGCCATAGAAATCTGAAGATGGCTGCCAGAGGCGGGGCTTAGGAAGAGGGGCAGTATCACCCAGAGGACAGTGATTGGTTTAGAGGAGAAATACAGCTTTAAAAGTGAAAGTGAAACTGTTTTTCTTTTTACCAAGTATTCCCAGCCTGACGACGGGGAATATTCATGAGCAGACCCCATGCTGGAAAAGGACGATGCTTTTCATATGGTTCCGTTTGCCTTAGGCAATGCAGCTCATACTATATCCTTTCTATAAGGAGGGCTTTTATTCTGCAGTTTCTGTTTATATAACCTATTGATGGTTGGCAATTTAGTTTATAATTTCCCTTTGTTGGATCGCTCTCTTTAGGCAAGTGATATCCCATTTGCCCTTTGATTGTGTCCTTCTGGCTTTAGTAATGTGGGTTCTAGTTTTCTCTTATTCAGCATCTCCACTTTGGAAGATTACATTTGCTTCGCTCAGTTATTGTCCTCTGTTGGCTATGACAAGGTGGGTTACAGTTTTCAACATAGGAAGATTACAATAGTTTTGCTTAGTTATTGCCCTCTTTTGGCTTAACCAATGCAGGCACAATATTCTCCTGCTCGCTTATCTTTCAATTTTCAGCATTCAAAAGATACACTTCTGCCCAGCAGTCTACTTTGGATTGCCCCCGGGGTTACCTCTAACAGGCCAACTCACCAGTATATCCTGCCAGCTTCTACATACTCGCTGGTTCTTCACACGTCGGGCACTCGCTGACGTTTCATAGTTCTGCGTCGCCTTCCTCTGCTTGCGCTGTCAATGGAGCACCTGTTGCTCCACACGCACTTTAGTGAAAACATCTGACCGGCGCAAGATGCAGGACACAGAGAGCCATTGGCTCCTTTGGGATATCCGGCCTCCACACCGGTTCCTGCTGCCCATCCTCTGCATCTGCCTGGGTCTCTGACCTTTGCCACTTTCTTGACACAACGTCCCGCTAATGGCAATGCTTTGGTCCCGGCCTTTACTTCCTCTTGCTGCTACTGCTCCCACTGCTCTCTACTAACATGCACCTGAAGTTCCCACTCAGGTGTGGGTTGTTACGACGACTAGACCGCTCACTACTCTTCATCCCTCTTCCTCATCTGGGACTTGAAAACCAAAATGCTCTTGGTAGTTTAGCGATAATTTAACCTACTTTGTTTAAGTGGTTTACAGGATATATTTTTAAGGAGGTTCGGGGGGGGGGTTTAAGGGAGGTAATGTTTTCCTCTTACCAAATATAAAATCATAACTACTAAAAGTAGTTACATTATCTCCCTGTTTCCTATATATCGTTTTCCTGTTCACAAAAAGGAATCTCATACTTTCCTCCTTGGGGAAGTCTGGAAGAGGAAGCCTTACTTTGCCAACATACCATCAGAGCCACCCAGCTAATAACACCCCCAGGGTTAGGATCAGGGAGTGGCTGCCTTCCCCTGGTCACATGGGAGGAGACTTTAGGTTGGGATTCTGTGAGGATATCACAGGTAGGATGAGAGGGCCATGAAGAATCTGTGGGAGGAACATCCATCATATAGAACATTACCAGGGGGAAGAAATGTGTTCTTCTAATGGATTGAGTCCTCCCATAGGTTCCTCATCTTAGATAAACTCCCATAGCAATGTTATGTAAAGGTGAAGGGAAAGCGTACAATTGTGAATTTTATATTACGCAATTATTTTTAAAAATGGTAGACAGTACCCCCATGCGATGAGCTGCAAGGCCCAGGCGTCAGAAGTTATCTCCTTCCACCGGACTAAGTGCTCGGAAATTCTCCATCCTACCGGGGAAACATGTGGAGAGAACCCAAAGCGGCTTAGCCGGCGCCATCGCCCTTGCCACAGTCTGCTGTCCCCTAGGGGCCCCTCTGCCCCGTCTGGGACGCTAGAAACTCCTCTGCCCTTGCCCGGCTTGCGGGAGCTGTACCCTCTTACCAAACACAATGTACCACCTGTAGCCTCTTTCCCTAGAGGAGAAGCCGAAAGATTGCTTTGCAGTTTGCTGCACAGCTAAGCCCTGCGACTTGGTAGCCAATTTAGAATCATTGAATTTCTCCAAGGATTTATCGACCTTCGGGCCGAATAGGTGCTCACCATCGAAAGCTATGTCCAGTGGTTTTGCCTGGAAAGCTGATGAGAGCCCTGAACTGTGAAGGTAGGCTGATCTCTTGAAGGTGGTTGTGCCCTTTACACGGCCTACACAATCTGCAGTGTCCAGGCCAGACTGCAGCCCTTGGCGTGCCACCTCCTTGACATCATGAATGATCCGCATGAAACCATCCCATATTTCACCAGCAGGGATGTGCTGCGACGCTTCCACCATGGGTCTCCATAGCCGTGAGAGTACCAACAGGGGGCATCGTGAGCACTGGCGTCGATGGCCGCTGTGACGTTGATGCGGGTACAAATAGCACGCTCAGCGCCCCTTGACCTCAGTTGTTTTTTCCTATTGCACAGCTGTGAGAAATTATAAATTACTCACCGTAGTGACTAACATACTCTTAGTCTTTAGTCCCCTTTCCTCCATACTGCATGGGCGTCCCTTACTAGGGATGGGAGATAGAACCTTTTTCACCAGAAAAATCCTTTTTCCACTTTAAATTTAGAGTCGCGCGGCCAAGGGAGCTTGCGCTACCCTGACTCCGCCCAGCGGCGCCACACCTCAGACCCCATTGACGCATCGACAATATTTACCATTGCCTAATGACACCAGTATTATTAGAGGGGAGGATGGTGGGACGTATGGAGGAAAGGGGACTAAGGACTAAGAGTATGTTAGTCACCACAGTGAGCAACTTATAATTAAGTTTACGTCCCGTCCCCTTTCCTCCATTCGGAACAAGTTACTTACCTGTAACTGTTGTTCTCCAGCATGGGTCTGGCATGGATTCACATGCTCATGAATATTCCCCGTCGTCAGGCTGGGAATCCTCGGTAAAGAAAAAACCAGTATCAGTTTCGTTTCTGATCTGTCTTTCGTAGTAGTAACCAATCACTGGTCTCTGCGTCATACTGACCACAGCCAATGACTGCCCTCTACCCAAGCCCCGCCTCTGGCAGCCATCTTCAGATTTGGAAGCACGTGAAGTGGCAGTATGACCAAGTGAAGAGCCGCAGAGGGGTAGGCGGGAGGGTTCGCATGTGAATCCATGCCAGACCCATGCTGGAGAACAACAGTTACAGGTAAGTAACTTGTTCCTTCTCCAGCATGGGGTCTGGCATGGATTCACATGCTCATGAATAAAGAATACATAGCAGTACACACATGCACAACCACGGGAGGTGGCAAAGGCTCAACATTAAGCATCACATCAAACTCAACATTAAGCATCTTACCTCCTCACCAGGCTCACCTCAGGCGAACAGGTTGCGCAGCACTGCTTGGCCGACCCTGGACTCCTCCCTGGAATCCCGATCGACGCAGTAGAATTTCGTGAAGGTGTGCGTCGACCTCCACATAGCAGCCCTGCATATGTCCAGCAGGGGCACACCAGATAGGAACGCCGTGGTAGCTGCGATCGCTCTGGTGGAATGGGCTCTCGGACGGCCAGGCAGCGGTCGGTTTGCCAACCGGTGACAGTACATGATACAGCCGGAGAGCCATCTGGAAATGGAAGCCTTCGAGAGAGCCTTCCCCTGATTGACAGGTCCAAAGTTTACAAAGAGTTGTGACGTCTTCCGAAAACACTTCGTGCGGTCCACGTAGAACTTCAGCGCTCTAGCCACATCCAGCGAGTGCAAAGTCCTCTCAGCCGGCGACGAAGGCGACGGGAAGAACACAGGTAACACCAAGGGTTCGTTGAGATGGAAGTCCGACGGTACCTTGGGCATGAAGGAGGGGTGCGTCCTGAGCACTACCCTCGTGTCGTGAAAAGTCAAGTACGGAGCCTTGCAGGAAAGGGCCTGGATCTCTCCCACCCGTCGTGCGGAGGTTATGGCCACGAGAAACGCTGTTTTCCACGACAAACTTCAACGGGGCCGAGTGCAGAGGCTCGAATGGAGGTCCCATGAGCTTTGTCAGCACCACGTTGAGCTCCCACGCCGGGGCCGGAGCCTTCACCGGCGGGAACGATCTGAATAGTCCCTTCATGAAGTCTTTCACCAGACGATGAGACCACAAGGACGTCCGCCCCGTGGTTCTGGTGTATCGGGAGATCGCAGCAAGATGAATCTTGATGGACGCGTGTGCCAGTCCAGCCTTGGCCAGCGTCAGCAGGTACGGCAGTACTTGGGGAGCCGTAATCCGTAGAGGGTTAATCTTCTGTGCGCGGCACCAGACAGAGAACCTCTTCCATTTGTGTCCGTAGCACTTAAGAGTTGAGGACGCCCTGGCCTTTGCAAGAACCTCTCTGCAGTCGGCCGGTATGTCGTATCCTCCAAACTCTAGCGCTGCAGGAGCCAGGCCTGCAAGTTCAGCGACTTGGGGTCGTGGTGGAGGATGGCGCCTCCTTCCCTGGAGAGTAGATCCGCGTCCGCCGGCAGCTTGATTGGCGGGGACGCTGACAAGTCCAGAAGGTCCGGGAACCATATCTGCCTCGGCCACGCAGGTGCGACGAGGATCATCCTGCACCGTGACCTCTTGAGCTGGTTGACGAGCCGGATTAGCAGAGGTAAGGGAGGGAATGCGTAGAGGAACAGGCCCTCCCAGGGGAACGAGAAAGCATCGCCCATGCTCCTCGTCTGGGGAAACCTGCTGGCGAACCTCCGGCACTTGGTGTTCGTCGCCGTCGCGAACAGGTCGATCTGGGGTGTGCCCCACCGTCGGAAGAGGCGATCCACTAGATCCTGCCGTAGTTCCCATTCGTGGCACGAGCGCAGCTCCCTGCTGAGTGAGTCGGCGATGGCGTTTTTTATCCCTGCCAGATGAAACGGCACCAGAAATATCCCTTGGGCGACGGCCCAATGCCACAGGTCCTGCGCCTCCTTGGACAGTGCTGGGGACCTGGTTCCGCCCTGTTTCCTGATGTAAAACATGGTGGTGGTGTTGTCGGTGAAGATCCTCACCACCTTGCCCTTGAGGGACGGAAGGAAGGACCTGAGGGCCCAAAACACTGCACGGAGCTCCAGGACGTTGATATGTAGGGACTTCTCCGTCGGGAGCCAAAGTCCCCTTGCGTGCAGATTTTCGGTGTGCGCTCCCCACCCTTCCAGGGAGGCATCCGTGGTCACTGTCTCCTGGTGGGCTGGGGTCTGGAAGTCCATGCCCGCCGTCAGATGCGCGTGGGTGCCCCACCACCGTATCGCTCGTCGGAAGCTCTCGTCGAGCGTGATCCTTTCCTCGAAGCTGCCCGTCGTCTGGATCCAGCGCGCATCCGGGAATTCCTGCAACGGGCGCATCCGGAGCCTGCACATAGGAATGAGGTAGATGCAGGAAGACATCATCCCGAGGAGGGACTTGATAGACCTCACTTTGGCCGCGTCGGCCACCAACATCCGTTGCACCTTGCCCAAGATGGTCCTGGTCCTCTCCTCCGACGGGGAGGCCAGAAGGGACACTGTGTTGAGCCTCGCTCCCAGAAACAGTGCGTCTTGCGCGGGTACCAGGTGGGATTTGGCGTAGTTCACGGAGAATCCTAGGTCCGTGAGAAGTTGGACGGTCCTTGCCGTGTGGTCCACGGCGAGCTCCCTCGTCTTGGCGCGGATGAGCCAGTCGTCCAGGTAAGGGTAGACGTGGATCCCCTCGCGGCGCAGCTGCGCCGCCACCGGTGCGAGGCACTTGGTGAATACCCTGGGTGCCGACCGTAGTCCGAAGGGGAGGGCTTTGAACTGGTAATGACGTCCTTGGACCACAAACCTGAGGAATTTTCGGTGCCCCTTTAGGATGGGAATGTGGAAGTAGGCATCCTCCAAATCAAACGACGATAGGAAGTCTCCTTCCTCCAGCTGACCCAGGACGTGCTGGAGGGTGACCATCCGGAACTTCTGCGCCTTGATGAACTTGTTCAGACGTCGCAGGTCTAGGATGGGGCGCCATCCTCCCGTCTTCTTCTTCACGAGGAAGTATCTCGAGTAAACTCCGGAGCCCCGAAGCCTCTTTGGAACGAGTTTGATGGCGCCCTTCCTGAGCATCGCCTTTACCTCCAGGAGAAGTTGAGGGACGTGAAGTTCTTTCCTGGCCACGGGGGGGACGCGCGGGCATCTTCTCTGAAACTCGAGTGCGTGTCCCCGGGCCAGAGCGTCCAGCACCCAACGGTCGGTGGAGATGGACTCCCACACGCTGACGAAGCTCGCCAGCCGGCCTCCCACCGGGGTGCTTCGGTGGGGGCCCGACCCCACGGCCGGTTCAATCCTGCTTGGACGCGGCCTTGCCGCCTTGACCTCCTTGGCGACGACGGCGGGGTCCGCTAGACTTGCCTCGTCCTCTGTAGGCCTCTTGCGACGACGAGCGGGCCGCTTGACGGTAGGAAGCGAAACCGCCGCCGGAACCTTTGGAGGCGCCCTTGCCTCCGCTGCTCCGAAAGGGTGTCCGTCGTTGCTGCAGAACTCTAAGGGCCCGGGCCGTCTCAGTATCCGCCTTAATGGCCTGAAGGGAATCGTCCACTGTCTTCCCAAACAGGTTGTTCCCATCGAAGGGCATGTCCAGGACTCTGGTCTGGACGTCTTGCCGGAAGTCCGTAGCTTTGAGCCATCCACGACGTCGAAGGCAAACGCCGTTGCCCAACTGGCGGAACCCAGTGTCGGCGATGTCCGTCGCCACGGTGATGGCGTGGTCCGAGGCCACCTCACCTTCCTGCAGGATCTCCAGGGCCTCCGCCCTCTTGTCGTCCGGCAGAAAATCCAGCAGGGGAGCTATTTTGTACCAGAGCTCCCTGTCGTAGCGGGCCACGATAGCCAAGGCGTTGGCCGCTTTAATCGTCGTCGCCGCCGACGAGATGACTCTACGTCCCATCGCATCCAATTTCTTTCCCTCGCCGTCCGGCGGGGAAGTCGATGTGGAGGCCGCACCCCCCCCCCCCGCTTTCTTCCTGGCCGCCGCGGAGACGACGGAATCCGGGGTAGGCTGCGCCCGGAGGCACAGGGGGGCTGTGTCCGGGACCCGGTACTTTTTCTCGTACCGGTCTCTTCTAGCTGGCGTCGTGGAAGGGTTCTTGAGGAGGGTAAGGCCCTCATCCCAAATGTCGTCCAACAGAGGCACTGCGAGGACCGTCTTCCTCTTGGCCTCGCGCCGCCGATAAAGGAAGCCTTCCTTTTTCTTCTCCTCAGGGCAGAGTTGGAAAAGCTCGGAAGCCCTGGAGATCATGGAGTGGAAAGATCCGATTTCGTCGGGCGGAGAAGCCCTGGCGGGAGGCGACGACGGAATATCCTCGTCGTATGCCTCGTCGTCCGTACCCGTCGCTGCCGTGTCAGTCCCCGTATCATCCCCTCGGGTGGACGGGGAGGAGGGCTGGACGGGGCGCGACGGCTGAAAAGGAGGTGGTGGATGGATCCTTCTTTTCTTGGTAGGGGGAACACCAGAAGGCCCCGGTTCTGGATCCCCCGACGGGAGAGGTTCCTCCGTCGGCAACGGTAGCCTCGTCCTTATCTCGGAGCATAAGGACTGTATGGCCAACAAAATGGCCGCCGAGTTGTCTTGCGGCGCTGGCAGAGGGGAATCCGTCGTCGTCGTCACCTGCGTCGGGGTCCATTCCGACGGGCTGGCCGCCTTCCACGCCTAGGCCGTGGCTTAAGACCTCGATCAGCTCCTCTTCTGAGGTTGAGGCCGAATCTACGACGACGCCCTGCCCCCCCTTCTTCCCCACGGGGGGTTTCACGGGGGTCCTATCGATGGGCACAAAAGAAGACTCCCTCCGAGGAGGCAGGGAGATCCTGAGCCCCGAGGTCGCCACCACTGGTGTAGCCTCCACAGGCTGAGCCAGGGCCGCCGCGACCGTTTCGATAGAGGGCTTGGCCGGATGGATCAAGGCCTTCACCACCTTAGGTGCGCTCACCGCCTTATCCTTGAGGGAGGGGGCACTGCCACGCTCCTCCTCTGCCTTAGAGCTCGACCGGGGCCTCTCCAGGAGCTTCGCCGGGTGCTCGGCCTTCCTCTTACCCGACCCAGAGCGTTGGCTCGTGGTTGATGGTGCCGGGGAGGGTGCGCCCTGCCTGACGCCCGTAGAGCCCGACCGTTCGGCGCTCCCGGTGCCAGCGGACTCGCGGTGCTTGACCTTATGTTGGGCCCCCGTCGCCGGGGCGCCCTCAAAGGTCTTAGAAGACCGCTCGGATTTCCTCTTCTTCTCGCCGGACGGGCTCTTACCCTCCAGCCAGTTGGCGAGACGTTGATGGCGGTCCTTCATGGTCCGTTCCGACATGTTGCCGCAAAACGCACAGTCCTTCTCCACGTGCGTCTTGTCCTCATGAAGGCAGTAAAGGCAGAAAGAGTGTTCGTCCTCCTTAAAGACGTTCTGCAGCTGGCATCCAGGGCAGACCCTGAACAGCTTTCCGGGCGTCGAGCTTCCCTTCTCCTGGGCCATCTCCGAGACCGGGCCTGAGAAGCTTCTGGAGTCCTCCGAAGTGTAGCTCGACGAAATCTTCACCCTTGAGGGGCGCAGATGAATCCGACACGGGTCCCCGTTGATCGGATGTAGGATCGGTGGAGCTTGAGGCTCTTTTGACCGAAAAAATCGAGGGTTTTTTGAGAAAAACGCGAAAAAATAGCACTAACGCTCGAGAGCAATAGCACGAGGATCCCAACACATGAACGTGCGGTAAAAATCTGAAGATGGCTGCCAGAGGCGGGGCTTGGGTAGAGGGCAGTCATTGGCTGTGGTCAGTATGACGCAGAGACCAGTGATTGGTTACTACTACGAAAGACAGATCAGAAACGAAACTGATACTGGTTTTTTCTTTACCGAGGATTCCCAGCCTGACGACGGGGAATATTCATGAGCATGTGAATCCATGCCAGACCCCATGCTGGAGAATTGTGCAATTACAACTGAATGTAGTCCCAGGGTGGAGAGGAGACCCTCCTTAAGCAAATAAGTTCCTAAGAACTGCCTGTCCAAAGGCCGCATCTGACCTAGAGCCGGCGTCCAAACAGTAATGCTTTCAGAAAGCCCAAGGGGTGGCCCAGGTGGCACCCCTACTTATGACTTGCCACGGAACCTGCCGCTGGAATGCGATAGCCGTGGCTTTGGCTCTGACCGCGTGAGCGTGCATGTTAGCTGGCAGTGGCTTGTGCTGCCCCTCATGGGCCTCTTTGATGGCAGCAACCATCCACCGTGCAATAGACACTTTGGATGCTTGATACCCAGTTCTGGAAAGACTTGCGGAATCCCTTGGTCCTGTCCAGATAGAATTTCAGAGCGCGCCTGACATCCAGACAGTGCAGGACTATGAGCCTCGTCCTTGGGGTCAGTGAAAAACATAGGTAAGACTATTTCCTTGTTTAGATGGAAAGCGGAGGGTACCTTAGGTAGGAACACCGGGTGAGTCCGCAGGACCACCTTATCCCTGTGGAAAGTGGAATAGGATTTCTGATGCCACCAGAGCCTGGATCTCGCTGACACTACGAGCAGAGGTGAGTCCCACCAACAAAGCGGTTTTAATAGTGACCATCCTGATGTCCGCGGAAGCTATTGGCTCGAAGGGTGTGTGCGCCTAGACGCCAAACACCACATTGAGGTCCCACATGAGGTGTGGCTTCTTGATGGACTGGTAGAGCCTGGACAAGCCCGCCAGATGTTTCTTGACTATCGGGTTGGAAGAGGAGAAGACCTCCTCCTCCGAATTTCTGTAGGCCCCTAAAGCTGACAAATAGGTGCGACATGTGTCCACCTGCACGCCAGAGTGTGCCAGGTATGCTGAGAAGGAGAGTACATCATCCAGCATGCACCTAAGGGGGTCATCTCCTTAGAGTCTGCACAATGACAGAACCTAGTCCATTTACTCCCGTCTTGGCTCCTGGTAGCCTTACTCCTGGCGCCCTGAATGATCTCCAGGTGAGCCTGGGATAGGCTCAAGTGCCTGAGTGTGACCTGCTCAGGAACCACGCTGCAAGGGCTAACTTCTGTGGGGCGGGGTGTATGACCCTGCTCACCTGCTGGGAAAGGAGATGGGCTGGACCCAGCGGAAGATGAATGAGTGGTCTGTCCGTGAGGCTGAGCAATTCGGGGAACGACAGTCTCGCATGGCACCATCAGAATGAAACTGAGGTGACAAGTCTCCTTTATCTTGTGGATTACCCTGTGGACCAGGGGTGTGGGAGGAAAGGCATAGGCCGTCATGCCGTACCACCGTATCTGAAATTGCGTCGCCCAGGGAGCGGGGGCCCTGCCCCCGTCAAGATACGAATTGATGGCACTTCCCGTTCTTCCAGTAGGCAAACAGATCCACCTGAGCGTGCCCCCATCTGCTGAAGACCTGTTAGGGAGAATTCTCATTCAATGGCCAATTTCCCTTACCTAGTGAGTCCCTCGGCAGCTTTGCTGGGTTTCTGGAGTTTATTTTTTTGCACTTGGTAAGAGTGTGAGCTTTTCCCCCACTCTTACCCATGTTTTGCCATGTGTATTTCATGTGTTTTTGTGAATGTGGGCTCTGGAGTACACCACTTCAGTAGCCCCCTTCTTTTTTGTGTGTTACACAGCACCTTCAGTGCAGTGACACAGGGTTGTCTTTTAGACTTCCCACCGACTCCATTTCTGGGGCTGACTACTGTCCCCCAGAAAAGGGTAAAGTTGCCATTAACTTTGCTTAGTCATTTAACCACAGATCCAGTACACCCCATCTTACATGGAGTACTGGAAGGGGTTAATCCTTAGCCCGTTTTATATGTACCTCCTAGAGCATTGTTTCGCTCTTTTAACATTTAGACTTGGCTGGTGGCAGTGGTATCTACCCTAACTTTTAGACCGCGATTATACCATATAAACGTGGTATTGCTGTAGGCTATTATATTAGCCTCAAACTTAAACCCGCCTGACCAAATACTTTTTCTTTTGGCTCTGGTCGGGTTTATTCGCCATTTCTTTTTGTTAAAATCCTTCTTGGGTTTTCCTTTGCACGGCAAACCAGGTTTGCCTTCTTTGTTCACTGTCCTTTGGCAGGCCTCTGCCAAGAAGCCCTCCTCTAGGCGCCTGGGTGTCTAGGTGGGCTGAATGTGAGGGAGGGGTGTAGTCACAGGGTACTCACACAGGGTATCCTAGGAAACCCAAGTCGCACTTTGCCATGATTGACTGAGGTGGTTGTCCGGGGTGGAGAACCACCCTGCTGCGTGATTGACAGCTAGGCTGTGTGAATGGGGGATTTTCGCATTAAAAGGCAGGACTCTTGGGTTTGGAAGTCAGAGTCGCCACTGGAACTACAAGGAACCGAAGAGAAGCGGAGAAGAATTCGGCTGTTGCAACTATCCCGTCCTGGTGAAGCCCTGCTGCAGTCCTGAGCTATCTACCCTTCAACGACCAGAGAAGATCCAGTCCGGAGTCTTCTTCCCTTTAGCCTGGTGGGGATAACCAGCTCATCTTCTACAGCCAGAGGATCCTCTTCGTGGTCGAAATCGCTGCACACTGCTGTAGTGGTCCGGATAGCCAGCTGAAGAGCCTCTCCTGTTTTTAAGGAGCACACCTTTTATTCACCGTTGCTGCTGCCGGCCTCATCCCTGTGTGGTGAAGACCCCTCCAGACGTCGTCGTCCTTGCCGAAGCTCCAGGAACAGTGGGTCTGCAGGAAACTACCAGGAACAACTGCTGTGGCACCAGCTTCTTCATTGAATAAGGTACTGTGTTCTGCTTGAGGAAATCGGGTGAATCCCCTTTTCTCCTCCTACAAGGCTTGTCCTTATCTTCCCTCCTTCTTATAACTTTTGCTTCCTACATTGACAATATCTAAGTACTCCTGGCTACGTTGAATCGTGAACTGTCCGACTGTGTGATCCTTGACGACAGGAACCCGGTTCCACTCGATACTGGCTCCGGCCTATTGACTCTTGAATTTCTGTCCATGAGAGTTCTCTGATTCTGTCTGCCTTGACAAAAGTATTGCCTATGATTTTTGCCCCCAACTCTCTCTGGGTAACTCAGGTGGTTATTGTGTTTTTGCCTCGGTAACAATTCTCGCAGCGGATACGCGTTTCGTTAGTAAGACCGAACTGTCATTACTGTCAAAAAGTGATTGCATATGTATTCCCGGTAATGTCTTTTGTTTCACAACACCGGTCCGTTAAAACACAGGGTACTTACCTTGAAGTAATACCGTACAAAGTGAATTGGTTGGTTGTAGTATATTTTACGTGTGGTTTTGAATATTTAGAAGTGTTGTGTTTATAACAAACGGTTTAAAAATAAATGTACTTATATTTTCCTACTTGAAACCTTGAGTCAATGTTTGCTTGAGTCACAGTAATTGTGGTCCCTTTGTGTAATCTCTGCTACTGCTCATGTACTCTTGAGATAAGCCTGGCTGCTCCGCTACTGCTACCACTTTAACATAGTAGTACAGGCTTGTACTAAAGGTAAAACTTGTATTACCACTTGTAGTCTTAATTGTGTGTAGTAATCCCTAAGGGCACTGCACATGATTCTGCCTAACAATACCATCTTCCAAGTTGGCCTCCTCCGGGAGGTGGATAGCCATCAGGTAGATGTTCTCCAGGGCCCACTCCCACATGCTGACCGCTAGGCTAAACAGCAGAGGGGACCTGGTACCCCCCCTGCTTGTTGATGTAGTACATGCTGGTGGAGTGGTCGGTCTGGATAAGGACGGTCTTGCCCCCATTGAGTGGAAGGAAAGCTCAGAGGGCCCTGAGTTCCAGCCAGTTGATGTGGGACTCCTGCTCCTGCCGGTTCCAGACTCCATGGACACTGTGGCTGTCCAGAGTGGCTCACCAGCCCTCTATGGAGAAGTCCTTAGTGATGGTGACCTGAAAGGGACACTACCGGAAGGGCTTGCCCGTCCGCAGGTTGCAGTCCATGGTCCACCAAGTGAGGTCCGAGTGGCGAGAAGGCGGTCTGCTGACCAGCTTCGCTTGGGAGCCCTTCTCCCGATTCCATGAGGCTGTGAAGTGCAGCTGTAACCTCCTCATCCTGAGTCTCGTGTGTGGCATGCCCAGGAGGACCCCTGCCATGATACCCAGTAAGTGTTGGTACCACCAGGCCAAGGTCACTGCTCTGGTAAGGAAGTGCGTAGTGGCCCTCTTGATGGCCGTAATCTTGTCCTCCGAGGGAAAGACATTCTCGGAGCTCGTATCCCAGATGAGACCCAGGAAGGTGAGGCTCTGTGTGGGTTGCAGCTGAGACTTCTTGAGGTTGATAGTAACCCGTTGAATGACCGCCCCCTGTCGGAGCATTGATGTGACTGGGTGTACACCTTGGGCGTGGCCTTTGTTAGGATAAAGACTTCGCAGTTTGTGAGCTGTTCTTTTTATCTAATTCCTCGTCAGTGGTAGAGTGAAAGAGGAAACTACCTTCGAATGGAAGGTCCAATATGTGTTCCTGGACATCAGGGTTAAACTTAGTAGCCCGAAGCCAGGCCGTCCTTCTCATGTCCGTGGCGATGCAGAAGGCCAGTCCAGAGGTATTGATGTGGGCCACGGTGAACTCCATGATGCCCTCTGCTACCGGCTTGGATTCTCCTAGACCAACCTTGAAGCATTAAGTTCTGGAATGAAGTCTGCTATTTCCCACCAACGCCTCTGGTTAGCGGCTGCCAGCATGGCATCAGCGTTGGCCTGACGCCAGTGCAGATAGGCGTTGGAGTACAGTTTCTTCCCGTACGCCTCCAAGATCTTCTCCTCCTTGCCTAGCAGCGGCGAGGACGAGGTGGCCGAGGACGACTGAGGCTTCACAGAAGAGTGCGGATGAGGTTGCGCAGATAACAAGAGTGTATCCCCCTCCATCTGTCTATAGTTGGCATTGAGGTGGCGATTGACAGTTTGGGCAGAGTGTGGCTTGACCCACCCCTTCTTGGCCAGAGCCACAACCTCCTTCTGCACCGGGATACCCATCTTGGTAGGGGGTCTCAGGGTGAGGACTACTGCCAACACCCCATCCTCGGGTTGGATTGACCTCGGGTTGAGGAAGGACCAAATATCCTGCCAGACCTGATAGCCTGTCGTGGAAGGCCTTCGCTGACGACGGCATGTCAGGGCCCTGCTCCTTATCTGTATCCACCAGAGTGTCCGGCGTGGGTGGAGGAGTGCAGGCGCTGTGGACTGTGGAGTGGGGACCGGAGCCGGAGGCTGCTGCGGAGCCGCCTGAACGGTGGGAGGCAGCGGAGCTTGAATCGAAGGAGACGGCGAGGGCAGCGCTGGGGCCTGGAGTGCCGGAGACATGGGCGGAATGACTATAGGCGCCGGTGGAGTGACCGCAGGGAGCAAGTCCCTGACTGTATCCCTCAGCTCCAGCAACCTTTCGAAGAACTTGTCTTCGGAGGCTGAAGGGGTGGCAGGAGATATTGACGGAGTGGCTGGGGGCTGCTGGGGCCGTAGCGCACTTTGTCTAGTTTGCAGGGGGAACCTGCCCTGCGCTGCTGATGGATAAGCTGTAGGCCACGTACCTGGTTGACACCAGTCCCACCTTGAAACTCGTTCTTCCGCCTGCTCCGTTGCTAGGAGTGGCATCGGACGAGTGGACATTTTGTCTGGCGCGGCAGCCATTTTGTCCAGCTGTATGCCATGTGCCGAAGTCGTGGTGCTTGGCTCCCTGGGCCCAGCCTCCTCCAAAACGCTTGGTGGTGGAGCATGAGGCCTACCCTGCACCTCAGGCCGAGGCCTGGAAGCTGCATTGCCCTCGGCAGAGTCGCTGGTAGTGCTGCTTGCAGGCGCCCCCTCAGACATAATGCCAGTACAAGGGTGTTGCCCCTCAGGTGAACACCCGGTAAAAGAACCTTGTGGTCCCTCAGCACTGCTTCCGGAAGGATCTGATGACCCCTCGGCCGTGAGGCCAGTAGCTGGACTAGCCTTGGTACATGTGCTGGCGCCAGAACCTGAGAGGTTCCTCCCGCTCTGGCGTTTTCTCCAGTCGCCCTTACGGGGTGCGATGGAAAATAGCGGCCCTCCCTTGGGCCTCGATCTCTGTCTGACGAAGTCCTTCAAGTCCTCTAGAGGCGACCTTTGGAAGAGCTCCCTCCACCTAGCTAGCCTGCTCTTCAGTGCGTGTGGTACAACCTTCCCAGCCGTAGTCGGGGCCAAGGCAGCAGAGGCAAAGAGCGTGGGGGCCGGACGTAGGGAACAGTCTGGACACCTGCTCAAGCCAGCTGAAGTCGACATGCGCCAGGGAGGAGCGTGACGCTGGAGGACCAAGAACCTGAATGACAAAAAGAAGACAAAAAGATAGAAGAAGAATCAAGGGAAGAGCGCGTGGAATTACATGGCCGAAGCCAAACCAAGGAGCGCTGGTGAAATGGGCCTGTTCCCGTCAGCACGGAAAAGGGGACTGAGGGGTGGCGTCGGTGGGCGGAGTCAGGGTAGCGAATGCGCCCAGGGCCGCGCCCCTGCACGCCTCCAAATTTAAAGGGGAAGAAGGTTTTTTCTGGAGAAAAAGGTTCCGTCTCCCGTCCCTAGGAACGGACGCCCATGCAGTATGGAGGAAAGGGGATGGGAGTAACCAGAGGGTATCTCACTGGCTAATCCCCGGGGATCTCTCTCTCAGGATGGGGGTGGACCAGTGGGGGAGGATCACCTGGGTGAGGGGTCTTCAGGGAGTGGGGTTGCGATAGCCGATGGTGAGATGCAGTTTTCCCGCCTTTTCTGTTCATCTACCAGATCCTATTTTTTAGGATATTGCGAAGTGCACCCCACCCCCTTTTTTTTTTTTTTTTTACACAAACACTGGGCCGAGGAAGAGTGTGACTAAGAACATCCAGACTAACTCTCACATCGTACTAGACAAGTCCCGTTAATATGGTCAGGCAAAGTAGGACAGGCAAAGTCATACACTTTACCCTAAGTGCATACACCTAATAGCAATTAACTCCTCACACAAATAAAAGGCAACACCTAAAGAGAGACACTGAGCAAGGCGGAACACGAGAACGAGAGCAACTTCTGGGACGAAGGCACACCTCCTGGAGCACAGCAACAGACCAAGGGACGAGAGTAGCGGGCCGAAAACCTATTGGAGGTTGTTGCCTTCGACAGACTGCAAAAGACACGTGGAGAATGCCAGATCCCACAAGTGAAGATTGCATGGTGTTTCAAGGACGCCAGAGACCCTTGCGGGTGAACGGCAGAGTTGGGGAGGTGAGGTCAAGCCTGTGGTCCTAACCTTGACTCGAAAATCGGAAAACGCCAAACAAGAAAGAAGCACACACAGCCGATGAGTTGGCAAGCAACCTGAGAGACTGGTGTGTGTTAAAATGAATGAAGTAGCAACATCATATCACAAGTGAAGGCTGCACGCATGTGGATGAAACGTGAAGAAAGGCAGACTTGTGAATGAACTTTAAAGTGAAATACAGCTGCAAGATAAGCGATACTAAGTAACAGAAGGAAAGTAGCCCATTTGAAAGTCTCTGTGAAAGGTGCATTGTTTGAAGCTAGAGGACGAACAAACAGAAAGAGTGAAAGTTAGTGAACGTTGAATCGAAGTGGTCCTGTGGTGGTCTATAAAGAAAGCCACAGACATTGGAAGAATTCAATATCCAAAAGGGAGCCCCCCCCCTTGCAACTTTGTGTGAACTGTACGTGAGAAGTCTGATCCTGGCAGAGGAGGACCTTTGTGAATGTTTTTGTTGAAACAGTATTTTTGAAAGCCAGAGAAAGGAACTTTAAACATGGAAGGCAAGGCGGGCCTTGGTCCACGGTTGTGAACTGTGTTCGAAGCTGAGGCAGTGTGTCATCCTGCCTTCAAGGATCGCCTTACGTCGTGTGGCCCAACGTGGGGCGGAGTGCTGGTTCAGCCACATTATCATTTGAACACCGACTTTTCCTTTTGCATACATTTTCTCCTTTTTTACACTTTTTGTACAAGAGATAGGGCAGGCATTAGGTTTTTGTTAGTATAGGCCATTTTCAATTTTACAGACTCTACTGTTTTGTTTATCGTTCATGGTCGAGACTACTACCATCTTAGTTATAGTTCAGAATAGAGTTTCTCCAACCCCCAACATTATCAATAAAGGTTTTACAAATTGTATCCATTGTGTCAGTGTCAATACTTGAGAGCTACGTAACTGCGGGCTAAGTTGGGAGTGCGATGAGGAATACGTGGGTGGAACATCCAGTAGAAAGAACATTACCAGGGGTAAGTAATTTGTTCTTCTAATGGATTGCGTCCTCCCACAGATTCCTCATCTTACATAGACTCCACAGCCATAAGACCATTACGGCGTAGGTGAGTACTGAACTCCATGGCGATTATATCACCACTTGTTGGAGGACAGCCCTGGAGAAACGAGACTCATTTGCGGATAATGTGTCCAGGCAGTAGTGTTTTCCAAATGTGTGTATGGAAGACCATGTTGAGGCTTGACCAATATCCTTTATAGGTAGCACCTATTTGGAGAGCAGGGGTAGCCGACACACCTTTGGTGGAATGTGCACTAAAGCCTTCAGGGATTTCCTTACCCGCTCTCGTGTAGCATTCAAACACACAAAGCACTAGAGATGGTTTGCTTCGTTATTCCTTTACCCGTTTTCATGCCTGCATATCCAATAAATAGCTGGTCTACCAGCCTGAATTGTCTTGTCCTAGTGATGTAGAAACTAAGAAGCCCTCTTGGGATCAAGCCTATAGAGCCTTTCTTCTTCCTTGGATGGATGAGGAGGAGGGGGAAAGAAGGCTCGCAGACAGATTGTCTTCGACAGCTGATGACAATGCATTACTTACCGTAAAAGCATTTCTGATGGTTGTATCTGCTTAGATTCACATGCTGTGCATAGGTCCGACATCCAGTGGTCACTGCGGAGTATTGCATTTTGTTTTTCGTAGTCGAAAAGGGACGTCGACAAGGCGTGTCTGAAACACTATCCCTACAGTGACGTGCGTTGCACCCACAATCCCTCACGCGTCGAGGTCCCTCTGTTTGTATTTTTGTGCCCTGAGGGAGCCTTCTAGACGTGAGTGAGTACAGAAAAGAGAGATATAAAAGGAAGTCTATGTTCCTTCCATCCGAGCGGGGAGGAAGGGTGGGCGCATGTGAATCCAAGCAGATACAACCATCAGAAATGCTTTTACGGTAAGTAATGCATTGTCTTCTGATGTTTGTTAATCTGCTTAGAATCACATGCTGTGCATAGACTAGCGAGCAGTACCCGGAGTTGGCGGTGGGTTATGAGAAGGAACAGTAGAGAAAAGGTGTCTTAATACTGCCTGTCCCACCTGGGAGTCAGATCTAGAGTGTGCATCTAGACAGTAGTGTTTTGTAAAGGTGTGCACAGAACTCCAGGTAGCCGCTTTGCAGATGGACTCAAGGGGAACATTTGCAATTAATGCTATGGACGCCCCCGTGCCTCGAGTAGAGTGTGCTCTTGGCCTAAAGGGCAGTTCTCTCTTAGCAAGAGTATAGCAGAGAGTGATGCATTGAACAATCCATCTAGAAATAGTGGACTTTGAAACTGCATCTCCTTCTCTTCCTGCTGCCACCGAGACGAAGGACTGATTAGTCTTACTCAGTGGTCTGGTTCTTTCCATGTAGAACATGACCGCTCTGTGTACATCTAGTGTGTGCAGAGTCCTTTCTCCCAAATTGGAAGGATTTTGAAAGAACGTTGGTAGTTCTATAGATTGGTTTACGTGGAATTTAGAAATACATTTCGGAGCAAACCTAGGGTGAGTGCGTAGAACCACCTTATCTCTGTGAACTGTAATGAAGGGGTCTAGAATAGAAAGAGCCTGAAGTTCACTTACTCTCCTGATGGAGGTGATAGCTATTAAAAAAGCAGTCTTAAGAGTGAGGTGTTTAAGAGATGCTTTGTGCATGGGTTCGAATGGTGAGCCCATGAGTCTGGTAAGTACCACATTAAGGTCCCATCCGGTGTATTCTCTTTACTCCCTCCATGAAGGCCTTTATAACAGGGATCTTCCACCACGACACTGAGTTGGGAAGTGGTGTATGCAGAAAGTGCCGCTAGGTGGACTTTAATGGAGTTAAACACTAGACCTGAATCCAATAGGTGGGTCAGGTATAGAACAATATGTGTGGGAGAGCAGTCAATAGGGTTGATGCTTTTACTCCTGCACCAGATGACAAATCTTTTCCACTTGCTAGAATAGCAGTGACGAGTGTTAGGTTTTCTGGCTTCCCTGAGGATGTCCATGCATCTCTGCGGGAGCTGTAGATGTCCGAACTCTATGATCTCAGGAGCCAAGCTGCTAAGTTCATGTTCTGGGGGCATGGATGCAGAGTCCTGCCTTTGTCCTGTGACAGCATGTTGTACGGGCATGGGAGTTTCACTGGGGGAGATAGAGACATCTCCATCAAGTGAGCTAACCATGGCTGTCGGGCCCACATTGGGGCCACTAGTATCATGGTCACTTGTTCCTGGTGCATCTTGTGCACCACCCTGTTGAGAAGGGGAGTCGGGGGGAAAAGCGTAAACAAATTTCCCTGACCATTGCATCGACAGACCGTTCCCCTTGGATTGCTTTTGGGGGTACCTGGAGGCGTAACTTAGGCATTGTGAGTTCTCCAGGGTTGCGAACAGGTCTATTTCTGGGAATCCCCATTGTGTGAAGACGTCGAAGACGATGTCTTCGTGCAGTTGCCATTCGTACTCTTCGGGCAGGGGGAAATCTCTGCTGAGTTTGTCTGCCAGCAGATTGAGTTCCCCTGGTACATGTTGTGACAGTAGGAACATGTCCTGTTTGAGAGCCCACTTCCATATATTCTGGGCCAGTTTGGACAGTCCTGGAGAGTGGGTGCCCCCCTGCTTGTTGATGTAGTACATGGCTGTGGTGCTGTCTGTAAGGACCATCACTGTCTTGCCTTGTAGGTGTTCCTGGAAGGCTTTGAGCGCCTTGAACACAGCTAGTAGCTCCAGTAGATTTATGTGTTTGGATGCTACGTTCGGAGTCCACACTCCGTGAGCAGTCTGATGGGATAGGTGCGCCCCCCATCCTGTGAGGGATGCGTCTGTGGTTAGAGTGGCTTCCGCCGCGGGTGTGGCAAAGGGTTTCCCTTTTTCCAGGTTTTCCTTTGTCCACCACCGTAGCGAGAGAACCAAGGCTTGCGAGACCACCACTAGATCGTCACATAGTCCGCTGGCCTGACACCACTGGCTGTTGAGCCACTCTTGCATTGGGCGCATGCGCAGGCACGCGTGAGGTACCAAATAAATACACAACGCCATCATTCCTAGCAAGCGCATTGCTTTGCGTACCGTCACCTCTCGACCGGTCACATATTGAGGGATCTGAAACAAAACTGGAACAAAAGGTCTACCATCTTTTGGGTATTGGAGAAGCAGGTTTCGTAAGAATCCCCTGTTATGAGCCAGTCATCGAGGTAAGGGTAAACTGGGATGGACAACCTGCGCAGGTGGGCCGCTGCCACTGCCAGCACCTTCGTGAACACCCTTGGTGCTGATGCTATGCCGAAGGGTAGCACTCTGAACTGGTAGTGTTTGCCCTCTATCATGAACCTGAGGTATCTTCTGTGCACTGGCAACATTAAAATATGAAAGTATGCATCTTTCATGTCCAATGTTGTCATGTAATCTCCCTGTGAAACCAGGTTTGCCTTCTTTTTTCACCGTCATTTGGCGGGCTTCTCTAGAGAAACCCTCCTTCTGGCGCCTATGTGTCTAGGCGGGCTGAATGTGATGGAGGGGTGTAGTCACCCCCTGCACAGGGTCTCCTTAGAGACCCAAGTCGCACTTTGTATCCATTGGCTGAGGTGGTTGTCCAGGCGGGACAACCCGCCCTGCTGTGTGATTGACAGCCATGATATGTGAATGGGGTATTTTGGCATAAAAGGCAGGACTCTTGGGCTGGAAGTCAGAGTCGCCACTGCAACTGCAAGTAACCAAAGAGAAGCGGAGAAGAAGACGGCTGCTGCAGCACCGAGACCCGGTGAAGCCCTGCTGCAGTCCTGAGCTATGTTAGGCAGAAACCTGTGCAGTTCCCTTGGGGAACACTGCAAAAGATTTAAGACTACAGGTAGAGCAGTAAACCCCTTTGGTAGCAGTCTGTACCACCCAGATTTACCTGGTAGCTGTGGCTGAGCAGTCAGACTTCTCTCAAGAAGAGTTAGGCAGTATGCAAAGTATACACAATATGTACCAAAACACAATAGCACAAGCAAACACTGACCAGAGCTTGGTTTCAAAAGTATATAGTTATTTATTTAAACTACACATAGGTTAAAAACACTCTAGCAAAATATAATAAACACTTCAAACACAGTTATAATGAAAGTAGATTCAATCCTTTCTCCTATCTAGACAACTCTAGGTTAACACCACTTAATTAAAACAGAGGTGAGTGCTTAACGTTAGATGACACTCTAGTAGTTTCCAAGAAAGGGAGAGAAAAAGCAGAAATGGGTTAAACACACCACTCTAAGGTCCAGAACACTTGCAATAGGCTCAAAGAAGCACAAGGTCACAGGTGAGCAAAAGTCACTAGGCAGGGCCCACTCTTAGAGTAGCCGGAGCGAAAATGTGCCCAAGATCACACTGTTAGTTAGAGATTCAAAGTCTTGCAAAGAGTCAAAAAGAGTTTAGAGTGGCTCAGAAAGTTTAGCCAAAGTATCCCAGGCACTCCCAGGTTCGAAAGCCGGGGACTAAATCTACCCCGTACAGTCGGTGGCAAGGGAAGCCAGGCGGAACACAGTACCTTAAGCGGAAAGGATCCTCCAGCGGGGGCAGTTGTTCCAGGCAGTGACAGCAAGGCTCGACGTCGGTCAGGGGAGAAGAATATCTCGCTGAAGAGCAGAAGAGAAAGGTCGTAGCACTGCCCGGGAAGAAACCAGCCGCGGAGTCCTCCGGTTAAAGGGTTGGTACCGACTTTCGCGGTATGGGGGTAAAGTGTGGTATTCCGGATGCCGGGGTGCTTGGCACAGGCAAGGCGGCCACGAGATACCTCAAAGAACGGAAAGAAGGCGAAAACTGGTTGTCCCCACCAGTCAAGGGAAGGAGCCACTCCGTTAAGAGTTCTCCTCGGTCGTCGGGAAAAAGTGGTGAGACGGTTCAGCAGGGCTCCACCGGGTGGTGTCGTCGAAGCAGGTCGGCTCAGCTCTTCCCTCGTCGGATTCTTGGTCCTGTGGCGACTTCTGAAGTCCCAGTCCCCAAAGCCCTGCTTTTATGCAGCAAGCCCCCATTCACCCAGCCTAGCTGTCACTCAAACATGCTAAGTGGTGAGCCGGGCGGCTCACCACTTGGGCCAATCAGGACGGAGTGCGACTTGAGTTACCAAGGTAACTCAGTCCAGGGTGCCTAAATCCCCCTCCACCCCTCCTAAGTACCCCAGACAGAGTGGCACCACTTTGGAGGGCTTCTGTGGAGAAGCCCGCCAAAAGTGGAACAAAGGGCTCCACTTTGGGTTAGAGTTACAGAGGTGAACACCAACGCCATTTTAGAATCAAGTTTTGGCAAAAAGTCCCAACCGGAGTTATAAAAATAAATATATAAACCGGCGGTATGTTTAAGGCTACCGTAAATAAATAATTAAATGTGTTAGCCTAAAACAATGGGAAATCCCATAGGGAAATATTCGCGGTCGAATATAAAAAGTAGTTTCCACTGCCACCAGCCAAAACTCGATCAGGGGGGACGGAGACGTGCCCCCTCGACTAACAGACCCTGGGGCAATCGAATTGCCCCAGCCAGTACGTCCACAATATGATGGTTTGTACTGGTTCTGTTCAGGATTCAAGACTAGCAAAGTCTTTGGTGACTTTACATGCCCTGGGAGACAGTAGTCAGTCCCAGGGTATGGAGTCTATGTTGGGGAGTCCCTAGGACACCCCTGGGTCACGGCACAGAGGGTGCTGTGTGACCCACATCACAAAAATACATGAGGCCCTATGGAGTAAAAGACCCCATAGCCCATTCAACACAAGGTTTAACCAAGAAAACACACTTCAACATGTCCAAGAGTGAGGGTAAAAGAGTCTCACTCTTGGCAGGAGAAAAAAATTAAACCCCAGAAATCCAGCAAAGCTGCTGGGGGACTCACTAGGTAGGGAAATTCAGCCTAAACAGAGAATTCTCCCTAACACTCGCCCCCCCCAGACTAAGGGACAGGAGGATTTAATCCACTCCTGGATGAACCTCATACCTCTAGTCGATGATATACATCCTAGAGAGTCCATCAGCATTTTGATGGCGACACCCTGACCTGTGCTCAATGGTGAAATCAAACCCTTGCAGGCAGATTGACCATCTCAATAGTTTTGGATTTTCCCCTTTCATTTGCATTAACCATCTCAAGGGTTGGTGGTCAGTCTGAATAACAAAAGTAGAACCATACAAGTATGGCCTAAACTTCTTCAGTGCCCACACAATAGCAAAGCATTCTCTTTCGATAGTTGCCCACCTTGTCTCAGGATCCTTCAGTTTCCTACTGATGAAGCAAATGGGGTGCTCCCTACCCTTCTCATCCAGTTGGCTTAGAACTGCACCTATACCTACATTGGAAGCATCAGTTTGTACAATGAAAGGTTGGTGGTAGTCAGGAGCTCTCAATACTGGAGCCTGGCAAAGAGCTCTCTTCAGTTTTTCAAAGGCCTGATTGCACTCCTCATTCCATTTTACCTTTTTAGGGAATTTGGGAGAGGAGATTACATTCAGTGGAGAAGCTATGGTCCCATAGTTCTCAATGAAATTCCTGTAATACCCAGTGAGGCCTAGAAAAGCTCTCACTTGGGTTTGAGTAGTTGGTGTTGTCCAATTTTGCACAGCTTCAATCTTGCTGGGCAAAGGCCTTATTTCTCCACCTCCTACCTCATGTCCAAGGTAGACCACTTTACTTTGACCAATCTGGCACTTACTGGCTTTGATTGTCAAATGGGCCTGTTTCAGAGCCTGCAACACATGTCCTAGGTGGTTCACATGTTCTTCCCAGGAGTGGCTGAAGACTGCAATGTCATCCAAGTATGCCATGCAGAAATCTTCCATCCCAGCCAGAACTTGGTTCACCATCCTTTGGAATGTGGCAGGTGCATTTTTCAGTCCAAAAGGCATGACCTTAAACTGGTACAAGCCAACTGGGGTTGAAAATGCAGTTTTCTCCTTGGCATGGTCTGTCAGGGCTATTTGCCAATAGCCTGACGTCAGGTCAAATGTGCTGAGGTACTTGGCTGCACCAAGTTTATCCACCAACTCATCTGTCCTGGGCAAAGGGTGGGCATCAGTCTTGGTGACTGCATTTAGAGCTCTATAGTCCACACAGAATCTCAAGTCTTTGGATCCTGCCTTTGGTACTAACACAACTGGGCTAGACCATGGACTAGTAGAGGGCTCTATTACCCCGAGATCAAGCATCTTCTTGACCTCTCCTTTGATGTGGGCTCTGATATGTTCTGACATTCTGTATCCTCTGCTTTTGACTGGCAGACAGTCACCAGTGAGTATCTCATGCTGGCCCCAAGGGGTCAAGCCTGGTTACAGTGAGAACAGGGAGGCAAACTGATTTAACATAGATTTGCACTCCTCTTGTTGCTCAGGTGTCAGGTCTGAAGAGAGATTGACTCCTTCAACTTTTTCATCTAAAGGTACACCTCTGAGGAGATCAGGGAGAGATTCACTCTCTTCCTCCTCTGCAGCTGAAGCTAGGAGCAAGGCTCCTACATCAGGTCTGGAGATGTATGCTTTTAGTCGGTTGGTGTGGAAGACTCTAGGAGCTTCCCTGGGTCTGCCCAGATCCACCAGATAGTTGACCTCTCCAAGTTTTCCCACAACCTTGAAGGGTCCCATCCATTTGTCTTGCAAGGCCCTCTGCCTTGTTGGGAGCATAACTAGAACTAGCTGGTCTTGAGTAAACTCAACCATGTTAGCCTTCTGGTCGTGCCAATGTTTGACCAGGGCTTGACCTGCTTTCAAGTTGTCACTTGCTTCTGCCATCATGTGTGACATTCTCCTCCGGAGACCTATCACATAGTCAGTCACTCTGACTGGCTTGAGGGGAGGAGCACCTTCCAACCCCTCCTTAATCAGGGCCAATGGACCTCTGACTGGATGGCCATAGAGAAGCTCAAAGGGAGAATAACCTACTCCCTCCTGAGGGACTTCTCTATAAGCAAAGAGAAGGCATGGCAGTAGAAGGTCCCACTTTTTCTTAAGGGGTTCTTCCAAAGCACCTATCATGCTCTTCATGGTTCTGTTAAACCTTTCAACCAACCCGTTTGTCTGAGGGTGGTAGGCGGTTGAGAACTTGTAGGTAACTCCACAGGTTTTCCACATGGCCTTCATGTAGTGGGACATAAAGTTTGACCCCCTGTCAGAGATTACCTCCTTAGGAAACCCAACCCTGGTAAAAATACCAAGGAGGGCCTTAGCCACAGCCGGAGCTGTAACAGTCCTCATAGGAATGGCCTCAGGGTATCTAGTAGCATGGTCTACTACAACAAGGATAAACCTGTTGCCTGAGGAGGTTGGAGGATCAAGGGGACCAACAATGTCAATCCCTACCCTCTCAAATGGGACTCCCACAACTGGGAGAGGCACTAAAGGTGCCACATTCTTGGAACCAACCTTACCAGAAGTCTGGCAGGTATGGCAGCTCTTACAATATCTGTCTACTTCAGCCCCCATCTTTGGCCAATAAAAGTAGAGTGAGAGCCTTTCCTTGGTCTTCTTGAAACTCAGGTGGCCAGCCAAAGGTATCTCATGGGCTAGTTGTAAGAACTGTTGTCTGTTTTCTTGTGGGACTACAAGGCGTTTGTAGTCTCCAGGTTCAGACTCAGTGGGTTCACTGTAGAAGAGGCCATCTTCCCAGTGCAACCTATACTTCCCAGGCTCTTGCCCATCAGCTTGAGAAGCTGCCTGGTGGCGGAGACCTTCCAGAGTTGGACATTCTTTTTGCCCCTTACGAAAAGCTGCCCTGCTAGGCCCACCTTCTGCCAGTAAAGACTGCAGCTCAGGATGGTCCTCAGGGTCCAAATCTCCAATAAGGTTGGGGCCTCCTTCTAGCTCTTCCTCAGAGTCTAGCTCAACCACACAGGGTTGTACCTCTCTCTCAGCCTCAGCTGGAGGGGGAGTTACAGGTGTAACTTTGGACAACCTAGGGGAAGTCCTTGTTGGAAGCACTGGAGTGCTTGCTGCTGGCTTTTTCCTAGGAGTCTTGGGTTGCCCCTTTGCTCCTGATCTGGTAGTTACTGCAGTAAGTTGCTCCAGTGGTAGAGGAGTGATTTCTGTCATCATCTCCTGAGATAACCCTCTCAGGGTTTTCTCCCTTGCAGGTTTTGTGAGTTCCTGAAACCTTTTGCTAGGAGGTCTGGGGGTATGAGATACAACTCCAAGAGCTTTGAGGTCATTACCCAACAGAACCCTACCTGGCACTTCACATTGTACACTGACAGGTATTTTTACAGCCATATCATTACATTGGATGAGAACTGGTAACTGGGGACACATCTGCACAGGCCCACCAGCTAACTTGGTGAGGCATTTGGGTGCCTTAGCAACATCCTCTGCCTTGAAAAATGATTCATCCACCACAGTTATGCTGGCTCCAGTGTCCCTAATGGCAGGAGTCTCCTGACCATTCACCTGGACACTGTCCTTATAATACTCTTTAGTATTATCTGGGATAGAGTTATAGACATCTAAATTCTGTTGCTCCCACAACCCCAGAGAGACTAAAGAAACACTAGCTGAGACTCCAGTGGGTTCATCAGCTAGTAATAGAAAGTTTCCACTTGCCATATGTACTTCCTCTTCTGGAGCGAAGGCTAAGGAGGCAAGCTGGACCCCTGAAGGTTTACCCTTACATCTGGGATCTCCTTTCACATGGTCAGTAGCCTTACAAACAAAGCATGAGCCAAAGGCTCGCTGGAATGGAGGCTTGTTCTGACCTCCTTCTGGTCTGGGACCAGAAGGTACACTAGCCTGATTTGGTTTCCCTTGTGGCTTACCCTTATAGTTTTGTTTGGGGCCCTCTTTGGAATTTGTAGTATTAGAATTCTCTTTGGAGTCCTTCTTAGACTGTTTTTCCCCATCCTTCTTCTGAGTTACCCCAGAATCCTTGTGAGTGGCCCTGTTGGCAACCCACAAGTCAGCAGCCTTAGCTAGTTTCCGGGAATCTAATTCCCTGGAATCAGCCAAGTGTTGTCTGAGCTCAGGAGAGCAGGCATCATAAATAGTCTCCAACATAAACAAATTCTTCATACCTTCATAAGTGTTCACCTTGTAACCCTTAATCCATCCCTCTAAGTTTTTCAAACATTCATTCACCCAGGTAGCCCAAGGGGTACCATCATGCTTTTTGAGGCTCCTAAACCTCTTAAGATACTGGGAAGGGGTCTTCCCAAACCTAGCTATCAAAGCTAGTTTCACACATTCATAGTCCTTCCTATCCTCCTCCCCCATCTCCATTACCACATCAGTTGCAACAGGGGGAAGCCTAGAGAACAACCAGGTGAGTAAGTCATTTCCTGTGATGTTCTGGAGCCCATGATTATATTCAAACAGAGACAACCAATCCAACACATCCAACTTAGGCTCATACATACCAACCAATTCTTTAGGCATCCGGGGTCTTTTAGGACTGGAACTTCTAGAGGAGCCAGAGAGAGAAACATTCTCAACAGATAATTTCTTCATTTCTAAGTCATACTTGAGCTCCATTTCCCTTAGCCTTAGTTCTTTGTCAGTTTGAGCATTAAGTTTCTTATACTCCAATTCTAGCTTCATTTTCTCCAGTTCAAAGTACTGAGGACTAAATGTGGGACCTGGTAAAGGTCCAGTAGGCACAGCAGGTAGAGTAGGCAGAGGCCTAGGGGGGACAGTTACAACAGCCTCACCCTCCTCTTCTGACTCTTCCTCAGAAACATCAACATTTTGCTCCATGTTAACTTCAACACTGTCATCTACAGTTGCTGGAGTGGTAGGTTCCTCTGAACCATCACCCAGACTTTGGTTAGCTAACAATCTTTCAATCAGCTCCATTTTCTTGCCCTTAGTCAGGAGATCCTTATGTTTACAGAGCACTCTTAAACAATCAGCAGTTTTGGCTGCAAGGGACTCTTGACTATAGCTTTCTATAACTGACATGTTAGAGGTTTTACTTTTTCAGTGCTAAGCTTTGTGGTTAGTTGCACTAAGGTATCTAAAGCACAATAAAATGTATACTCAATACAAATCCCACCGCTGTACACCAGTGTTAGGCAGAAACCTGTGCAGTTTCCTTGGGGAACACTGCAAAAGATTTAAGACTACAGGTAGAGCAGTAAACCCCTTTGGTAGCAGTCTGTACCACCCAGATTTACCTGGTAGCTGTGGCTGAGCAGTCAGACTTCTCTCAAGAAGAGTTAGGCAGTATGCAAAGTATACACAATATGTACCAAAACACAATAGCACAAGCAAACACTGACCAGAGCTTGGTTTCAAAAGTATATAGTTATTTATTTAAACTACACATAGGTTAAAAACACTCTAGCAAAATATAATAAACACTTCAAACACAGTTATAATGAAAGTAGATTCAATCCTTTCTCCTATCTAGACAACTCTAGGTTAACACCACTTAATTAAAACAGAGGTGAGTGCTTAACGTTAGATGACACTCTAGTAGTTTCCAAGAAAGGGAGAGAAAAAGCAGAAATGGGTTAAACACACCACTCTAAGGTCCAGAACACTTGCAATAGGCTCAAAGAAGCACAAGGTCACAGGTGAGCAAAAGTCACTAGGCAGGGCCCACTCTTAGAGTAGCCGGAGCGAAAATGTGCCCAAGATCACACTGTTAGTTAGAGATTCAAAGTCTTGCAAAGAGTCAAAAAGAGTTTAGAGTGGCTCAGAAAGTTTAGCCAAAGTATCCCAGGCACTCCCAGGTTCGAAAGCCGGGGACTAAATCTACCCCGTACAGTCGGTGGCAAGGGAAGCCAGGCGGAACACAGTACCTTAAGCGGAAAGGATCCTCCAGCGGGGGCAGTTGTTCCAGGCAGTGACAGCAAGGCTCGACGTCGGTCAGGGGAGAAGAATATCTCGCTGAAGAGCAGAAGAGAAAGGTCGTAGCACTGCCCGGGAAGAAACCAGCCGCGGAGTCCTCCGGTTAAAGGGTTGGTACCGACTTTCGCGGTATGGGGGTAAAGTGTGGTATTCCGGATGCCGGGGTGCTTGGCACAGGCAAGGCGGCCACGAGATACCTCAAAGAACGGAAAGAAGGCGAAAACTGGTTGTCCCCACCAGTCAAGGGAAGGAGCCACTCCGTTAAGAGTTCTCCTCGGTCGTCGGGAAAAAGTGGTGAGACGGTTCAGCAGGGCTCCACCGGGTGGTGTCGTCGAAGCAGGTCGGCTCAGCTCTTCCCTCGTCGGATTCTTGGTCCTGTGGCGACTTCTGAAGTCCCAGTCCCCAAAGCCCTGCTTTTATGCAGCAAGCCCCCATTCACCCAGCCTAGCTGTCACTCAAACATGCTAAGTGGTGAGCCGGGCGGCTCACCACTTGGGCCAATCAGGACGGAGTGCGACTTGAGTTACCAAGGTAACTCAGTCCAGGGTGCCTAAATCCCCCTCCACCCCTCCTAAGTACCCCAGACAGAGTGGCACCACTTTGGAGGGCTTCTGTGGAGAAGCCCGCCAAAAGTGGAACAAAGGGCTCCACTTTGGGTTAGAGTTACAGAGGTGAACACCAACGCCATTTTAGAATCAAGTTTTGGCAAAAAGTCCCAACCGGAGTTATAAAAATAAATATATAAACCGGCGGTATGTTTAAGGCTACCGTAAATAAATAATTAAATGTGTTAGCCTAAAACAATGGGAAATCCCATAGGGAAATATTCGCGGTCGAATATAAAAAGTAGTTTCCACTGCCACCAGCCAAAACTCGATCAGGGGGGACGGAGACGTGCCCCCTCGACTAACAGACCCTGGGGCAATCGAATTGCCCCAGCCAGTACGTCCACAATATGATGGTTTGTACTGGTTCTGTTCAGGATTCAAGACTAGCAAAGTCTTTGGTGACTTTACATGCCCTGGGAGACAGTAGTCAGTCCCAGGGTATGGAGTCTATGTTGGGGAGTCCCTAGGACACCCCTGGGTCACGGCACAGAGGGTGCTGTGTGACCCACATCACAAAAATACATGAGGCCCTATGGAGTAAAAGACCCCATAGCCCATTCAACACAAGGTTTAACCAAGAAAACACACTTCAACATGTCCAAGAGTGAGGGTAAAAGAGTCTCACTCTTGGCAGGAGAAAAAAATTAAACCCCAGAAATCCAGCAAAGCTGCTGGGGGACTCACTAGGTAGGGAAATTCAGCCTAAACAGAGAATTCTCCCTAACAAGCTATCTACCCTTCAACGACAAGAGAAGATCCAGTCCGGAGTCTTCTTCCCTTGAACCTGGTGGGATTAACCAGCTCACATTTCATCAGCCAGAAAATCCTCTCCTGGGTCGAATCACTGCACAGTGCTGTAGTGGTCCGGATAGCCATCAGAAGAGCCCTCTCCCGATTTAAAGGAGCGCACCTTTTATTCATTGTCGCTTTTGCTGCTGTTGGTCTCATCCCTGGGTAGTACAGATCGCACCAGACGTCGTCCTTCTTGTCTCCACGACTGAAGCAGCAGGAACCGTGAGTCTGCAGGAACTACCAGGAACAACTGCAGTGGCACCAGCTTTCTTTGGCAGAATAAGGTACTGTGCACATTTGGTTGTTCTTTTCGTCCGAGCTTAAGGAATCGGGGTGAGCCCTTTTCCTCCACAACGGCTTGTCCTTTCTTTCTCCCTTCTTATAACTTTTGCTTCCTTTTGACAATATCTAAGTACTCCTGGCAACGTAAATCTCAAACTGTTCGTAACGTGTGATCCTCAACAACTAAGCATCTGCTCCAGTTACACTGGCGCAGGCCTATTGACTTTTATCTACATCTATGAACGAGTCCTCTGATTCTATTGCCTTGACAAAAGTATTGCCTATGATTTTATTCACTTTTCTCTTGTTTTAATTCTAAAGTACAAAGTGTGTTTTAACTTCGGGTGCATTTCTACTCGCGGGTACGCGCTAGTGGCGAAACACCGGTCTGTCAAATCCTAATGTACTTACCTTGAATTTGCTTGAACAAGTGGAATTGGTGGTGTGTAGTGTATTTACAGTGTGGTTTGGATTTAATAGAAGTGAAGTATTTTGTGAACAGATGGTTTAAAAAAAATGTACTTATATTTTTTACCTGGAACCTTGAGTCAGTGTTTGCTTGAGTCACAGTAATTGTAGTCCTTTGTGTAATCTATACTGCTGCTCATTTGCTCTTGAGATAAGTCTGGCTGCTCAGCCACTGCTACCACTTTTTCTGTGTAGTACATGCTTGTACCAAAGGTGACATTGTACTGCCACTTGTAGTCCTAATTTTGTGTAGTGGTCTCTAAGGGCACTGCACAGGATTCTGCCTAACAGGCCTGCAATTCACTTACACTCGGGCAGAGGAAATGGCAACCAACAAGGCTGTCTTCCAATATATTAGCCTGAGAGAACATGAATTGAATAGCCCAATGGGTAAGCCATGATGAAAGTTAAAAACTAAGTTTAAATCCCATGCCGGGACCATGAAAGGTGTCGGTAGGAAAGTTAGTCAGGCCTTTTAAAAATTGCACCACAAGGAGGATCGAGAAGTATGACCCTTGTTCTGGTGTGCTATTGAAAATAGAAAGCACTGCTAAATCGCCCTTGGTGGTGGCGCCCTGAAGACCATGTCTTGACAAATGAAGAAAGGACAGCACCCTTGAGGTGTCGCATAAGAAAGGATCCACATCCTGTGCTTTGCACCAGCTGCAGAATTTCTTCCAACGACAGCGGTATAGAGCATTTGTTGCTGGCCTTCTGGCTGAAAGCAACACCTCCATCATGTCTTCCAGAAGGTCCCAGTCCCTGTACCTTAACCTTTCAGAAGTCAGGCATGCAGGTTGAGCATGTCTATGCTCCGGTGGAGAGCCAACCCCATCTCCCCTATTGAGAGAAAAGGTCTGGTCTCCGGGGAAGACGATGTGGAGGGCAGATGGCCATGTTCAGAAGGTCAGGGTACCACATCCTCCTGGGTTCAGTCCAGGGCAATCAGGATCACGGTTGCTCCATACCTATTCAGCATCCTGATTACTTGAGGGTTGACGAGAATCGGTGGAAACGCATACAGGAGCTGGATTCCCACCAAAATTGCATCCTCCAGTGCTTCTCTGTGGGGAAATTCCCTGGAGCAGAAGAGTTTGCACATCCTGTTCACACTGAAGTCAAACAGATCCACTTGAGGGGTCCCCCAAAGGGCAAAGATCTGTAGAAGAACTTCCGGGCACAGTTCCCACGAGTGGGAGACCGCCTTTCTCACAGCGTCTGCTGTCGTATTCTCCTTCCTGGCGAGTTGAATTGTTGTTAGGGAGATCTTGTTCTGTAACCCCCCAGAATCACAGCTGCATCGCCTCTATGCACAGTGGGGGGAGTGACCTTACACCACCTCTCTTGTTGATGTAGTGCATGGCCACTGTGTTGTCGGTCATAATCAGGACAGTCTTCCCCTATTTGGAGGGCAAGAAGGCCATCAGCACCTCTCTGATCGTCCTCCGCTCCAACAGGTTTATGTCAAGTTTCGTCTCTGCCAGGGACCACAGCTCGCTTAAGCTTGTTCAGGTGATATGATGTGTCATTTATGACGTGCCTGTACACAATTGTTTATAGGCGCGACAAGGGAAGGAAGACACAAGGGTGACAAGATAAACAATCTTACTAGACCTTGTGTCATTCAGATTGTGCAAGTGCGACGATGTAAAGAGCAGGGGTAAGGGAGGAGGAGGAAGTGCCAGGGAGAGGAAAGTGGAAGTGCAATCAGGGCAGCATTGCTCTGAGTAAGTGCATCCAGGGCAGCGCGGCTCTGGGTAAGTGCAAGGAGGCTGGGGGTAACAGTTACAGCTCCTGAGTGCGCTGTAGGCCCGGATGAAGTGCAGGTGAGAGTGATCATGGAGGAGCCCGGCACCCAGTACACTGTAGCCAAGCAACCAGTCGGCACAGCAGACGGGTAGGTCAGCATGGGCGAGAAAGCAGAGGAGAAAAGGAAGGTCCTGAGCTGCTTCCGGAACTTCAGGTGGTCAGGCTCAAGTTTGAAAGCGGCAGGGAGGCCATTCCAGAGGGAGGCACCTGAAGAGGAGATAGATCTACCCCCCCACTCTCTGTCTTGATAAGCGTCTGACCCTCTGAGAGTTTGAAGTAGCTGAGCGAAGGGCTTGGGAAGGAAAGTATTTTGGAAGAGAAAGTTGGATGTATGGGCCCCGGCCTTAGAAAGCCTTGTGAATGATGCAGAGTGTCTTGAACTTGATCCTTGCAGGCACCGGGAGCCAGTGGAGAGATTTCAGGACTGGAGAGATACAGTGCCTGGGCTTGAGGCCAAGGATAAGTGTTGCAGTCCTGTTCTAGATTAGTTGCAGAGGTCGGAGTAGAGGAAGACAGAATGAGAAAGAGGCTGTTGCAGTAATCAAGCCTAGAGAGAACAAGGGCTCTGGAGACAGCAAGCTTCTGGGGGAAAGTATGAAAAGGAAGAATACCTCTGAAGGAGGTGCAGCTGGTAGGGGGCTTTCTTGGCAAGGTCTATGATGTGAGGAGGGAAGGAGAGAGTGCAGTCAAAGATGACACCAAGGTTTTTAGCCTCACAGGAAGGTAAAAGAAGAGGGCCCAGGGAGGGCAACTAAAGTGCGAGAGGAAAATCGGGAGCAGGGGTCCCAATGAGAAGGACCTCAGTCTTACCGGCATTAAGGTAGAGATCATTGGAGGTGCACCAATCCTGAATCGCAGATAAACAGTCAGGAATGAGTGAGAGAGAAGAGGAGGCTGAGGCCGCATAACACTGAAAGTTAGTGCTGAAGGTAGAGATCAGGTGGGCCAAAGGGGCCAAGTAGACATTGAAGAGCCAGGGTGAGAGGCTAGAGACCTGGGGAACACGACATGTGGAGAGAGGTGTGACAGAGAGCAAGGACCCAAGTTGGACCTGGGAGGGTTGGTCCAGGAGGAAGTAGATCAACAACTCCAGGGCCTGATCTGTGATGCCCAGGTTCTCATGGAGTCGTTTGATCAGGTTGGCGTGATTGACATGTCAAAGGCAGAGGAAATGTCAAGGAGGACGAGAGCAGAAGCTTGAGTCGAGAGTAGTGAGCTAATCTGCACGGATGTTCAGGAGATCAGTTTCCGTGCCTCTAGCTGCTCTGAAGCCAGACTGATGGTCATGGAGATAACCAACAGATTCAGTGTGGTAAGCGCCACAGTCAGAGATGCGTCCTTCACTATCGTCACCTCTGGCCATGGCTGTCAAAACTGTTATCCCGCCATCACATTCTCTGTGCGAATCCACCACAGGAGATCCTGAACCACTCTGCTCGAGGACTTGAATCAAGACTGTCATACAGCCAGAGTGATGGAAACACCCGTCCCTCCCAGTCATACCCGACCTCTTCTGCTCGGACATAACTGCTTCCATAAAGGTTGCGCAATCCTCTGAGTTTCACGAAAACTAAGTACATCCTACAAGCAGTATACTGACAGGGACAAAGCACATCAGCACAGACATACGCCCAAGAGTAGGGTCCGTTACTCTTGCCTGGCTGGCATAATCACTCGACTCAACCCCTCTATCCCAGATATAGAATAAAAGATACGAGACGCCAGCATTAGGTCAGTTGTTAGTATTGTTTGGACCCATCCAGTAGAATTGTGCTTTTCTATGGGTCTTACTGAAGAAAGGACCATGATATTCAGTTTCTTTGCTAGAGCTCCAATTTAGGTGGTGCGCTTCAGACATTCATGTGTATGTTAGGGTTATGCATATTATGTTCTTTTCTGTTTCTCTAGTTAATCCTTATATCCCTGTCCTCCCAAACAGCTCCAGTACCCTGGTTCCAAGTTTCCTGTGTTAGGTGGTGTGCCCAATAGCACATCCACAAGGGAGAAGGGTTTCCATTGTGTGATGTACTAAGTCAGTGGGAACCGTTTTTTCTGGTATGTGCCCATCTTTGTGCTTCTGTGCTGTCCGTGACCCTTAACAGATTGCGAGAACCTTTATATCTATCCTGAGCATGGAGTCATTAATTAAAGAATTGTCTATCACTGTGCAGAAACTACAGGAAGAAGCAACCACATCTAGACAAGAAAATGCAGTTTTGTATCAGTATGTCCTCCATACAGGGAGTTGTGGATCAATTAGTTAAAAGGTCTGAGTGGACTAGTAGTCCTTAAGGTCTGGTAATAGGGTGAGGAGGGTGCTCCGGGACAATTGGGACCACAGGTAAATCTGATACCTGCCTGATATATGGTAGAACTTCCGTCAACGTAGTAAGGATCTCCTCAACTATATTGCCCATTTCAAAGGATTGGTTTGCCCCGAAGACGCTCAAATCAGAATTTTTCACAGAGGATTAAAAGAGGATCTCCAGGGTGCCTTATGCCATGTAGAGGATCCCCCTACTCACTTAGCTGAATACATCGCTCTAGTCATTAGAGTGAACCAACGACACCAAGATAGGAAAGGAAAGAAAATAAACGGTGATGGAATTAGATATTTACCTGTATGGAAAAGACCATCTCAACCTTTATCAAATGACCCGGTACCCATGCAAGTGGTTAGTCTCAGGGGACTCGTAACCCCTGAAGAAAGAGAAAGGAGGCTACGCCTCAACTTATGTTTCTACTGTGGTGAGCCTAATCATCCAGTTCGCTCATGTCCTCGGAAAATGTCATCATTTTCGAGAAACAAGCAAACTCGCCATCCATAGGGAATAAGAGAGCGAGACTATCTTGTGCGAATTTCCGTTCTGTTATCAGCCCTCTGTCACCTACCTATGCTTCCCATTTATACATCAAGGTCTGACTCCTAGAAGTGGCCCGTTGTGGAAGGAAGTAATCGGTCTAGTAGACTGTGGGGCTATGGGTAATTTAATCTATATCGTTTTTGCCCACGAGAAGAACTTCGCCTTGGTCCACAAGCAGAAAGCAGAACCTATTCTTTCAGTAGACGTATATCCATTGATTTCCGGTCCCCTTGTTTTACAAAAAAAAAAACTTTCCGTGTTGTGTTCTCAGCGACACCATGAGATAATTGTGTTCGATTGACATTGCAGCGCCACATTTCCAGATTATTTTAGGAATTCCATAGTTGCAATATCACAATCCCGTCATTGAATGGAAAGAAAAAAAATTAACCTTCCAAGGTCAGCAATGCACCTTTTCATGTGCCCAAGGATATAATAACATCTTGGAGTCTCAGAACCCTCCCTCATCTTCACATCCTGAACAAAGAATCCTAGTAATTCAAGATCTACTACCAAAGAATTATCAAGATTACGTCAATGTCTTTGATCTCACGGAATACCGGAAATTACCCCCACATACAGACTATGATTTCCACATTGAGCTAATGCCTGGAGCCAGGATTCCTTATGGTAGAACATACACATTATACGATAAGGAAAATGTAATTTTCAAGCAATACAAAGATGATGATCTCCGCAAAGGATTCATCAGGCACTCAACCTCCCCCGAAAAAGGAAGAAACTGAACCATTGTCAGCTCCATGCCATAATTATAAAAAACAGGTATCAGTTACCCCTTATACAAGTCTTACTGGACCAAGCTCAAGCCATACATTTGTACACCAAACTCGATTTAAGGGGAGCATATAATGTAATTTGGATGGCACCTGGAGACAAATGGAAAACAGCTTTCAGAGCATGGCATGGAAATTACGAGTACTTAGTAGTGCCCTTCGGGTTATGTAATGCTCCTACTGCATTGCAGTACTTCTTCTTGAAAGATATATTCAGAGATATTCTGAGCACATTTGTGATCATCTATTTGGATGATATCCTCATCTTCTCATCCTCCAAGGAAGAACATGTGTTTCATGTAAGAGAGAGCCTGAGTGTGCGAAAACACCATCTGTATTCCAAGCTGTCTATTCATCAAAACTGCATTGATATGATATGGCATTTTTAACGGGCCTATACACAAGTTTTACAAGGCATTGCTTATTTAGGGTACATACTCACTCCTTATAAAATAGAAATGGACCCAAAAAAGATCTCAGCCATCAGTGATTGGTGGGAGCCTGCTCCATTAAATAGTTGCAGTGGTTTCTTGGCTTTGCAAAATTGCATAGGCAATTCATTCCTGAATATTCTCGTCTTCTATTGACTGACTCGACGTCTTAAAACAGGAACCCTGTATGTCTGGATCCAGGTTACAGCCTTCAAAGAACTTAAGAAAAGATTCTCTCCAGCCCTGATTCTTAGACTACCTGATTTGAGTCTCTCTTTTGTGGTGGAAACTGACGCCTCTAAATTTACTATGGGTGCCTAGTTAGAACAACGTGATCCTAATGGCAGGAAGTTACATCCTACCGGCTATTTCTCCCGAACCTTGACAGTGGCTGAAAGGAACTATGGAATATTCAAGAAAGAATTACTCACAGTCCCCATCCCCTCACAGTCCCCATGGATCACAAGAGCTTAGGTTTCCTTAAAACCGCCAAAGCAGTTAACCAATGACAAAAGAGGTAGATTCATTATTTTTTCATGTTTTGATTTCACAGTTACCTTCAAGCCTGGTTCTCTCTATACTAAAGCTGATGTTTTATCCAGTCATGACGATAGAGAAGACGGTGATGGTAATCCTTTTATTTATTTATTTTACACCCGGCGGGGTAAATTCTGCCCTATACGTTCCACTCCTCCCCTACGAAGACATTTTAAAAAGATCTTATACTACATTGCAAAAGAAGGAATTCCTTCAAGACACCTTAAACCAAAATGAACGTCAAGGATTGTTGTTCCATAAAAATAAACTCTGGCCACACAGGCTAGTCAACATACTAAGTTACACTGGTGTTATGATGTTTCTGGTGCAGGGTTTTTTGGAAGACAAAAGACTTTGGAAAAGATCAACCAGTAAGCCTGGTGGGCGTCTAGGAGCACAGACACCAATGATTATGTATCTAGCTGTGCTATTTGTGCTAGAGCCAATGGGATTTTTACAATCGTTACCTGTACCTGACCATCCTTGCCAATCATGTTCAATGGACTTTATAACCGACCTCCTTTGAGATAAAGGGAACATTCATCCTCACCATGATTGACTCCTCCTCTAAAATGGGGCATTTCATAGCCATGAAAGGAGTACCCTCGGCTTCCGTTTTAGCAGTAAGTTTCCTACATCACATAAAAAGACTCCATGGTCTCCCACAGAACATGGTCACAGATAGGGGGATCGCAGTTTATATCTTCTTTTTGCAAAGGAATTAGAAGAATGTTATGGGGTTCATTTGAATTTCTCCACAGTGATTGCCAGAGTGAGACGGGAAACCAGACCATAGATCAATATGACGGTGCTATCTTACAAAAATGGAGACAGGGTGTGTTGATATGTTGCCATTGGCAGAATTCGCATACAACTCTTATCACACTGCCATTCAAACCACACCTTTTCATGTATACACTGGACAACATCCTAAATCTATCCCTCAGGCTCCTGATGCACAAGACCATGTCAAATAACTTCTCTTCGGATTTGCAACCGCAAAATCACATTCATTGAAAGCTAAACCTAATGTGCAATGGCATGCTAGTAAGAAAAGAAGACCGGTCCCTGAATACCAAGTAGGGGATGCGGAGTGGCTATCCAATTAACATATTCATATACCCACCTGTGAAAAAAACGAATTACAGTGGATTTTAAAAGGAACTATGTATCTGGGATGATCAATCATGTTACCCTAGAATTAGACCTCCCTGAACATTATAAATTACATCCTGTCCTCCATGTCTCTTTATTGAAACCAATTTACGGATCTCTGTTGTACCCTAGAGAATTAGGGAAATGCCCTCCAGCAGTAGGTCCAAAGGAAGAATGAAGAATACGAGATACAGACCATCTTAGGTTCATGTAGAAATAAAGGATAAATTACTTACCGTAATGATCTTTCTATGGATTATTCTCCTGCAGATTCCACATCATTATAGATATCCATCATCCATCTCTGCTGTTCGGAAACTCTGACAGGGGGCGTTAGTGGACATCGATTCGATCGTCGGATCCGGCTTGTCTGGCTCTCGATCGTCGGATCCGGAAGTGACTTCAGGCGTTATTTATGTAGCACGTCACTACACCCCATGAGTTCCTCCATTACTCCCACCCCTGGCGTTTGAAAGCTGCAGAAGGAAAAACCACAGGAGGAGGCTAACCAGCCGTTAAAAGTTTAAGGAGGATACATCCCAACAGGGTGATCACTCACAACAACGATTGAACAGTTTTTTTTTTTTTTTAGAATGATTCAGAAGCGGTCATCTCAGAGCCATCACCAGATGCATTCTCATTTGGACAGAAGCTAAGTGGCCAAGACAAGGCCATCGCTTTTGGATCCAGTTCCTTGGGGTGGACCAGTGCGGGAGGATGACCTGGATGAGGGGTGTTCGGGAGTGGGACATCGGATGGTGAGACGCGGTATCCTCTTCCCTTTAACACCTTAGGAACTCAACCTCCCCCCACCCCCTAACACAAACACTTTCTCACGGACAGCTCATAGTGAGCGAAAACTGACTAACACCAGACTTGCATCACACCTCCCCACACAGATAAAAGGCGGAGCACAAAAGCACACACTGAGCAAGGCAAAACAGACAAGGAAACAGCAGCTCCAAGATAGCAGTTTAATACAAGGAGAAAGACGGCAAGACCTGAGAGGGTTGCAAGGAGGGACGTGCCCTTGACCCTTTCAGACAGTTACTTTTGTTAACCTAAATAAACCTGCATTGTGTGTCGGAGGTACTGGGCCTCTCCTGTGTTGATAACCAAGGTGGGGAGGAGCGTTTGCCGCTGTGGTACTGTCCTTGGTTCCTACAACAAAGCAGCGCCAGTAAAGACAGCACAGCCGGTGAGTCGGAGAGACCGATACCAAACCAGCCTGTTTTAGAACCAAGGATGCAAATGGCGACATCGTATGAAGAAATCTAAAGAACAGTGAGTGAAACTTATGTGACAAGCAGCATGGATATAATTGAAAACCAGAGGAGTGATTGAACTTTGGGAGGCCAAGCTAGATACCGTAGACAAAGTGGTCCGGTGGCACGTGGGTGCCCATTCGAAGGTCTCTGTTAGGTATCCAACTGATTAGCAACTGTTGAAAGGGGATTTTTGAGATCAAAGTGGTCCTGCAGCGGGTCAAGCTGAATCCTGTGCACGTTCCAAAGTCTTCGATAAGTTGAATGCGTACTGCAATTGGTCCAAGCCCGGCTGAGGGAGACTATTTGTAAAGAGAAAGGATCAGAGCACGGCTGAGGGGGACCCGGGGTGAACCGTGAGTCACCCGAGAAAGAATATTCTCTGAACATTGTAAAAAGGGGCATCTGAACCCGGAAGAGGGGGATCCACGGTAATTACCGTGATATAAAAAAGGGATCTGAGCACGGCTGAGGGGGAACGAGGGTGAGTCAACCAAATTGAACACTTATAAGAGGAAAGGAACTTCGTATTTTTGTACATCAGGCCCTCTGAATCAAGAGACTTTTGAGAAGTAAAAAGACTAGCACCACAGAAGGCCCTGATGCTGGTAATGGAACTGTATCCTTGTGCAGAAGAAGCCAGAGAGAGTGCTTTGCTCGAGTGAATCGCCTTGTACGCTGCTGAAAATGTGGTGAAGGGAGGCCAACGGCCTGAAAATCCTGACATATCATTTTATGAACACTTTTTCTTTTTTATGAACACTACTCCACACTATGTCTATTTAGTGGTAAGGATGGCAATAGTTTTTTGATATAGAATTAGACAGGCGTTTATCACACCCCAGTTGAAGTTCAATAAACATCCTCGAACTGTGGTCACTTGTGTTTGTTTTACTGTTGATACCATGCCTTCCTTACACAACCCACAGAACGTTCTGAGCGGGTATGGATGCGAGGGTCGATGAGGAATCTGCAGGAGAAGAATCCATAAAAAGATCATTACGGTAAGTAATTTCTCCTACAATGGACTGCATTTCTTCCGCAGATTCCTCATCATGATAGACTCCCCAACCAGTAGATTCTGCAGAACTGCCCTACCAAACCTTGCATTAGCGCCCTGTGCAACATCCAAGGCATAGTGCTTGGTGAAGGTATGTAAGGATGACCAAGTGGCCGCCCGGCTTATATCCCTAACGGGAACACATCTCTGGAGGGCTGTATGGGCTGAGACCCCTCTGGTTGAGTGGGCCCTGATGCCCGCGGGAAGATCCTTGACTGCCGATAGGTATAACTCGGATATGCACAAAATAATCCAATGTGACAGGGTTTGTTTAGTGATGGCAAGGCCTTTTCTAGACAAGGAATGGGCCATGACCAACTGGTCTGATTCCCTAAACTCAGATGTTCGAGCAACACAGAAGCTTAACGCTCTCTTGGGATTAAGGTGGTAGAACCACCCTTCCTCTTTAGAGGGATGTGGAGCAGGGTAAACGAAAGGTAAATCAATAGACTGGGACAGATGAAACTCTGAAACCACCTTAGGAAGTTATCCGGGTCGGACTTTAAGAGAGACTTTCTCATGAAAGAACTTCAGAAAGGGATGTTTGCAGCACAAGGCTTGCAGTTCGCCAACCCTCCCGGTAGATGTAATCGCAACCAAAAAGGCTGTTTTAAGGGATAACAGCCGCAAAGAACATGAATGCATAGGCTCAAACGGAGCCGCCAAGTAGGTCCAAACCAGATTAAGATCCCAATCTGGGACAACAAAAGGGTTTGGTGGAAACTTGTTGAGAAGGCCATTCAGGAACTGGGACATGACCAGAATAGTTAAAAAAGGAACCTTGATCCGGGGACCTTTTAAACGCAGAAAGGGTCGCCAAATACCCCTTGACTGTTGCAACCTGAAGGCCTGCAGAGTATAGTGACAGAAGGAACTCCAGCACTATTGTGGTGGGGAAAGAAATGGGGTCAACCTCGCGCTCCCTACACCACGCCTCAAATCTTCTCCACCTGCACGCATACAGAGATCTTGTAGACTGTCTGCGTGCAGCCAGCAACACCTCAAGAACTTCCTCAGAGAGGTCCCAGTCATCATACCTCATCCGCGCAAGGGCCACGCATGTAGGTTGAGGGAAAATGGGGTCGGGTGCAGTATCTGACCCTCCGACTGGGTGAGGAGATCTGGCCGCTGAGGCAACCAGTGGGGTGGACAGACGGCCAGATCCAAAAGGTCAGAGTACCACGTCCTCATCGCCCAATCTGGGGCGATAAAGATCATGGTCGCTCGAAACCTCTTCAACCTCCTGAGAATCCATGGAATGACAGGGATCGGAAGTAACGCTGATAGACCGAATACTCAGTCCTGTTCTGTCACCCTGTTTTTTAGTCAGACTGCTACATGATTTATCGAGTTATTCATCTCGAACATACCCTGCACAACGATTTCGGCGACATAATAAGAACATCAAGAAAGCCACAAACAATTGGCACAAAGGTAATCACGCAGACACGAATGCAGTGTGTCTGTGTTTATTTTAAAAAAAATAATCTTTTGGGAGAAGCTAGTCGCGTTTACTTACAAGGCTATTGCAAAAACATCTTTTTTAGACACAGCTTAGGGAGATTACAGACATCCTGCTTCAGGAACTAAGTTTATGAAATGCATGACTTTTCATCTCGACAAGTTCAAATAAAGTAGATTCATTGAGATGTAATAACATAAAAGAAATGAGGGGAAACATCAGACATTCATTTTCCAAACTGTTTCCTTTCTATAGTCAAATCGTAATTGGGATTAAATATCAAAAAAATCAAGTAATATCGTCATCCTCACTCTAGATGATGCCTCACACACCATGAAAGAAATTGAGAGGTTAGCGATGATAGCTACAAACGCCATATACAGATACAAAATGTTCCATAGTTTTTTTTAAAATAATGTACAGTGCTACCAACACAAATTCCTTTTGGTTTTTTAGATTGTCAAGACTAGAAGAACTCCACACAATGTGCCATTTGTAATCTATCTGTGCTACTACACAGTGTCCTGAAGACTGGTCCATCGGACGCTGAAAACCAGATTGAGTTGGCTGCATACAGTCTTAGCTCTGGGACCTAGAAACACATTTTTAGTGTCGACCAAGTCAAGGATAATCATACAAAAAGAAGAGGGTTGATCAATTGATCCAGATGTTTCCCTCACTACCATACTAACCTCACAATGTTGTGAATAGAATTCACCTGGTTATTTATGGGTGTCTACACCCAAGTCCAACAAGGCCACTGCTCATGTCAAATTATGTTTTTTAACGTGATTTAACTTTTATGATTGAATGTTTTGTATATGTTGATTAAAATATGTGAATTTAAAATATCGCTGTCTAAAATATATGACATTGATCTGGCGACATTGTGTAAGCTGTCTAACCTAATACGTGTGAAGGTGGGAAGCCGTTTTGTGGATTCTTGTGTATACTAGGGCTTGTGACCATGCCAAGACCACTTCTGCTGTAAGTGGCAGTCACCCTACCTTTTGCGGTTCCGATCCCAACCGTTCTCGCAATCAGTTCCAGTTCAGTATCTATTAAGCTATCGCTGCACCCCACTCCTCCGACTTCCCGCCAGAAAGCCCATCCATTTGCTATGGCCAATTGTGTTGCCCAGTAATAAAGCATCAAGTCCGGGAGACCAAGTCCCCCTTCCCATTGGAAGCTTAATCCTGGGTGTTTTCCTTTCTCAGAGGAACTCCCTCAGTATTCTGATAACACTATTGATATGTGTTGCACCACATACAGCAGTCTGGGAAGGGTCACCATCTTGTATACTGCAGTTCTTCCCATAAAAGAAATCAGAAGGGTCGTCCACTCTAACATTTTGCTCAAACCGTTTAATTGCTGGACCAAGGTTCAGCTCTGCAAAGGACGTCTCATCTTTCTGGACAAACACTCCCAGGTACTTAAAGCCATTCTCTTCCGTTTTTAGCAGTGGTGGATTATGGTCTTGGTTCCCTTCTCCCCAGTCCAGCAGGTAGTAAATGGATTTATCCCAATTGATTCTGAAGCCAGAGTAATTATAAATTACTCACCGTAGTGACTTACGTACTCCTAGTCCATAGTTCCCTTTCCTTCATACTGTAAGGGCGTCCCTCGCTAGGGACAGAAAACGGTACCTTTTTCACCAGAATAAAATCTTCTTTGCCTTTAAATTTAGAGGCACACAGGCATGCGGCCCAGGAGAATGCGCTCCCCTGACTCCGGCGCCACTCCTCAGTCCCCTTTGACGCGTCGACAATGTTACCATTGCCTAATGACACCAGTTCTATTAAGTAGGAGGATGGTGGGACGTATGGAGGAAATGGGACTATGGACTAGGAGTACGTAAGTCACTACGGTGAGTAACTATTAATTACTCCTACGTCCCGTCCCCTTTCCTCCATACTTTATGGCAGATTACAACTGGTTGTAGCCGCAGGGTGGAGAGGTGACCCTCTTAACAAAACAAGTTCCTTAAGACTGCCTGGCCAAATGTTGCATCCAACCTGGAGCTGGCATTCAAGCAGTAGTGTTTGCAGAAGGCGTGGCCCATGTAGCCGCCTTACTGATGACCTGCCACGGAACATGTCTCTGAAAAGCCACAGTCGTAGCTTTGGCTCTAATAGTGTGGGCATGCATATTTGCTGGGAGTGGTTTGGGCTGCCCCTCATAAGCCTCTTTAATGGCCACAACCATCCATCTTGCTATGGAAGCCTTGGAAGCTTGATAGCCTGGTCTTGACCCACCGAAGGTGACAAAGAGAGCCTCCGATTTGCGGAAGCTCTTGGTTCTGTCCAGGTAGAACTTTAGAGCACGCCTGACATCTAAACAGTGCAGTACCCTCTGTGCCTCATCCCTGGGGTCCGCGAAGAACGTAGGTAGCACTATCTCCTCGGTGAGGTGAAACAAGGAGACTACCTTAGGTAAGAAGGCAGGATGATTTCTAAGGACCTTATGAAAGGAAGTTGTCACGACCCTCAGCTCTGATCCCCACTGGCAAGCCCATTGGCCAGGTGGAATCAGACTTCGGATCGCAAATAAGGCCTGGCATCCCCTTCACAGGCCCAGGACATGAAAGATGACATCACAAATATCATTGCTGACATCACATGCAAAAAGAATGTTGATGAAAAGTTCCTACCTACAAGGGGTTCTTTCGATTATGTTGGTAGAAAGATGTCAGGGGTAATTGTGTAATGTTAAACATGTAATAACTAGTTAACAAAGCAAGACTTACTACACACTTGTGCTACTACAAACAATACATATGAAGACCCAGTGCATATAAATCAGAGGGACATACAGGGAAACTGAAGTAATGAAGAAACAGCATCATCCGAAACTTTATCTTCCGGTGTGCAAAGGAAATGTGAGTTGGAGGCCCGCTATTGCCCCATGCCTATGCATCATGAGCAGAGAGTACACCCTAAGCAATGTGCGTTAACATAAGACAAGGTTAACGTTTTGATATACAGCAACTTTTCATTTTTTTTTTATTGTGATTGTCAGTGAATAAAACCACCTCGCCTACATTTTTCAATGCACCAAAATAAGAGGCTGCCATGTGATGTCATCAGTGATATTTATGATGTCATCTTTCATGTCCTGGGTGTTAGTGTTAGCAATGCACGTAGATGGCGTGAGTTATGGTTGCTTAGCTTACTATAATGGGGGAATGTGCAGTGGTGTGGGGGTGCACTGTGAAGTATAACATTCCTGTAGTGGAATTTTTTTACTGAATGTACATATATATGTATGGCAGGGAAGGAAAAGAATGGGGCCAAGCAAGTGATGTCGTCATTGATGTCATCATTGACATTTGAGATTACATCTTTCATGGTCTGGGTGTAAGTGTTAGCAGTGCACAGGAGTGGGGGCTTAGTTTACCATAACTATCGAATTTCGGGGGTTTTTTGGTTTTAATTTGAAGCATAAAGGGGAGGAGGAAAGTATATTTTTTAGTGAAGTGTACAGGTTTTTGTTAGGGCAACTTAACCATCATGTCCCTTCAAGAAAGTTTTTTTGAAGGGAATTGCACTGGTTTTTGGGAGGGCAACTTAATCATGACATTGTGACAATGAACTTGTTGTGCAGAATATGCATTTTTATTATGTGATCTTGGGAGATATGTACTGTAATGTACGTACTTGATGAACATTTAACATAGAACATACAGAACCCCATCCCTATTGATTTTAGAAAGGGACGGACTGAGCCCCTGTTTGCGGACAGGGGCGGACAGGATCAACATTACCCAAAGAGGCGAGGGGTATCTGAAAATGTACTATTGACTTACACAAAAAGTGTGAAACGTTGAAGAAGGGCATAAAGATATCGTAAGTAGTAATAAGTAAATATGGAAACCTGAAGGTGGGAAAAGAAAACGACACATTTAATAACCATGTTTAATGAAGTGGATGGTACCAAAAAAAAAAAAGAAAGGATGCCTCCACTGTAATCACTTTACAGAAACTCGGCAGCCTGGAACGATAGTGGACGGATGCAGTAGGACGAAGGGAGATTACAACGAAAGAGTGAGTGCAGGTCATTTTTTTATGTGGGTGTGTTTTTTTTTTGTATGTGGTGCGGAAATAATTTCTTTCTGTTTTGACTCAGAAATGGCTAGTACTTTTGAGTGGCTGGAGGAGTATTTCCCGCACGGGGAAAAGTCTGAAGACAGCGACCACAAAGGTACACATTGGTCTGCATATGGAGAATAGTGACCAGTATTTTATAGGCATTTAACTTATGTTTTTTTCTTCAACAGACCAGGAAAAGAAAGAGGAAAGGGCAACAAACGAGATAGAAGAAGACAGGATAAAAAGGATAGAGCAGAAAATTGACATATTGAACGACAATTTTAAAAGTTTACGGGAGTTTGTGGAGGACGTTGTGAGAGGAAAAGTTCAGTACCATTGCCCCACCTGCACCTGCCCTGCTTCTCCATTCCCTATTGACCCATCTCCAAACCTGCAAGAGGAAAATAGACGTTTCGACAAAGTATCCATCCCTTCTTCCCCTCATAACGAGCCCGTGCTAAATCCGAATTCCCCCATATTTGTTTCAGTGTCCGCTTCCTCCGCTGTTGCTTTAGATTGGTGGGGGGGAGTGGGGGAGGGGGTGTGTGTGTGTGTGTGTGTGTGTGTGTGTGTGTGTGTGTGTGTGTGTGTGTGTGTGTGTGTGTGTGTGTGTGTGTGTGTGTGTTAAATGGTTTTGTACAGTAGTTGTAGAGAAAGTTTGTGTTTACATTTTTTTCTTTTTAAAGACGTAAAATGTTCGCGGACAGTACACCTGTTCGACCTATCCGCAAGGAATGGAATGTGGGTGTTGCAAAGGCAGTACACATACCCTTAGTAATGACAATTAAGATGGATTTGATGTTTGACCGCGCCATCTGATGAAATTGTGCATACATAAACAGAAAGGTGTGTCCAAAGGATATTGTACCTCGCCGACCCGCTTGGAAACGATATGATACATGTTCGTAGAACACACCAGATGTCCGGAATGGGTGTAAATGAGCAAAATGGGAGTGTCTGAAGGACAGTATCGGTGTCCGTATCGGGCGCAGCCAAAACGGTGCTGTCCGTAGAACAGGCGCGGTGGCCGGCAAGTTCGTAGGCAAACAAAATGGAGTTGTCCTAAGGACACTGGAACTGTCCGTACAGTGAACATAGCATGCGTGCACATGCGTAATACAAACGTATGTATAGCGAACATCGCGCCTGTCCCTAACTGTCCATCTCACTTGTGTCGCACTTTGAATTACTTTGAGGACGCAAACACTCTCTGTAGGACACTTGGGCGCATGCGCACGTTTGATTCTCTGCATTTGCTGTCCAGGGGACTCTCAGTACTGGCGCAGATGTGTTCAGGACGTCATCATGTGACCGCACCCACGCTGAGCGTGGTGACTAATTTGCGCGGTTGGTGTGCTTCCGCAACAGCACAAAAGAATTTGTAAACACAAGGGAAAGTATTTTAGAGTGTAAAAATGTAATTTCACATATCCCAGACAATAGCAGGATGTGCTGTGTAAAATGTATTGTACTGCTATATAGGGATGAAGATGGTCACGAGGCACACCCCTCCACCCCTACAAATGGCCACACCCACGAGCGCATCTTCATTGTCCTTCTAGCTGTAGCAGATTGAGGTGTACTGCCTTTACTGCTGTAGTGACCAAAATGATAGAATTCGGTATGGCTTCCATGGCTGCTGTTGGGTCATTAGCCTCTGCACCACCCCCAAACCCGCCACCACCACCACCTCCCCAAGGACCTGCAGAGAGATATATGGGTGAGGATGTAGAGAGTGAGGAAGAAGAGGAGGAAGAGAATGAAGTGGAGGAACTTTGCACTAGGAGCACTCGGCGGGAGTCCTGGCGGTTGTTTTCCGTGTATGTGAACATACCAAAAGCACGTGCAAACCTGATGAAGTGTAACCAGTGCGAGGTGGTGCTGAGTCGCGGGAGCTTTGGCGCGTACAGTGTTGGTACGACAACCATTCGCAAGATGGTGCCATGTGAAGAGCGAAAAGGATCAAAAAGTGTGGATTGGTGAAAACGGATTGTCACATAGGTTAGTGTGATTGCAAAAGAGGTTGCAATGCATTTTGTACATTGCGGAAAAAAATTATTGCCAGCATATGTGAGGTGGACTCCATCTCTGCGGAAAATGGAAGTGCTGCGAAACAAAATGTTTTCATTGTGGAAAGAGGACATGCCAACATCTCTTAAAAATGCACACACAGCCTTATTCACATTGCGTCTCGCTTTCTCCATTTGTGGACCAAACGCAGAAGAACGCAGCCATATTTGTCTTTGTGCGTACGGGAGAAAAGTATTTGACAATTTGGAAACATGTCCATGTTAGGCAGAATCCTGTGCAGTTCCCTTAGGGAACACTGCAAAAAGATTAAGACTACCGGAGTAAGCAGTAAACCCAATTGGTAGCAGTCTGCACCACCCAGATTTACCTGGTAGCTGTGGCTAAGCAGTCAGACTTCTCTCAAGAAGAGTTAGGCAGTATGCAGAGTATACACAGTAGAGCAAACACACACTGACCAGAGCATTGTATCAAAAGTATAGAGTTATTTATTTTAAACACACTTTAGGTAATACACTAGCACTCTAAATCAAAAGCAAGTTAAAACACAGTCAGGTAAAGTATAAACCCCTCCCTTGATAACTATCAGACAAGTCAGAGTTAAAGCACAACTATTTGTTAAGACAGAAGTGAACGCTTAACCTAGATGGCACTCCAACAGTTTAGGTTAAAAAGGGAGAGAAAAGGCAGAGCATAAAATAAAACAGTTCCCAACACCTTTAAGAGTTCAAGGCAAGGGAAAAAAGGCAGGTTTTACTGTAGAGCCAAAATTCATAGGCCAGGCCCACTTTAAATGGAGCAAAGCGAAATGTGCCCAGGATCACACGGTTTAAAGCGCACTAAAAGTCTTTGCAGAGAGTCAAAAAGAGGTGGGTTTAGTTCAAGAAACAAAGTTAGAAGGTCTGGAGCCATCCCAGTATAGAAGCCAAGGATTTAAGGGTCACCTTTAGCAATCTGTAGAAAGGGAGGCCAGGCAGGACACAGTACCTTAAAGAGAAAGGAAGCTCCAGCGGGGGCAGTTCCTGGCAGTGGTTCAAGTTCGTTGTTCCAACCAGGGGAAGAGAAGATCTCGTCGAGGAGGAAACGTGGAGTCGTTGCACACAGGGATGAAACCAGCCGCGGAGTTCCTGATTAAAAGGTGCGGTCCTTTTATTCGCGGTCAAAAGTGGTGAGCTTGGCTATCCGGTCGCCGGGGTGCTTGGCATGGGTGATTCGACCAAGAGACGTCTTTGGAAGGTGAAAGAGGCGAACTGGTTGATCCTACCAGCTCAAAGGAAGAAGACTCTCCAGCAGAAGATCTTCTCTTGTCGTTGGGAAAGTGGCGAGTTCGTTGGAGCAGGGCTTCACCGGTGGTGTCGTCGTTGCAGATGGCTCAGCTTCTTCGGTCCTGTGGCGACTTCTGAAGTTCCAGTCCCAAAGGCCCTGCTTATATGCAGGAAAACCCCCATTCATCAGCCTAGCTGTCAATCACACATGCTAAGTGGTGAGCCAGGCGGCTCACCATTGGGCCAATCAGAGTAGAGTGCGACTTGGGTTGCCGAGGCAACGCAGTCCAGGGTGCCTATTCCCCCCTCCACCCCTCCTATGGAACCCAGACAGAGTGGCACCACTTTGGAGGGCTTCTGTGGAGAAGCCCGCCAAAATAGTGGAACAAAGGGCTCGACTTTGGTCAGAGTTACAGAGACTGACACAAACGCCATATTGGAACGGAGTTCTGGCAAAAAGACCCAACCGTAGATTTAATATTAAATAAAGCGGCGGTATCTTTAACATTGCACCAAAAAGTGGTGCGTTTAAAATCAATGGGAAAATCCCATAGAGAATATTCCGAAGGAATATTTCACGTGGTAACCACTGCCACCAGCCAGAAACTTGACAAGGGGGGACTGCACAGTGCCCCCTTGGAAACAGACCCAGGGGCAATCGAATTACCCCTACCAGTACTTCCACAATATGATGGTTTGTACTGGTTCTGTTCACAATTTTGGACTAGTAAAGCCAATGGTGACTTTACATGCCCTGGGAGACAGTAGTCAGTCCCAGGGTATGGAGTCTATGTTGGGGAGTCACTATGACACCCCTGTGTTACTGCACCGAGGGTGCTGTGTAACACACATACAAAAACAGATGATGCCCTATGGAGTAAAAAGAGGTTACCCCATAGGCTATGAACACATACCAAGTCGGAAAGCACCACAAATCATGTCTAAGAGTGGGAGGAAAAGAGTAAAAAAAGAAAATCCAGCAAAGTTGCTGGGGGACTCACTAGGTTTGAGAAATTAGCCTTACAAGAGAATTCTCCCTAACAGTCCATGAGCTTCGCAAGTCCTTCCTTCATTGCAAATTGCAAAGAAATTCCAGATACATGGCCTAAACGGTTTCCTCTGCAATGAATGATCAGTATATCTGGAGGACGCTCTGTCAGTAAAGTAACACAGAGAGGTACCACGTCCAGCCATCTCATGCCACGCACGCCATGCCAGTGCACTTCCACATGAGGAAATCCGAGATTTGTAGATAAACTGCAGCTTTCTGCATGCACTTTCAACCAATGTATCCACGAGTCTCCCAAAAACCAGATAATCTGTTTTCGAGCATGGAAAGCCATGGCTGTGTGGTCTCCTGTGAGGGAGAAGAAGGTCTTACTAAAGTACGTTGGTCAGAACACACCTACTCAGCTGGTCAAGTGGCACAGCGAGTACAGCGCTCGCTTTGACATCTGTGCAGAGTCTGCTAATGCAAGTTCGAATCCCGGCGGGGCCAAACTCAGCCTCTCATCCTTCCGAGGTCGATAAATGAGCACCACACACCGTGGGTAATAATAAGCAGCGCTCAGATACCTGAGGGTTTGTAGCGCTATATAAGTGCCAAATTATTATTATTATGGACCAATCCCTAGCGCCGTTCATTCTCATTTACATGCGTTTCCACCCCTGAATCCCCGTTGGTGTTATGTGCTGGCTGCAAACTACCGCCATGTTCGCGGACATGTACAGGATCAGAGCGTGACGACGGTACATTAAATTACTATTCTCCTTTTCCCCCCTTCAGGTAGGCTCTCAAAAGAGCCATTTTTTAATGTTTGCCCAGATATCGTACAGACATCTGGTATTTTATGCATTTTTTTGTATATTTTGTCCTTGCTTTACTCTTGCAAACATTACAGAACCTTCTCTAAAGCAAGCCTTACGTTTCAAAAGAACATTGCATTTCCCAAAGAAGATCGCGCAACACCATCTCCTTCAAAATAATCCGCATTGCTTGGAGCAATGTTATCGTGGCTGCAAAAAAACATACCAGCTCGTAGCATGAATGCATGCATGCCGCGATTGATGATACACCTCCCGATGCTTTGATCAGGACAGAAAACAGAAGTGTTGTTCCATTGTACTCTAGGGAGTAAAGCAGAAAATAGTACTTTGGTTGTTGGGAAGATGGTAATGAGTGCTTCAACCAATTGTGCCAAATCTGCCAACAAAGTACGTGAAGTCACGTATCCCAAATGGCAAGCACCGTAGTGCAAAATTACCACATGAGGAATGGTCACTGTACGCATGTCACTACAAACTTGCGAATTGCCTCAGCATTGGCATCATTGTCAGCGCTCCACAACACCTCCACTCCTCGTACATCGAAATGGTGTGCCACATGCCTACTCTCGGCATAGTGTTGTAAGCCTTGCACGAAAATGTCTCTAAGCACCAAAACCCTGAGCCTCTCCACCTCTGCCATCTTCAGTGTGCGCACCGTCATTCGACACAAAAGAGTAATGTGGACATCTGATTGGCTGATGCCTACAGTCGCCTTCCCATGCACGATTTGCTGTACAAACCCATATGTGACACGCCCTACCAGCGGACAAGCGTTCCCTACGTGCAGCACGTAATTCTTACCCAGTCCTTCCACCCTTTCTATAGCGGTTCCAAAGCGAGTCCCTCATTGGGCACAACTAAGCAGTCGCACAATCATCCACCAATCACATTGAACAATGCTAATTTTAACTCCGTCATCAACATTGCGCACTTAAAAATTACTGCCGATGATTCTGAATGGAAGTCGCATATCATTGCAAAGCATCTAGTTCACAAGCTACTGCGCAAGTGTTGTGAATTCCTACGTACAGCTCCATGTATGTGCCCATGCATGAGTATAGAGTACAGGTATGTATATTTTAATCAGAGAACATGTGGAACCCTTATGATTTAATTTAGAAAATAATGCCGCTAAATGTCCATAGGGAATAACAACTGATCTCCCGATTTTTCGACATCGTGCTTTTAATTTACAAGTAGAAAATGTTTCCCCATCTAGTACTGTACCCTATCGCTTACAAACCTCCGTCCTATGCACAGTACACGTTGTAAACAACAAGGCATTTCCTTACCCTTAAAAGTTAGAGCTATTTTGAAGGACTTTCAAGTACCATATTGCAAGTACCATGCAAAGACTGTACAGCGTGAAATGAAATGTACGTGCACTGGGTTGAAATATAAAAGTTGAATGCTCTGACGAAAGAACGACAATGCGTGCAGTGTCATCACTGCTGCAAACACACAAAGTAATTGATTTTGTTTTTTTTGAATCGCAGTGAAGACTACTCTCCTGAGAATCAACAGTATCTACACTGCAGCATACATATCCAAAGAAACCTGGTCATCTTGCACAAAAAAGTAAGTACAGTAGAACCTTTATATGGTAACTACTCCTCAAAGAGGCTGCGTGGGTTATTACTGTTTCGTTTGGGCACCAAAGCAAGTTTTGATTTGTAAACCATTCCATCTACAAATATCCATTTATTGAACAAAGAATAACAGGCAGAATGGCTGACAAATCCCAGGCATTTTTTACTTTCATCTGAAGTACATTGTAGTAGTATACAAACAGTAAAGTTGGCTTACCAAATCATTGCAAGAGTTCAATGCAAGTCGACACACCATGATAAAGAGCTTCCGCATCTGACTCATGCACACTGCACACATACATTGGACAACAGACCAAAGTATATATTTTTTCTCAACAGCCACCAAAGAATGCCTACCAAAAAGCAGCTCTGTAGAAAGGAACGCAGAAGTAGAGCAAATAAAAATAAAGGTGCCCAATGTAAGCATCCACGAGTTGTAGAGTTAGTAGAGAATGTTGGTATACAACCAGCTAATGCAGTTAGGTAACAAAATAAAGGAAGTCTCATCTACCTAAACTGTACCTCCTCCATCAAAAAGTGTCACAAAACACAAACATTTTGTCAAAAAAAAAAACCTACCAGTACAGCTAACAATGTTCCTAATAATCCTGATAGTATAAGAAGAACCCATAGTAAAAAAAGTATTTTAGCAAAAATGTTTCGTCAAGAGTCCTTCAGAATCTAGTAAGAAGAGGACAGAAATCATCCTCACCCCTTAGAACCTACCATAGAAAGTTAATCCTACAAGCTCTCGTGGACAGTGCAATCCTTCTCAAAAGGAAGTTGTTCATCTTAGTGTTAAATAGGATGAAAGCACTAACAAAACTAAATACCAAACTACAAAAGAAACTTAGCAATAAACGGAATGTAAACAAAAATAATTTCTTAAATGTTTCTGGTGGTGAATGGAGTCACAACAATCACAGAGACATATGTTAATGAAGAAGCATACAAACAAAATCAAACAAACACAATTGCCATCCATAGCAGTGGACGAGGGTATGAGAAAATCAATACTACCATCATGGAACAAGAAACACTGGTTACAAAAGTATCCCCTGAAAACTCACAATTACCTCTCGATTCAGCAGAACCACACCGTCCAGTATATAAATGGCCGTGCACATCAATGTGTGCCATTCCAAACAAAGCCTTCAAATCTTTACGTCAGTTCCTCAATCAATATGTAAAAGGTAAAGACAAAAGTAAAATGAAAGTGCTGCAAAATATGGATATTTGTCCAGTGCGGAAAGACACAGGACTAAAAGGACCTTCATTAGCCTGCATTTCTGGGTCTATTTGCAAAGGTACCTTCCATGATATCAAAAGAATATCAATACATCATTCCAATGTAAGAAATTTAGTGTATAAAATATATTATGCAAAAAGTAAAGCTTCAGAATTAGGCAATTTAAATACCACTCTTCTGCATGGTACACCCAAATACTTACAAGAAGAAATTGACCGTATTCAGAAAAAGTATTTTGGGAGTGAGAGCCACTTACAAAATGCAATAGTTTTAGAACATAGTAGCTAAATTTCTGCACATAGCAACCTTCTAATACACACATATAGAAAAGAAATAGTAATATTTAAAAGGTAATCGGCTGAAGTACCAAACCACCATGTGTGTGTGTGTTGCTGCAGAACCTTTTACAAAAGGAACACAAAAAATGTGGACATATCATACAAAATTGAAGACAATGAAGACTCTAAATTGTTTGAATTAGCTTTGTACCTTTTAGCTGAAAACAAATATGAACTGAAGGCCTCATATGTTGCAGTTACTGTACGGCAAGATTAACAACCACACTCCTTCACGTGCTATTACAAATAATTTGGAATTGTTTCCATTACCAAAAATCCTGCAACAGCTCAATTTGTATGAGCGCATAATAATTCAAACAGTTCACCCATTTCAAGCAATTATACGCCTTCATCCAAAAACAGCAAAATTACCTTCCTCTGAATTGGTGAAAGGCATTTGTGGCAAAGTAGTTTATTTGCCATTAGATCCAACGGAAAATGTACACACTCTAGGAGTGGAACGTTCAATAGAGCATTCTTTAATAGTCTCGGTAAATGAGGTACCAACAAAGGACAAAAATTTGGCAACAATTAGTGGACTTACACAAAGTTAGACAAGCATTGCAATATCTAAAAGACAATAATGAGTACTACAAGGAAATAAATTTTTATGAAAGCTTAAGGGAAACAACCGAAATAATTCAAGAGCCATCAGAAACTGGACAATTCGAACTGCTGGATCCAGCTGCAGTATCCACTCTGTTGGACCATTACACAATTCATCCATTGCATTCCAATGAAAGCATAGATGATGCACTAGAAACTTACCAAATGCGACAAACCAAAGGATCACCAATGAGTATTTGGGAAAAAAGTATAGAAGCATGTGCTTTTCCACTGCTATTTCCTACTGGCAAAGGTGGAAGATACGATGATAGACCTACTCAGATTGGGGCATCAGAATACCGCTCATTACGAATGTATTCGCAACATCCCAGATTTAGACAAAATGTGGAATACATATTCCACCTACTCTATGAACGTGAATTAGCAACAGTTATGGAGTTGCACACATTCTTAAATCTCGAACCCACTTTCAAAATATGTCAGCTACGCAGTTAATACAAAAAGTACAGGAAAAAGATGAGGTTTTACAATCAAGTATAACACATTTGTTTGAAAACATGCATGGTACAAAGGAATACTGGTTCAGACGGCACGGAGACGTGCGTTGCATGATCAGAAACCTTTGACCACCGACTTGGTTTGTTACGCTAAGTTGTGCAGAATATGCATGGGAAGATTTACATGAGTTCCTACGCATAGCAAACAGCAACAAAAACAACATAGATATATTAACACCTGGAAAACTTTGCTCTCTAGATCCAGTTAATCTGTCAAGATATTTTCATCATCGGTTCATTGGCATGCTACACTTTATTTGCAATAAAACTGTTCCTCCCCTTGGAGAAGTGCAGCACTTCTTTTGGAGAAAATAATTTTCAAGCGAGAGGAGCACCACATATTCACATGCTGTTATGGATCAAAGGTGCACCGAATCTTGGGCACAACACTGACAGCACCGTTTTGCAGTTTATCAAAATATGTCACATGTGAAATCCCTTCACAACAGACACAGTGAGCTGCATGGGCAGATTTTACAATTTCAAAGACACACATGTGGCAAATATTGTCGGCGCAAATACAAAAACAAAGGTAAATACTACACCAAATGCCGCTTTGGTTTCCCTAGACCAGTTACAGAAACAGGTGAAGTAAACAACTTCATGTCTTCAGTTCGACATAGTGTTAAAGGTAAATCACCTAAAAACACGTATTCTATAAAAAGAAGGGAAGAATCAAAATATATCAATGATTACAATGCAATCATTGTCCTCTTATGGAATGCAAACATAGATATGCAGTACATTGCAGACAATTCAACTGCTGTTGCACGATATGTTACAGCCTACTTAACAAAAGCAGAAAAAACAGAGCTTCAATACCTCTGGGATGACCTAGCATCAGGCAAAACATTATCACAGAAATTGAACAGCCTAGGCATAAAAATGCTCTCTCATAGAGAATGTGGGGTCTATGAAGCAACAGATCGTTTAACCAGCACCGCTTTGTATGGAAAATCAGATAACATAGTATGGCTTAGTCTTGGTCCTGCAAAATCTAGAAAAAGAGTGCTAAAATCATATGAGGACATAGAAACAATTGACAGAAATGTTCCCAACAGCCAAGACATTCTAAAAAACAATTTACTGGACACATACTATCCGAACAGGAGTACCACTCTGGAAAGTATGTTGCTATACCACATAGCTCAAAACTTTGCATACAAAAATAATGTAAAACCCGATGAAAGCAAACGTAGATATAGTGACCAATTGTGAAGGGAGCTCAGTGAAACTTACAAAACGAAGCTTAATTAATCATGTAAAATTATCATTAAAAACTCCTCAACAGAAAGAACTATATTACATGTCTCTGTTACAACTTTTCAAACCATGGAAAAAAGAGGAAGACGTACTAGATAATTTTGACTGCTATGAAGATGCTGTCAAAGCAAATGAAAGCACCATCACCGATGTGAATTTTACGCAGTACAAAACAATGTTACACAATGAGCAGCAACAGGAAGAACTAATTCAGGCCCAACTACATATGGACTCTTCCGACAGTAGTCAACCTTCTGTAACAGGAAGTAAAGAACCACTAGGACAACCACTAATAGCAAATAAGGCTGAAGTAGCTATGGCAGAAGAAGAAAACACCAGGTATCAATATCAAGAAGATACAGAAGACTTAACTGTACAACAAGCAAAGCTTAACAACGATCAGCGCACCATTTTTGAAGACGCAACACAACCAATTCTACATGGTGTACAACACGAAAATAAAGAATGCATCTGCCAAAATTACAAACCTATACTGCTGTACGTCAGTGGCGAAGGTGGATCAGGGAAAACATTCTTAATCAAAATCATCAGCAAGTTCCTTCAACAATTGACAAACAACAAACGGTCAACTGTTGTGACGGCCCCCACAGGTTCAGCTGCCTACAACATAGGCAGTGTTATTTTACACCGATTACTACTGTTTCCAGTAGAGCATCAAAATAAATTAGACTACTACAAACTTTCTGCAGAAGCTGCAATGGAATTACGGAGAGTATTGAAACAAATAAAAATGCTACTAATTGATGAAGTGAGTATGGTCTCCAACCTAATGTTGGCTTTGATTCATCTCAGATTGCTTAAAAATAATAACTAAGAACTCTTTGCAGGGAAACACATTATCGTTTTCGGAGATCTTCTACAATTGACACCAGTGAAAGGTGAACTGATTTTTAAAACCTTAGGCCACAAACTCTGCCGGAAAACTGTTGGTAGCATAGGTAATGTTAACCTTTGGCAACATTTCCAATACAGAGAATTAACTGAGAACATGCAACAATTTGCAGATCTTACTTATGCCAACATCTTAAAGTATTAGAGTTGGTGTATTATCGCAAGAAGCACAAGTTTTATTGAAAAACCGGCATATACATGCACTTTATGGCGATAATGCATGTGCAACTGATGTTATGGAACAAATAGCGCACAAAAATGTCAATTGTATGGCCTTCATGCCAACTCTTGCAAGCTGTTTCAAATTCAATGAAACAATGTTAAAGAAAGAAATGCAACCAATAATAGAAATTAGGGCCACAGACAAACTAGACGTACATGGTATGACAGTACCCATGTGTGAGCAAGCCACAACAAGACTAAATAGTTTAGAAAATTCAATTTCCAACATTGCTGGGTTGGAAAAAATATAGAAATTATCCTTAAATTGTAGAGTAATGCTTAAACGTAAGCTTGACGTAGAGCAAGGGCTAGTTAATGGAGAACTGGGCACAGTTGTTGGCTTTCAATCATACCCACGTGATAGCAACATTCAGTTTGTAAATATTCGCTTTGATAAACTTTCAGAAGTGAAAAGGATAGGGCGCTCAATTGCTCGATTCCTTCTCTTCAAAGACATGTATGTACGTAGAGAGCAATTTTCTCTAACACTTGCATATGCAGTTACTATTCATAAATCCCAAGGTCTTTCTGTAGACAAAGCATTGATAGATATAGGAAACACAGTGTTTAAGGAAGGCATGAGCTAAGTAGCATTATCACGCTTACGTACACTTGACGGTCTGTTGCTAATAAACTTTGATTCAAGTAAAGTCAAAGCTGATATTCCTTGCATTCTAGAATACAACACTGTACACCCCTCATCTGAAACAATACCCTGTTCCAGATAAAGTGAAACGTGGTCAAAGAAAAGTAAATGAAACAGAAATTCAACAGAATTCAACAGCAAATCCGCAAAGCAAAGAAAAGAAGCTAAAGTTTCATCAATTGCCGCAAACATAGGAAAACCTATTAGGGAATGTAAACCAGGGACGTCGGCAAAGAAGCAACAGAAAAACCGATAAATGCACTCAGATACAGAACTTGCTGGGCCATTCAAATTTGCAAATGAAAGTGGGGCAAGTTTCTATGCAAATGTAGCAATGAATATTCTATTTCAATTGCCACCAATTGTTAACAATATTTACCTGCACAGTACAGACCAATTGTGTTTGCAAATGTTAGTGCTGCATAGAAATACCACAAGCAATCCAGACAACACATACAGTGTTTATGGAGTAAGGCAACAATTGGACAACTGTGCTGGAATGGTGAGATTCACTATGAACTCACAAGAAGAACCACAAGAATTTCTAATGTACATACTATTAGTATTGGAAAACAAAAGCATACCTGTAAATGAAATCTTCCAAATTTCATACATGTGGAAACGTACATGCACTCTCTGTAGCAAAGTGATACAGGAAGAAATCCCAAATGAGCGATTTTTGTGTATATTTCCATACCAAATTGTGAGAGCATTCCATTTCAGCAACTTGTACAGAATGCAAACCCTGGCAGATTATGTAGTATTTGCAATTCAGACAATCGCTCCACCTTACTGATACAATCACATAGTGCTTACATAGTACTTATGCTTCTACGTTATAATGCAGATGGCACCAAAAACAACTGCAAACTGCCTGGATTCACACACGGTCAAGTGTCACTTGGAAAGAAAACCTTTACAACAGTAGGAATAATCTACCATGCAGGAGCTACAACCAATGCAGGTCACTACACTGCAAACATTAAAAAGAATTCTGGATAGTTCGAATGTAATGATAGCACCATTAATCTAAAGTAGAGATTGCAAGCTAACCTAACAAATGCGTATTTAATGTTCTTAAAGCCAACATTTTCGAAATAAGGTGTACTTCAAGATTGTTAACAAATTATGTGAAACACTACAAACAGTTAGAATACACCCACAGGTATCTAACAACCCAACAGGATGGAAGAATGACACAAATAAATGATCATCACAGATCGTTGGAAACAAATTCACAGGTACAATACGCCTACAGGTATGTAACTGTTGTGAAAAATCGGCAGGAAGGCAACAGACAAAACAGTCATGGGAAAGATGAAGAAAACCGGATATAACAACACCACAAATGGAACAAGTTACTTACCTGTAACTGTTGTTCTCCAGCATGGGTCTGGCATGGATTCACATGCTCATGAATATTCCCCGTCAGGCTGGGAATCCTCGGTAAAGAAAAAATCAGTATCAGTTTAGTTTCTGATCTGTCTTTCGTAGTAGTAACCAATCACTGATCTCTGCGTCATACTGACCACAGCCAATGACTGCCCTCTCCCTAAGCCCCGCCTCTGGCAGCCATCTTCAGATTTGGTAGCACGTGAAGTGGCAGTATGACCAAGTGAAGAGCCGCAGAGGGGTAGGCGGGAGGGTTCGCATGTGAATCCATGCCAGACCCATGCTGGAGAACAACAGTTACAGGTAAGTAACTTGTTCCTTCTCCAGCATGGGGTCTGGCATGGATTCACATGAATAAAGAATGCATAGCAGTACACACATGCACAACCACGGGAGGTGGCAAAGGCTCAACATTAAGCATTACATCAAACTCAACATTAAGCAATTCTTACCTCCTCACCAGGCTCACCTTAGGCGAACAGGTTGCGCAGCACTGCTTGGCCGACCCTGGACTCCTCCCTGGAATCCCGATCGACGCAGTAGAATTTCGTGAAGGTGTGCGTCGACCTCCACGTAGCAGCCCTGCAGATGTCCAGCAAGGGCACACCAGATAGGAACGCCGTGGTGGCTGCGATCGCTCTGGTGGAATGGGCTCTCGGACGGCCAGGCAGCGGTCGGTTTGCCAACCGATGACAGTACATGATACAGCCGGAGAGCAATCTGGAAATGGAGGCCTTCGAGAGAGCCTTCCCCTGATTGACAGGTCCAAAGTTCACAAAAAGTTGTGACGTCTTCCGAAAACACTTTGTGCGGTCCACGTAGAACTTCAGCGCTCTAGCCACATCCAGCGAGTGCAAAGTCCTTTCGGCCGGCGACGAAGGCGACGGGAAGAAAACAGGCAACACCAAGGGTTCGTTGAGGTGGAAGTCCGACGGCACCTTGGGCATGAAGGAGGGGTGCGTCCTGAGCACTACCCTCGTGTCGTGAAAAGTCAAGTACGGGGGCTTGCAGGAAAGGGCCTGGATCTCTCCCACTCTTCGTGCGGAGGTGATGGCCACAAGAAACGCTGTTTTCCACGACAAGAACTTCAACGGAGCCGAGTGCAGAGGCTCGAACGGAGGTCCCATGAGCTTGGTCAGCACCACGTTGAGCTCCCACGCCGGGGCCGGAGCCTTCACCGGCGGGAACGATCTGAACAGTCCCTTCATGAATTCTTTCACCAGAGGATGAGACCACAAAGACGTCCGCCCCGTGGTTCTGGTGTATCGGGAGATCGCAGCAAGATGAATCTTGATGGACGCGTGCGCCAGTCCAGCCTTGGCCAGCGTCAGAAGGTACGGCAGTACCTGGGGAGCCGTAATCCGTAGAGGGTTAATCTTCTGTGCGTGGCACCAGACAGAGAACCTCTTCCATTTGTGTCCATAGCATTTAAGAGTTGAGGACGCCCTGGCCTTTGCAAGAACCTCTCTGCAGTCGGCCGGTATGTCATAGCCTCCAAACGCCGCAGGAGCCAGGCCTGCAAGTTCAGCGACTTCGGGTCGTGATGGAGGATGGCGCCTCCTTCCCTGGAGAGAAGATCCGCGTCCACTGGCAGCTTGATTGACGGGGACGCTGACAAGTCCAGAAGGTACGGGAACCATATCTGCCTCGGCCACGCAGATGCGACGAGGATCATCCTGCACCGTGACCTCTTGAGCTGGTTGATGAGCCGGATCAGCAACGGCAATGGAGGGAACGCGTATAGAAACAGGCCCCCCCAGGGGAACGAGAAAGCATCGCCCATGCTCCTCGGCTGGGGAAACCTGCTGGCGAACCTCCGGCACTTGGAGTTCGTCGCCGTCACGAACAGATCGATCTGGGGTGTGCCCCACCGTCGGAAGAGGCGGTCCACTAGATCCTGTCGTATTTCCCACTCGTGGCACGAGCGCAGCTCTCTGCTGAGCGAGTCGGCGATGGTGTTTTTTATCCCTGCCAGATGAAACGGCACCAGAAACATCCCTTGGGCGACGGCCCAATGCCACTGATCCTGCGCCTCCTTGGACAGGGCTGGGGATCTGGTACCGCCCTGCTTCCTGATGTAGAACATGGTGGTGGTGTTGTCGGTGAAGATCCTCACCACCTTGCCCTTGAGGGACGGAAGAAATGACCTGAGGGCCCAAAACACTGCACGGAGCTCCAGGACGTTGATATGGAGGGACTTCTCCGTCGGAAGCCAAAGGCCTCTCGCGTGCAGATTTTCGGTGTGCGCTCCCCACCCTTCCAGGGAGGCATCCGTGGTCACTGTCTCCTGGTGGCCGGGGGTCTGGAAGTCCATGCCCGCCGTCAGAGGCGCGCGGGTGCCCCACCACCGGATCGCTCGTCGGAAACTCTCGTCGAGTGTGATCCTCTCCTCGAAGCTGCCCGTCGTCTGGATCCAGCGCGCGTCCAGGAACTCCTGCAACGGGCGCATCCGGAGCCTGCACAGGCGGATGAGATAAATGCAAGAAGACATCATTCCGAGGAGGGACTTGATGGACCTCACCCTGGCCGCGTCCGCAACCAGCATCCGCTGCACCTTGCCCAAGATGGCCCTCGTCCTTTCCTCCGACGGAGAGGCCAGAAGCGACACTGTGTCGAGCTTCGCTCCCAGAAACAGTGCGTCTTGCGCGGGCACCAGGTGGGACTTGGCGTAGTTTATGGAGCATCCCAGGTCCGTGAGTAGTTGGACGGTCCTTGCCGTGTGCTCCACGGCGAGCTCCTTCGTCTTTGCTCGGATGAGCCAGTCGTCCAGGTAGGGGTAAACGTGGATCCCCTCTCGGCGCAGCTGCGCCGCCACCGGTGCGAGGCACTTGGTGAACACCCTGGGTGCCGACCTCAATCCGAAGGGAAGGGCTCAGAACTGGTAGTGACGCCCTTGGACCACGAACCTGAGAAACTTTCGGTGTCCCTTTAGGATGGGAATATGGAAGTAGGCATCCTCCAAATCCAACGACGACAGGAAATCGCCCTCCTCCAGTTGACCCAGGACGTGTTGGAGGGTGACCATCCGGAACTTCTGTGCCTTGATGAATTTGTTCAGTCGTCGTAGGTCCAGGATGGGACGCCATCCTCCCGTCTTCTTCACGAGGAAGTATCTTGAGTAAACTCCGGAGCCCCGAAGCCTCTTTGGGACGAGCTCGATGGCGCCCTTCTTGAGCATCGCCTTTACCTCCAAGAGAAGTTGAGGGACGTGATGTTCTTTCCTGGCCACAGGGGGGACGCGCGGGCACCTCTTTAGAAACTCGAGCGCGTGACCCTGAGCTAGGGCGTCCAGCACCCAACGGTCGGTGGAGATGGACTCCCACGCGCAGACGAAGCTCGCCAGCCGGCCTCCCACCGGGGTGCTTCGGTGGGGGCCCGACCCCACGGCCGGTTCAGTCCTGCTTCGACGAGGCTTTGCCGCCTTGTCCTCCTTGGCGACGATGGCGGGGTCCGCCTGACTTGCCTCGTCCCCTGTAAGCTTCCTGTGACGACGAACGGGCCGCTTGACGGTAGGTGGAAAATCCGCCGCTGGAACCTTTGGAGGCACCCTGTTTGCCTCCGCCGCTCCGAAAGGGCGGCCGCCGTTGCTGGAGAACCCCAAGAGCCCGGGCCGTCTCCGTGTCCGCCTTGATGGCTTGAAGGGAATCATCCACTGTTTTCCCAAACAGGTTGTTTCCGTCGAACGGCATGTCCAAGACTCTGGTCTGCACGTCCTGACGGAAGTTAGTAGCCTTGAGCCATCCACGCCGCCTAAGGCACACGCCGTTGCCCAACTGGCGAAATCCAGTGTCAGCGATGTCCGTCGCAATCGTAATGGCGTGGTCCGACGCCACCTCTCCTTCCTGCAAGATCTCTAGGGCTTCCGCCCTCTTGTCGTCTGGTAGGAAGTCCAGCAGGGGGGCCAGTTTGTACCACAACTCCCTGTCGTAGCGGGCTACGATAGCCAAGGCGTTGGCCGCCTTAATCGTCGTCGCTGCCGACGAGATGACTCTGCGTCCCATTGTGTCTAATTTCTTTCCCTCGCCGTCCGGCGGGGAGGTTGACGTAGAGGCCGCGCCCCCTCCCGCTTTCTTCCTGGCCGCCGCAGAGACGACCGAGTCCGGGGTCGGCTGTGCCCGAAGGCACAAGGGGGCCGCGTCCGGGACCCGGTACTTCTTCTCGTACCGATCCCTTCTAGCAGGCGTTGTGGATGGGTTCTTGAGGAGGGCAAGGCCCTCATCCCAAATATCGTCTAGTAGAGGTACAGCAAGGACCGTCTTCCTCTTGGTCTCGCGCCATTGATAAAGGAAACCTTCCTTCTCTTCCGTGCAGAGCTGGAAAAGCTCGGATGCCCTGGCGATCATGGAGTGAAACGATCCAATCTCGTCGGGCGGGGAAGCCCGGGTGGGAGGTGACGACGGGAGATCCTCGTAAACCTCGTCGTCTGTACCCGTCGCAGCCGTGTCAGTCCCCGTATCATCCCCACGTGTCGTGGACGGGGAGGAGGGCTGAGCAGGGCGCGATGGCTGAAAAGGAGGTGGAGGATGAATCCTTCTTCTCTTAGGGTGAGGGCTCCCAGAAGGGCCTGCTCCGGGTCCCCCGTCGGGAGCGGTTCCTCCGTTGGTGGTAACGGCAGTCTCGTCCTTATCTCTGAGCATAAGGACTGTATAGCCCACAAAATGGCCACCGAGTTGTCTTGCGGCACTCGTTGAGGGAGTTCCGACGGGCGATCAGGAGCCCCGTCGGCACCCTCGACGCCCTTGTCGTCTTCCACGTCGGGGTCCCTCCCGACAGGATGGCCTTCTTCCATGCCAGAGCCGTGGCCTAAGACTTCGATCAGCTCCTCCTCAGAGGTTGAGGCCGAGTCCACGACGACCTCCTGCCCCCCCTTTTTCTTCTACGTCGGAGGTTTCACGGGGGTCCTGTTGATGGGCATGAAAGAGGACTCCCTCCGCGGTGGCAGGGAGATTCTGGGCCCCGGGGTCACCACCACTGGTGTAGCCTCCACAGGCTGAGCCAGGGCCGCCGCGACTGTCTCGATAGAGGCCTTGGCCGGATGGATCAAGGCTTTCACCACCTTAGGTGCGCTCACCGCCTTCTCCTTGGGGGGAGGGTCACCACCTCGCTCCCCCTCCGATGGGGCCTTAGGGCACGACCGGGGTCTCTCCAGGAGTTACGCCGGGTGCTCGGCCTTCCTCTTACCCGAGCCAGAGCGTTGGCTCGTGGTTGATGGCGCCGGGGAGGATGCGCCCTGCCTGGCGCCCGTAGAGCCCGACCGTTCGGCGCTCCCGGTGCCAGCGGACTCGCGGTGCTTGGCCTTCTGTTGGACCCCCGTCGCCGGGGCGCCCTCAAAGGTCTTAGAAGACCGCTCGGACTTCTTCTTCTTCTTCTCGCCTGACGGGCTCTTTCCTTCCAGCTAGTTGGCGAGACGTGGATGGCGGTCCTTCATGGTCCGCTCCGACATAGTGCCGCAAAACGCACAGTCCTTCTCCACGTGCGTCTTGTCCTCATGTAGGCAGTAAAGGCAAAGGGGGTGTTCGTCCTCCTTAAAGACATTCTGAAGCTGGCATCCAGGGCAGACCCTGAACAGCTTTCCGGGCGTCGAGCTTCCCTTCTCCTGGGCCATGTCCGAGATGGGCCTGAGAAACTTCTGGAGTCCTCCAAAAGCATGGCTCGACGAAATCTTCACCCTTGAGGGGCGTAGACGAATCCGACACGGGTCCCCGTTGATCGGATGAAGAAACGGTGGAGCTTGAGGCTCTTTTGACCGAAAAAAGAGACATTTTTCTGAGAAAAAACGCGAAAAAAGCACTAACGCTCGAGAGCAATAGCACGAGGATCCCAACACTTGAACGTGCGGTAAAAATCTGAAAATGGCTGCCAGAGGCGGGTCTTAGGGAGAGGGCAGTCATTGGCTGTGGTCAGTATGACTCAGAGATCAGTGATTGGTTACTACTACTAAAGACAGATCAGAAACAAAACTGATACTTATTTTTTCTTTACCGAGGATTCCCAGCCTGACGACGGGGAATATTCATGAGCATGTGAATCCATGCCAGACCCCATGCTGGAGAAGAGTGAGTATCACAAATGTGTAGGAAACAATACGCCTACAGGTATCTAACTGTTGTTAAAAAAAGGCCAGGAAGGCAACAAACATAACATTGATCAGAAAGATGAAGGAAACGCTCAAAGGAAAGATGAAGTAGTTAGTAACATAGGAAATGAAGGGTTTTTTTAATCTGACAAGGATTTTTTTACCCAGACCAAACGATTAGAAAAACAAACACAGAAACTGAGCGCAATGCACAGTGCACTGGTTTGTAAACTAAATATGAGGGTCAAACAAAAAAAGGTTAACTGTCTATTATGCAATGGAGTACATTTTCAAAAAATGCAAACACTAACACACCTTTTTCTTTCATCACAGAAATTGAAAAAGTGATACTTCCGCCAAGTAAGATAGCCACTGCAAAAACGCATGTGGATTCTGAACAAAGTAAGGAGTAAGTATATTGGCAGTCATTTTCTACACATGGGAATCTACACATCTAATCTATGGTACTAATATGCTGCAGTGCCTGTAGGCTGGGCCTTGCAGCTTTGGTGAGTAACCTACCACCTACGCCTTACGACCAAGGTACAAGGAGTGTAGTTCCTATCCACAACCATCGCTGCATATCAAAACCATGGTGCTTGTAAATTAGGTACTTATAAGTTTACTTTTCGGACCATCGTCTGCAGCCATGAAGGTAAGACACTAGGGCGTGAACACAACTAGCGCATTACACTACACCCATATGGACTTGTCACTCCACTGTTTATTACTTCAGTCTTGGGTGCAAGAGCTTTGGCCATGCACCCAAGAGTGCAGGGTCTCTCCACAAACACTTCTGTGATGTGTGGTAGTGGCGGTTTTTCTATAGGTGTGATATCCTTCAGTGCTTCTGGCAAGAGGCTAAACTCCTAGCTGTATGTCCATAGATCTTATATGGGATGGGTGTGCAGTGGCTTGCACGTGCAGTACTTATAACTATGTTTTTGGGTGCATGGCCTTTGGCCATGCACCCAAGACTCGACGTACTCCCAAGTACTTGCCAATCGAAATGCAATACTACGGGTGTAAGCATGGGTGGCACATGCTACGGTGGTTGTGGCCAGGGCCTAGAGTTTTGGAAGTAAGGCCTTCGGCCGACAGCCATGCATCCAAGACTCTTGGCCTTGGCCACAACCACCATAGCATGTGCCACCCATGGCGGCGTACTGATGAATTCAATAACCATAGGAAAAAGTATACCAATTACAGCATGGTGTCATTTTCAATGTTCCCTAACACCACATGTGTCCTTACAACAGTTACAAGTTTCCTGTGCACTGGACAGACTGAAATACTGCCCATATTGTAGCCCTCAGTTTCTGTGCGTACAAGGTGGTCATATGAAATACATCATGAAGAGGTTAGAACTGTCATTGGGTACATGGCCTTCGGCCATGCACCCAAGAGTGCAGGGTCTCCCCACAAGCACCGCTTCCCTCCTAGCTGTATGTCCATAGATATTACATGGGATGTGTGCGCAGTGGCTTCCTCGTTTAGCACTTACAACTTTGCTGTTGGGGGCCTGGCCTTTTGCCATGCACCCAACACTGCATACACTCCCCACAACTTGGCAATCGATACGCAATACTACGGGTGTATCCATGGGTGTGACATGGTGCAGTGGTTGTGGCCAGGGCCTTCAGTCTTGGAAGTAAGGCCTTCGGCCGACGGCCATGCATCCAAGACTGTAGGCCCTGGCCACAACCACTGTAGAATGGCACACCCATGGCGCCGTACTACGTAATTTAATAATATCCATAGGACAAAGTAATGTAATTACGGCATGTTGTCAATTTCAATGTCCGCTACCACTGCGTGTGTCCGTTAGAAGTATCCTGTCCACTGCATACAGTGAAATGCTATAGTTAGTGCAGCCCTCATTTTCTGTGCGTACAAGGTGGCCATAGAAAATACATCATGAACACCGACCCCCAGAAGAAATGCATTGATCAGCCATGTCTTACTGTCTGCACTTTTCCCAACGCTATGGCGCACAGGAAAAGAGTTTTATACATGGAGCAGGTGTACGCTGGTTGTTGCTCCGCTTTCAGCGGATCCAAGATGTCGGGCGCATCCAAACAATCTGACGCAGAACACGTCTCGCAACAGCCAATCGGCAGAGACGTTGCGTGTCTGCGGTCATGACAGCAGCCCCTTAGCCAATCGGTTTGTTGTCCGTGGAGCGAACAGGGAAGTGTGATCGCGGAGCAGACATAGATATCACTAATTTGTTTACACCTACTTTTTTATCATTTTAAAGAAAAGTACTGCATGGAAGGTCATCAAATTTACAAAAGCACGCTTTCGGGACCAAGGCCCTGCCCCTGCCGCACATTTCGTGAAAATCCGTCCAGCGGTCTGGCCTGTAGCCGTACGCAAACTTTTCCCCCCATTCAGTCTATGGGGGAAAAAAAAGACGTTTTGGTACCCCCCCTATAACTTTTCCCCCCTAGCACCAAAGATCACCAAACTTTGCAAAACAAATCAGAGTGGGCGATATACTTTTTTTTGCAAAGTTTGGTGAGGATTCGTCCAGGGGGAGCAAAGTTATAGGCCGCCCAAAAAGTGCTTTTCCTATGGAAACATCAACTTAACCATAACTACATGGCCACTACCGTGGCATATATATGGAAACATTACTCACCGTAATCGTATTTCTGATGCTTGTATCTGCTTAGATTCACATGCTGTGTATAGGCCGACATCTAGTGGAAGCTGCGGAGTATTACAGTTTGTTTTTCGAAACTCGAAAATGGGCGTCGACACAGGGCGTGCCAGTAATACTATCCCTAGTGTGACGTCCACTGTACCCAAGATCCCTCATGCGTCTAGGATCCTCAGATTGTATTTTTTCTGACATGAGGAGTAGCGCGAGTACAGATAATCCAAGCAGATAGGAGGGGAGGAAGGGTGGGTCGCATGTGAATCTAAGCAGATACAAGCATCAGAAATACGATTACGGTGAGTAATGTATCCCTTCTGAGGCTCGTGGAATCTGCATAGATCACATGCTGTGCATAGATTAGCGAGCAGTACCTGAAGAAGGAGGTGGGATGTGAGAAGGGTCATGAGCAAATAAGTGTCTTAGAACCGCTTGTCCCACTTGTGTATCTGCCTTGGAATGGGTGTCAATGCAGTAATGCTGAGTAAAAGTGTGAATAGAGCTCCAAGTAGCTGCTTTGCAAATGGTGTCAAGGGGTACATTTGCAATGAAAGCCAGAGTGGCCCCAATGCCTCTTGGCGTGAAAGGCAGAGTTCTTTCAGAGAGTGAGTAACACAGCTGGATACAGTTAATAATCCACTTCGAGATGGCACCTTTAGTGACGCGATCCCCCTCTCTGCCTTTAGCTACGGAGACAAACAGTTGATCTGTTTTCCTTAGCGGTCTGGTTTTATTTACATAGTAGAGGACCGCCCTACGCACATCTAGGGTGTGTAGTTTCACCTCAGCCGAGCTTTGAGGGTCCTGGAAGAAAGCCGGAAGCTCGATGGACTGGTTTACGTGGAATTTAGATATAAATTTGGGTGAGAACCTAGGGTGTGTGCGTAAAACCAGTTTGTCTTTATGGACCGTAAAGAAAGGATCCTGCACTGACAGAGCCTGAATTTCACTGACCCTTCTTATAGAAGTAATAGCTACTAAGAAGGCCGTTTTATAAGTCAGGTGTTTGAGACTGCTTTTATGCATGGGCTCGAAAGGGGGTCCCATGAGTTTAGATAGCACCACATTAAGGTCCCACCCTGGTGGTGGGTTTGAAATAGGAGGGTGAAGTCTCTTTACTCCTTCCATGAAGGCTTTAACTACTGGTACTTTCCACCACGAGACCTTGTTATGGGAAGTGGTGTATGCTGACAGGGCTGCCAGGTGTACTTTTCAGTGAGTTAAGCGTCTAGCAGGTGGAGCATGTATGTAACAATAGTGGAAGGAGTACAATCAACTGGGTTGATTTGTCTACTCTGGCACCAGATAACGAATCTTTTCCACTTGTCAAAGTAACAGTGCCTTCTGTTTGGTTTCCTAGATACCTTTAGGATATCCATACACCTCTGTGGTAAATTGAGATGTCCAAACTCTATGACCTCAGGAGCCATGCTGCCAGGTTCATTGAGTTGGGTTGCTGGTGCACTGTTTGACCTTGGTGATGGGATAGTAGGTTGTACCAGGCTGGAAGTTTGATGGGCTCGCACACCGCCATCCTGCGTAGGTGTGGGAACCACGGTTGTCTTGCCCACATGGGAGCAACTAGGACGAGCGTCATCAACTCTCTGTTCATCTTGTTCACCACCTTCCTGATGAGAGGAGTTGGTGGAAAAGCGTACGCAAACATCCCTGACCAGTTCATCCACAGGGCGTTCCCCTGGGAGTCTGGTAGGGGGAACCTGGATGCAAATCCTGGGCATTGTCTGTTTTCGCTTGTGGCAAATAAGTCTATAGTGGGGAAACCCCACTGAGAGAAGATATCTTCTACGACCTCTCTGTGTAGAACCCATTCGTGTTCTTCTGGGAGGGAGTCTCTGCTCAGAGCATCCGCTAGGGAATTGGGCTCCCCTGGAACATGTGATGACAGGAAGATGTTCCGTCTGAGTGCCCATATCCAGATTTTCTGGGCAAGCTTGGACAGATTTGGCGAACGAGTCCCTCCTTGCTTGTTCAGGTAGAACATGGCTGTTGTGCTGTCCGTCCGGATTTGCACTGACAGGTTTAGTAGGTGGGGCTTGAAGCGCTCTGAATACTGCCAGAAGCTCTAGCAGGTTGATGTGGTTCTTGGCCACTGAGGGAGACCAGAGACCCTGAGCTGTGTGGTGGAGATGGTGAGCTCCCCACCCCGTCAGACATGCATCGGTAGTGACTACTGCCTGTACTTCGGGATCGTAAAAGGGTTTTCCCTGTGCAAGATTCTCTCTTGTCCACCAGTGAAGGCTTTGTACTAGTGTTGGCGAAACGACCACTAGATCGTCCCACTGACCACTTGCCTGAGACCACTGTTTCGCCAACCATTCCTGCATGGGACGCAGGCGCGCGTGGGGGACCAAGTAAATACATGACGCCATCATGCCCAGTAAACGCATTGCTTTGCGTACCGTTATTTGGTGACCAGACTGATATTGCGGACTTTGCAGTAGTATATTCCGAATTCTTTCCTCTGAAGGAAAGGTCAACCCCTCTTGAGTATCTAGGATTGCTCCTAGGAACTGTTTGGAGGTGCTTGGCACCAGGCTTAACCTTTTCTCGTTTATTGAGAAGCCTAATTCGTGGAGGAGGTCGATTGTCCTTTGAATGTTTGTCCTGCAAATTACTGGGGGTTCCCCCGTTATGAGCCAGTCGTCCAGATAAGGGTACACCAGGATTGCCTCCCTGCGTAGGTGTGCAGCCGCCACCGCCAGTACCTTGGTGAATACCCTTGGTGCCGAAGCTATCCCAAAGGGCAGTACCTTGAATTGGTAGTGCCGACTGTCCACCTTGAAGCGCAAGTACCTTCTGTGCGCTGGGAACATGGAAATATGAAAATAGGCATCTTTCATATCCAAGGTTGCCATGTAATCCCCCTTTTTTAGGAGGGGGATTACCTCTTGTAGCGTAGTCATACAAAACTTTTGGGGCTTGACATACTTGTTGGCAGGCCGTAAGTCCAATACTGGGCGCATTGTCAAATCTTTTTTTGGCACAAGGAAGTAAGTTGAATAAATACCCTTGTTTACCTGGTGTCCCGGGACGAGTTCTATCGCGTCCTTTTCTAGCAGAATGGCGATCTTCTGATGTTCTAAAGAGTGTACTCTTTGTTGTGGAGGATGGTTCCGGGGACGCTGCAGTAGTTCTATACAGTATCCTGAGGATATTGTTGACAGCACCCATCTGTCTGATGTGATCCCTTCCCAAGCCTGGGTGAAGTTGGAAATGCGTCCCCCTACTGGGGTTGCGTGAGAAGGGACCCTGAACTGAGCGTCACTGCTTTGGTGGAGGCGTGCCGCCTCCTTTGCTGGGGCTGCCTCTGCCTTTACCACGTCCTCTCCTATTACCCCTGCCGTAACCCTGGGTAGACTTGGCTGTTGTTCCACTGTGTACCCTGCCCCTGGGAATAGTTAGATCCTCTCTGGGAATTTTGGCTGCGTGGGCGACGAAAATTACTATTCCCTCTCTGGTTAGGGGGTTTATTGGTTAACTGGCCAAGGGGAGTGTCTCGTATTCGTCTTTGGCATTCTTCAGTGCGTCCTCGACCGCCTTACCAAACAACAGATTGGCTTCCACCGGTTTGTCCAATAATGAAGCCTAGGTTTCTGCCTTAAAACCAGACTGCCGTAACCATGCATGTCTCTTGATAACAGTACCTTCTGCTATCAATCTGCCTGCGTTCTCCGCGGCGTCAAGGGTTGCTTTTAAAATGCAACCAGACACGGCTCTACCCTCTGCGGAAATCTGAGCTAACTAGCCCTTTAAGGGTTCCGGAGCAGAGGCTATGAGTGCCGCGACTTCTTCCCACTGATGGCAGTTGTAGCTGGCCAACAGGGTGGTGGAGTTTGCAATCCTTGCCTGATAGGCGGACATTGAGGCTACTTTCCTGCCGAAACCATATCGATTTTTGCTCTCCTTGTCTGGAGGAGCTTCGCACGATGACAAGGGAGTTCCAGCCCTCTTACGAGTGTTAGTGACAACTAGGGAGTCTGGTTTCAGATGTCCTCTTATATAGAGTGGGTCAGACTGGGCTGCCCTGAAAAGTTTTTCAACTCTGGGATTGACTGCTCTGGTGAGGTTTGGGTTCACCAGGGACGGGTCTATTCTCGGCTGAATAGACTTGAGGATAGGGATGGTCTGGGCAACAGGCCTCCTTTCTCCCACTAACTCTTCTGCGAAGTCCCTCTCCTCCTGGACACCGTGGGTGTCAATATGGAAGTGTTCTGCTGCACGTGCGAGAACCTCGTTCAGGAGGGGTTGGTTATCGACAGGGGAGTCGGTAACCGAAGCTTCCTTCTCTACCGGGGAATCTACTCTGCAGGTTTCAGGGTCTTCCTCTTCCTCGTCCTCATCGTCCGCATAGTAGCCCGTCCCCGTTTGCTCTTCTACCATGCCCAAATCTTGGTCTTCACCAAAGGAAGTCTCTCCTTGATACAGTGAGTATGGCCGTGAGTATGGTTGTATCTCGAAGGGGTCTGTAGACCTCATCAGTGTCTCAAACCGGGGCTTCTTACTCGGGGGGATAGGATCATTAGAGCCTGAGGGTGTAGCCCCTTGTGGATCATAAGAAAGGAAGTAGTCTGGATTTTTATCGTAAAAGTCTGCCAAGGAAGACATCCTTGACATGACCCTATCTATGTCATCACTGGACCATTTTTGGAACTGGGAATGACTCTCTCAGAAAGTTTTGGAGATTTTTCTTGAGTAGATTTGCTCTTTGAAATATCAGCAGACCTGGTCTTGTCTGCCTGTTTAGGAGGAGAAGAGTGTTTTACAGGTGTGGAAGAGTGCAGAGGCTGCTTCTTCTGCTGTTTTGCCCCCTCTCCGTGAGTGGAAAAGTGTTTTCCCTGTCCCTTTGTGGCCAATACTACAGCAGATGGAATTTGTATTTGTGAAAGATCTGACGTTTACTGTTCTGGCCATGCAAGCACACAGACTGGTAACAATATATTTCAAGGGGCCAGTCTATGCCACAGAACATTGCTTATGTGGTTCATCTTCCAAAAGTTGAATGAAAGCTGATTGGGATGGCAGTGCAGTCAATGGCCTGGAGTGGGGCAACTATTGTGTTCCTGCTATGCCCCCCATTGTGCATGTAGGGCGCAGAACAGGTGAATACGGCCATACTGCTATCTGTGTCCTGCTCCAAGCTGCCGTTCTGCAGGCAGTGGGCCGAGCAGGAACACAGGGCAACAGTACTGTATCAGACACAATGGCCAGAAAAATAGTCATCAGGACACAGCAAGAAAGTGCTAGACTGACACCCACAAACTCCACTCCAGCAAAGCAACAACGCACAGCATACTTGGTTTAAAATCAAGCATGGCAAGTGTCCCACCTAGCCACACTGGAACACGGGGGGCTGCCAGTACCGCCCCCTCTCACTGCTGCACGATGGCCTCCCTTCTGGGCATCTATGACAAACTTGATCATACAGACCCAGATAAAAAGTCATGCCACAGTAAGCGGGTAGGTAGTTGTCAGCGGTGCCTGCGAGGCCCCTATAGCCGTGGGACCCTGGTCAGCCACACAGACTGGCCATGCCTCGGAGCAGCCCTGAGCACACAGCACTGTGTGGTGTCCGGCATCGCTCCAGACAGCAGCGGCCCAGAGCGGGCTGGGACAGGGCACCTGGAGACCATGAAAATGGCAGCAGTGCACAGTATAAGTCGCAATAACATTATTATGTTATTTATTGAGCACTGACCTAGCTTTGAGAAGCAAAAGAGCCTTTTACAGGGATATACAACAGAACAGATGCAGAACGGCACGCTTTTCATAGGTAACAACAGAAGAGAGACGCAGTGGGTTTTAGGGTAAAGAGGGGCACAGAAGAGACCAGCTGTACAGGGAGGAGAGGTGTGGATGGTGTCTAGCGAGTCAGGTGGCACGGGGTTCAACGTGATGGCCTAGGTGTTGAAGAGGAGAGACTCCTTCAAGAAGTGAGCCTTGAGTTCTTCTCTGAATTGTGTGCGCGACTCTGATGCTATCGGGGAGGAGGTTCAATAGTCTTGGGGTGTAGGCATAACATGGACACCTGTTTCTGGTGTGCTCCTGCTTGGATGGCACCGTCATTGGCTTGGTAGAGAAACACAAAGCAGCACCCCCACTAGTGGCCTCCGATCGTTAAGCCACTGGTTAGTATTGTATTCAAATCACATAAAACCGTGGATGTAAATGTCGTTACTGTAGGACACTTTCAATTGGGTTGAAAGAAGTTGGTCTCAGTGATTGTACCTAAATAAATTAGATTTTGCAGACAAGTTATAATCTATTTGCACTGTAAAACTAGCTGACCAGATCAACACTCCCGCGTGTGCATGTAGTCTTGGATGTTAAAATTATTAAAATAATTTAACAAGGTTTGATTAAGAATGTGTCTATTTATAGTAAAGAACAAAGAAAATATTTGCTGCTTTTGAAGAGTAAAAATATGTTCTTATTTTTACTGCACAGCGTGAAATTGAAACTGGAATATAAGGTTAATTTTTGTGGTGTTTGTTCCCGAAATGGAAACCTTCCTCTGACAATGTAACCACACAATACCGGGTCTCTGTTATTTGTCCTTGAATCTCTCTTACTAAAAATTTCAAATAAACAATGTGGCCAGTAACTACAAAGAAACGATGAGACTCACTATAATGAAACATAACGTACAAAAGTATATGTTTCTATTCATAAAAGCTGTCGAACAACAAGGTGCTTCAACTTTACACTGCTAGAAAGAAAAATCAGCAAATAAGGAAACTTTACTTAACATAATATTTATGCAATTGTGTTCTTGACGGTAAATGGTGTGCCGCATTGATATTCAAGTTGACGCAAAGATTGCACATTATAAATGTACATTTTACCAAAAGAATCATTTTTTATTAAAATGTTGATTTATTGTCTAACTTATTTTTCAAATTGGTTACTGAAATATATTTTTGCTTTCCCAAATTGACACAGAACCTGCACAATGACATTGTTCCATTCCCCCTTTCCCGTAGGTCTGTGATTTCCCTGGTCAACACCACATTGCATTTAAAACGCATACATTCATTGCGCCATCCTTTGTCCGGAAACTTAAGTCAAGTATGGCTCCATACAACCCCCAATTTTGCAGCCTGATACCAAATGCTTATATAATTTGGTTCCAGCAACCTTAGCACAGGTGATGTTCCAGTCTAGTTGCTCCGCTTATTTTTTTGCTTTGTTTGGATTGAATATAAGCAACTCACACCTAGCACCAAATGAAGTTAGGTACACTAGGGATTCCCTTGTTAATTCATTTAGATATTCAGGAGCACATGTACCAGTTCGTATCCCATTTCCCAACAGATCGTAAATAGTGTCTTTAGAGCTCACACTTAATTTCCTAAATAGGCATACTCCACGCCACAAAACCATACTTCTGATAGAGCACAGACCCAGCTCGTAACGCAGTACTTCCAGTGGCACACAGTTAGGCAAGCATGTAAACACTGATCTTAATATCTTTGCTTCATATTTATCCAATTCATCAATTGCCCACCTATGAAATAGTTCCAAACCATAACAAAATTGCGGAATCAATTTGGATTTATAATAACGCAAGGTCGGTATAAATGAGAATTTCCCATATTTCACATACATTTTTTTTAGATTAATAATTTGTACCTGCACCTTTGTATCCAAAAATTGCCTATAGTTCTGTTTCCTTCTAATTCCAAAGATTGGGTAACCCAAATACCGCAGGTGTAATTTCACGCACAATTTTTCATGATTCAGGAACCATACTGGATTACCCCTTGTAGCACTGCAATGAAACCGTATAATTACAGTTTTCTTTGCATTTATCAAAAGCAAATTAGCAGTAGTGTAGTCTCTAAATGCAGTTAGCAAGCGTTGCAGTCCTCGCGGGATATGGTCGAATAAGATAAAATCATCTGCGTAAGCAGACCAGGATACCTTTATTCCCTCAACTGTAGGTGGCACAAAAGTGACTGTCTCTAAAACCTTACCAGCATCCGATACGTATAGATTAAATATTGTTGGGGCAAAAACGCACCCCTGGCGTAAACCATTTGTAGCATTGATCGCCTCTGATAGAATTCCCATGTTACTCAGGCGTACCTGTAATGTGGAACCTTCGTGTATATGATACAAAATTGACAGTAGGGAAGATAGCAATCCCATTAGATGTAGTTTCTCCTAGAGGATACTCCTATCCACCATGTCAAAAGCCATAGTTAAGCCTATGGACGCTACTTAGACTGGAACACTACCTTGTTTCCACGTTTTCCACTGCAGGATATTAATTAATAGCCCCCCTGCGTCAGTGCCCACCTTTTTGCGAAAACCAAATTGGAAACGGGATAGGATCTTGTTTAACTCTGCCCACTCTTGGATGTGTTTCAGTACCAATCCTAAAAAAAACTTGGAGTCCGCGTCCAAGAGTGCAATATGCCTATAATTTGCGGGGGATGACCTATCACCTTTTTTGTAGATTGGCACTATGTAGGCAATATGCCATGTGTTTGGCATTATTCGGACCTTAACTATATCCTTGTATAGAAGGAATAGTATTTTGGCCCAGACATTTGCGTTACCCTTAAAGACAATGTTTGCTAATCCATTAGGACCGGCCGCCTTCGACGAGGATACCTTATTTATCAAGAATTTAATGTCATTTTTGTCGAATGAGAAATCCCATGGGTGTTCTATAACCGAATTTGGTAGAGGATTTATAATTTTAGAGTGAACATAAACAAAACCAAAATGACCCCTCCACTGTTGTTCCGATATTGCACAGGTTTGCATTTGGGCCTGTTGGATGTTGCGATTATTTATTAGGGCCCAAAAAGATCTAGCATTGGGATCCCTTAAGGCTGCCAGCATAGCTTCACTATCCCCCTGATACATCTTTGCTCTGTGGGCTTTAATTTGGTTCTTCCATTTGTTTTTAATTTTTTTCCCCAGAGCCTCTCTCTCAGTATCGGATAGATTCTCTCTACACATGTGTCTCAGTTCCCTTTGTCGGTTATTTTTTAATGTTCTAATTACAGCGTCAAAGGTATGAAGGTGCTTTGACTTCCTTACATTTATCTTGGATGCGGGTACAGTCTGCTTAATGGTTGCTTGTACGTAATAATCAAAATAATCAACACTGTACAATGATACTTTTTGTCCAAAACTAGTGTTGTGGAAATCAGATTGGAATACAGCATTAAATCGATCCACGTCGTCATTGTACCAAGTAATACGTGTTCCAGATTGGTTAACCACATATGTGTCAGAGCATACCCCATGTTTCACCTCACAGTCCATGCCTTTAAATTGCACCTCCAAAATCTTGTGGTCACTAATTTGGTTTCCCTAATACACATTGAACTAGCCAAGCCACAAAGGGGGAGAGACAAAAAAATGTAATCAATTTTGATGAAAACTTGCCATTAAACCATGTGGCCGTATCCGCCGTATCCCCTCAGAGTTCTGCTGAATTGGTTAAGCCCCAATCATCAAAAGGTTTGCCACACAGTTGTCCCTGCATAGTCTTGTTTATGGGGTATCCCCTTGTGTGACAATATTCCGCTCCAAGAATGCGTTTACCTCCCGTACATGCAGGAATTTTAACATTGAAATCCCCCGCCACTATCAGTACCACCTCAGATTGAAGTGAATAGGCTTCTTCTATTGTTGCCCCAAGTAGTTCCAGGGAATCAATCAGAAGATTCATAACATTCCAGTAGATGTTAACAACCAGGAAATAGGTAGGTCCCGCACTATTCGTGAGCTTGAGTAGAACAGCGAGACACCAATTTGACAGTCTAAAGATTTTGATTAAAGTTGGTCCCCGTTCAACATGTGCAGCAATTACCAGACCCCCAGAGGACCTACCCAATTTTCCTTGTGTCGCAAGTTCAGAAAACACAATAAAACCATCTAGGACACATGGAGAGGTAAACCAGGTCTCCTGCAGACAGAAGAATGTACATTTGGATAGCATTATACAGATTTCAGGAGAATTTTTTAAAAACCAATGACCCCTCGTGTTCCATGACACTAGGGTAAAGGTGCCTACATTCTTAAATATTCGGTTTTAAACCCTGTAGCTCTGCTATAGAGTCTCGTAGGGTCAGGGCTAACCATCGTAAGCTAGACTCATTTGGATCACCATCATTCTGTTTCGGAGGCTTGCTGGTTAACCTTTCTAACTGTTCCATACCCCTACCCTTTGGAACGTGCGGGTCCCGACCTCCATCAGCATTTTGTATACCTCTGCTGTAACTTGTGACATCATAAGCAAACCGATTAAAGGTTTCCACCTCCAGTAATACAGCTTCGTAAATTGCTCTAGAATGAAAGACTATTCGAACATAGTCGTATCTTTCTGGATGTACATAATCAATTTGATGTCCCCGGCTGAGATGAGACTAAGATTCGGTATCTCATTAAATAGGGCCAAAATTCTCCTTCTATTCAATGATTCAGGGCCCCCTTGTGGAAACAAGTAGTATATTAAAACACTTGGAAGTTCCACAAAGTGTGGCTGCATCAGCTGTATATCATTGAATGACCAAGGATTTGAATAGGGATCTTTGTTTATATGCTGCCCATATGCTTCATTCTGAGTTACCTTCTCATCTTGCATGTTAGGCAGAATTATATGCAGTACCCTTTGGGAACACCACACACAATTAAGACTACAAGTGACAGGACAAATTCACCTTTGGTACAAGCCCGTACTACACAGTTAAAGTGGTAGCTGTGGCTGAGCATCCAGACTTATCTCAAGAGTAAGTGAGCAGTATCAAATAGTTACACAAAGGACAGCAATTACTATGATTCAGGCAAACACTGACTCAAGGTTTTCAAGTAAAAGAATATATATTTATATCACTCTTCAGTTATATAAAGGTTCACTTTTCTAAGCAGTTTAAAAATCACACTCTTAATACACCACACCACTTCCCTTCCCTTAAATTCCAGACAAGTTAAGCTCACAAAATGAAGTGGGAGCAAAATGGCACTCCAGCAATTTAAAAGGGAGGGAAAGACAGAAGTTAACAGGAATTGAATCACACCAACAGGTAAGTACTCAGGGCAATCGCACAAGAGAGACTACAATGATAAAATCAGATAGAAAAGGCTTAGGGCCAAAGTCAATGGTTTAAAAGTCTTTTGCTCAAGATAACACAGTTCAGTGTAGTTCACGGTAAAGTTCGTGGCACGGTTTCCGGACGAGGTTGGTTGGTAGAAAAGTTAGTTCAAAGAGAAGAGAAGGACACGCCCTCGGATTGGAGAAAGATTTGAAACACTTTCACCGCGGCTGAACAAAACGAACAACCGGATTTGCACAGGACCTTAAACCGGAGAGGGAGCTGTAGCTGAGGCAGACGTTCCTGTTAGTTCCTGCAGGCTCACTGTTCCTGAAGCGACTGACTGATCAGAATTAGGAAGACTGGAGGGTCCTGCACTACCCAGGGAAGAAACCAGCAGCAGAGCAAAAACAAATAAAAGGTGCGCTCCTTAAAACCCAAGCAGGGTCTGACCGTCCTGGCTATCCGGCCCACTGTAGCTCTGTACAGCGAATTCGACCAGAGGTTGGGTCCTGGCTTGCAGTTTGGGTGAACTGGTTGGTCCCCCCAGCTCAAAGGAAGAAGTTTCCTGGAGGATCTTCTCTGTCGTCGGATTCAGATGATTCAGACCTGTAGCAGGGCTTCACCGGGCAGTTCAGTCGTTGTAGGGGTCCTGGTCCATCAGCTCCTCGTTGGGTCTTTCGTTCCAGTGGCGACTCTGCTCTTCCAGTCCCAGAGAGCAGTTTCTATGCAGTTTTCCCCCATTCAAACAGCCTGGTTGTCCATCACACAGCAGGGTGGCTGTCCTGGCAAGGACAGTCGCCCAGCCAATCAAACAGGAGTGCGACTTGGGTTACCAAGGGAACCCATGGCAAGGGTCCTAAAACCCCTCCCTCACATCCTGCCTAACCAGACTTTCAGGCGCCTAAAGGAGGGCTTCTGTGCAGAAGCCCGCGAAAAGGCGATGAACAAAAGGGACCAAACCTGGTTTGGCACGCAGAGTAAAACACGAGAAAGACATTTACAAAAAGAAATGGCGAATAAACCCAGCCGGAACTGTAATAAAACATATATGGTCAAGCGAGTTTATGTTTGAGGCTAATATAATAGCCTAAAACAATACCATGGTTATTTAAGATAACCGCGGTATAAAAAAATAGGGTAGATACCACTGCCACCAGCCAAGTCTTAGTGTAAAGGGAGCGAAACAAGGCTCCAAGAGGCACAGACAAAAAGGGATAAGAATGAACCCTTTCCAATACTCCATGTAAGATGGTTTGTACTGGGTCTGTGGTTTCAAGTGACTATTGTAAAGTTAATGGTAACTTTACCTTTTCTGGTGGACAGTAGCCAGCCCCAGAAAATTGAGTCGGTGGAAGTCTCAAAGACAACCCTGTGTCCATGTACTGAAGGTGCTGTGTAACACACATGAAGAAAATGGTGCTATGGAGTAGGTGAGGCTCCAGTGCCCAAGATCACACAAAAAGGAGAAATACACATAGCAAAACACATTGTAAGAGTGGGAAAAAGGCTCACACTCTTACCAGGTGAAAAAAGAAATCCTAGAAATCCAGCAAAGCTGCTGAGGGACTCAGTAGGTAAGGGAAATGAACCATTTATGAGAATTCTCCCTAACATTGCAGATTTGCTTTATCAATCTTTCTGCCCAATCCTTGCCTTGTCTGAGCGCAACTACTTCGGTAGTTGCAGGACCTTCGGACACAGTGACTGTGGGTACCTTATCCGGTTCCTCCATCATTAACTTCGTCACTCTGAGCAGCCCGTTCAAACCTAGAGGGTTCACCCACAGCATCTTCACGACATGGTCCCCCATTACCATTATGTACTGCTTTACCCCCTTCAAGCATTTGTTTCATAACTCTCCAAATCATTCTGTCGAGGTTAGCTCAAACTCCTTTACATCGTCTGGCCCACTATCTATAGTCACATCTACCTTTCCACCTTCCACAGGAGCTAGTTTATCCCTCCAAGACTCCCGTTTTGTTCCAAGACTTTGAGCCCTCCCTGGTCCATTAGATTGAGAACTAGTCTCAACTTCCTTTCCAACTTCCACAGTAGCCAGTTTTTCCCTCCAAACCTCCCGTACCTCTCCTAGACATTGGACCCTCCCATGTCCATTAAAATGGAAACTAGATTTAGCTCCAAATATCTTTGAATAGGATAGTGGTGACAGCTTCCTATAGTCAGTAGGGAGCACAATAGACTTGAACATAGGGATATTGGAATTAGTAGAGTGTTCCCCATTCATATGCACCGCAGCTTCACCAGCAGGGTTAGCAGAGAACCTCATATCAGCATATGAATTGGTTTCAGGTTGTCTGTTGAAAGATACTGGATTAATGTTAGTAGGCTCATTGGTTGACATAGCTTCAATTTGTAAAGATTGTTCCATATTTCATTAATCATCTTTTTTTTGGCAAAGAAGTTCAGGAGGCTAGCCTTACTCAGATTATCACTCTGTGGATCGTTACCCATTTTAGATCTGCCTCCTTGTGTTTTCTTTTCCCTTTTTTTCATGGTTTCTGTTATTGTGCCTGTTGCCACAGTACCACCCTCTCTATTACAGATCCCCTCCTCCTCCCCCGACACATCCAGATTGGTGACCAGATCGATGACTCTTATTAGGTTCCGCCAATTTTTCTTAGACATTCTGTACTGCCCTTTGCTGAGCTTCCGCTTTGGGATATATTTTGCTTTTTTGAGTGGTCCCTCCTGTATTTTAGGAGAGGAAACTAGAATTTCTTTCGATACAGTAACACTCCCCTCAGTCACATCAACATCAGAACCTGGGATAACCCTCATCTTCTTTCCAGCTGCAGGGAACCCAAGATCTTTCTGGAAGGGTACAAATAACCCACTCTCCTGTGTAGCTCCTGTATTTGTCCTTTTATTGGCCGCCACTTTAACCTCTGTCGTGGTATGATTGCATTTGTTCAACCCAACTGCCTTAATTAGATCCCCAATTAGCAGTGTATGGAGCTGCAGTTCACCTAGTATTTGTGCATTGAGTTGCCCATGTGGAGTCTCCCCCCAGTTACACCCCTCTGGCCTACTATCTTTCTGTGCAGACGAGACTTCCCACTCTGCCTCCTGATTCATAGGGTATTGAGTAAAGAACTGTCAATGGGGGAGATGTGATGTCCTTCTCCATTGCTAGCACCTATGTCAGGCAAATGGGGCGAGGCATCTTCCATAGTGGTTTTAGGGGTTCATCCATACTCACAATACTGTGCTCATCCCCCTTATTCTGTCCCGATTCAATCAAAAGTATAGATTTGTCGCCAACAAACATATCCGGGATTCCCAACCCACCTTCACCAGGAGGAGAAGGGGCATTTCCAGCGCCATTTTCATAGTACCCTTCACGGGGGTAAAAACCAAGGTGGCAGACTAAATATCATCATAAACCCGTACCCCTGTCATTGTTTCCCTTCTTGTTAAAGGCACCGTCCTTTTATAGGTATATTTTTGAAGCTTCATAACCTCAATAGGCAAACATGAGTTGTACAAATACTTGAGACATAAAAAGCACCATACAGATAAACCATTACCAGTACTATGCCACTATCAAACCAATCTTAGGGAACCAGACGGTTAACTTACTGCTGGTAAGCCAAAAGCCCTCCTAAGTCTGTAGAATGAAAACCCAATGCAGTGCATCACCCTTAGGGAGTATGCATTGCACCCCTACACCTCTTCGTCACCTAAACAGCGAAACAGCCCACTTGCGGGCCACTTCGGGTGCACGAGCGTGGTGCGCGCTCCCAGCCTAGAAGTGGGCTGTTCAGATGACGTATCGAGCGCAGGGGCCGAGGCTGCAAGAGAAGTGCCGGTTAGCACGGCAGGAACGGCAGGAGCAAATCAATGAGGTCAATGAGCCCAGTAAGTACAGTACCTCAGTAGAGTTCATAATACACAGTGCAAGTCCAGCACGGACCGTGTTATGCATACCTCGCGGCTTCTGCTTGCCAACGGTTGCTGTGCAGAACGATGCACACAGCGCGTTCTGCCGATAGCTAGTATAAGAATTCTTAGCAAATACATGCACAATAAACAGGTTTTACCGCTCACCCCACACCCCATCAGCCCACTTCAGTAAGCGCACTTCTGGTATGCGCGCGCGTGTGATGCGCGTGTAAGTTGCTTGATAAGGCTTGTGGGGGTTAGAGGAGGAGCCACAGAACAAACGTGGCTTAAAGTCACAGCAACAATTGAAGGCAAGCTCTTGGAGCACGTAGCACGGAGCACAGAGCAAATGCAGATCGCACAATGATATCAGCCGTATCAGCCCACTTCAGTAAGCGCACTTCCGGTATGCCGGTAAAGACATTTCATGTGGTGGGTCAGTGATGGACAATTGCCTCAGACAGTCCCTACACGGATTGAAGCCCTTCTTGGGATATGGCATGATGGTTACATTTTGAAAAAAATATTTAGTGGCGTTTCTGAGCAGGGTACCTAGTGCACAGTAAGAAATATGATCTGGGTCTATGCGAATGACTACTTATGTACAGTCCACGGGAACACTTCCGGTGTCGTTAGCATACAAATGAGTCGAGCGAAGCAGATGAAAAGCCACATGGCGCCCCAAAGTGGCTGGATTATTTCCAACGGCAACTGGGGCTGGAATATATACATCTAAAATTAAAAATATGTGGGAGAAAGGAATCCAGTAGAAATCCATAACAGAAGTGAACTCATGGCACCAAACATAGAACGTAGCCTCCTGCAGGTACACATCAACTTGCTAGCAGGCCTAATGACAAAGCAGCTCACCCTGGACCTCAGCGAGGTACCCTTACATGTATCTCAATTACTCAGCAGCTAAGCATGAAGGCTGCGACTGCCCAGGCTCAGATAGTTGCACACCAAATGGGAAAGCAGCTCCACTTTCACCAGAAAATGACAAGGGTGACAGATTGCCATATCCATAAGTTCCGGTTTGTAGACCCTCTGGGCCGAGTCAGGTGCAATCGGGATGGAACCAAACCTCCTCAGGTCCCTGAGGACCGACTAGATGATAGGAGCCAGGAGGAATACAAAACCGTGAGCCAGTTTTCACTGCACAAACACTATGTTTACAGAGCATCCTGAGGGGGAAATTTGCTGGAGCAGAACTTGCCACTCCCGGCTGACAGAACTTCCTGCTCACAGTTCTGACTCGTGGGATATTGAAAAATTTACAACATTCACCATCCTGGTGAGTTGGGCTGCTAACAGGATTATTTCCTTTTTTTTCTTTCAAAAACAATCTAGAACAGGCTTCATTTACTCAATCGTGCTCTTTCTGTCTTATGCGCCTACTTGCTGGGTTAATGCGCTTAACAGTCATTAACTTAATTCTCAACTTAAATCAAATATGCGATTGTCCAGAAAGAGTTTATCCAATTATGAAGCCCTTCTTTCGAACAATGGATGCCTCCCAGCTTAGTCTGCTGGTTGTGAGCTTTTCCACGGACAGGTTCTGGTCTAAGCAGGTGTACAAAGAAGTTCTTCTCCAGGTTTGTGTTTGCAGTCTTCTTGTCTGGATTGATCGATACTTGGTTCAAACCAATTTATTAATGGGTGATGGCCAGGACATCACCCATGAATAACCCTGGTGCTTCTGGCACATGGCTCACAGCTCAAGGTTGATGTGCTCCCTCTCCCCCACTAGGAACCACAGACTGCTCACCCTCCAATCATCCAGGTGAGCCCACCACAGCCCTTGAGAGGGCTGTCCTTAACTACTCTAAACTTAATCAAATCAAAGGTTGACTTCCCCTGATAGCAAGATATCTCTGAAGTGCCACCACAGGCGATCATGTGGCACATTGCTCGAGAGCTGCAAAAGGTCAGTCATGTTGCCCTGAAACAGAGTATTTATTGTATTCATTATTTATTAAACGTGTTTGGTTTATAAAACCTTTCACATATAACATATAAATTCCATCAACCAGCATATGAAAATAAGGATAAAAACTTCCATTATAAGTCATTCAAGCATTTCAGACATACATTAATAATTCAAATTCCTATATATTGGCAATTAAAATTGTTCAGTTTCTTAAACTTCTGAACAATCCTTCTTTCTCAGTCCTTTCTCTATTTCACTTGAACACTAAAATTATTAATTTAATTAATTTAGTTTCTCTAATATAGCAACTAGAAACCTAGTAGTCACTAAGATTAATGTTACATGCATTCAGGCCAGAAGACGCTCCCAAAAGGTTTCTATCACAATCAAACTTAGGCTATGAACACCCAACCCCAGGCAGTTTAGTATTACGTGCTTCAGGGTTTCCAATTTATCTTTCATTGCATATAGCCCCCATGATAACCCTTCCATTGGACAACCTGCCCCTAGTCCGATGATTTGAATAGTGGGTCAGAGGCTTAATCAAAACCTTAAGTATTACATTTGAGTTTTTTCAGGCATGGTCATTTCATTAAATATTGTGAAAGAACCCTGTGGTTTTGCCCTCTCTCGCACACTTCCAACATTTCTTTTGTATGGTTTTACCGAATGTATGGTTATTTTCCAATCACAATCTCATAGTTTAAATTTTACCTAATTGGGATTGCTTATGAGGTGGTTTCTGGAGACGTTTAGATCAGTGAGAATCATCTCACAACCCACCACAAATTCCTCTAACGTGCCCGACTCCTTTTTGCAGACAACCTCTAAAATATTCTTTTATAAGGAGTCACTAAGTGGTTGCACTATTTTATTGTAAATCTGTGTTATGAAAGATTTTCTTTTTGCACTTTTCCGTCCATAGAGTTCTATGGGACCCCATTCATTTTGCTTGCTTTGAACCTGGTCCTGAGTTTTTGGAGGTCAGTAAAGCCTTCTGCTTTACTTCCCATTGCCCGTTTTGCTGAATCTTATGGGTAGTCCCTAAGGCTGTCAAGTATTGAGAGACTGTCTCTCATTTGGAATTCTTGTATTTTTACAATTGCACACGTCATCTTACAGTGAAGGGCAGTTAGGATACTTTGTATCCTTTTAACCTAATGGCTTTTTGGTTACTTTGACAATGTCTCCAAGACAAACCGGTGGCAGCTGTATGAATTTTACTGTTTCTATGTTATTTTCCTCGTTCACCTTTGATTTACCTCAAAGGATACTTAAGGTGGTGTAAGGGTGTGAAGGTTGGAGACTGACATTGGTGGCATATGACAATGCATTACTTACCGTAAAAGCAATTCTGATGGTTGTATCTGCTTAGATTCACATGCTGTGCATAGGTCCGACATCCAGTGGTCACTGCGGAGTATTGCATTTTGTTTTTCGTAGTCGAAAAGGGGACGTCGACAAGGCGTGTCTGTAACACTATCCCTATAGTGACGTGCGTTGTACCCACAATCCCTCACGCGTCGAGGTCCCTCTGTTTGTATTTTTTCTGCCCTGAGGGAGCCTTCTATACGTGAGTGAGTACAGAAAAGAGAGAGATGTAGAAAGATGTCTATGTTCCTTCCATCCGAGCGGGGAGGAAGGGTGGGCGCATGTGAATCTAAGCAGATACAACCATCAGAAATGCTTTTACGGTAAGTAATGCATTGTCTTCTGATGTTTGTTAATCTGCTTAGAATCACATGCTGTGCATAGACTAGCGAGCAGTACCCGGAGTTGGCGGTGGGTTATGAGAAGGAACAGTAGAGAAAAGATGTCTTAATACTGCCTGTCCCACCTGGGAGTCAGATCTAGAGTGTGCATCTAGACAGTAATGTTTTGTAAAGGTGTGCACAGAACTCCAAGTAGCCGCTTTGCAGATGGACTCAAGGGGAACATTTGCAATGAACTCTATGGAAGCCCCAGTGCCTCGAGTGGAATGTGCTCTTGGCTTGAAGGGTAGTTCTCTCTTAGCAAGAGTGTAACAGAGAGTGATGCATTGAACAATCCATCTAGATATAGTGGACTTTGAGACTGCATATCCTTCTCTTCCTGCTGCCACCGAGACAAAGAACTGATTAGTCTTTCTCAGTGGTCTGGTTCTTTCCATGTAGAACATGACAGCTCTGCGTACATCTAGTGTATGCAGACTTTTTTCTCCCAAGCTGGAAGGGTTTTGAAAGAACGTTGGTAGTTCTATTGACTGGTTTACATGAAATTTCGATATGAATTTTGGTGCAAACCTTGGGTGTGTGCGTAGAACCACCTTATCCTTGTGAACTGTTACGAAGGGGTCGAGAACAGAAAGACCCTGTAGTTCACTTACTCTCCTAATGGAGGTGATAGCTATTAGGAAAGCAGTCTTAAGAGTGAGGTCCTTAAGAGTTGCCTTGTGCATGGGTTCAAAGGGAGGGCCCATGAGTCTAGAAAGTACCACATTTAAGTCCCATCCGGGAGCTGGGTTAGCTATCGGAGGATGTATTCTCTTTACCCCCTCCATGAAGGCTTTGATAATTGGTATCTTCCACCACGACACTTTAAATTGGGAAGTGGTGCATGCAGAAAGTGCCGCTAGGTGGACTTTAATGGAATTGAACACTAGACCTGAATCCAGTAAATGGGTCAAGTACAGAACAATGTTCGTGGGAGAGCAGTCAACCGGGTTGATGCTCTAACCTCTACACCAGATGACAAATCTTTTCCACTTGCTAAAATAGCAGTGGCGAGTATTAGGTTTTCTGGCTTCCCTGAGGATGTCCATACATCTCTGCGGGAGTTGTAGATATCCAAATTCTATGATCTCAGGAGCCAGGCTGCTAAGTTCATGGTCTGAGGGCATGGGTGCAGTGTCCTGCCCTTGTCCTGTGACAGCATGTTGTACGGGCAGGGAAGTCTCACTGGGGGAGATAGGGACATCTCCAAGTGAGCGAACCATGGCTGCCGGGCCCACATTGGGGCCACTAATATCATGGTAACCTGCTCCTGGTGCATCTTGTGCACCACCTTGTTGAGAAGGGGAGTCGGGGGAAAGGCGTAAACAAATTTCCCTGACCATTGAATCGACAGACCGTTCCCCTTGGACTGGTTTTGGGGGTACCTGGAGGCGTAACTTTGGCATTGCGAGTTCTCCAGTGTTGCGAAGAGGTCTATTTCCGGGAATCCCCATTGCGTGAAGACGTCTAAGACGATGTCTTCGTGCAATTGCCATTCGTACTCTTCGGGCAGGGGGAAGTCTCTGATGAGTTCGTCTGCTAGCAGATTGAGTCCCCCTGGTACGTGTTGTGACAGTAGGAACATGTTGTGTTTGAGAGCCCACTTCCATATATTCTGGGACAGCTTGGACAGTCCTGGAGAGTGGGTTCCCCCCTGCTTGTTGATGTAGTACATGGCTGTGGTGCTGTCTGTAAGGACCATCACTGTCTTCCCTTGTAGGTGTTCCTGGAAGGCTTTTAGTGCTTTGAACACCGCTAGTAGCTCCAGAAGGTTTATATGCTTGGATGCTACGTTCGGAGTCCAGACTCCGTGAGCAGTTTGATGGGATAGGTGAGCCCCCCATCCTGTGAGGGATGCGTCCGTGGTTAGAGTGGCCTCCACCGCGGGTGTGGCAAAGGGTTTCCCTATTATCAGGTTTTTCTTTGTCCACCACCGTAGCGAGAGAACCAAGGCCTGCGAGACCACCACTAGATCGTCCCATTGTCCGCTGGCCTGACACCACTGGCTGTTGAGCCACTCTTGCATTGGGCGCATGCGCAGGCGCGCGTGAGGTACCAAATAAATACACGACGCCATCATACCTAGCAAACGCATCGCTTTGCGCACCGTCACCTCTCGACCTGCCACATATTGGGGGATCTGAAACAGCATGTTTTGGACCCTCTCGTTGGAGGGGAAGACAAGGCCGTCCTTTGTTCGAATTAGAGCCCCTAGGAATTGTTTGACTTGGCTGGGGTCTAAGCTGGACTTCTTCTCGTTGATGGAGAAGCCCAGTTGGAACAAAAGGTCTACAGTCTTTTGGGTGTTTGAGAAGCATGTCTTGTAAGAATCCCCTGTTATGAGCCAGTCGTCGAGGTAAGGGTATACTGGGATGGATAACCTGCGCAGGTGGTCCGCTGCCACTGCCAGTACTTTCGTGAATACCCTTGGTGCAGATGCTATGCCGAAGGGTAGCACTCTGAACTGGTACTGTTTGTCCTCTATCATGAACCTGAGGTATTTTCTGCGCGCTGGCAACATTAAAATATGAAAGTATGCATCTTTCATGTCTAGTGTTGTCATGTAATCTCTCTGTGATAGCAGTGGGATCACTTCCTGTAAGGTCACCATACAAAACTTCTGGGGTTTGACAAACTTGTTCGGTGGGCGCAGATCTAATACAGGGCGCATGGTTAGATCCTTTTTGGGTACAAGGAAGTACACTGAATAAATACCTTCCATTACCTGAGATAGAGGCACGACCTCTATGGCTCCTTTTTCCAGCAGTTGGTCCACTTCTTGGAGAAGGATGGCGAGGTGTTCTGGTGTCATGCGGCGTCCCCTCGGGGGTCTGTATGTTGGGGAACTGTTGAACTCTATACAGTAGCCGCGGGCTATGGTGGAAAGTACCCAGCGGTCTGATGTTATTCCCTCCCATGCTGGAAGAAAGGATGTTAACCGGCCCCCGACCGGCGTTGCATGGGAGGGGACGCGAATCTTCGCGTCACTTGGTGGTGTTGTTGGCTTGGGAGCCTCTGGGGGTGGAACCCCGGCCTCTTCCCTTGCCACGACGTTGACCCTTCTGATTGTACTGGCCGCTATTACTCTGGTAGTTGCTGGCAGAGTACTGTTGTTGTTGGTTTTGTTGCTGGCGTTGTCCACGAAAAAAGCGCTTATTACCAAATCCCCGCCTATTAGGAGGTTTAGAAATTTGGTCTAAGGTCTTTATAATATCAAATTCTTTTTTCGCGTTCTCCAGCGCGTCATCCACTGCTCTCCCAAAGAGGTTGGATTCCTCTATGGGTTTATTAATAAGGGATGCTTGTGTTTCCGCCTTAAATCCGGAATTGCGAAGCCAGACGTGACGCTTCAGTAAAATTCCTTGTACCAAAGTGCGGCCAGCCGTCTCTGCTGCATCGAGGGTATTCTTGACGATGCTTTGATTGACCAGAGAGCCCTCGTTAACTGTAGTCAGTAAACGAGTCCTTAGGGGTTCGGGAGCTTCTTCGGTGTCCTGTCTGATCTTAGCCCATTGAGCATCGGCGTAGCTTGCCAATAGGGTATTATTATTGGCGATTCTGGTAGAGAATGCTGCAGAGGTGGCGATTCTCTTGGCTAGGGCATACAGCTTCTTCCCCTCTTTATCTGGGGGTGCCTCGCTAGTAGATAGTGGGACTCCTGCCCTTTTTCTGGTGTTGGTCACGACCAGGGAGTCCGGGATTGAGTGACCCTTAATATATAATGGGTCTGATTGAGAGGGAGAGAACAGTTTCTCAATCCTCGGATTGACCCCTCTCACCAATGCAGGAGTGGAAAGAGAAAGTGTAATACGTCTCTTAACTGAGGCGAGGATAGGTATAACCTGGCTAGTGGGGGATTTTTCTTTGATAATCCTCTCCACAAAATCAGTGTCTGGGGTGACGTCTCCAGTTTCGATTTCGAAATGCTCTGCTGCCTTCTTCAGCAGTGCATTGAAGGTGGGTTGATCATCGACAGGCGAAGGGTTCCTGACTGGTGTAGTTTCAGTAGACCTGATGACTATACTGCTACTGCCTGTGTCAGTCGACCTAGCCGGTGACTGCCAGGGATTTTGGTCGCCCTCGCCTGTGTCTTCCTGGAATCCTTCCTCACATAGGTTAGTTTCCTCGTGAAAACCTTCCTCTTCTTGTTGGTCCTCAACATAGGTGAACTCATCTTCCTCTTGGAAGAAGGTGTCTTCCTCAGTGGGATTGTAAGAGTTTATGTCCTCCTGTATGGGGTTATAAAACTTCTGGTATTTAGCCCTTGGACTCTCAAGGGGTGCCTCCCTTGGTCTCTTGGGCGCCCTGTCTTCTGGGATGGACATGAACCTAGTTCTAGTTTGTCCATACAGGTCTGGAACCTTTCAAAGGTCCACTGAGGTCGGCCAGGACGGTCTGGGAAAGAAAAGGGGGTTTCTTCCTCCTGTAATTGTCTGGTTCTGTCCCATAACGTCGAAGAAAGGGAGCCTTCGCCTTCTGAGTACCCTTCTTGCTGGCTAGGGCCTTCCGACGGCGTCGGGAACTGACCTGATCTGTTTTCCGGCGCCTTCGGCGTATCTTTAGCCTTGTGCGTGGTTTTCGGCGTTTCACTCGCCGTACGCCTTTGGCCGTCCTTAGATGCTATGCGCGCGAGGCTTTCGGCGATCATTCTCTCTTCCGAGGGATCGGTCGCCGTCGCGCTATGGAGCGTCGAGCCTTTGCTCGTCGAGTCCTTGGTCGTCGAGTCATTGGTCGTCGAGTCCTTGTTGGCAACGTGAGCGCTCTTGCGATGCGTGTCGCCGGAAATTTTGGTGTTAGCGCCCTTATTTTTAGAGTGCCCAGTCGCCTGTCGCGGAAGCGGTGGAAGGGAGGGCTGACGACCCTTACGGTCGTTGGAAGAAGTCGGTGGGCCCGGCGTCCCCGTTGGCGCTATGGCTGTCTTCGTCTTCGACGAGTGTGTGCCTGGGGGTATGTGCTTTGGTGTTTTTCTGTGTGCGTCCTTGTCGCCGGGGTGTTCATCCCCATAAGCTGGGCGTGAGCCGGGCTTGTCGTGGACGGACGAGGAGGAGCGTGAACGCTCCTTTTAGAGGTCTACAGCCTCCGTTACGGGGGCCGTGTAGTCACTATCCTCGTCACACTCGGCGGCAGCGGGCGAGGAGTCAGGCCTAGAAATAGCGTAGGCCGCCCACCTTTTGACCCTGCGGTCCTTTTGAGTTTTGGGCTTTAGTAATTTGCAGGCCGCACAGCCGTCCTCCTGGTGATCGAGGGGTAAGCAACGGTTGCACCGTTTATGCTTATCCTTCCAGGTAGATTTACCCTTGCAAAGCGGGCAAAACCTAAATGGCGTCCTCTCCATAGCTGAGGGTAATAGGTGCGACTACGACCTCGAAAGAGAGGGAGGGGAAAGAGAAAGGCATTCTTAAAGAAAAGAAAGAAAGACCACAAAGCCCCACTCTCCCTACTGTGTATGGCCGGCGAGGCCAGGCCACGTGTTCGGCAGCGCCGAAGGATCTCCTCTGTCGTTCTTCCGTCGAAGATCTTGCTCGGCGGAGAAACGGCTCTGCGTCGAGGGAGGGATCTATCGTTATTGGTATTAATAACAAACGACCAAAGGTCGAAGAAACTATTTGGCAATGTCTCTCGAGGAGCTCCGCATAAAGGCGACCAGTAGCTGGGCGGAAAAAAACAATCTGAGGGACCTCGACGCGTGAGGGATTGTGGGTACAACGCACGTCACTATAGGGATAGTGTTACAGACACGCCTTGTCGACGTCCCCTTTTCGACTACGAAAAACAAAATGCAATACTCCGCAGTGACCACTGGATGTCGGACCTATGCACAGCATGTGATTCTAAGCAGATTAGCAAACATCAGAAATTTGGTTATAGATTTTTATTATATAAAAATAAGAGAAAAAAAACATTCGACCCTATTACTAAGAGGCGTTTCCCTGCCTCAACCAAATGCTAAGGACGCTATCACGATGGCCATCAAAAACAAATAGTCCACCATCATGTGTCAAAACCCATTTCCTTCCCTTACACTCTAAATCAAAACTAAGTAAAGGGGAGATTTTATTGGTCCAGAAGAATAATTCCCTTCTTCTGGATGACAAATAAACATTCCCTCTCAAGTGATGGAAACAAGGGAAACTTTCTTCAAAAAGGCCAAAAGCAAAATTCTCAAAGGTTTTCTTGGCTAGGCACTCCACCAACGCACATGGGAAAAGAAAGTCTTGTATTTTGACAGTGCCACGAAGAGCGACTTCCTTCTCCCGGCTTTTACCATGCAGTTCACAATGCCAGGGGAGTGACTCCCTTCCCCTGGCCTTTCTTGGGCTTCTCTCAATGCCAAGGAAATGGCTCCCTTCCCCCTTTGCTTCTCACACAAAGTTCACAAACACCAGGGTGGGAAGATTCCCTTCCCCTGGCCTTTCTCAGGATTTTCACAATGAAAAGAGAATGGCTCCCTTCTCTTGGCTTCTTTCACAATGTTCATCAACACCAGGGGGAATGACTCCCTTCCCCTGGCCTCTCGGGCATTTTCTGTGTGTGAAGCCCGACCCAAGGACTTGTGTTGGGCATAACTGGTGTAGTCCCCTGCCAGTTACTGTCACAAGGAAGATGTACCTTGGAGGAAGTATCTTTCCCTTTTCCAGGCTTCCCCTATACTTGCTTCACTATCCTGCAAGTTATAGGCTTTTTCCACTTCTTCCTCTCATTGGTACCCAGACCCTCTTAGCAGAGTTCTAAAACATTCTTGTTTTCTCTCTCGAAGCCCCAGACCCTCGTAATATTTCCCCACAATCACTAAAATAGTTTCTCTTATGAGTGCAGGACCCAGATCAGTTTTTCTTGCTTGGTTTTGCTGATAGACTAGGTTCACTCTTCTGCCATTACTATCATGCGGCTTAGAAGTAAAACATCATTCCTTTCCCGCTGTCAGGGGTGCAGACCCTATATTCTCTCTCCTCTGAAACTGCATACCTTTTCGCGTGGTCCGAGATGGGTCCGGGTCTTTCTTGGTGCCTGCAGTCAGCTTCCAGGCTTCCCTGACCCTTCTTTTGTCTGCAGGTTCTCTGCAGCGATAATTCTGCTCAGGGTAGCGTGGCTCTTAGTTCCTGCACTTCCCTTTCCTGACATGCCAAGCGGTCCTCCTGCTCTGGACCAGTTCCAGAATGTTGTGCTTCAGCCTCAGTGTCCCGGTCTATCTTCTTCCTCTTTCCTTGGCCGTGTTGGCTCTCAGGGTTCTGCCATAGAGGGCTTGTCCCTGACATCAGTCCCTCCTCAGTTTTTGTAGTTGTAAAATGGCCATTAAGACTGGGATGTTTACTGTGGTTCCGCAGGGGTGCTCCTCAAGGATCTGCACATCATCTTCGTCCCAGTCCAAGTATGAGCACTCCTTATTGGGTTTGCTGCACTTTTCTTCGGCTCAGTGGTTCTTTCAAGTGTTGGGCAATCTACTGTACAGAAGTACATGGAAGTGTGGGGCATTAATGTACTGTGCCCAGGGATGAGGATGCAGGAGGTTGGGATGTGTTCTGGACATACCACTTTCTCCCCGAAGAGTCGTCTCTAGTCCCGTAGGGGAGATACCTCCCCACAAGATCGTTCTGCTGAATATCACCACCAGGGTAGCTACCTCACCTCCCTGGCCTCATGGGAAGCGACTAAGCCTATGGGAGAGGGACGACATCTGAGAATTTGTCACAGTGGCTAGCACCCTAAAATGGCTGTGCCACGAGATTTTCGCTTGTTCTTTGGCCATATTATTCTATGACCTTCTTCCTGCTTTTTCATGTGAGGAAATGTCCTATACGGTAACCCCATTTTACGGTGAGAGCTCCTGCGCTCGAGGGCAAGTGTGTTGTGTGTGTGTGAGCCAAAGGAGGGGCCTGGGACTGTCTGGTCCCAGTCCACATCCTCTGGCGCTTGAAAGTCTGTTGCTAGATGGATGTGGTGTCTAGTGGCAGTCCAGGAATGGACAGCCCTGGGCTGTTTGCATGCTGCAGATCTTTACCATCCTTACTATTGGTGGGCTTGAGCTAGCATCCATCCTGAATCTTAGATAAAAGGAGTGCTCCTACAGATATTCGACAGATATGAACCAAGACTTCTACGAAGAAGGGCAGCCTACTGACAATCTCAGGACTGACTCCTGCAGATGACCAGTAACGACTCCAGTGATTAGCCTGGTGAAGCCCTGCTCCTCAGCCTGATCTCAGAAGACCCTGGTGAGTGGTTCGACCTTTGGATCGGTGGGAATCAGTCTCAACCGCTGTTCGTGGATCTGTGCTTTGGAACACTTTGGAATTGTCCAAGGACCATCACGTAGACGGAGCAGCTCCCTTTTGGGCTACCTTGTTGCAACCATCTTGACGAGCAGAGCATTGAAATTTGCTATATCTCCAGCTTAGGTCATAAGTCGCTTGTCCTCGCAATTTCTCACTACAAGGGTAGATGTGTTGGGGATGCTTCTGTGTTCACCGCTGGATGATTGCCTTCGCCGCCTGACCATGATGACCTTTTCTGGAACAATCTTTTTTGCACTCCTGTTGGGTGTCCTGAAGAATCTGCACTGAAAATGTCTTCACCTTTTCATCATTTGGGGTTCGTCTTCTTGACGCTGTCCGGAACAGTCCATAAAGTGACCTCCGCACGCATGACTCCTGGGCTTCCCCTCAACCAAAATGAGGAAAGAAGGTTGTGGCCCCCAGTACATCCTTCCTAGGGCCGACCTTGGGAATAGGAAAGTGGGGTACTTACCTGTTGTGGGGTAAATACTTATCTTACATTAAAGCAACTTTTAAGCACCACCACAGCCCACTACATCAGTTACGAAATACATTCTCGGGCGCAAAATAGTTTACAACTAAAGACAGGTTTAGAAATGAAAGGTGCAGGCCTACCCTCAGGCCAGCCTGGTTGTTCTTGTGTAGCGCAAAAATCCTGGAACAGTAACTGAAGTCTGTGTCCGCAAGAGGAACCGATTCTATCACCTGCATCTCCAAGAGAGACATGATCTTCCGTAAAAGAGCAGAGGAAGGCTGAAGCCCATGGAGACCACAGATGGGGGTTGCTGAAAAGATGCTTCCAGGTGTCCTGGAACAGAGCCAACCGGTCCCCCACAGGCGAGCTGTGTTCCCCGATCCTGTCGTCACTGCTTTCTGGAGTCAGAGGTAGGGACAGAGGAGAGGGGAGCAGAAAAACCTGCATAACATCCTTTGCTGCATCCTTCTGCTATCGCTAGGTGACACGTCAGGTCTCCGTGTACCACTATCTCTGAAACCCTTGAAGCCGAAGAAGGTTTAGGGTTTGAACTCGGTCCTACCCTGGGTTTGAGGGAAAGACTTCCGACCGGGCTATGTCAGGATGGCCAAGGATTTGGCGGTTTAAGTGGAGGTGTTCTTTGTCAACTCATCATCGGTGGACGAATGAAAAAGCTCCACCCCCTCGAAGGGCATGTCTGGGATCCACTCCTACACGTCAGATGAAAACTTGGTGGCGTGCATCCAGGCTGTCCTCATCTCGACCCCAAGGCACAGCCCTCTGCTGGCAGTGTCGTTGCGGGAGACCGAAGACTCCATGAGGTCCTGTGCAATGGCCTGGGCATCTGCCAGCCCAGCCTTGAAGGAGGCTTGCTTGCCTGTAGGGAGGTTGGGCAAGAATTCAGTGCTCCGGTCACAGCTTCTGATTAGCTGCGGCCAAGATGGCATCCACGTTGGCCTGTAGCACATAAAGTCCAGAGATGGTGTATCCAGAAGAGGAACCCCCCCGTTCCCCCAAGAACTCTGCCAGGCACTGAAGGCAGTCATGAAAAGCCTTAACGGAAGCCAAGGGCTTGTCGTCCTAGGTGTCATCATCGCCACTGATGATGGCTGATGGGAATTCGGGCCCTGGGACACAGGTGCTGCAGGAGTCCCCCCCACCCCTAGGTCCAAAGCCGAGGACAAGTCCAGTTGCTGTTGAGGGGGAGGCGTTGGTGGTACAGGAGGAGGAGGTCAGTACGACCGGTAGGGCCTGAGCCGGTGGAAGCAGCAGCACTGGAACTGGTAGCGCAGGAGGAATGGGAGGAACATCCAGAGAAGGGAGCAGAGGCGGTGCCACCTGCGGGACCATCTCCTTCACAATGTCCTTTAGGAGCCCCTTGATCTGAGGGGAAAGAAAGAGGAAGAGGAAGCGTTCAAAGAAGTGGTCCTTGCAAGCCGCCTGATCACTAGGGGACCTGCCCTCTGAGGCACTCGGCCTCCGCTCCTCATCGAATTGCCGAGGTGCCTGGTGCGTACTGCTGCAGGGCTTTAATGGGCAGATGTACCCCCGAGGATACCAGAACCCTGCGTCCATACCACGCATACGGCGAGCTAATGCCGCCACTGACCCGGAGGGGCATCCACACTCCTGCCTCCCCAGCTGCCTGTGGAGCAACCCGGCTGGAATCCCGCTCGAAGTAAAGGGGGCAGGAGCCTGCACGCTGCCCTTCATCCTCACCCGTAGTGGTCACCCCGGACCACTGAGGAAGAAAGACATCAAAGCAGGCCAAAGGTAGGGGCTATGCCGCAGAGGAGCCCAGCTGAGACCTGACCCCGGGCCCTGAAAGATTGCATTGGGCTCGTCTGAGCCAGGGTCAAGAGGATCTCCATGGCCGCATCAAGCAAGCTCACCGCGACCTCTGCACCTGAAGCCCACTCCTACTGGGCAAGCTTTGGAGGCCCTCCCACGCTCTCAAAGCACCCGGCCCTAGCGAGCCTCTGAGCCGCTCCTGCACTTCCATCCACAGCTACAGGAGCCAGCTGGAGCCAACCTCCATTCCCCTGCAGCTGCCTACGGCCACCGCAACAGACTCCAGCACCCAATCCTCCTGGGAGCACACCCACTGATGGAGGTAAGACGGCACTTGCCGCGTGGCCCAACGCACCCTCCACAGATCCCCACTTGTGGCTAACTGCGTGGACAGTGTCTCCCCAGGGGACTCTTATCCCCCAAGGATGCCGCTCAGCTGCAAGAGACTTGCCACCTGCGACCGCTGCCGTCTCCCCCCCACCCCGCCACCCTGCAACGCTGCAACTGCAACCAGGCCCGGGACTCAGCAATTACACCAGGCTGGGGCAGTGAAGAAAAACTCAAGAACTCTTAAACTGGCATCAGCACCCTGGGGGCAACTCCGTCAGACTGCTCCACCTGTCCCTGGCCCAAATAGGGCTCCCACAGCACACCTAAAGACCAGGTGGCCAGCGCGCAGGACCTGCGCAGTCGGCCCGCTGCACAGCAAAAGCGCTGGCCACACAAGGACGGCCCCATCTTCCTCAAAGGGGTTATATGACCCTTCCAGCAGCAACGCCTACCATACGGAGGCCCAATGGCTAAAAACTCTGACCCTCAAAGCAAGGGAGCTCATGAGCACAGTGTCGGCAATCCCACCGCAAGGGCCCAACAGCGAGACTGCCTGCAATTACAGCCAGACCCGGAACCCAGTAAGCATACTAGACTGCGGCTGAGAGAGCTCGAATAATTTTAAACTCCTGCCCCTGTCCCCATAGCACTGGCCTTACAATTGACCCCTCACCTCTACTGGGCCCCTACAGCACTTTTAAAGACATGGTGGCCCACAAACAGCCAGCGCGCAAGACCTGAACAGCCGGCTCGCTGCACCACGAAGGCGCCGGCTGCACAAGGATCGCCCCATTCTCCCCAAAGGGGTAGAGGACCCCTCCAGCAGCAACGCTCACCACACAGAGGCCTAGGCGATAAGCTCTGAACTTCAAAGCAAGGGAGCTCACGAGCACACAGCCAACAACCCCACTCCAGGGGCCTAACAGCGAGACAGCCCGCCCCGCTTAGCCGCCCTCGGTCCCCAGCAATAAAGAGGACCCCTGACTCGCCAGACCAGGTCGCAAGCATCTCGCTCAAAATGGCTAAAAATTCAAAATTGTCTAAACAGACTGACGTTGCGGAGCTATTGTTGACCGCAGCAACGGAGAGGCCCAGAAGAGGGGACCGCACAGAAAAGACTGAAGCCATAACTGTTGACGCCCAAACTGATCGGGCCCGGGACCCTCGACGCAGGCAGTCACGAAATCCGATCTCCAGGAACTACTGTCGGCCCTCACAAAAGAGTATCAGAGAGGAACGCAGGAGGTCAAGAGTAAAATCACGGTCCTAGACAAACTAGTAGGGGAGCTGGAGGTGAGAACGGCAGAAGTGGAAACAACCCTCTGCGAACACAGCTACGAGGTTGACAGGGGCAGGGATATATTTGCAGCACTTGAAGCCATATGCGAAGCCCTTGAGCTCAAGCAGGAGGATGCCGAAAATCGCTCTTGGCGCAACAACATACGCCTGAAGTGGATCCCAACAACCATACCAGATGCTGACCTGGGGCAGTATGTATGCAACCTCTTGCACTTCATCTTGAACTTTCCAGACGACTCCCCTCTGGTGCTAGATAGAGTCCATAGAACAAGGACAAGATCAAACACAACCACCCCGGCTGACGTCCTAGCAAGGCTACATTATTATAAAGTAAAAGAAGAAATAATGCAAGAAGCTAGGAGACCCCCTGCTCCCATACTCTTCAGAGACACCTCCATCTCCCTATATCAGGGCCTTGCAGCCATCACACTAATGAAGAGGAAGGCCTTGAGACCGGTCACAGAGGGCTTAGGGAAAAGGAGATCCCTTATCGCTGGGGATATCCCACATCCCTGACCTTCACCTGGGAAGGCAGCACATGCTACATACGCAATCTAAAAGAAGCCAAGAAACTGCTGGACCCAGAGCAGGAAGAAGGGGACCCCGACGGAGACACGCCATCTAGATAAGTAGCACCACAGGATCCTAAACAGTCCTGGACCTGGGTGGAGAGACAACGCCACAGAATCAGTGGCAACGATTGACAGTGCGGAACTAATCAGAAACGCTTGACTACCATGCCGCGAGGCCCTTCAGCCCGGGACCAACAACACAGGCCTCTGTTCTAGACAGAGCTCAAAGGAAGAGGCCTCCCGCTCACGGAACAACTATATTTCACCGATTTAAAGAGGAGGCATAACTGCCTCCACACAAGTTGGCTGCGTTGGCCCAGCCGGAGGCCCCGTTGGTCGAAGGCTGGCCCTGACGACCATGTTTTGTTCTATAATGGGGGGAATGGGAGGGGAACCAGGCAACTTCCACAAGAAACAAACTGACCAGCATCCACTTCGGACCTACAGCGTCATGCTGGGAAGGGCAACCTCTGGAATCTACAAACACAGCCTACCCAGATGACGAACAACATCAAGGAACTCACCATGATCACATGGAATGTCCGAGGCCTGAACTCGCAAAGAAAACGCAAATCAGTCGAAGACCGTCTGGCCCAGCTCACAGCAGACATTGTGTGTCTGCAAGAAACTCATCTGCGGTCACCTGATGAGAAACGGATCAGCTTCCAACGCTATCCCAAGCGGTTATTCGCCTCCAGTGGCCAGAAGAAGGGCGGTATCGCAATTTTACTCAGCCGCACGGCATCCCTAACGAATGTTACAGTCAAACACGACCCAGCGGGGAGATACCCATTACTCAAAGGTCTGCTGGTCGAACTCCCAATCACTATTGCAGCAATATATTGCCCGAACGACGCCAAAGACCGCTTTCAGAGCAAGCTCCTCCCAACAATAACCACCTTAGCCGAAGGAAGTCTGCTGACTGGAGGCGACTTCAACCTCACTCCGGACCCCAGCGTCGACAAAACCTTGCCGCCTACCTTATCAGACTTTGCCCGAGCCTTGGGGATGGAAACTGGAACTATTGATGCATGGAGACTAGCGAACGACAGCGCCCGAGACTATACATTCTTCTTGAATGTCCATGGGGGTTTTTCAAGAATAGATCTTCTGCTGGTGTCCAGCACGCTGTTCCCATGCATCGAGAACATACACATCGGCCTGAGGGTAATCTCTAACCACGCACTAGTAATAGCCCGACTACAAACGGAAGGCCAACCGGCGCCCCTGCAGAGGTCATGGAAACTACAGGACTACATCTTATCAGATGTGGCATCCAGCCGTGAACTGTCGGATTCCCTTACAAACTACTTTGTGGAGAACGCAGCAAAGGGATCCTCTCAGGCCATAGTATGGGACGCCATGAAACCAGTGATCCGGGGCATAGCCATCGACTGCACAGCGGCACATAAACACAACTCCAACTCTGCTAATTAGAGGCAGAGGTGGCGGAAAGGGAGGTGAACTTCAAGAACTGCAGTTGGTAAAAGCAGGGAGAGACCTCAGAAAAGCAAAAGCAGCCCTTGAAATGCACCTGACAGATCAAACAGCCCGAGCCCTGGCGGATAAAAAGCAGTACTATTATCTCACCAGTAACAAGACCAACCGACTACTAGCGCACAAACTCAAGCTGCATTCCAAGAACAACATTCTGGTTCTCCAAGACCAAGTCGGCAAGCCCTGCTGCACGGAAGGGGATAAGCTGGCCATCATGATTGAACATCAAAGGAGCGTAATGTCTGGGTATCCCACGGATAAGGAGTCGCAAATCCGCCACCTGCAATCCATTCAAAGGCCTCGCTCACACCCGCAGCTGGACTCTCTGGAACTTCCCATCTCCACCGAGGAAGTGACCAAAGTCATCCGTTCCCTGAAAAACACGGCCCGGGGCCCCAATGGTCTGCCTGCCAATTCTACAAAAAATACGCCCACATCTTGGCCCCCCCCATCTGGCATCCATCTTTAACACCTTCTTGTTGACAGGCAGCACCACTCCTTCAATGGAGGAATCTCTCACAGTTCTGATACTGAAACCCGATAAGAACCCAGAACTCTGCTCGTCATATAGACCCATCGCACTGATGAACGTCAACGCGAAAATCTTCTCAAAACTACTGGCACAAAGGGTTGCAAGAATCCTTCCGGACCTGATCCACCCAGACCAAACGGAATTCATCCCATGCCGCAACACCCTAGATATCACCAGACGGGCCCTAAACTTCATCGAATCAGCTAACAGAACGGGGGAAGGCATGGCTGTCCTATCACTCGATGCTCACAAAGCCTTTGATATGCTCGACAGGGGATATATGGAACAAACACTGAAGCACGTTTGCTTCGGGCCGAGATTCCTGAAGTGGATGCTGGCAAACTACCATCATCCCACCACTGAACTTAGAATAAACAGCAGCAAATCCACCAGGATCGCGATAACCAGAGGCTCTCGACAGGGCTGACCCCTGTCCCCACTCATCTTTGCGCTGTCCATGGACCCATTGGCTACTAGGATTCACCAAAACCCGCTTGCCAGCGATCTCGAGATCAGAGACGAAACCTACAAAGACGCCCTATATGCAGATGACGTGCTGCTGACCTTAACTCACCCGGAAGCCTCCCTTAGAGCCCTCTGGCACCTATTAAAATGAAAACGCCAAAAGTTGAAAATAGACATAATGCATGGTTTACACCAGAGCTTCAATCTCTGAAATCAATAACCACGAAATCTTACTATTTGTGGAAGAAGCATAATGCTCCATTGCGTCTTAACAAATATAAAGCCACTATTTGTATCTACAAAAAGGCTATCCTTAAAGACAAATCTAGTTTTTTTAATGACTGAATTCAAAATGCACAGCACAACACGAAGAAGCTCTTCCGCATCTTGAAAGAACAGGAAAGAACTAACCAAACTATCGCGGACGATGCTACATTGTGCAATGTCATGCAACATTCCATGCATAAAAAACTAGACATGATTAAGGAAGATATATTGGAGAAAGTATTAACTTAAACTGCTCCAAGGCCACATCCACAGATTGGCCCTATCACAGACCACCAACTATTCCAGTCTTTAACCTATTGCCTATAACGGACAAGGATTTAGAAATTATGATCAACCAACTAAAACCCACAAGAAATAAGAACGACATCCATACTACCATGATAATTAAGACTTGTGCCCCCTCTCTAATTTCATCTATCTGTCAATTTATAAATACTTCCATATCTACCGGTACTGTCCCACAGGAACTTAAGCAATCATGGGTTATGCCAATCCTGAAAAAAACAGGGCTTTCAGTTGATATGCCAAATAACTATCGACCCATTACCAATACAGCGTTCCTACTTAAGATTCTTGACCGTGTGGCCTACATACAAATTGCAGAACATCTAAAGGCCTATCCTATCTTAAACGACCATCAGTCTGGATTTCAAGTTGGATACGGTACGGAGACTGCACTACTTGAAATCAAATCCGAATTAAGGGCCTGTATGGATAATAGGGAAGCATCCCTGCTTATGCTGCGTGACCTTTCTGCGGCCTTCGACCTGGTGGACCATGATTTCATGCCCACCAGGTTGTGCGAAGTGGCTAATTTTTCACCTCTGGCCTGCAAATTGGTACTGTCTTTCCTTAATAATGGAGACAGTAGAGTCTTCTGTGGCAATGCGGAATCGGAACCTATTGTAACAACTTGTGGCGTTCCACAGGGTGCTTGTACATCTCCCTGTTTCTACAATATATTCACAGCTCCCCCCCCGTTTGCAATGCTCGATTATGAGAATATAATTTTTACCAATTATGCGGATGACCCGCAATGTGTCATCCCGCTCACTGACTGTCACAGGGAAGATGAATTGGCCATTTATAGAGTTTTTACTCTTATTGAGGCCTGGATGGTCCATAATAAACTAGCATTGAACAAATCAAAAACGGAACTATTGGTTATAGGCTCACCACATACCATTAACAAAATGGGGCCAAAGTATGAGAACTTCCAGTTGGGAGGAGAATCTATTAAACCCCTAAAAAAGGTGAAAACCCTTGGAGTAACTTTCGATCAACATATGACCAGGAAACAGCATGTCAGCAGTCTTGTATCCTCATGTGCATACTACATCAAACTGTTAGCACACTTAAGGCCATTGATCTCACAGGAGAAGGCTGAGACTATTGCGAGAGCAATAGTAGGCTCTAAAATAGACTACTGCTCTAGCCTACTCATGGGTATCATTAAGTCCGACAGTAATAGGTTGCAGGTATGCCAAAATGGGGTTATCAGAGCTGTCATGAATCTTAAATATATAGAGACCATGTCACATCGGCAAGACGTGAGCGACATTGGCTGCCAGTGACCTCTAGATTTCTATTCCGAACTCTGACTATTATACATAAGTACAGATCCGGAAACATGCCTGGATATCTACAACAGCTGCTATCCATAAAAAACAATGTGCGAACATTAAGGTTCAACAATCAGCACTTTCTATCTGAACCAATATGTCACACTGTCAGAGCAGCTAACTCAGCCTTTGCCTTCAATGGACCTAGGGTTTGGAATGCTCTTCCTTTAGAGATGAGATCCATTGATTCCCTAGATTTGTTTAAGAAGAGCCTAAAGACCTATCTGTTCAACTAAATGACTCTGAGACAGTTATAAATTCTCTTCTCTGCAATGGCTTTGCATCCTGGACTCTTCTACTTGTCATTTGTTTTTTATGTCTTGTAGTGCCCTTACGCCCTCGGGTTCATGGTCGCGCTATATAAATGTATTAAAAAAAAAAACTGGACAGCTTCAAAGCAGCATCAGGATTTACCATCAACCTCACGAAATCAACAGCCCTGTGCATCAACATCCCTAAAGCCTTGGTAGACAGGTTCCCCATTCCAAGACTCACCCTGGCTATCTTGGCATCAGAATCCCGAGAAACATAGAGCAGGCTTAAAAGATGAACTTCCTGGCCCTGTTCAAAGAACTGCAGACGGACCTGTCCCGCTGGCAAAAACAGGAGATATCTTGGACTGGGAGGATTACGGCAGTAAAAATGAACCTGGTACCCAGCCTGCTATTCCACTGCCAGGCCCTCCCGATCCCCATCCTTAAAAAAGACATGCAGGGGGGCGTGGCTTCGAGTAATGGTGGTCGGTTTGGCTTTGAGAGCTCCCGGCTGGCGCCACGCTACCAGCCACTATGCCCGGTGAAGTTTGAGTTTTAAAGCCGCAGAGGAGCAAAGTTGTGCAGAGCAGATGCTGGTGCACGTCCTGGGAGTCTCCCGACGCAAAACCGTGGAGGCGAACGGCCGTTCCTCCGGGCCCTGAGACACGCAGATCCCTCCTGCAAATCGAGGGGGAAATGGCAGACTCCACCTAATCTCGGCGGAGCGGCCCGATCCGAGCCTGTGACAGGGGTTGGGTGCAGCGGGGCTTCGGGCCCCCCCCACGGAGAGGAGCCCGACACGTGCCCAAGGCACAACCACCCCCACTTCCTGGACACAGCCGCGGAGGGGTCCTGATCCATCCGGACCGGAGAGTCCCAACTGCATCCCGGCCCTGGTCGCAGGGGCCGCACTGCCGCGCGGGCCCGTGTACCCTTTCCAGCTGACCAGACACACTCTGCGTGCCCACTGGGCCCCCCACCCCCTGACTGCGCTCCGCCGAGGCTCGCCCCTGGAGAATATAGCAAACCACCCCCCCTGTCAATCAACACAAGCTGACCTCCTGGGGGGGTCTCCCTTCACGAAAAGCTCTTTTGGCAGCCTCACACCATCTCCAATCCCAAACTTTTCTGCAGGGAGATTTGGCAAGACTCCATTCCCTCGGCGGGCGAACAGGACCGTACCCAGTACAAGCCCGGCGGCTGGTGCCCCGGAGCCCTACCCTACAGCTGGACCGGCCTCTGTAACGCCGGGGAGCCCTGCCACGACCCCCGCCCCCACCGCGCAGGGGGTGGACGGGGCCGAGGGCAGCACTGATGAGCCTGCCTGGGGGCTCCCAACCCAAGGCCAACTTCGCACTGGGACAATACCATCCCACACAACACCTCTCTGGGGGAGGACCTTGGTCCCACAACTAGCGCAGATCAAGGTAAGGCAGCACCTGCCGCACCACGCCCTGTGGGACACCACCCAAGGGCTCCAAGAACTGGGAGTCACTCACGGAGCCTCCTCCTGAGGCCGGTCCGGCACCTGCACTACACCATCTGGGTCCGGGGCTGCGAGCTGCTGCTGAGTTTTGACCTGGCCCCTAAGTGAGACCCGACTCCCCTGGACACTCTGCAGTTTTATGTGACTAGTCGGGGTTCGGGGGCCCGAGGCTGCTTCCGAGAAATTATCCCTACAGCAGGATTCTTGGGAGCGATCCATATCTCCCGAGCTAGCCAGCCCCCCCCCTCGAGGTACAAAGCAGAGGGTAAGATTCTGGCAGAATCCGCAGGAACTGGTCAGGGTTAGGAACCTCACACCCTCCCTCTGGGGGACGGGGTCGCCCTGCATAGCTATGTCCAAATCTAACAAAACAACGAAGCAATCGGACATCTCCACGCTACTGAACATGCCTTCTGGGGGGCGGGGGGGTGGAGTCAAACAAGAAGAATGAGCCCAGCGAGGGTCGAATGGGAAATACCCCGCCTGAGGGCCAAGCAACTATGGCCTCCCAATCTGTCACAAAAGCTTTTGCACGACCTCTTATCAGCCTTCACCAGGGAGTTTCAAAAGGGGGCGGAAGAAGTAAAAACTCAAATTGCTCGTCTGGACAAGAGTGGGGGAGATTGAGTCAAGAACTGAGCAGAACTTTGAGATCAGAGAGGGAGCTGACAGAATTAGGGCCCTGGAGTGCAGATGTGGGGCACTCGAAACCAAACAAGAAGATGCTGCAAACCGCTCTAGGCGGAACAATATCAGGATTCGGGGCATTCCACTGGCGATCCTGGAGAAAGAGCTCCCATCTTACGTAGCCTATCTCCTCAGCCACATCATCACCCTTCCAGATGACGCCCCCCTGGAGCTTGACAGGGTGCACAGAGCCAGACCTAGGCAAAATCCTAATGGCTCAGCTGATGTGCTGGTCAGAGTCCACTTCTATAAGCTCAAGGAGGAGATAATGCAAGAATCCAGGGCCATGGAACAAATCCACTTCCGGGACTCGGATAGCCCTTTTCCAAGATTTGGCAGCAGCGACATTAGCAAAACGAAGAGCTCTCAAACCCATGGCTGACTGGCTACGCAAACGCAAGATAACCTACCGCTGGAGCTTCCCCTCAAGCCTCGACTTCATGTGGGAGGGGAAAACCCGTCAAATCCCCTCCCCGCGAGAAGCGGAACTATTCATGAACCTGGAGGCAGGAGAAGAGGCTCCCGGGAGCACGAGCCACTCACCCGAGAGAACGAACAGAGTCTCTCCGCTCATGGTCCCGAGTGGAGGGGCGTCGCAGGATGCGAGGCCTGCCCTCCAAGGGGAAGAACACCAACAATCGCTGAAGCCACCCCCTCTCTAACCTCCGAAAACTCCGTCTAGGAGGATGGGACTCATCGAAGGACGGGGTCCAGGATGTCCTGGGCCCTTGGCCGAAACGACTATCTACACTCCATCCCGCACTGTTACATTTTCACCGACTATGCACGAGGCCCTAGGGTCTCCCATCTAGCTGGTAGCTACGGCCCAGCCGACAGCCCGTTGGTAGAAGGCCGGTCTGGATACCGATAACTGTTCTCTGTTGTAGGTTTTGTTCTAGTTCCTTTTGTTTGTTAACCATGGTCAGAGGGAAGGGGGGAGCTGGATCTAAGGAGATAGCTGTGGTAAAGGGTGAACCAGGGGTCAGGGCGCAAGCGGCAGGGGGTTTCTCCCCCACACGACTCCACCACAACATGTACAACCCAGCCCATAGGAGCAGGGGAGACCTCAACCCTGCATTTGGACGGAAGAAAGGGAAAGCCACTAACTAACTCATTGACGAATAGCCCAGCCGGATAGAGAGCTATCTGTGTTAACCTGGAACGTCCAGGGCCTGAATGCCCCTCGGAAGAGGAAGTCCGTAGAGCACAGGCTTTCCCAGCTGGCACCTGATATTATATGCCTTCAGGAGACACCTCCTCAGGACAGACGAGCGCCGCATCTCTTTCCAACACTACACAAAACGCTTCTTCGCCTCTGCAGGCCTCAAGAAAAGAGGGGTGGCCATCTTGATAAGCCGAGACGTCCCTTTAACGAATATCACGATCAAAAGAGATCCAGAGGGGCGGTACATTCATCTAAAAGGCCGATTGGTAGAGCTTCCCATCACTATAGCAGCTATATACTGCCCAAACACAGCGCAAAACCTATTCCTTCATAACCTTCTTCCCATACTTACAACCCTCACTGAAGGTCAGCTGCTCATAGGCGGCGATTTCAACCTGACTCCAGACCATAACCTGGATCCAGACAATAACCTGGATAAAACACTCCCTCCATCCAAGGAAGACTTCGGCAAAGCTCTCGCCATGGCAGAATTCTTAAGGGAAACCGACTCCATAGATGTTTGGAGATGGGCCAACATGGGGGCTAGGGATTACACATTCTTCTCCCACGCCCATCTGGGGAATTCAAGGATCGATCTGCTGCTGCTCTCCAGTTCTCTCATTCCCTGCGTTGAAACCATCCAAATAGGACACAGAGCCCTTTCGGACCACGCTCCGGTCATAACGAAACTGAGGGTAGAGAGCTTTCCCGAGCCGACCCAGCGACAATGGAAACTTCAAGACCAGATCTTGACAGACATAGGGATCAGGACGGAAATGGCAGAAGCCCTCAAGAACTACTTCAAGGAAAACACCACCAAAGACACATCGATATCCACGATTTGGGACGCCATGAAACCGGTGATCAGGGGTACGGCCAACGATTGCACTGCCAAGCTATGACGTCTACGCAAACTACAGCAGGACAAACTCGAAGCGGAGGGGTCTGAGGCGGAATGTATCCTGAAACAGGGTCAGAACAGGAAAGCAAGCCGCGCCCTCAAGAAAGCAAAACGCTCTCTAGAAATGCACCTAGCAGACAAGGCGGCCAGAGCACTAACATACACCACACAATTCTATGTGCACAGCAACAAAGCAAACCGCCTCCTGGTCCACAAATTGAAAAAGCTGCACTCGAGGAACTCCATCCAATGTCTCCAGGACGCACAGGGAACGCCGCGCTACTCCAACCCAGAGAAAATGGACATCATGACTGCACACCACAGGGCAATGATGACGGGTTCCCCTACGGCAGCAGACGCACATTCGAAATACCTAGCTAGGATACAGCCACGCGACCCACACCCTCAATTGGCAGCCCTAGAAGCCCCGATCGACAGAAGAAGTGAGTGAGGTCATAGCAAAATTGAAAAACTCAACGCCTGGTCCGGATGGGCTCACAGCTCCATTTTATAAGAAGTTCTCATACATACTCGCCACCCAGCTGGCTGCCCTCTTCAACTCCTTCCTTTCGTCAGGGACGACCACCCCCTCAATGGAAGAGTCGCTAACAGTGCTGCTTTTGAAACCTGGCAGGGACCGGAGCCTTTGCGCCTCTTACAGACTCATCACACTGCTGAATTATGACGCCAAAATCTTCCGAACAGGCTGGCTCCCTTACTCCCGGACATCATACACCCAGATCAAACTGGATTCATCCCCGGCCGCCACACTCACAACAATATAAGAAGAGCCATAAATGTTATTGAATCAGCCAGCAGGAAGGGCCAGGAGTTGACGGTGCTCTCGCTCGACGCTCAAAGCTTTTGACATGCTAGACTGGGGCTATATACAAAAAACATTCGGCCCCAATTTCATAAAATGGACACTAGCTAACTACCAGCATCCATCCACCAGGCTGAGAATTAACGGAACCAAATCCGACACAATTCACATCGCAAGAGGCACAAGGCAAGGATGTCCCCTCTCCCCACTGATCTTTGCCCTCACCATGGAGCCGTTCGCAAACAGGGTACGGCAAAACGCACCAATCCAAGGCCTGGCAATCAAAGCCCAAATATACAAAGCCGCCTTATATGCCGTGTTAGGGAGAATTCTCTCTTTAGGCTGAATTTCCTAACCTAGTGAGTCCCCCAGCAGCTTTGCTGGATTTCTGCAGTTTGTTTTTTTCTCCTGCCAAGAGAGAGACTCTTTCTCCCACTCTTGGACATGATTTATGGTGTTCCTTTGACTGTTAATGTGTTTTATGGGCTATGGGGTCCTTTACTCCATAGGGTCTCATGTGTTTTTACTATGTGTGTTACACAGCACCCTCTGTGCAGTAACACAGGGGTGTCATAGTGACACCCCACCATAGACTCCATACCCTGGGACTGACTACTGTCTCCCAGGGCATGTAAACTCACCATTGGCTTTACTAGTCCCAAATTATTAACAGAAACCAGTACAAAACATCATATTGTGGACGTACTGGTCGGGGCAATTCGATTGCCCCGGGGTCTGTTAGTCGAGGGGGCACATCTCCGTCCCCCTGATCGAGTTTTGGCTGGTGGCAGTGGAAACTACTTTTTATATTCGACCGCGAATATGTTCCTATGTTCGTTTGTGTTCTCTTCTGTGACTCCAATCCAAGTCGAGCCCTTTGTTCCACTTTTTGGCGGGCTTCTCCACAGAAGCCTCCAAAAGTGGTGCCACTCTGTCTGGGTACCACCTGGGGTGTGGTAGGGGGTTAAGGCACCCTGGACTGAGTTACCTTGGTAACTCAAGTCTCACTATGGTGTGATTGGCCCAAGTGGTGAGCCGGCCGGCTCACCACTTAGCATGTTTGATTGACAGCTAGGCTGAGTGAATGGGGGTGTGCTGCATAAAAGCAGGGCTTTGGGGACTGGAACGACCTGAGAATCCGACGAGGGAGAAGCTGAGCCGACCTACCACGACGACACCACCGGTGGAGCCCTGCGGAACCGACTCACCACATCCCGATGACAGAGAAGATTTCCCGGCTGGAGAGGCTTCTTCCCCTGACTGGTGGGCACAACCAGTTTACCTTCTTCTCTTCGCACCCCAGACCGGCTTGTGGTTGAATTGCCCGTGCCAAGCACCCCGGCAACCGGATAGCCACTTACCACTGGACCGCGAACCAAAGGACCGCTCCTTTTACCTGAGAAACTCTGCAGCTGGTTTCTTCCCTGGCAGTGCAACGGACTCCTGTCTTCCTCCCCGACGAGATCCTCTCTTCCCCCAGACGAAGCACCGACTTGCACCCGCTGCCAGGAACAACTGCCCCTGCTGGAGTATTCTCACCACTTTAAGGTACCGTGTCCGCCAGGCCTCCCTTTCTAAAGATTGCTACAAGGTAATAATAACCCCTTAACCTTCTGGACTGGGCTGGCCGCCTTGACCTCCTAACTGGTCCCTTTCTGTGGTCCAACTCCTTTTTGAACCTTTTCAAGACTCATGTGCACTGCAACCGTGTGACCTTGGACACATTTAGTTTGATCCTCTTAAAGTGGATCCAGCCTATTGAACTCTAACTTCACGGTTTTACTTTGCCTTCCTCTCTTGTTGTGTTCTTGTAGAAGTGTTGGGACCTGTTTCAATTTATTCTCTGCTTTTCTCTCCCTGTTAAAACGAATTATTAGAGTGCCATCTGCGTTAAGCGATCACCGCTGTCTGAAAATAAGTGGGGCTTTACTTAAGACTTGTCTAATATTCTTTTAAGGGAGTGTATCTTTTAGTGACCGTGTTTCTGAATTGCTTACTATTAGTGCCTGTGTGTTTTTCTAGATGTGGTTTTAAATAAATAATTATATCTCTTTTACACCAAGCTCGGGTCAGTGTTTACTTGTTCTACTGTATTCTCTTGACCTATTGTGAATACTCTGTATACTGCCTAACTCTTCTTGAGGGAAGTCTGACTGCTCAGCCACAGCTACCAAGTGAAACTGTGTGGTGCAGACTGCTACCAAGTGGGTTTACTGCCAAACACCTGTAGTCTTAAATCTTTTGCAGTGGTCCCAGAGGGAACTGCACAGGTTTCTGCCTAACATGCCGACGATGTCCTCATAACATTAACCAAGCCCAGGGAATCCATGAAAGCTCTGTGGACGGAACTAAAAGAATTTGGGGAAGCATCGGGGATCAAGGTCATTGGCACTGGGCATCAACCTGACTCGATCTCTGTCCACGGACTTGGAAAACGAATATCTCATACCCTGGGCGATAAAGCACCTACCATACCTAGGGGTCCAGCTGCCAGGCACACCCAACAGACTATAGAAAGCTAACTTCCCTCCGCTGTTCAAAGAACTCAAGAGTGATCTACTCCGCTGGCAGAAACAGGAGATCTGCTGGTTCGGAAGAATTACGGCTCTGAAAATGAACCTCATTCCAAGATTACTTTACCACTGCTCAGCCCTACCAGCTGCTATCCCGAAGCAAGCTACGCAGAAACTACAAAGGAGCATGGAACAAGTTACTTACCTGTAACTGTTGTTCTCCAGCATGGGTCTGGCATGGATTCACATGCTCATGAATATTCCCCGTCGTCAGGCCGGGAATCCTCGGCATAGAAAAAATCAGTATCAGTTTCGTTTCTGATCTGTCTTTCTCAGTAGTAACCAATCACTGGTCTCTGGGTCATACTGCCCCCAGCCAATGACTGCTCTCTCCCTAAGCCCCTCCCCTGGCAGCCATCCTCAGATTTGGTAGCACGTGAAGTGGCAGTATGACCAAGTGAAGACCCGCAGAGGGGTAGGCGGGAGGGTTCGCATGTGAATCCATGCCAGACCCATGCTGGAGAACAACAGTTACAGGTAAGTAACTTGTTCCTTCTCCAGCATGGGGTCTGGCATGGATTCACATGCTCATGAATATAAGAATACATAGCAGTATACACATGCACAACCACGGGAGGTGGCACAAGGCTCAATATCAAGCAATACAACAACTCAACATTAAGCAACTATTACCTCCTCACCAGGCTCACCTTAGGCGAACAGTTTGCACAGCACTGCCTGGCCGACTCTGGACTCCTCCCTGGAATCCCGGTCGACGCAGTAGAATCTCGTGAAGGTGTGCGTCGACTTCCACGTAGCAGCCCTGCAGATGTCGAGCAGGGGCACACCAGACAGGAACGCCGTAGTAGCAGCGATCGCTCTGGTCGAGGTCGAATGGGCTCTCAGACAGCCGGGCAGCGGTCGGTTTGCCAACCGGTGACAGTACATGATGCAGCCGGAGAGCCATCTGGAAATGGAAGTCTTCGAGAGAGCCTTCCCTTGATTCACAGGTCCATGTTCACAAACAGCTGTGATGTCTTCCGGAAACTCTTTGTGCGGTCCACGTAGAACTTCAGCGCTCTAGCCACATCTAGCGAGTGCAGAGTCCTCTCAGCCGGCGACGAAGGCGATGGGAAGAAAACTGGCAACACCAAGGGCTCGTTGAGGTGGAAGTCCGACGGCACCTTGGGCATGAAGGAGGGGTGCGTCCTCAGCACCACCCTCGTGTCGTGAAAAGTCAAGTATGGAGGCAAGACAGGGCCTGGATCTCTCCCACTAGTCGTGCAGAGGTGATGGCCACGAGGAATGCTGTCTTCCACGACAGAAACTTCAACGGCACTGAATGCATAGGCTCGAATGGGGCCCCCATGAGCCTAGTTAGTACCACGTTGAGCTCCCACGCCGGGGCGTGGGCCTTCACCGGCGGGAATGATCGGAACAGTCCTTTCATAAATTTCTTCACCAGACGATGAGACCACAAGGACGCCCGTCCTGTAGTTCTGGTGTAACGTGAGACGGCAGCCAGATGTACCTTGATGGAGGCGTGAGATAGGCCAGCCTTGGCCAAAGACAGTAGGTACGGCAATACTTGAGGGGCCGTAATACACAGAGGGTTAATCTTCTGTGCTCGGCACCAGACAGAGAACCTCTTCCATTTGTGTCCGTAGCACTTGAGAGTTGAGGATGCCCTGGCCTTTGCAAGAACCTCTCTGCAGTCGGCCGGGATGTCGTATCCTCCAAACTCTAGTGCTGCAGGAGCCAGGCCTGCAAGTTCAGCGACTCTGGTTCGTGATGAAGAAAGGCGCCTCCTTCTCTGGAGAGAAGATCCGCGACCGTCGGTAGCTTGACTGGTGTGGACGCTGACAAGTCCAGAAGGTCCGGGAACCAGATCTGCCTCGGCCACGCCGGTGCGACGAGGATCATCCTGCACCGGGACCTCTTGAGCTGGTTGACGAGCCGGAGTAGCAACGGCGGGAATGCATAAAGGAACAGGCCGTCCCAGGGGAACGAGAAAGCATCGCCCATGCTCCTCGGTTGGGGAAACCTGCTGCCGAACCTCCGGCACTTGGAGTTCACCGCTGTCGCGAAGAGATCGATCTGGGGTTCGCCCCATCGTCGGAAGAGTCGGTCCACTTGATCCTGGCGCAGTTCCCACTCGTGGCACGAGCGCAGCTCCCTGCGGAGTGAGTTGGCGATGGTGTTTTTATCCCTGCCAGATGAACGGGTACCAGAAACAACCCTTGTGCGATGGCCCAATGCCACAGATCCTGGGCTTCCTTGGACAAGGCAGGGGATCTGGTTCCGCCCTGCTTCCGAATGTAAAACATCGTGGTGGTGTCGGTGAAGATCCTCACCACCTTGCCCTTGAGGGACGGAAGGAAGGACCCGAGGGCCCAGAACACTGCGCGGAGCTCCAAGATGTTGATGTGGAGAGTCTTCTCCGAGCACCAAAGGTCTCTCGCGTGGAGGCCCCCGGTGTGCGCTCCCCAACCTTCCAGGGAGGCATCCGTCATCACAGTCACCTGGTGAGCCAGGGCTAGGAAGCCTGTTCCCGCTGTCAGATGAGCGCGGACACCCCACCATCGTATCGCCTGACGGAACGTTTCGTCGAGCGAGATCCTGTCCTCGAAGCTGCCCGTCGTCTGGATCCAGTGGGCGTCGAGGAATTCTTGCAAAGGCTGCATCCGAAGTCTGCAATGGGGCACCAGATAAATGCAGGAGGACATCATTCCGAGGAGGGACTTGATAGACCTCACTTTGGCCACGTCCATGGCCAGTAGACATTGCACCTTTCCTAGGATGGTCCTTATCCTTTCCTCCGACGGTGAGGCCCGCCGCGCCACTGTGTCGAGCTGTGCTCCCAGAAACAGGGCGACTTGCGACGGGACCAGATGGGATTTTGGAAAGTTGATGGAGAACCCCAGGTCCGTGAGCAGCTGGACGGACTTCGCAGTGTGTTCCACGGCGAGCTCACTTGTCCTTGCCCGTATGAGCCAGTCGTCCAGGTAGGGGTAGACGTGGATCCCCTGCAGGCGCAGCCGCGCCACCACCGGTGCAAAGCACTTGGTGAACACCCTGGGCGCCGATTTTAATCCGAACGGGAGGGCCTTGAACTGGTAGTGCCACCCTTTGACCACGAACCTGAGGAACTTTCGGTGCCTCTTTAGAATAGGGATGTGGAAGTAAGCATCCTCCAAATCCAACGACGACAGGAAATCGCCCTCCTCCAGCTGTCCCAGCACGTGCTGGAGGGTGACCATCCGGAACTTCTGTGCCTTGATGTATTTGTTTAGTCGTCGCAGGTCCAGGATGGGACGCCATCCTCCTGTCTTCTTCCTCACGAGGAAGTATCTTGAGTAAACTCCGGAGCCCCGAAGCCTCTTCGGGACGAGCTCGATGACACCTTTCCTGAGCATCGCCCGTACTTCCACCAGCAGTTGAGGGACGTAATTTTCCTTCCTGGCCACGGGAGGAATGCGGGGGCACCTCTTCTGGTACTCGAGGGCGTGCCCCAGGGCCAGGGCGTCTAGCACCCAACAGTCGGTGGAGATGGACTCCCACACGCCGACGAACTTCGTCAGCCGGCCTCCCACCGGGGTGCTTCGGCGGGGGCCCGACCCGACGGACGGTTCAATCCTGCTTGGAGGCCGCTTTGCCTCCTTGACCACCTTGGCGACGACGGTGGGATCCACCTGACTTTCCGCGTCCCCTGTAGGCCTTCTGCAACAAAGACCTTGCCGCTTGACGGTAAGTAGAGGAGCTGCTGCCGGCTCCCTTGGAGGCATCCTGTCTGCCTCCGGAGCTCCGAAAGGACGGCCGTCGCTGTTGGAGCACCCCCAGTGCACGGGCCGTCTCCATGTCCGTCTTGATCGCCTGAAGGGATTCATCAACCGCATTGCCAAAAAGGTTGTTCCCATCGAAGGGCATGTCCAAAACCCTGGTCTGAACGTCCTGGCGGAAATCCGTCGCCCTGAGCCATCCTCGTCGTCTCAGGCAAACGCTGTTGCCCAACTGAAGGAAACTGGTGTCAGCGATGTCCGTAGCCACCGTAATGGCGTGGTCCGAAGCAATCTCACCTTCCTGCAAGATTTCCAGGGTCTCAGCACTCTTGGCATCCGGAAGGAAGTCCAACAGAGGGGCGATCTTAAACCACAACTCCCTGTCGTAGCGGGCTACGATGGCCAGGGCGTTGGCCGCCTTGATGGTCGTCGCTGCAGATGAGATGACCCGTCGTCCCATCGCATCCAGTTTCCTACCCTCGCCGTCCGGAGGGGAGGTTGAAGTCGAGGCCGATGCTCCACCCCGCTTTCTTCTTGGCCGCCACGTCCGGGGTAGGTTGCGCTCTAAGGCACAAGGGGGCAGCTTCGGGGACCCGGTACTTCTTCTCGTACCGGTCCCTCTTCGCAGGAGCCGTGGCAGGGTTCTTGAGGAGGGCGAGCCCCTCATCCCAGATGTCATCAAGAAGCGGTACGGCGAGGACCGTCTTCCTTTTACCCTTGCGCCGCTGGTAAAGGAACCCCTCCTTCTTTTCTTCGGGGCAGAGCTGGAAGAGCTCGGATGCCCTGGAGATCATTGCATGGAAGGATTCAATCTCGTCGGGCGGGGACGCCCGGGCAGGGGGCGACGGGGGACACGTCCCGTCGTCGCCTCCGTACCCGTCGTAGTCGTGTCCATGCCTGTATCATCCCCGTGGGTAGTGGAGCGGGGAAAGGCAGAGAAGGCCGCAGAGGCGGGAGAGGAGGCCTAGGATGCGTCCTTCTCCTCTTAGGCGGTGGGCTACCCGAAGGTCCTGGCTCCGGATCCTCCGTCGGGTCTGGCTCAGGCTCCTCCGTCGGGGGAAGGGGCAACCTAGTCCTTATCTCCGAGCATAAGGAATGGATGGCTGACAAAATGGCCGCTGAGGTGTCCTGCGGCGCCGGAAACAATGGGCGCGAGGGCTCTTGAGGAGCCTCGTCTGCGTCACCGTCGCCCTCGTCGGGATCCCTCCCGATGGGCTGTGTCTCCTCCACGACTTGGATGAGCTCCTCTTCAGAGGTCGTGTCCGTATCCACGACGGCCACCCCCCCCCCTTTTCCAACGAGGACTTCGTGGGGGTCTTCTTGATGGGCCTGAAAGACAACTCCCTCCGCGGTGGCAGGGAGACTCTGGTACCTGGGGGCGCCTCCACTGGTGTAGCCTCCACAGGCTGAGCCAGGGCCGCGGCGACATCCTCAATCGAGTTCCTAGCAGGGTGAATCACGGCCAACGTCCCCTTCTGTACGCCCGGGGCATTCACATTCGGGGGAGGGTCCGAGCCTCGCTCCCCCTCTGCCGGAGTCTTCGAGATCGACCGAGGCCTCTCCAGAAGCTTTGCCGGGTTCTCGGAATTCCTCTTACCCGAGCCAGAGCGTTGGCTCGTGGTCGATGGCGCCGGGGAGAGTGCCCCCTGCCTGGCAGCCTAGGAGCCGACCGTTCGGCGCTCCCGGTGCCCGCGGTGCTTAGCCTTTTGTTGGTGCCTCCGTCGCCGGAGCACCCTCACAGGACTTAGAAGACCGCTCGGACTTCTTCTCTCCTGGCGGGCTCTTACCTTCCAGCCAGTTGGCGAGACGGAGGTGGCGATCCTTCATGGTCCGCTCCGACATGTTTCCACAAAACGTGCAGTCCTTTTCCTTGTGCGTCTTGTCCTCATGGAGACAGTAGAGGCATAACGAATGCTCGTCCTCCTTGAAAACGTTCTGAAGCTGGCATCCAGGGCAGGTCCTGAATAGCTTCCCGGGCGTCGAGCTCCCTTTCTCCTGGGCCATGTCCGGGGTAGGCCTCAGAACTTCTGGAATCCTCCAAAAGCGTAACTCGACGAAATCTTCACCCTTGAGGGGCGTAGAAAACTCCGAAACAGATCCCCGTTGATTGGAAGTAGAAACGGTGGAGCTTGAGGCTCTTTTAACCGAAAAAATGAGAAAATCTCCTGAAAAAAGCGCGAAAACGCAGCAAAAGCTCGAGAGCTAAGCACGAGGACTCCCAACACTTGAACATGCGGTAAAAATCTGAGGATGGCTGCCAGGGGAGGGGCTCAGGGAGAGGGCAGTCATTGGCTGGGGGCAGTATGACCCAGAGACCAGTGATTGGTTACTACTGAGAAAAACAGATCAGAAACGAAACTGATACTGATTTTTTCTATACCGAGGATTCCCGGCCTGACGACGGGGAATATTCATGAGCATGTGAATCCATGCCAGACCCCATGCTGGAGAACATGAGGTACATCTGGGAAGGAAAACGGCCACGTATCCCAAGGAAACTCGTGCTGCGGGGTTGGGCGGTGGGGGGATTGGGAGCGCCCGACGTTGCCAGATATATCCTGGCTGCCCAGCTCTCGCATGCATTCGCCTGGCCACACCGAAGCCCTGTTGGCTGGAGCTGGAGGAGGCCTGGAGTCCAGTCCCGATAGACGCACTACCACATATGAAATGCTCCATCGACCATGCAGATAGGGGGCCTCTCTCGGCAACCGAAAATACGGTGGCGAACTGGAAGAAGGTGGCGCGGCTATGGAGAGTCCGCAGCACAACAGGCCCACTCACCCCGATCTGGAGGAATCCGGAATTTTCGCCGGGCATCAACCCCAAGGACTTCTCGAGGTGGAGGGGAGGGAGGACTGGAGAGAGTGCAAGACTTTTTCTAGGAGGGAAATCCTCTGGACTTCGAGGCCTGCAAGGCGAAATTCAAGGTCCCTGAAAACGAGAGGTTCAGATACACCCAACTTCGGCACTGGCTCTCAAACAGGAGCATGAAAAACCTTGGAAGCAGAGACCTTACAGCCCTGGAGCAAACCCTCACATCGCCTCCCCCCTAAGGGCAAGATTTCTACCCTCTACAAGATCCTAGACAGAACTGACCCGACCCGCAAGGAACCATATATGCTCAAATGGGAGATAGACATTGGGGGACCCCTCGAGCCGGAGGAATGGGAACAGATCTGGACAAGAGCAAATAGAAGGTCGAAATGTGTGTCCAATAAGGAGGGGGCATTCAAGGTATGCTACAGGTGGTACCGAACCCCAGAATATCTCAATAAATGCAAACCGGCGATCCCACCGTCGTGCTGGAGAGGTTGCCAAGTGCTAGATCAAATCAACACGATCACGGGCCTATCAATCCCATGGGACCCAGGTATCGTAATGCTCGGATACTACTTGAAATTTTTTGCCCAAATTAGGCTGTTTCTCAGTAGACCCAACTGGGCAGCAATCACAATTGCTATTATTGGGTCTCGTATTGACTACTGCTCCAGCCTTCTTCAGGGCATTGGCAAAGGGAAACTGGCAAGACTCCAGGTCATCCAAAATATTGCGGTGAGAGTGGTGGAGGGTCTCAAACGATCTGATCACGTCTCTACTGCCAGAGCGAGTCTCCATTGGCTCCCAGTGGAAAAGAGAGTGATCTTTCTGACATTCTGTATCACACACCAATGTCTCCACAGAAATGTTCCTAGCCCTCTCGCCCAGAAACTGGCTCGGATGCCAGAAAGAAGGCTTCTAAGATCGAACAATTCTAATTTCTTGCTCATCCCTAAACCAAGACTGGCCATGGTGGCACAGCACTCCTTTGACCACACAGCCCCGAGGCTTTGGAATGATTTTCCGCCTGATTTGAGGGCCTGTAGCAGCCTTCTGAAATTCAAACAGGCACTTAAGACTTTCCTCTTCTGCTAGTGATTCCTGCCCATCTCGCCCTGCTTGCGCGTCCCACTCTGTTACTATATGTGTGTCCTTGCGATCTAATGCCTATGTGCCATGTCAATGCACAATACAAATTAAATAAATAAAGGCAAGGGATGGTTGGACAGCGAAGTCTGCTTTACACCACAAGGGTGGAAATGGTATGGGGTATGTCACAGTCGGTGTAAGGGATGAAACGGTTGAGAAATTAGGAATGATGTGTCATGAGGAGGGTGAGGTAAAAGTGGGGTCCCTGAATGTTAAGGGACTGAACTCACCACAGAACGCTCTATGGTGCTGGAGTTCAAACTATTGGGGCTTGACATGCTCTTTCTTCAAGAGACCAAATTTAAGGCAGGCAAAAAATGCACACTAAGGGGAAGAGGATTGGGGATGGCATTGTGGGCATCCGGCCCCTCAAAGAAGGCAGGGGTGGGCATTTTGAGGAAATGACTGGGATTCGTGGTGCAGCAAGTAAAAATGGGCATGGGAGAGAGACTGTTAGCAGTGATTGGGAAGGAACAAGTTACTTACCTGTAACTGTTGTTCTCCAGCATGGGTCTGGCATGGATTCACATGCTCATGAATATTCCCCGTCGTCAGGCTGGGAATCCTCGGTAAAGAAAAAACCAGTATCAGTTTCGTTTCTGATCTGTCTTTCGTAGTAATAACCAATCACTGGTCTCTGCGTCATACTGACCACAGCCAATGACTGCCCTCTACCTAAGCACCGCCTCTGGCAGCCATCTTCAGATTTGGAAGCACGTGAAGTGGCAGTATGACCAAGTGAAGAGCCGCAGAGGGGTAGGCGGGAGGGTTCGCATGTGAATCCATGCCAGACCCATGCTGGAGAACAACAGTTACAGGTAAGTAACTTGTTCCTTCTCCAGCATGGGGTCTGGCATGGATTCACATGCTCATGAATAAAGAATACATAGCAGTACACACATGCACAACCACGGGAGGTGGCAAAGGCTCAACATTAAGCATCACATCAACTCAACATTAAGCATCTTACCTCCTCACCAGGCTCACCTCAGGCGAACAGGTTGCGCAGCACTGCTTGGCCGACCCTGGACTCCTCCCTGGAATCCCGGTCGACGCAGTAGAATTTCGTGAAGGTGTGCGTCGACCTCCACGTAGCAGCCCTGCATATGTCCAGCAGGGGCACACCAGATAGGAACGCCGTGGTAGCTGCGATCGCTCTGGTGGAATGGGCTCTCGGACGGCCAGGCAGCGGTCGGTTTGCCAACCGGTGGCAGTACATGATACAGCCGGAGAGCCATCTGGAGATGGAAGCCTTCGAGAGAGCCTTCCCCTGATTGACAGGTCCAAAGTTCACAAAGAGTTGTGACGTCTTCCGAAAACCTTTCGTGCGGTCCACGTAGAACTTCAGCGCTCTAGCTACATCCAGCGAGTGCAAAGTCCTCTCAGCCGGCGACGAAGGCGACGGGAAGAACACAGGTAACACCAAGGGTTCGTTGAGATGAAAGTCCGACGGTACCTTGGGCATGAAGGAGGGGTGCGTCCTGAGCACTACCCTCGTGTCGTGGAAAGTCAAGTACGGGGCCTTGCAGGAAAGGGCCTGGATCTCTCCCACTCGTCGTGCGGAGGTGATGGCCACGAGAAAAGCTGTTTTCCACGATAGAAACTTCAACGGGGCCGAGTGCAGAGGCTCGAACGGAGGTCCCATGAGTTTGGTCAGCACCACGTTGAGCTCCCACGCCGGGGCCGGAGCCTTCACCGGCGGGAACGATCTGAACAGTCCCTTCATGAACTCTTTCACCAGACGATGAGACCACAAGGACGTCCGGCCCGTGGTTCTGGTGTATCGGGAGATCGCAGCAAGATGAATCTTGATGGACGCGTGTGCCAGACCAGCTTTGGCCAGCGTCAGCAGGTACGGCAGCACTTGGGGAGCCGTAATCCGTAGAGGGTTAACCTTCTGTGCGTGGCACCAGACAGAGAACCTCTTCCATTTGTGTCCGTAGCATTTAAGAGTCGAGGACGCCCTGGCCTTTGCAAGAACCTCTCTGCAATCGGCCGGTATGTCGTATCCTCCAAACTCTAGCGCTGCAGGAGCCAGGCCTGCAAGTTCAGCGACTTCGGGTCGTGGTGGAGGATGGCGCCTCCTTCCCTGGAGAGTAGATCCGCGTCCGCCGGCAGCTTGATTGGCGGGGACGCCGACAAGTCCAGAAGGTCCGGGAACCATATCTGCCTCGGCCACGCAGGTGCGACGAGGATCATCCTGCACCGTGACCTCTTGAGCTGGTTGACGAGCCGGATTAGCAGAGGCAAGGGAGGGAACGCGTAGAGGAACAGGCCCTCCCAGGGGAACGAGAAAGCATCGCCCATGCTCCTCGTCTGGGGAAACCTGCTGGCGAACCTCCGGCACTTGGTGTTCGTCGCCGTCGCGAACAGGTCGATCTGGGGTGTGCCCCACCGTCGGAAGAGGCGATCCACCAGATCCTGCCGTAGTTCCCACTCGTGGCACGAGCGCAGCTCCCTGCTGAGTGAGTCGGCGATGGTGTTTTTTATCCCTGCCAGATGAAACGGCACCAGAAGAATCCCTTGGGCAACGGCCCAATGCCACAGGTCCTGCGCCTCCTTGGACAGCGCTGGGGACCTGGTTCCGCCCTGTTTCCTGATGTAAAACATGGTGGTGGTGTTGTCGGTGAAGATCCTCACCACCTTGCCCTTGAGGGACGGAAGGAAGGACCTGAGGGCCCAAAACACTGCACGGAGCTCCAGGACGTTGATATGCAGGGACTTCTCCGTCGGGAGCCAGAGTCCCCTTGCGTGCAGATTTTCGGTGTGCGCTCCCCACCCTTCTAGGGAGGCATCCGTGGTCACAGTCACCTGGTGGGCTGGGGTCTGGAAGTCCATGCCCGCCGTCAGATGCGCGCGGGTGCCCCACCACCGTATCGCTCGTCGGAAACTCTCGTCGAGCTTGATCCTTTCCTCGAAGCTGCCCGTCGTCTGGATCCAGCGCGCATCTAGGAACTCTTGCAACGGGCGCATCCGGAGCCTGCACATGGGAATGAGGTAGATGCAGGAAGACATCATCCCGAGGAGGGACTTGATGGACCTCACCTTGGCCGCGTCGGCCACCAACATCCGTTGCACCTTGCCCAAGATGGTCCTGGTCCTCTCCTCCGACGGGGAGGCCAGAAGGGACACTGTGTCGAGCCTCGCTCCCAGAAACAGTGCGACTTGCGCGGGCACCAGGTGGGATTTGGCGTAGTTCACGGAGAATCCCAGGTCCGTGAGGAGTTGGACGGTCCTTGCCGTGTGGACCACGGCGAGCTCCCTCGTCTTGGCGCGGATGAGCCAGTCGTCCAGGTAGGGGTAGACGTGAATCCCCTCGCGGCGCAGCTGCGCCGCCACCGGTGCGAGGCACTTGGTGAAAACCCTGGGTGCCGACCGCAGTCCGAAGGGAAGGGCTTTGAACTGGTAATGACGCCCTTGGACCACGAATCTGAGGAATTTTCGGTGCCCCTTTAGGATGGGAATGTGGAAGTAGGCATCCTCCAAATCCAACGACGATAGGAAGTCTCCTTCCTCCAGCTGACCCAGGACGTGCTGGAGGGTGACCATCCGGAACTTCTGCGCCTTGATGAACTTGTTCAGGCGTCGCAGGTCCAGGATGGGGCGCCATCCTCCCGTCTTCTTCTTCACGAGAAGTTGAGGGACGTGAAGTTCTTTCCTGGCCACGGGGGGGACGCGCGGGCACCTTCTTTGAAACTCGAGCGCGTGGCCCCGGGCCAGGGCGTCCAGCACCCAACGGTCGGTGGAGATGGACTCCCACACGCTGACGAAGCCCGCCAGCCGGCCTCCCACCGGGGTGCTTCGGTGGGGGCCCGACCCCACGGCCGGTTCAATCCTGCTTGGACGCGGCCTTGCCGCCTTGGCCTCCTTGGCGACGACGGCGGGGGCCGCCAGACTTGCCTCGTCCTCTGTAGGCCTCTTGCGACGACGAGCGGGCCGCTTGACGGTAGGAAGCGAAACCGCCGCCGGAACCTTTGGAGGCGCCCTTGCCTCCGCCGCTCCGAAAGGGCGTCCGCCGTTGCTGCAGCACTCCAAGGGCCCGGGCCGTCTCAGTATCCGCCTTGATGGCCTGAAGGGAATCGTCCACTGTCTTCCCAAACAGGTTGTTCCCGTCGAAGGGCATGTCCAGGACCCTGTTCTGGACGTCCTGCCGAAAGTCCGTAGCCTTGAGCCATCCGCGACGTCGAAGGCAAACGCCGTTGCCCATCTGGCGGAACCCAGTGTCGGCGATGTCCGTCGCCACGGTGATGGCGTGGTCCGAGGCCACCTCACCTTCCTGCAGGATCTCAAGGGCCTCCGCCCTCTTGTCGTCCGGCAGAAAATCCAGCAGGGGAGCTATCTTGTACCAGAGTTCCCTGTCGTAGCGGGCCACGATAGCCAAGGCGTTGGCCGCTTTAATCGTCGTCGCCGCCGACGAGATGACTCTGCGTCCCATGGCATCCAATTTCTTTCCCTCGCCGTCCGGCGGGGAAGTCGACGTGGAGGCCGCACCCCCCCCCGCTTTCTTCCTGGCTGCCGCGGAGACGACGGAGTCCGGGGTAGGCTGCGCCCGGAGGCATAGGGGGGCCGAGTCCGGGACCCGGTACTTTTTCTCGTACCGGTCTCTTTTCGCTGGCGTCGTGGAAGGGTTCTTGAGGAGGGAAAGGCCCTCATCCCAAATGTCGTCCAACAGAGGCACTGCGAGGACCGTCTTCCTCTTGGTCTCGCGCCGTTGGTAAAGGAAGCCTTCCTTTTTCTTCTCCTCAGGGCAGAGTTGGAAAAGCTCGGATGCCCTGGCGATCATTGAGTGGAACGATCCAATCTCGTCGGGCGGAGAAGCCCTGGGGGGAGGCGACGACGGAAAATCCTCGTCGTATGCCTCGTCGTCCGTACCCGTCGCTGCCGTGTCAGTCCCCGTATCATCCCCTCGGGTGGACGGGGAGGAGGGCTGGACGGGGCGCGACGGTTGAAAAGGAGGCGGTGGATGGATCCTTCTTTTCTTGGTAGGGGGAACACCAGAAGGTCCCGGTTCTGGATCCCCCGACGGGAGAGGTTCCTCCGTCGGTAACGGTAGTCTCGTCCTTATCTCGGAGCATAAGGACTGTATAGCCAACAAAATGGCCGCTGAGTTGTCTTGCGGCGCTGGCAGAGGGGAATCCGACGGGCGAGCAGGGGCCCCGTCGGTATCCTCGACGATGTCGTCGTCGTCACCTGCGTCGGGGCCCATTCCGACGGGCTGGTCTTGTTCCACGCCTAGGCCGTGGCTTAAGACCTCGATCAGTTCCTCTTCTGAGGTTGAGGCCGAATCTACGACGACGCCCTGCCCCCCCTTCTTCCCCACGGAGGGTTTCACGGGGGTCCTATCGTTGGGCACGAAAGAAGACTCCCTCCGAGGAGGCAGGGAGATTCTGGGCCCCGAGGCCGCCACCACTGGTGCAGCCTCCACAGGCTGGGCCAGGGCCGCCGCGACCGTTTCGATAGAGGGCTTGGTCGAATGGATCAAGGCCTTCACCACCTTAGGTGCGCTCACCGCCTTATCCTTGAGGGAGGGGGCACTGCCACGCTCCTCCTCTGCCTTAGAGCTCGACCGGGGTCTCTCCAGGAGCTTCGCCGGGTGCTCGGCCTTCCTCTTACCCGACCCAGAGCGTTGGCTCGTGGTTGATGGTGCCGGGGAGGGTGCGCCCTGCCTGGCGCCCGTAGAGCCCGACCGTTCGGCGCTCCCGGTGCCAGCGGACTCGCGGTGCTTGGCCTTATGTTGGGCCCCCGTCGCCGGGGCGCCCTCAAAGGTCTTAGAAGACCGCTCAGATTTCTTCTTCTTCTCGCCAGACGGGCTCTTACCCTCCAGCCAGCTGGCGAGACGTTGATGGCGGTCCTTCATGGTCCGTTCCGACATGTTGCCGCAAAACGCACAGTCCTTCTCCACGTGCGTCTTGTCCCCATGAAGGCAGTAAAGGCAGAAAGAGTGTTCGTCCTCCTTGAAGACGTTCTGCAGCTGGCATCCAGGGCAGGCCCTGAACAGCTTTCCGGGCGTCGAGCTTCCCTTCTCCTGGGCCATCTCCGAGACCGGGCCTGAGAAGCTTCTGGAGTCCTCCGAAGTGTAGCTCGACGAAATCTTCACCCTTGAGGGGCACAGATGAATCCGACACGGGTCCCCGTTGATCGGATGTAGGATCGGTGGAGCTTGAGGCTCTTTTGACCGAAAATCGAAGTTTTTGTGAAAAAGCGCGAAAAAATAGCACTAACGCTCGAGAGCAATAGCACGAGGATCCCAACACATGAACGTGCGGTAAAAATCTGAAGATGGCTGCCAGAGGCGGTGCTTAGGTAGAGGGCAGTCATTGGCTGTGGTCAGTATGACGCAGAGACCAGTGATTGGTTATTACTACGAAAGACAGATCAGAAACGAAACTGATACTGGTTTTTTCTTTACCGAGGATTCCCAGCCTGACGACGGGGAATATTCATGAGCATGTGAATCCATGCCAGACCCCATGCTGGAGAACATAGGCACCACAGCAGTCACGCTCTACTCTCTATATGCCCCCAACCAGCAGAAGATCCCGTACTGTGAGGCGCCACTGGCCTCAATGAGCTCATGGAAAACAAATCAACTCATCTGTGGTGGCGACCTTAACCAGATCATCAACCCGCTAGCAGACTGGTCTTCACATATGCCAGGAGCGACGCCCACCCCACCCCCCCCCCCAACCACCCAAGAGGGGAACGCACTGAAAGCACTCCTAGCAGAACACTTCCTGATTGACACATGGAGAACACTACACCCTCAAACTCAGGCGTTCACGTTCTTCACCCCACCACACTTGACTACATTCTATTATAAGCATCACAGGAACATACCATGACCGAGGCGGGCATCCAAGTCGTGGCGTGGTCAGACCAGGACATGTGCAGGATCACCCTCGAGACGAGATGGGGCCTAGGACACCATTCGGCGCGCAATGGGTATGCAATGAAAGACCATTGCGCAATTACGATACGTGAAACAAAAATACTACAATAGAGGGGACAAGGCACATATGATTTTGGCTGCTCGCCTTAGAGGTCAAAGGGAGGAACAGGCGGTTTACAAAATAAGGGACGAAAGGGATTACGGTACACAACCAACCTGAAGACATTGTCCAGTGCTTTGGGGACTACTATGCACGATTATACACGACAGAGGCCACGGGGACATAGAGGGAGGCCAGGGAATTCCTCGAAAGCTTGATCAGCCCTACACTTAATGCAGTTGACAGGGCAGCACTCAAGCTCCTGGTTAATACCGAAGAAATCATGAGGGTAATCGCCAGGCTGAAACAGAGCTCAGTCCCGGGGCAAGATGGATATACTCCGGCCTTCCAACAACAGCATGGCACCCTGTTAGCCCTGTTCCTGGCAACGTTATTTAACAGCATGTTAGACGGCAGAGGGTTGGCGGGGGGGGGGGCTCCAGACTCTTTCAGGCAAGCACAGATCATATTGCTACCAAAAGAGGGAAGAGACAAGATGGGCTGTGGTTCATATAGGCCAATATCACTATTAAACGTGAACGCAAAGATCTATGCAGGCGTGTTGACCGAGAGGTTGAGTCAGGTCCTCCCTAAACTAATTCACAACGACCAGGTGGTATTTATCAGGAGCAGGCAGGGTGCAGACAACGTACTCAAGATGCTTGACATTATAGCGGGAATGCCGAGAGTCCAAGGACCCCATCTTATTATCGGGAGATGCAGAGAAAGCCTTCGATAGGGTAGAGTGGCAGTTCATGGAACAGACCCTACGGAGAGCAGGCATCGGGCCCAGGTGGCTCGCCGGAGCACTGGCCCTATACCAAAACACCAGGGCCAAAGTGGTAGAGAATGGATCGACATCCGCAGAGTTTTGGCTGTCCTGGGGACTGTTCAGGAGAATTCTCATTCTATGGCTAATTTCCCTTACCTAGTGAGTCTCTCAGCAGCTTTGCTGGATTTCTGGAGTTTATTTTTTCCACTTGGTAAGAGTGTGAGCTTTTCCCCCACTCTTACCTGTGTTTTGCCATGTGTATTTTCCCTATTTTTGTGATTGTGGACTCTGGAGGACACCACTTCAGTAGCCCCACTCTTGTGTGTGTTACACAGGCCCTTCAGTGCCGTGACACGGGGTTGTCTTTCAGACTTCCCACCGACTCCATTTTCTGGGGCTGACCACCGTCCCCCAGAAAGGTAAAGTTGCCATTAACTTTACATAGTCATTTAACCACAGATCCAGTACACCCCATCTTACATGGAGTATTGGAAGGGGTTAATTCTTAGCCCTTTTTATCTGTGCCTCTTGGAGCATTGTTTCGCTCCCTTAACATTAAGACTTGGCTGGTGGCAGTGGTATGTACCCTAATTTTCCTACCGCGATTATATCACATAACGTGGTATTGTTTTAGGCTATTTTAGTAGTCTCAAACTTTAAACCCGCTAACCCAAATGCTTTTTATTTCGGCTCCGGTTGGGTTTAATTGCCATTTCTTTTTGTTAACATCCTTCCTCGGTCTTTCTTTGCACGGCAAACCATGTTTGCCTCCTTTGTTCGTCGACCTTTGGCAGGCTTCTGACCAGAAGCTCTCCTTTGGCGTCTGGGTGTCTAGGTGGGCTGAATGTGAGGGAGGGGTGTAGTCAACCCCTGCACAGGGTCTCCTTGGAGACCCAAGTCGCACTTTGTGTTGATTGGCTAAGGTGGTTGTCCGGGCTGGACAACCCCCCTGCTGAGTGATTGACAGCCAGGCTGTGTGAATGGGGGAGTTTGGCATAAAAGGCAGGACTCTTGGGCTAGAAGGCAGAGACGCGACTGGAACTGCAAAGAACCGAAGAGAAGCGGAGAAGAAGACGGCTGCTGCAACCCAGAGTCCCGGTGAAGCCCTGCTGCAGTCCTGAGCTATCTACCCTTCAACGACAAGAGAAGATCCAGTCCGTAGTCTTCTTCCCTTGAGCCTGGTGGGATCAACCAGCTTGTCTTTTCTTCAGACAGAGAAACCTCTCCTGGGTTCAAATCACTGCTGTGCCGTAGTGGTCCGGATAGCCATCAGAAGAGCCCACTCCTGATTTAAAGGAGCGTACCTTTTATTCATCGTTGTCTTTTTCGCTGCTGCTGGCCTCATCCCTGGGTAGTGCAGATCGCTCCAGACGTCGTCCTTCTTGTCCCCACGACTGAAGCCGCAGGAACCGTGAGTCTGCAGGAACTACCAGGAACAACTGCCGTGGCACCAGCTTTTCTCCAAAGGAATAAGGTACTGTGAACATTCGGTCGTTCTCTCCGTCTGACCGTCCGGAATCGGTGTGAACCCTTTTCCGCCACGAAGATATGTTCTTTCTTCCTTCCCTCTTATAACTTTTCCTTCCATCTGACAATATTCAAGTACTCTTGGCATCTTGAATCTCGAACTGTTCAACGTGTGATCCTCGGCAACTGAGCATCTGCTCCATTGACACTGGTGCAGGCCTATTGACTTTAATCCGTGTCCTGTGATTCCCTTGCCTTGAAGAGTATTGCCTGTGATTTTATCAATTTTTCCCTTGTTTGAAATTCTTAAGTACAAAGTGTGTTTTAACTTTGTGAGCATTTCTATCCGCAGGCACGCGTTAGTATCGCAACACCGGTCTGTCAAATCCTAATGTACTTACCTTGAATTTGCTGGAACAAGTGGAATTGGTTGTGTGTAGTGTATTTTACATATGATTTTGAATTTATAGAAGTGAAGTGTTTTGTGAACAGATGGTTTAAAATAAATGCACTTATATTTTATACCTGAAACCTTGAGTCAGTGTTTGCTTGAGTCACAGTAATTGTGGTCCTTTGTGTAATCTCTACTACTGCTCATTTACTCTTGAGATAAGTCTGGCTGCTCCGCTACTGCTACCACTTTAACAGTGTAGTACAGGCTTGTACCAAAGGTGAACCTGTATTACCACTTGTACTCTTAATTGTGTGTAGTGGTCCCTAAGGGCACTGCACAGGATTCTGCCTAACAGGGACCCGCCAGGGGTGCCCGTTATCAGCACTCATTTTTGCCATAACGTTAAAGCCCTTGGAGGCATCGATCCGCGCCAATGCACAGATCAGGGGGATCCGAATAGGACCGACGTAATTCAAACTAACCCTTAATGCAGACAGTATCCTGGTATACATTACGCACCCGGGCACGTCAGTCCCCGCATTCCTAGAGGCAATATCACATGGAGTTCCCCCGGGTTCAAAGTTAACCTTTTGAAGACATTAGTGTTGCCATTAACAAACTTGCCCCCCCCCATACGGTAGGGTCGCGCAAGGCACAGGGCTTAAAGATACATACCACCAGCATAAAATACCTATTTATCACACCAAGGCACGATGACATGTTTCGGGCCAACTACCCCCCCGTTATGGGAAAGCATAAAGCAAGACCTCCAGAAATGGTCAAAGATGACACTATCCTGGGCAGGCCGCTGCTTGACAATTAAAATGGACATCCTACCTAGACTACTGTTCTTGTTCGAGGCGCTCCCCCTCATTGTGTCGATAACCTTCGATAAGAAGAACTGCATTGACATTCCTGTGGGCAAGTAAGGGGCCCAGAATCACGTATAACACTTTGATCCTACCGAAAGGGGAAGGAAGGGTGGGATTCCCAGGTGGGATTCCCAGACTTTTACGAATACTACTGCGCCGCCCAACTCAGGATCCTGGTGGATCTCCTGCATGAAAACAAACAAAGATTCCAACCCTACTGCGAGGCAGGCCTCGTCAAATCGGCCCAAATGTGGAAGGAGGGCACACTTTTTTTTTTAGGTTAGTCAGGGCTGGTTAGTCAGGACTTGAAGCATAGGCTACGCCCCTTCTTTATAACATTTAACATTCTGTTAGCTTTGGAAATATCTTGAAACGGAATCTTGAATCTTGGAATTGTGCATTTTGTCACTACGTGACTTGCTACTTTTGTTGTTGCTAGCGTGTAACATCTTGTACTTAGATTTGACAATATTACTTAAATTACGTGTTGGAAGTGAATTTGTGCAACTGAGCATTCCAGCAAGCTCAGCACCATTCTACAACAGAGCGCTTTGTAACGCCCATACTTGTTTGGATTGTGTGGATTGTGTGCTAAAGTGTGCTTGACTGCTGCACTATCCGTTTACTTACCTGCAATTTCCTTGAACTACAAGTCCCAGCAGCACTAGCGCTGCTGAAAAAGAAACGTCAGGCGCTTCAGCGCCGGCACTTCTGAGAAGGTGCCGGTCTACGCCGGTCCATGGCGGACATTGGCCGTCGGCCCGACACTCTGCTCCGCAATCAGTAAACAAAAGGTAAAAGATGGGATTCCCAAATTTATTGCACTTACTCAGTGATGCAAAGCGCCTAGAGAATGAACAACTTGTCAAGCGCTACATCAACTCTAGGGAAGTGCCGCACCCTGATGCTACACCACCCTTAAGTCGTAGTGGGACTGCGATCTTAGAACAACCGAAGACTCCCTCTAAACCAGAGGTCCTTAAAATAGCATTACGTAATACGAGGTCTCTTAACAAACATGTCCAAAATGTTCACGATTATATCCTTGAAGAGAAACTAGATATCCTCTTCCTTACTGAGACCTGGCTACAAGAACCTACCGGTCCGACCATTAGCACAGCTGTCCCCCCTAATTTTAGCTTCTACTTTGAAAACAGAGCACTAGGAAAGGGAGGCGGAGTCGCCATAATAGTCAGACAAGACATACATCTTTTCACCTCTCCCATTCAATGCCCGGGGTGCGAAGTTCTCCATCTCAAATTCACCCCCTCTCAAAACAATTGTATCAATTTCATTGTAATCTACAGACCCCCATCACTTACATCGGACTTCAATGACGACCTCTGCCATATTCTTAACAATCTCAAAGGAAAGAACTCAGGCACACTCCTCCTGGGCGACCTAAATAGATGGAGGGGAAACCCCATCGACAAAGAGGCTATTAGCCTAGAAAAAAACCTCTCCAACATCAGTTACTCGATCTCCAATAATGGTCCTACCATCAATTCAAACAACCAACTTGATTGGATTATTACCAACAATGTAGACCTCACAGTTACAAACACACAGCCCTGTATCTGGAGCGATCATTACAAAATCGAAGCCACACTATCCCTGTCATTTGAAAAAACTCACCTCGACAACACACCCAAAACAATTCAGAGCAGAAACCTCAAGAGAATCACGCCAGATATTCTCTCGCAGGGGATCTCATACATCATGGATAACACCACAGATGATGATCCCTGTGACATTATTATTACCACCTATAATAACCACTTCCAAGAGCTTCTAGATAAGAATGCCCCACTGAAAAACAAACAAGTGCGCCCCAACCCCAACCACCAAAGTTGGTACACCGCGGAAATAGGCACCCTTAAGATAGCCAAAGGGAAACTCGAAAGATAGTGGCTTAAAACCCCCACAGAACTTAATAAAGACAAATGGAAGGAATCTGACATCCTGTATAGAAATAAAGTAATTGAAACAAAGAAAAAATATTATAATGAGCAAATTACAGGCGCATCCAACTCCACAGGAAAGCTGTTCCAAATTCTAAAAACCTTTGAAAAGCCGCCTACTCTCACATCTCCCTTCCAGCCAACCATGTTGGATTGTGAAAAAGTCCAAACTGCACTTGCACAAAAATTTTTAAAAGCTAGAGATACCATCTTAAATTGCAATGTCATTGACACCACACTGACTTTTAACAAGGCTGACCCCGAAATTAAAGTATCCAAATTTCAATTCACACCAATAACACCAGAAATCATCTCAGACACTCTCTCCAACATGAATTGCACTTCATGCCCTGAAAATATACTGCCCCCCAAATTCATCCTAGACAATGCAGGCATTTTTTCACTTTTTCTTTGCCGTATGGCAAACTCGTCTTTTAGAGACCGGACTGTTCCCACCAGTCTAAAAACAGTAACAGTTACACCATTGGTTAAAAAGCCTGGCCTTGACCAGCAAAACCCGGCCAATCTTCGACCTATGACGAATTGCAACTTCTTGTTGAAGATTCTTGATAAAATAGCCACGCACCAACTCCAAGAATACGTGGACAAGCACGACTTGCTACACCCCCCAGCAATCAGGATTTAGAAGTGCACACAGCACGGAATCAGCATTACTCGACCTTCAGTCTAAAATGCTGGAAATCCTTGATAAAGGAAAGGCCGGCCTGCTCATCCTATTGGACCTTTCGGCAGCATTCAATTTATTAGATCATGGGAAGCTCCGTGAGGCCCTGGGAAAAGCAGGAAACTGTGCCGAGGAAGCCATCGATTGGATATCCTCCTTTCTGGAGGACAGAAAATCTAAAATCACCTGGGGTGGATATTCCTCTAGTACGAACCCTGTGGACTGCGGTGTCCCACAAGGCGCCAGCTTCTTCCCTCTTCTATTTAATCTATATATTCGCTGCCTCTGCGCCCTTCTCTCACAGTTGGGAATTTACTTTACCAACTTCGCAGATGATACACAACTGATTATAGAACTCAGTGGAGACCACACTACAGACAACAACAGGCTGTAAGCTATCTATAATACCATAGAAATCTGGATGAAGGCCCACTGGATGTGTCTGAATGGTTCAAAAACAGAACTTATGACATTTGGATCTACAAAAGCCTTATCCAATCTAGGCCCAGTTTATTCGTCATTCAATATCAAGGACTCCAACATTGCGGTCTCAAGTAAAGTGAAAACACTTGGCATCTACCTGCAATCCTCACTAGGAGCAGATGCACAGGTCTCATACCTTAAAAAGAACTGCCAATACTACCAGAGATTATTACGCCGCATTAGGCCATATCTCAACGCCAAAAATAGCGCCACCATTGCTAGAGCCACGATTCTGTCCCGACTGGATTATGGGAATGCGTTGATGCTTGGTTCAAGTAACTCCTGCATTAAACAATGCCAGATAATCCAGAACAATGCTGTTAGATCTATCACTGGGAAATCCAAGCGCGAGCACATCACCCACGACCGAATAGGCCTCCACTGGCTCGCCATAGAGGAGCGTATTAAATTCAAATCGCTGACACTTGTCCACCGCTGTCTATTTGGTACGGCCCCATCATACCTTAAAAAGGAATTTCACTGGTATGAACCAAGCCGTTGCCTAAGATCAGCCAAAAAAGGGCTACTTAAAGTTAGCCATACCAGAGCCAAAGCTACTGGACTCGGGAGAGCTTTTCCAACCAAAGCCATTGCACTCTGGAACGAGCTTCCAGATAACCTCAGACTGGAAAGCAGTTACTCCCTATTTAGGAAGCAGCTGAAAACGTTACTTTTTCGGTAATTCGTTGATTATTCAGCTGGATTCCCTTGAGTCCTCCTCTTTTCTTTTTATGTAGTCCTGTGACCTCTTTTTTTTTTGTGTTCTTGTCGCGCCCTGATGCTTGCGAGCTTCGGCGCGTTATAAATACATAAATAAAATAAATAAATAAAACTCATCCATAAGTCAGAATTAGAGGCCGCCATCGGGGTCCCGGTATCCCTCCCCTGATATTCCTGCAATTGAAGGCAGCCCTCACAGACCGGTGCTGCTGACCAGGTTCGAACAAGTGCTTTATACATTTGCAGACTCAAAAGGCCTCATATCGGCTCTGTACAAAGCCCTCCTGATCAGAGGTCACATCCCTTCTCCGAATACCCCAAAAGAGTGGTCCGCGGAGCTGCAACTCCAAGAGAACACAACAGCCTGGCAGTCTATCTACAAGGCGACATGGTCCTCCACCAGTGCAATGCAAAATAAAATGCACAATGCAAGGCTCCTTTTTCGATGGCACCTAACCCTGAAAAGACTCTGAGAAGATGTACCCAAACGTTAGCCCCCTATGCTGGAGGAACTGTGGAGAAATCGGCACATATGGTGGGCATACCCGCTAACACAAACATTCTGGAAAAAGGTCTTGGCATCGATAAGGGACATAGATGGTATCACCAGAGAGCTGTCACCATTACTGGTACTGTTTAGCATAGAGTCAATCGACGGGCAACACACTCTTCTACCTCACGTGCAAAGAAATATTTACTAGCGGCCAGAGTATGTGTCACGCTTTATTGGAAAAGGGCCCACCCACCAACGCAGCAGGAATGGTTGACAAAAGCGCGCAAAATATATGACATGGAAAGCCTCACGGCCATCTTGGAATACTACCACCGGCACATGGAGAGAGACATATCACAAGGGTTGACATTCACACCGCCCACAACCCCAGCACACTACCCAGCTCCAGGACGTACCCCCAACACATCCAGCCCGTCAGGCCCGTGACAACCACCACCTGATCCAAACGAGATAGTCCAGTGCTTGGCACAGCACACACCTGTCCCATCGGGAGGGAGGGAGGGAGAGGGCCAGGGGAAAGGGTAAGGTAGGGTATGTTGAACTTAAGCTACTACATGTTGCATGATTGAATGTACACCACGGTTCCCATGTTATCAAGGATTTATCGTTTCAAGGGACTTTATCCCAAGTGATATGTGTAAAATACTGGGCTGTACCGCAGTCCCTAAGAAATACCCAATAAAAAGTTTTTTTTTTTAAAAGAGTGATGGAAAAATACCTGAACACGCAATCAGGTAATATGCAAACAATGTCAACAGAATTTATAGAGCAATGCACATGGTTGGCACTCACTGAAAGGAGAAATTAGCTTACCATAATGGTTTTTCTATGGATTCGTCTCCCGCAGATTCCTCTTCTTGCTAGATATCCTTGTCCAGCTCAGCTGCTTGGAATATTTTTACCACAGGGGGCGTAGTGGACCTCGACTCGGCCGTCGATAGTCGATCTGTGTTGCCAAGTGGTCGATCGCCGGCTCCGGAAGCGACGCCATACATATACCACGTCACTATGCCCCAAGCCTCAGTTCCTCCTGACTTTTCCCGGGCTCAAACGCTGCACAGAAAAACGGAAGGTGGCTAACCAGCCTTCAATTTAGCAACTATGGAATAGAAACCAACAGGTTAAAAAAAGGTTAAAAAAATACCAATTAGAAAAACATCTATTTATTTTTTATTTAAGTAATTGAGATGAGCACCCGAAAGCCATCACCAAAGTTCTACACGAAATCAGAAGCGAAAAGCCACAACACTTTCTTAGCAGGGACAGCTGGGAGGAGTGATGAGTGATCTGCAGGAGAAGAATCCATAGAAAGAGCATTACGGTAAGGTAATTTCTCCTTCAATGGATTGCTTTTCTCCCGCAGATTCCTCATCTTGATAGACTCCCCAAGCAGTCAGCCAAAGGAGGAGGGCAGAAAGGATTACACACGCAAGTTCTGCAGAATTGCTCTGCCAAAATGTGCATCAGCCCCACGTGCAACATCCAACGCATAATGCTTTGTGAAAGTATGTAAAGAGGACCACGTGGCAGCATAGCAAATGTCCCGAACAGGGACCCCCCCACCCCCTCTGAAGGACAGAGGAAGCAGAGACTGCCCTGGTGGAATGGGCCCCAATACTTATTTTCCCACCGACTGATAGCACTCCGAGATGCATAAAATGATCCAGCGCGAGATGGTCTGTTTAGTAATCGCAAGACCTTTGTATGAAAGAGAATGGGCGACAAACAACTGGTCCGTCTTCCTGAACTCTGCTGCACGGGCAACATAAAAGCTGAGGGCTCTTTTTGGATCGAGACGGTGAAAGCGCTCTTCCTCCTTAGAAGGGTGGGGAGGAGGGTAGAACACCGGCAAGTCAATAGAGTGCAAAAGGGGAAATTCCAAAACAAACTTTCGGAAGGAACCCATGTCTGACCTTAAGAGATACCTTTTCTGAGAAGAAACATAAAAAGGGAGGCTGGCAGTGTTAGGGAGAATTCTCATTTGTGGCTAATTTCCCATACCTAGTGAGTCCCTCAGCAGCTTTGCTGGATTTCTGGGGTTTATTTTTTTCCACCTGGTAAGAGTGTGAACCTTTTACCCACTCTTACATGTGTTTTGCCGTGTGTATTTCTACTGTTTGTGTGATCTTGGGCTCTGGAGCCACACCACTCCATGAGCCCAACTTTTTGTGTGTGTTACACAGCACCTTCAGTGCAGTGACACAGGGTTGTCTCAGACTTCCCACCGACTCCATTTTTCTGGGGCTGACTACTGTCCCCCAGAAACAGGTAAAGTTGCCATTAACTTTATGTAGTCATTTAACCTACAGACCCAGTACACCCCATCTTACATGGAGTATTGGAAAGGGTTAACTCTGATCCCTTTTTGTCTGTACCTCCTGGAGCCTTGTTTCGCTCCCTTAACATTAAGACTTGGCTGGTGGCAGTGGTATCTACCCTAACTTTTCTACCGTGGTTATCTTACATAACGTGGTAATGTTTTAGGATAATATAGTAACCTCAGATATGAAACCCGCTTGACCATATTGGTTTTATTTTGGCTCCGGTTGGGTTTCGTCACCATTCCTTTTTGTTAAAGTCCTTCTTGTGTTTTACTTTGCGCGGCAAACCCGGTTTGCCTTGTTTGTTCGCCGTACTTGCTTCGCGCAAGTCAGACCTCTGTGGAGTCCCACGTGTTTCCTCTTCTCAGAAATGCATGGGGCTCCCAGTTTTCCTTGGTGGCTTGGACACCCTAGGACCAAATCTGTATGGTGTGCACATGAGCCAAATTCCTGAAATTCTGCTGTGCGCAAAGACCTTTGCGCCAAGGCAGGTGCACCCACGCATGTGAGGTACCGTTTTCGTCGGGACACCTGTGGGAACGCGGGAAGGTAGGCCATGTGTTTGCGGCGTGTTTCCGTGGGTGAGTGAAATGTGCGGAAATTGTTTTTTTTCGCCACATTTCGGACTTTGCCTAGGGTTCTGGGTAATCAATTATGGGCCGATTTGCGCAAGTCTGACTTCTGCGGATTCCCACGGGTGTCCTCTTTTCGAAAATGCATGGGGTCCCCTGTTTTCTTTGGTGGCTTCAACACCCTGGGCCCAAATCTGTAGGTTGTGCGCATGAGCAGAATTCCTGAAAATATGCTGTGCCGTAAGACTTGGGGTTACACGTGTTTTCGGGTTTTTCCCTTTGCGCCCAGGTAGTTGCACCCACATATGTGGGGTACTGTTTTCGTCGGGACACTTGTAGGAACGCGGGAAGGGACATTTGTTGTGCTTGCATGGTTTTTATAACGTTTCGACCCATTTGCTGCTGCTCTTTGTCACACAAACCCTCTCATTTCCCAAATGTCACCTAGAGTTAGTTGCAGCTTTAGACCCTATACACTTTTGTAACCTGCACAAGTCACATAACCTTCAAGAAGTCTGCCTGTGCTCTTTCAAAAAATGTATGCTTGCCCTTCCTCACCGCATTTGTTTTCCTTATTTACACATGCTAAGTACGTCTGTTCAGGCCATAAGCATAAAACTCCTGTGTACCATGCCTCTGTTTTTTGGATTGTAGTATTGCTTGTTTTGACAAATTAGAAAAAATGTTCGTTTCCTAACTGCAAGAGTCGGGGCAAATGTAGCGGAGCAATGTTTTTCTCAAAAATTCATAGAAGCTATTGCCGTACCAGGCCAACCATGTCCACCATATACGTTTTTGTCGGTCATTTTCCTGCTTTTTCCCCAAACTATGGAATTTTTCCCTACATAGTTGTTGCCTGACCTGCGCAAATCACCCTTTCCTAAACTTGGAATTTTGTCTACTTTTCAGAAATGTATGCCTTTCTGTCCTCCCATTCAGCTTTCCTACCCTTTTCTTCCATTCCGTCCACGCATGTCCTATTGGAAATAAAGGCCAAAATCACCTAACTCTCACAAAACGGTTGATAACCATATCCACTCTACCTCTTCTTGAAAGCCAGGAATATGGGGAATTCAGCACAGAAAACCATTTGTTCCTAGCTCTTACAAGGAATAAACCACAGGCTTCTTTATACATCATTGTATTGGCATTTTTTGAAAAACCCCAAAATATTCTCCCTTTTTGGTTATTTTTTCTCACCCCCCTACAGCGAACTAAGATTCCTCTGTGCCGTTACGAGCGCCTACATGTGGGAAAGAAAAGGAGCCAAATTTGGCCGAGATATCTCATGTAACAAAAATGTTACAAGGCATTGAATGGACACATACTGAATGCACCAAAAAAGGCCTTGTACCACTCTCAATGATTGGTCGTTTCCCTAGAGGGCTTAATCCGATTTCCGCCTCTGCTTCTTCTTCCGTGAGGAAGTGGATGAGGAATGGCTTCTGGAGTGGGACCTCTTTTTGTTTTCTTGCAGTGTCGACCCTCGCCGTGACGAGTGGGCTCCTCAGTCTCGGCCTCAGAGACCGCGCCAGAGACTTCGGTGACGGTCGGCCCAGGGCCAGCTTACCGGCTCTGTCTCGCAGGGACTTGGGTTGCATCTTGGCGCACAACACGCAGGCCTCTGTGTCCTGAGTGGAACCCAAACACTACAAACAGACGTTGTGCGGGTCCGTCACTGACATTTTGCCCTCGCAATCAGAGCGCTGCTTGAAACCCGACATCCGGTGCGAAGACATTGTCGAGGTAAATCGAAAAAAGTTATTGAAAACCGTTGAGTGAAACTCGAGTAGGTTCCCAAAACATCGGGTAAGCGCACGGAAATAACAAATGAGGCATGGGGCGTAGTGACGTGGTATATGTATAGCGTCTGACTTTCAGAGCCAATGATTGACCACCACACAAGTCGGATTGACGGCTGTTTCGAGGTCCACTACGCCCCCTGTGGGAATAATTGTCCGATCAGCAGAGCTGGACAAGGGTATTTATCAAGATGAGGAGTCTGCGGGAGAAAAGCAATTCATTGAAATGTCTTTCTTTTAAAAAATCTGCTCTACAAACAAGTAAAAGGTGCAAACGCAGGAGTTACTTTTGCGTCAGAGATAGCGAATTTGCCTGTGTCTGATTTTGAAAGCAAGTACATTTATGACGCACAGAATATTTTCAAAGACAATATCCTGGTTTGGCAAGATATATTGACAATTTATTTGTTACTCTGGAGAGCAGAAAGTACCATCCTTATGACTTTTCTAGAATGGGTGACCGAACAGGATGTGAATTTGAATTTCACACTGTCATACAATCGAGATGGAATCCCTTTCCTGCATATTTATGTAATCAAAATCAAAGAGGCCGGGAGATTAGTGACTTCCTTCCACAGGAAACAGACAAGAATAATCTGTTACACTTTGACAGTCAAAGAGAGCGCAGAATGCCCAGCAGTGCGTTAGGTGAGCGGTGGGGGTCACTACGGAGATACTGGTATGTACTGCTCTGCATTGCACTGCGACACGCTAATATAGCAACTTACTCGCTCCACTCTGCCTCGTTGCATCTACGAATGCTGTGTCTTGATCCCTAACTATTTGCCTGACGTATTACACGCTTACATTATTGGAACTAAACGGTGGCAGAAACTCTGAGGACTACTTAGAAGGGAACGGCACGCTCCAGTGCTCTCTTGAATTGCAATCTACAGGCATTGTTACTTTACCCTGGTCTTCTGGAATTGGTAGTATGCTTATGCGAGACACTGATATGAACTAGCAATTGTGTTGCACTGGAGCGTTTTGTCTCGTCTGGACTATTCTGCCAATGTGCTGTCTGCGCACCATGTTTGCACTGTTGATGAGATTACTCCGTAGCTTCGGTCCTGGCAACCATTTCTTATACGAGGGTCTACATGTGTGTTTGTCCCTATTTGATAAGTTTCTTGTCCAAGACAGGATAAGTGCACTGAGTTGGATTCACTTGACCTCAATAAGCGCTGCAATCTGTACTCGATCATATTCCACCTTGTTTTTTGATCGGCACCTTTATGCAGGGGGTGACTGCGGGCCTGTGAGCCTTTGAACCTCTGAAGGAAGTATCTAACAAATTGATTAATGAATATTGCCCTGCACATGGTCATACTGCCCTTTTTTCAGGAAGGTGTCTGCGGGGCACTTGGGTCTTAAAAACTCTGTAGTTAAAATATCGGACATCTGTCTTAGTGAACTTGATTTATTGGGTGCGCGAACTGGACCTCCAGCACAGAGGGTGACTGCGGGCCAGTAGGCCTTTGAACCCTGTGGGGCAGTTCGTAGCCACTTGCCTGGTGTATACTCGCTGTCAAGTGTCTGAACGTACTCTCCTACCAAAGGGTGACTGCGGGCCTCGGGCCTTTGAACCCTGGAGTGTAATTAAGAGTGTGTACATCACAGTCTCCACCCAGAGGGTGACTGCGGGTCGACAGACCTTTGAACCCTGCAGGGTTAGATTGGGTCACGTGTCTGTGCATACCCTCTTCTAAAGTGGTTGAATCTATACTCTCAAGAGCGAACGTTTGTGGGTTGTTAGGCCATTGAGGGAGGTTCTCGCACCTGTGTTTGATGTATGTATATTTGTATCTGTTAGGCTGAGTGCTTGTATCAACACTCGCAACAGAGGGTGACTAATGATTCCTAAACCTGTGAGCCCTGGAGAGTGGCTTCAAGCGCCTACTTTAAGGAGTCTAACTAACTCTGTAGGTGTATGACACTTTTGCAAACATGGTGACTCCACATTTAACTGTATAGGGATATACCACAACAAGCATTGACTAAGGTATCTCCAGAGGTATCTGCTGACTTACGGGCACAGTGTCCAAGTACTTCAGCGGAGCTGTAGTTACCATGGTAAATGGTTTGAGAAGTGGTAGGAAACTGACGGGGGCCTTAAGCCCTCACCACAAAGGTCGAAATGCTAAATGAAAGGTCACTAAATGAAGATCTTGTAAACCAAACCGTCCCACAGGACGAGGCTATACATTTTGAATGCAGCAAACTTAGTCCCATAACCTTACCACAGTCTCTGAGTTTGAATGACGAGGGTGAGGGAACTTCTGAAGGCATTGGCACTATACAACATGGTGGTAGTACACCAAGTAACCTTGAATCCTCTCCTATTAAATTTGATGTCAAGGAAATGAATGATCCTAATGCTGATGATATAGTAAATTTGGAGAAGAAGAAACGATTGAAGCTGAAGTTGGGAAAAGGATGAGATTCTCCCTGGGGCCATCTACACCGGTATCTAAACGTATATGCGGGCGGGAAGACGTGCACATTTTTAGCCTTCCTGTACAGCAACCCTGGGACCTTCAATCATTCTCAGGTGGTACTACCGAGGCTGAGTTATACAATGATAAAAGACAAAGAAACCCTAATTCGGAGTATGGAAGGAAGTTCTATGACAATTCTAACCTATCCTTAGCCAATTACAATCCATTTGTCTTTCCCCAAGAACAGCTCAACCTCTTTGAAAAAACCACAGGTATACCCTAGAGTAAGAAAGGGCAAAAGCATTCTAGTAAAAAGGAAGAGGTAGATCTTCGTGCACGTGATATCGTAGGATTTGGGGAGGATTTGCTGGTGTTATGCAGAATTCTTGACCTACTTGACAAGGGGCATGAACGCACCCAGTATGAATTGGGGAACCTCAGAGCAACGATAACAGACCTCCAATGTAAAGTGAATAAAGTGGAGGGACTGTTATTGACATGTGACGCAGTGTCTTCACTCACCATGTGTCATAAGAAGGGAGTACATATAAAAATTTGCACCACTCAAACCCCAGGAGAAGAGCGAATGGTGAATGCTGCAGCCAAATCCTTTGCTGAAATGGCAGCTTTACCGGCTGCCAAGCCATTGCCCGAAATTAAACCAAATAATCGAGAGATGAAACCCTTAGACAATCTGGGTGATACTATCTCACAAATGCAACACGATATAGAGAAAATTAAGAAATACATACTCAATGGAAAAAATGATGAGCGTGTGGGTATGATAGTTCCTGAACAAAAGATTGCTCCAAAAAGGGAGGGGTTTGATAGCCCCTCTGCATTATTAGATCTGATTGATCTTTCTGATGGCACTATGAAAGAGATGTGCGAATGTATGATTGACTTGACACCTGAGGGCGAGAATGAAAAACAGCCTGTGGTGCTTACACGAAAAGAAAGGAGAATCATAGCCAGAGCACAGAAAAGGGATGCCAAGAACAAAAAGTCTAGAAACAAAATAAAAAAAATGAAATTAAAAATAGCTCCGGTAGACTCCTAAGGTATCCCAAAGAGTGAAATGGCAGCTAATCATGATCAGGAAAATGGTTTTGACTTGCATCAGCTTGATGAAGAGTCTAAGGTACATTTGGACCTTATAACTGATGGACCAAGCAATGGAAGACAACCTACGCCGAAAAAATGTGCACGTAAAATGAAACATTTGAATGTGGGGGATGGTTTGACCAGGGGTGAGCTAACTAATGATCTTACCTCTGGAACTAAAAAAAAGGGGCAGAATATACAGTCAGCTTCTGGTACCTCAGGTGTTCAAACAGCTCTATCGCAATTATATCCTGTGAAAAATAAAAATACTGCTAATAAAGGAAAATATGCTTCCCTTAGTGGAAATCCAAACTAAATCAAACAATGATACAGAGGAGTAGATAAATGATGCAGGTGTGACTGGAGTAGCAGATAGCGAGATACAAGATGAGGGACAAACAATAGGTGTCTCTGATGAAGAAGAGATGGGATCGCGGGAATCAATAACCAAACCCCTGGGTCAACCACACAAGCAATCGCCTATTATAAAGATAGGACGAAAAGTTACCCCAGGGGGAGATGAATATAAATCACATGAAGATGTATCAAAGGACTGCAATAACTTAAATACAGGAAAAAATGATCAAAATATTGTGGAAAAACTGGTACCTCGAATGCCAATTATTATGGGCTGGGAAAGCAATGAGGCAGTTAATGGTAGATCTAGCCTTAATAGAACATTTATGTTAAAAAACATTCCAAGCGATCGACCCCTGCCTCCCACCCCCACTCTCCCATTCCCCCCGAGAACCCTACGCTCTGATGATCTGGAATGGATCCGCCTTGCTACTAACTATAACAACCGTATGATTTGCGGCTTCCATTCCATGATTATCATGAGAATGGTATGGGAACAGAAGAAAAATGTCATTGCTCTTGGTCTAACCCCCTATATCTTCCACAATGAAAAAGAAGCTGAAAAGTTCTTGGAAACACCACCTATAACCGAGAACAAAAAAAGTGGGATAGAACAAAGTGGGACTCAGCTTAACATTAACCCAGACACCATTAAACAAATATTGGCAATAATGGCTGCGCTTAATGGGGTTACACCGGGTACAAGTGATACGGTTAATCCTACAGTGAAGGCAAACTCGAGTAAGTCAGCGTAACGAGTTACCCTTCAGAATTTTATCATGGAACTGTTGTGCAATGGCTAACTTTCTTCGTTGGTTTGGTAAGAATGACATAAGTAGTTATCCACAAGTCATTCTTCTCCAAGAGACTATGCACATGGCACCTTTTGATGTAGCAGGATATGGCTACTTCACGAAAGCAGCTAAAAAAGGACTTAAGGGCCGACCATCAGGCGGTCTAGCAATTCTTATTAGCAATAAAAGCAAATATAACCCTGTGTTAATCTATGAGGATGGAGGTGTGATGGCTCTACAATTAAATCCTCAGAATTGTATGGAACTAACCATTGTTATTTTTTGCATTTACTGGAATAGGAAAGTGTTCACTGTTAGGCAGAAACCTGTGCAGTTCCCTCTGGGACCACTGCAAAAGATTTAGGACTACAGTTGTTTGGCAGTAAACCCACTTGGTAGCAGTCTGTACCACACAGATTCACTTGGTAGCTGTGGCTGAGCAGTCAGACTTCCCTCAAGAAGAGTTAGGCAGTATACAGAGTATTCACAATAGGTCAGGAGAACACAGTAGAACAAGTAAACTGACCAGAGCTTGGTGTAAAAGAGATATCATTATTTATTTAAAACCACATCTAGAAAAACACACAGGCACTAATAATAAGCATTTCAAAAACACGGTCACTAAAAGATATACACTCCCTTAAAAGAATATTAGACAAGTCTTAAGTAAAGCCCCACTTATTTTCAGACAGCGGTGAGCGCTTAACGTAGATGGCACTCTAATAGTTCGTTTTAGGGAGAGAAGAGCAGAGAACAAGTTGAAACAGATCCCATCCCAACACTTTTATCAGAACAAAACAAGAGGGAAAGGCAAAGTAGAACCGTGAAGTTAGAGTTCAAGAGGCCGGATCCACTTTCATAGGTTCCAAACGAAATGTGTCCATGGTCACACGGTTGCAGTGCACAAGAGTCTTGTAAAGGTTCAGAAAGGAGTTGGACCAAAGAAAGGGACCAGTTAGAGGGTCAAGGCGGCCAGCCCAGTCCAGAAGGTTAAGGGGTTATTGTTACCTTGTAGCAATTTTTAGAAAGGGAGGCCTGGCGGACACGGTACCTTAAAGTGGTGAGAAAACTCCAGCGGGGGCAGTTGTTCCTGGCAGCGGGTGCAAGTCGGTGCTTCGTCCGGGGGAAGAGGGGATCTCGTCGTGGAGGAAGACAGGAGTCCGTTGCACTGCCAGGGAAGAAACCAGCCGCAGTGTTTCTCAGGTACAAGCAGCAGTCCGGTGATTCGCGGTTCAGTGGTGAGTGGGTATCCGGCAGCCGGGGTGCTTGGCACGGGCAGTTCGACCACAAACCGGGCTAGGGTGCGAAGAAACGAAGGTAAACTGGTCGTGCCCACCAGTCAGGGGAAGAAGCCTCTCCAGCCGGGAGATCTTCTCTGTCGTCGGGAAGTGGTGATTCGGTTCTGCAGGGCTCCACCGGTGGTGTCATCATGGTAGTTCGGCTCAGCTTCTCCCTCGTCGGATTCTCGGGTCCTGTGGCGACTTCTGAAGTTCCAGTCCCCAAAGCCCTGCTTTTATGCAGAAAAACCCCATTCACTCAGCCTAGCTGTCACTCAAACATGCTAAGTGGTGAGCCGGCCGGCTCACCACTTGGGCCAATCACACAAGAGTGCGACTTGAGTTACCAAGGTAACTCAGTCCAGGGTGCCTAAACCCCCTCCCATACCCCCTGTGGTACCCAGACAGAGTGGCACCACTTTTGGAGGCTTCTGTGGAGAAGCCCGCCAAAAAATGGAACAAAGGGCTCGACTTGGGTTGGAGTCACAGAAGAGAACACAAACGCCATTTTAGACTAGAGTCTTGGCAAAAAATACCAACCGGCAAATTAATATTAATTAAATAAACCGGCGGTATGTTCGAGGCTATGAGAATTAAATAATTAAAGTTGGTAGCCTCGAACAATGGGAAAATCCCATAGGAAAATATTCACGGTTGAATATAAAAAGTAGTTTCCACTGCCACCAGCCAAAACTCGATCAGGGGGGACGGAGACGTGCCCCCTCGACTAACAGACCCCGGGGCAATCGAATTGCCCCGACCAGTACGTCCACAATATGATGGTTTGTACTGGTTTCTGTTAATAATTTGGGACTAGTAAAGCCAATGGTGACTTTACATGCCCTGGGAGACAGTAGTCAGTCCCAGGGTATGGAGTCTATGGTGGGGTGTCACTATGACACCCCTGTGTTACTGCACGGAGGGTGCTGTGTAACACACATAGGAAAAACACGAGACCCTATGGAGTAAAGGACCCCATAGCCCATAAAACACATTACCAGTCAAAGGAATACCATAATCATGTCCAAGAGTGGGAGGGAAAAAAGAGTCTCACTCTTGGCAGGAGGAAAAAAACAAACTCCATAAATCCAGCAAAGCTGCTGGGGGACTCACTAGGTTAGGAAATTCAGCCTAAAGAGAGAATTCCCCCTAACATTCACTTGGGATCAAATGATTAACACGCTGGATGTTATTCTTGAAGGTATATTTGTAAACATTACTCATGTGGGGATAATCCTAGTTGGTGATTTTAATTCCTCATGCTTCAAAAATAAAGGATGTGATGGGAATGTAGCCAACATGAAAGTACCTCTGACATTCAAAAATGGACAAAAGTGGGTAGATTATTTTTTGGGATGGGATATACAGCTTCTACATCCCCAGTCCAGTTCCTATCCCTTCACATGGAAACGCGGATACTCTAATTCCTACATAGACCACTTCTTTGCATCTACTCTTATCCGTAATTCATCTGATTTGGTACACATTAACGACCATGGTTATGGGGATCACTATACCATCTTTACTAATCTAAATATCCTGAATTGGAGTCTTGATTCACAGATATCGCTTCAACTTAGAGACCCAAAATTCGGGTCGTACTATCAGATGGAATAAAAACACATGTATGAGGTTGATTAGGTACATTCAAGAGGATCCGTTCTACTCGACCATCGGATATATTTATCCAGGCATGGGTGAGGAGACTGAAAAGCAACTTAGTTATTAATAGGTATGTAATGTGCATTGCACAAGATTACAAGCCTCTCCTCTCTCTAAAAGAACATAGGCATGCCTTTAATCTACAAATCCATCAATTTGAGATCAAGAAGAACTTCCTTCTGAGTAAACTGACCAAATGAAATCTGGGTATTGAGGTATTCGGTATTGAAAAAAAAAAGTCTTCTAAACCAGTATAAAAATCAAATTAGAGATTTTAGACACCTTACAGCAATTAAAGATAATCAGCGTATGATGCATCACATCCTAACCCATGATACACGAAACATCTGGACGCTCATGAGAATCCTAAATGCACCTCATTCCCATAATGAGCCAGCTATTTTAGCCTCTACTTGGGTTCAATATTTTACTAAGAAATTCAAACTACCAACTGTGTTCTATGATGATCATTGCTACAACTATGCAGAATTTATCTTAGACCACTGCCCATGGTCTACTGAGGATATTGTGGACGCCATAAACAAGCTAAAGGACTCGAAGGCTTCAGGTACTGATGGGATCCCTTCTTGTGTAATCAAAACAGATCCCCACTTATGGGCGAGAATCTTTAAAATTAAATTCGATGTTATATTTTGCAGCAAACAGATCCCTGTATCATGGTGCTCTGCAATTATTGTCCCCATTTATAAAAAGGGAAAGGTGAATGGACCAGCAAATTTCAGACCCATAGCCCTAACTGATGCCTCCTCAAAGGTATTTTCCCAATCTTAAAGGAATTGCAGGACTTTTTATACAAGAATAACATTCTTTCTAAATGCCAAGTAGGCTTTCGAAAAGCCATGGGCTGTCCGCTAAATGCCACCATAGTATCATTATTGCAGTGCCAAACTAAACAAAAGGATACAGGAGCTATATATATGGCTGCACTAGATCTGAGCGCAGCGTTTGACACTGTAATAAGGGAATTACTTTGGAATAAAATGATCCGCTATGGTATCCCAGTTTGCTCTACTGTACTCCAATACTACTTACAGAGTCCGCATAAACAAAATTGGAACATTGACGGAGGAGATTCGTACAGAAATTGGGTTAAAACAAGGCTGCACTTTGTCTGCAATATTATTTAACAGATACCTTTGTGATTTAGATCAAATATGGAAGGATATTATAAACTATCCTGTGCGTTTAGTGTTAGGCAGAATCCTGTGCAGTTCCCTTAGGGAACACTGCAAAAAGATTAAGACTACAGGAGTAAGCAGTAAACCCAATTGGTAGCAGTCAGCACCACCCAGATTTACCTGGTAGCTGTGGCTGAGCAGTCAGACTCAAGAAGAGTAGGGCAGTATGCAGAGTATACACAATAGGGCCAAAAACACAGTACAGCAAACAAACACTGACCAGAGCATTGTATAAAAAGTATAGAGTTATTTATTTAAAACACACTTTAAGCAATACACTAGCACTCTCAATCAAAAGTAAGTTAAACACAGTCAGGTAAAGTATGCACACCCCCCTTGATAACTATCAGACAAGTCAGGGTTAAAGCACAACTATTTGTTAAGACAGAAGTGAGTGCTTAACCTAGATGGCACTCCAATAGTTTAGGTTAAAACGGGAGAGAAAAGGCAGAGCATAGAATAAAACAGTTCCCAACACTTTTAAGAGTTCAGAGCAAGGGAAGAAAGGCAGGTTATACTGTAGAGCCAAAGTTCATAGGCCAGGCCCACTTTAAGTGGAGCAAAGCAAAATGTGTCCAGGATCACACAGTTTAAAGTGCACTAAAAGTATTTGCAGAGTGTTCAAAGGTGGTTGGGGTGATTCAAAAAGATATATAGTTAGAGGTCTGGAGCCAACCCAGTATAGAAGCCAAGGATTTAAGGGTCACCTTTAGCAATCTGTAGAAAGTGAGGCCAGGCAGGGGACAGTACCTTAAATGGAAAGGAAGCTCCAGAGGGGGCAGTTGTTCCTGCCAGTGGTTGCAGTTCGTTGTTCCAGCCAGGGGAAGAGAGGTTCTCGTCGAGGAGGAAACTTGGAGTCGTTGCACTGCACAAGGATGAAACCAGCTGCGGAGTTCCTGATTAAAATGTGCGGTCCAAAAGTGGTGAGCTTGGCTATCCGGTCGCCGGGGTGCTTGGCACGGGCGATTCGACCAAGAGACGTCTTTGGAAGCGAAAAAGGGTGAACTGGTTGGTCCTACCAGCTCAAAGGAAGAAGACTCTCCAGCAGAAGATCTTCTCTTGTCGTTGGAAAAGTGGTGAGTTTGTTGCAGCAGGGCTTCACCGGTGGTGTCGTCTGTTGCAGGTGGCTCAGCTTATTCCCTCTTCGGATTCTTAGGTCCTGTGGTGACTTCTGAAGTTCCAGTCCCAAAGGCCCTGCTTTTATGCAGAAAAACCCCCATTCATCAGCCTAGCTGTCAATCACACATGCTAAGTGGTGAGCCGGGCGGCTCACCACTGGGCCAATCAGAGTAGAGTGCAACTTGGGTCGCCGAGGCAACGCAGTCCAGGGTGCCTATTCCCCCCTCCACCCCTCCTGTGAAACCCAGACAGAGTGGCACCACTTGGAGGGCTTCTGTGGAGAAGCCCGCCAAAATAGTGGAACAAAGGGCTCGACCTTGGTCAGAGTTACAGAGACGGACACAAACGCCATTTCCAGTACTTCCACAATATGATGGTTTGTACTGGTTCTGTTCACAATTTTGGATTAGTAAAGCCAATGGTGACTTTACATGCCCTGGGAGACAGTAGTAAGTCCCAGGGTATGGAGTCTATGTGTGGGTGTCACTAGGACACCCCTGTGTTACTGCACTGAGCGTGCTGTGTAACACACATAGGAAAAACAGATGATGCCCTATGGAGTAAAAAGAGGTTACCCCTGAGCCCATGAACACATACACAGTCAAAGTACACCACAAATCATGCCTAAGAGTGGGAGGAAAAGAGTCTCACTCTTAGCAGGAGAAAAAAGAAAAAAAAACAAAAATCCAGCAAAGCTGCTGGGGGACTCACTAGGTTTGGGAAATTAGCCTTATAAGAGAATTCTCCCTAACATTTAGCCAATCTGAAATTAAATTGTCTAAGTTTCGCTGATGATCTGTTATTTGATAAAACCCCACAGGGGCTACAAAATAAATTGAATTCTTTCTTTGAGTTTGCAGAATTACATAACCTTCAGATTAACCAAGATAAATCGAAGATCATCATTTTCGCTGATGGGAAGCGGAAAATGAAGAAATTTAGCTAGTCTGTTGGTAATGTGGAGCTCGAAGAAGTTAAGGAACTAAGATATCTCGGATACACACTCACTGATCAAAACTCAAACGCATGGTGGAAAGTAACTTTGAGTAAGAAATGTAAACCTCTAACTGCCCAAATGTGCATCATTTATAGGAAATATTGCACCTTCTCCATAGTTTCAATCATCCAATTCTATTTGTTGAAGTTTGAGCCTATTGCTTTGTACATGCTAGACACTTGCACTGTAGATATCAATGATCATCTTGACATGGCTCAGGGAAAACTTTGGAAAAGGGTGTTGGGTTTGGCATACTCAGTTCCAAATGATACAATAAGGCACGAATTGGGCTTGCTGCCACTTTCGGACAAAAGAAATTGGAGGCTTTTAAATAACTACAGCAAGATGCTATGTCGACCTAAAAATTTGCTATATGAAGACTTAAATAACATTCTGGAATCTAGTATATCTTCTACCTTAACCATCTTTGTTAAAAAGATGAGGAAATATTACACCTCGCAAATATATCTAGGGAGGATTTTGTCCTCGGTCTTCCTTCCAACAAGCAGAAATTCCAATGATTGAGCTGGTGTCTTCAATCTGACCGAATCGCTAAATATAAATCTTACACAGAATATGCTCCATTTAGAAGAAAATGTGGTGTTCTGCCTAGCTATATCCTCCAATTTCCATGTTCGACTGGAAGGGGCTGATATATGCACTTCAGACTAAATCAATTCCTCACTTCTGAGCACATATCCAACTGGACTGTATCCAAGGATGAATATGGAATTCATAGTAATGAATGTCGTTTCTGTTCTATACCACAATTAGTTGAATCTTTGAAACATCTCGTAATGTACTGTACACACTTCGAATCACTAAGGATTAAGGAATTTGGAAGATACTGGTATACGGCCTCAGAACTATCTAGGATTGCACTATGTTATAAGTGTATGTGGGGGAATAGTCTTACTCTCATAATCAGTTTGACGAAAATACTGAAAGTGCTTAAAGATCATCTGGATCCGCAGTCTGGTTAGACCTAATGTGTAGCATTTTAAGTGGATCCGTGAAAATGTAGCTTTGAGAAAAGTGGTTAGACTGCATTTGTTACGTATCAAGTGAATACCTGAAAATGCATGCTATGGAAAAGTTTTACAAGTCCATATCTGGGTGTAACTAAGTGTTGTGCCTCTCTATGAGTGAAATGTAAAGAAAGGTATGTTATAAGGAAAGTACAAATGTAATGAACACTTATCTAAGTTTTAATGAAAATGAATTTTAGATGTTGTATTTTATATAACTGAACTAAGATAAAAAAAAATTGTAAAGGTTCTGTGATGAACTAAACACAATAAAAAAGCAAAGAATGGCAAATAGGTGGCCTACATGAGATCAGACAACAGGGAAATAAAAGGGCCAGAAACCTATATTGAGATGGGTGTTCAGGGAAACAAGAACGATCGAAAAGAGATTCTCTGGTATGTGTGACCACCTTCAGTCCCATTAGCGATCATTTGAGAAAAATAATTAGACAGCATTGGCACATTGTTCAAACATCAGTTTCTAATATCAAAAAATCTCCGTTTGCCTTTAAATTAAGTATGGATTCTGTGTTCTACAGCATCTGGGTCGATGGCAAATGCTTGTTATTTGCGGTTACGCAACAAGACGAACACGTTATATATTTATAATAAGAAAAGCAATCTCTAAAGAACTTTACATATGATGTCTAGGCGATGAGACTTCATTTATTTTGCATTTGTAAGGCGCTTACATCAAGTAAATTGTGTTTCAAAGCGTCCACAGGGCAACAGGGAGGGAACATGGGAAGGAAAGGCGAATAGAACAATGAAAGAGAGAGGCAGTCCTTGTGAGCATTCAGAGAGTGCAAGTGCAGATGAGAGAGAGAGAGAGAGAGAGAGAGAGAGAGAGAGAGAGAGAGAGAGAGAGAGAGAGAGAGAGAGAGAGAGAGAGAGATTTTTTGGGGGGACTGGGGGAGATGGGGGTGTAAGTGCTAGGCGTAACAAGGAGGGAAGTGCTAAAGGAGTAAGTTGCAAGCTGTTAAGTGCCTAGCAGAGATCATTTGGTCAGTGGTCGACTGCCAATAGGTAAGTGAATGCCTGTGATAGCACAGGCCAGTGGGCGCCTAAGGCAAGGGCTGGGAGTGGGTGGAGGCTGAAGGCGATTGGGGCTGTGAGGCCAGGACCCAGGAGGACACATAAGGGCCCTGGTCATCAATCTCAGCGACTGTGGGATTTAGCAAAGTAGGGGGTGGGTGGTGAGGAGGTGAAAATGAAAGGAAGGGGGAGGCTGTTCCATAAGAGGGAGCCAGCAGAGGAAAGTGTTTGTCCACCAGCTCGCAGTTTAGCGAATCGCTTGAAACGCAGAGAGATGGTGCCGGAGGAACGTAAAGATCTGGAGGGAGTGTAGTTAGTGAGAGCCAGTTTTAGATAGCGTGGTCACCGGCCCCAGACAGCCTTATGGATGATGCAGAGGGTTTTGAATTTAATCCTTGCAGCAACCTGGAGCCAGTGGAGAGTTTTTAGGGCTGGAGGGATGCAGTCCCTGGTCTCGAGGCCAATGATAGGTTTCACAGCCGTATTCTGGATTAGCTGGCGGGGACATAGGGAGGAAGAGGGTAGATTAACAAGAGGCTAGTGTAGTAGTCAAGCCTAGAGAGTACTAGAACTCTGAAGACATTGAGCTTCTGGGGAAAAGTGAGGAAAGGAAGGATTCCTATGAGGCGGTGAAGTTGAAAGTGGGCCTTATTGGCAAGGTCCTGGATATGAGGGAGGAAGGAGAGAGAGGAGTCGAAGATGACTCCAAGGTTTTTGATTTCAGATGAGGGAGAAGGGGGAGAGCCCATAGAGGGTGGCCAGAGTGAGGGGAATGATAAGGGGGCAGGAGTCCTAATGGGAAGGATCTCCGTCTTGCTGGCATTGAGGCAGAGATCATTGGAGGCACACCAAGACTCGATGGCAGATAGGCAGTCAGGAATGACGGAGAGGGTAAGGAGAGGATCAAAGGGAAGTTTGAACAAGAGTTGGGTGTTAGGAAGTGGAGGGAGTAGGTGGAAATTAGGTGTGTAAGCAGGGCAAGATAGGTGTTAAAGAGCCAGGTAGAAAGGTTAGAGCCCTGGGGGACGCCACAGGTGGAGATAGAGGTGGGAGAGGAGAAAGAGCCCAGGATAACCTGGGAGACACGGTCAGTGAGGAGGAGGTGAGCGAGTCCAGTGGGTATTGTGGAGCCGTTTTATAAGTATGGAGGAGTTAACTGTGTCAAATGCAGAGGAGAGATTAAGTAGAATGAGAACGGCAGGAGAATTAGAATCAAGAGATGCAAGCAGTTCTTCACAGGTGTTCAGAAGAGCAGTTTCCGTGCTTCTGGATGCTCGGAATCCAGATTAATGGTTGTGTAGGCAGCCAACAAGCTCAGTATGCTGGGCCAGTTGGGGGAAGACTAGGCTTCTCCAAAGGTTTCCCAAGGAAGAGGATGAGAGATGGGGCGGTAGTTAGCCGGACAGGATGGGTATGCAGAAGGCTTTTGCAGAAGTGGGAGCACAAAAGAGAGCTTAAGGGGAAAAGACCCAGTAGCAAAAGAGTGATTGCAGAAATCAGCAAGTGCAGGGGCAAGAGAGCCAATGCCGTCCCTAATAGTTCTGGAAGAACAGAGGGAGACCATTTTGGAGGAGACCTTCATAGAGCAGACGACTCTAGTGACCTCATCATATGTGATAGGAGAGAAGGAGGAGAGAGAGGCAGAGGGGGATGGGAAGCCGTAGGTGGCAGGAGGGGGGGGGGGTAATGGGAGGGGGAAGGAGATGCAGGGGGGTGCTCAGGATGGCCTGAGTGTTTGCAGTGAAGTGTGTAGCCAATGTATTGCAGAGGGCCTGCGAGAGAAGAGGCGAGGTGGAGACTGCAGAAGGGTTGGCTAGTTCCTTGTAGATTTTAAAGAGTTCAGCCGTGTTGTTGGATGCACCAGAGACGCAAGCTAGGATGTGGGTACTTTTCTTGGAATGAATGGAGAGTCGATATTGACTTTGGAGCAGACGACAGGCCAGTTTGTCAGAGGGTGAGCTTGAGGTCTGGCACTTCCGTTCTGCACTTGCATTTCAGGTGGATCTGGGGCAAGAATGTCAAGAGTGTTAGTGATGGCAAGATGGAGGTTGCTGAGAGCGGAGTCAGTGGTAGAGTCTGCAGTAGCGGGAGAGGGGGATGAAGGTAGATGCGAAGGTAGCGGCTGACACTCGTTTCATCAGACAGACTTCATCGGACAGATGTTCGTCAAAGAGGTTGTCAGGGCTAGGGGAGGTGCAGTCAGACGGCAGAGAGGGCCCAGGTGAGAGGAGAGAATGGTCTGACCAGAAGAGAGGGGTGGTTGAGTGGAAAGGAGAGCAAGAGATCAGCGTGGATGACGGCATTCAGAGTGTGTCCAGCCGAGTGGGTAGGACGAGAGGGGAGATATATAGCCAGGTGCACAGATCACGGAAGAGAGTGGATGCCGCCATTGAGGAGTCAAGGTGGATGTTGAAGTCACCCAGGAAAAGGAGTCTAGAGGTGGAGGACAGGAGAGAGGAGGAGAAATCAGCCCATTCAGATAGGAACAGGGTGGTAGAACCAGGTGGCCTGTAGATAGTCTCAATGGACAGAGAGGAAGTGGGAGAAATGACCAATTTGCAAACCAGGCTCTCGAAGGAAGAGTAAGGCTGGGTGGATATGAGGGAAGAAGGGACCCACTCAGGGAAGATCAGGGCAAACCTTGCCGACAGCATGGTTAGGGTGAGGTTAGGGTGAGATTAGAGATGATCTTGTATCCATCTGGGAGAAGGGAGTCAAAAGCAGTGACTGAGCTGGCATTGAACCACGTCTCGGTAAGAGCAGGGATATCGAGATCAAGGGCCATCAAGGAGGAGACAGATGTAGTCAGAGTATTTTATAGCAGAGCGAGCATTAAGCGTGGCTAGATGCAAGAGGCAATTGCCTTTGTAGGTTTTCTGAAGAGGAGTACAGGGGTGTGGTGTACCAGTCGGAGCAGGGGTGACAGAGTGGGAGCAGGGGTAGCAGGTGTGGGAAGGAAGTTGACGAGGGACAGAAGGCGCCGGTCAAAGAGGAGGAGGTTGGGTTGAGGACCCTGAACCAGGATAGTGCCATTGTGATAGACATTAATGACACACCTGGATGATGAGAAGCCCACCAAGAGTACGTCCCATCTACTGCCACTGTTAATGGGAAGATGTGGGAGGAGAGAGAGTACAGCTCAAATGAGGAGTCCATAGATCTGGTGAGGGGACAGAAAAGTTGATATCAGTGAAAATCTGTCTGCTGGAAGTTGCGCTGACATAGGTTTCTGCTATAGGTAGGCCAGGGTTAGTGGTCAGGATGTCTTTAAGCTTCTGTCTTCCAGACTTCGCGAGAGAGGGGGGAGAGGTGATAGTATAGCAGTTAGAAAAGATAGGGGAGATGGTGAGTGCCATAGGGGTGTGACAGAGGAAAGGAGAAAGATAGAGGCGGGGCTGCACAGAACAGTACGAGCATAACTCACTAGGGAGCCTAGTAGCCAAGGGAAGGAAGAAAACCGATGCAATGGGAACACTTTAGTACCGACAATGGGGTGCAGAGATATTAAAAACACACCAGGATGCGAATTCACATGAGGGCACAGAATGCAATGCAAAATGGCGTGCAGAGATATAAAAAAACACTCCAGGATTCGAATTTGCACACGGGCACCGATGCAATACAAAATGTGGTGCAGAGATAAAAGGCTCATAAAAAAGGCCAGATAAACATTGATTGGAGCACATAATAACCCCCTCACATTGAAAATATTTGAGGAACTGAATTATCAAGATTTCTGTAAAGTGTGAAATATTAATGCACATGTTCACAATCACGTTCATCCTTTTGACCTTGTGACAATTTGTGTGTAAAAGAAGATTTTTTTATTATGGTTAGTTTATTACAAGATACAACACATCAAATCTTCAAAAAAAGTTGAGAGCAAAAACAATCACAAATCAATTACATGAATCCATCCTATCTAACAATATGGGACTTCAACTAAAAACAACAATCTTCACAGAAGAAAGCATTATCTAAACATATCCCCCCTTCCCAAATCCAAGATTACTTCCATAAATGACATTATCGCAAACCTCAACAATGGTTTTTCTCCCATGATAAACTTATTCCAGCACTCCTCCGATGATAAAGAGTTGGAGGATTTTGCAGCATCACTCATAAGTCAGTCGCGTGGTGGTTAAGCCTCTGCAGTAATTCCCCTGTCTTGGCAGTACACCTGCAATAAGCTTCCTCATTTCCTATTTTTCTTCGAGAAGCGAAAACTTCTCTAGCAGGCAGGATATTCAGTCTTAGTCTCATGAACATGTCTCTATATCTGGGGGAGGGAAATTTCATGAGATAGGCTCGGAGCTGATTTATCGCTCTCCGTTCCAAATTCATATTTAATGTTCGTTTACAGATCAATCTTAGCTCCTTAGTGCGAATCCAATCCTGGATCATAATCCCGGTCTTGATCTTATCAGGGATTTAAATTAGTTCAAGCTTACTTATGGCCAGGCCTAGAAGCTTTTCCTCGCAGTTTTGTTTCCAATTGTTTAACAATGTCACAAATCACCCAAGTATCTTATTGAAAAGGATACAGGTTTAACCATAAAGGATACAATTGGTAGGGCTCTTCCGGATCCATGATGAAGCAAATGGCTTGAAAGTAGTGAAGTCAAAAATAGACCTTCCAAATGATACAACTCTCTGACTAATAAAACAGGCAGAGAGAGGGATCACTGGAAAAGGCGTGGGAACATCATTGGAAGTCAGCCTAGGATACAATAAAGTATAATGAGGCAGTGTCCCAATATTAACTCACTAATAGCACAGCAAAAGCACCTAGTACAAGACTAACCTGTAGATTCTGAACTGGAGGCTCCGCCAACAAGTCTTTCAAGAACTCCAAAAAGGAAACAACGACAAAAGGAGGGAAGGTTAGTAAGGGCAACTTATCCCGAACGGCACAAGGCTCACGCTAGATACCGGGTTGGTGCACCACAGGATAGCGACCAAAGTACTGTGCACAAACACCTTCAAATAAACAGTTGTCAGCAGTACTTCCTTTCCCAGGTAGAACAGAAATAAGGAGTTGAATTTCACCTGTTATCTCATCACAGGTGCCAGGAATTAAATCAAAGCTTAGCACAACTTACGTGTGGAATTACACGCGACCAATCTCCACGCAGCCAGGAAAGCCGCACGTTAATAGTTCAAGCACCCACATGTATTTTTACACGCGACAGAAGTACACGCAGATGGGACTGCCAGAACTCGCGTGTGAAGGAAAAGCCATCTGTTGGTCTTCTATTAGACGGCTGCCGAAAGTAGCGTGTAGAAAGATATACATGAACAAGGAAAGCTGCCGTAACTTCTTGAATGCAGCTCCAGGAGTTCGCATGTGGAAGTAACATGCAGGATGAAAGCCAAAGAAGTTGCTGAAGAGATGCGAAGACGCAGATCAAAGTTTCAGCTACCAGACGCCATGATGGTTCAATCAAAAGCAGCGAGGGATGTCCCCACGCTGCTTATGAAGGTAATGCAGTAACACACATGACCATCCCTAATCACGTGAATTCAACGACGTGAATAATGCAAACGTCGTTTTCCAGGCAAGACATCAAACGATCTCCATTTAGAATAGAAAGGTTTAGCGGTTCTATGGGCATAACCAGCTCTGTATGAAGACCATGTACCAGGTCCCGAGGCAATTTGCCTGCCATGCATGACAAACAAGCAGTCTCTAAACCCCTCTCCCTTATTGCTCAGGATTAGAAAAGGAGCGGTTGGCTCCAACTTCACACACTTCTTGAATAGGGCCAAGGACTACCATTCAATATTGAGCATATGGATTGAAGCCCCAGCTCATATCTTATTGAGGCAATTGGCAAGGATTGGGGGAGACATAATACCTTCTTCCAATAATAGCCCACTAAAACCTTGGGAGGTTCAGTGCAGCCTCTGCCCCATAGACCAGGACTGTGATGACCTTTTGTTTATAGGAAGTCACTACTGGGGATAGGGAACATTTTCCATATTTGCTGTGCAGCATTACAGCTTGGGTTGTCAGCGTTTTGCACTTCAATCTCGCAGTTTCCATCCATTAAGGCTCAATTGCGCTCGGATTGATGGTACCCCATAGGCACTTCATTTGATCAATGCAATCCAGGAGTTCCTGTCCCACAACCCACCTAAATTTGGAGCATCCTTTGCCCTTAACCCCCGGGAGAATCATCAGATTGGTCTTCATTGGGTTTATACGAAGATCATTTTCCCTCAGATCGGTTACAAGCTGATTTAACCCCCATTGGAGATCAATCAGCGTCTGGTCCATGAGGACCAGATCATCAGCATACATAATGCAGGGGACGATTTGCACCTCCTGTCGGCTCTTACCCAAATCAGAAATGTACTAATTAAACAAGATAGGAGCCATCGGGCAGCCTTGTTTCAGACCACTGAATGTACGTATTATCTGAGACAACACCCCCATAGTTGACAGCCGAACCTGGATGTCTGTTTCCGTGTACCCTTCTTGAATTGCCTACAAAAGGGTTAGGGGACATGCCCAGGAGGGTCTGTTTAGCCCATAAATTCAGTCTACTGACGCTATAAAACGCCTGTTCAAGGTCTATAAAAGCAATATACAACTTGGCTTTTGACTTCAAAGCGCTCAATTTCAGTGTGTTCAATATCATGAGATTGAGGGGGGGTTCCTACACCTTTTACAAAGCCAGTTTGTCTAGGGTCTAAGAGGCCCGCTGTACTTGTCCATCGGTTTAAGTGTCTCAACAAAGGCGATGAAAAGATTTTTCCCAGGGTATCCGAGAGGGAGTTAGGTCTATAATTGCGTGGATCTTCTCTATCGCCCTTCTTGAAAATGGGGACAATCAGCGCAGACTTCAAAATCAGTTTGAATAGAAGGAAGCAAAATTCGGTCCATGCCCCTGTGTTTTGCCGAATCAAATTGTTATTCAGGCCGTCGGGGCCTGCAGTTCATGAGGGATTCAGCTTTTTAATATCAAAATATCCTCTTTATCAAATTCGATGATCCACCTCCCCTTCAAGAGCTCAGTTCTCATGTTATTATCCTCTTTCCGCCCTGCAAATAAGTCAGAAGTGGGCTATCCACTTATCCTCAGTTACCGTCTGAAGAGTACTAGAGTTTTGATAAGCTTCAATATTGTTTAGTAGCCTCTAAAGATCTTGGGTGTTTCTCTTAGCTATCGTCTTCTGCATTTCTTCAGCATCTTTTTGGAGGCGCAAGGCCCTAATTGCCCGAAGCCCGTTTTTATATTGCTGTTTTCTTTTTTTCATTAGGTTCATTTTACCGATTTCATTTAGGCGATTCTACTTATATCCGCTCTAAGCACTCTTCTGGCAGCAACCAAATCTTTATCAAAGACGTAAAGACGTAGTCTTTTGGTTCCTTCCCTAGGGCCAAAGTTACAGTGATTTTGGAACTCCACCAGTAGACTAGAATATTCAACTCCTACTACATAATCAGTTAATAGCGCCTGAGTTTATTTAGCTACAATTACAGGCACTTCACTTGGTGGAATCCGGAGGCGATTTCCCCCCTGGTTCACTTGAAGGGTCATTCTCCCACCCCCTCCCCCCCCCGCCCTTACCCTGGGACTCCCTCTTCTTCACATTCCATTCTAAAATCAGTAGATGGTCATTTTGTTTTTATTTGTTTATTATGGTTGGTTTATTACAAGATAAAACACATCAAATCTTCCAAAAAAGTGAGGGTAAAAACAATCACAAATCAATTACATGAATCCATCCCATTGTGGGTTCACCATCAAAGAATTCACTAATTTAGACTTTCCCCCAAAACAAAGAAATAGTGCAGGTGGGAGATCTGGTTACCTCTTACCCATGTCGGACGAGCTGGGATATCCCCTTTTGTCTGGCTGTTTAGCATGAAGAAGTCTATGTCGCTCAGGTCACTCAACCACAACCTTGCTTTCTCAGACAAGGCTGGTGGCAGTATGGTGGTTCCCGCCTCAGAAATACATTTAATGATGTTGAGGTTGCCACAAATCACAATTAGTGGGCTGTCACTTACACATACACTTCGTCAATCAAAGACATGACCCAATTCACAAATTCCACTTCCCAATTCCGCCGGATTCCAGTAAAGGTAAAGCAGAGCAATAGAGGAAACCTCATTAGTCAACGGATGGTTCCAGTTCAACACATGCATTTTATAAAAGGATTCGGATATTTTACATTCACCAACTTGGTTCCATGCCCCAACTTTATCAAGGTCATCAGGCCAGCCGAGGGCCTTCCTCTTTTACCTTTAATGGCAGTATTACAGTACACTTCAAAACCATCACACAACGGAGTAGATGACAACTGTTAGGCAGAATCATGTGCAGTGCCCTTAGGGACACACAATTAAGACTACAAGTGGTAATACAAGTTCACCTTTGGTACAAGACTGTGCTACACTGTTAAAGTGGTAGCAGTAGCGGAGCAGACAGACTTATCTCAAGAGTAAATGAGCAGTAGTAGAGATTACACAAAGGACCACAATTACTGTGACTCAAGCAAACACTGACTCAAGTACATTTATTTTAAACCATCTGTTCAAAAAACACTTCACTTCTATAAATTCAAAACCACACGTAAAATACACTACACACAACCAATTCCACTTGTTCCAGCAAATTCAAGGTAAGTATATTAGGATTTGACAGACTGGTGTTGCGATACTAACGCGTACCCGCGGATAGAAATGCTCAGGAAGTTAAAACACACTTTGTACTTTAGAATTATAAACAAGGGAAAAGTGGATAAAAACACAGGCAATATTTTAGTCAAGGCAAGGAAATCAGAGGACTCGTTCAAAGATACAGATAAAGTCAATAAGCCTGCATCAGTGTCAATGGAGCAGATGCTCAGTTGCCAAGGATCACACGTTGATCGAGATGCCAAGAGTACTTAGATATTGTCAGATGGAAGGAAAAGTTATAAGAGGGAAGGAAGAAAGAGCAAATCTTCGTGGAGGAAAAGGGTTCACCCTGATTCCGGATGGTCAGACGGAGAGAACGACCAAATGTGCAAAGTACCTTATTCCGTTGGAGAAAAGCTGGTGCCACGGCAGTTGTTCCTGGTAGTTCCTGCAGACTCACGGTTCCTGCAGCTTCAGTCGTGGGGACAAGAAGGACGATGTCTGGAGCGATCTGCACTACCCAGGGATGAGGCCAGCAGCAGCGAAAAAAAGACAACGATGAATAAAAGGTGCGCTCCTTTAAATCAGTAGAGGGCTCTTCTGATGGCTATCCGGACCACTACAGCACAGCACTGATTTCTACCCAGGAGAGGATTCTCTGACTGACGAAAAGATGAGCTGGTTGATCCCACCAGGCTCAAGGGAAGAAGACTGCGGACTGGATCTTCTCTTGTCGTTGAAGGGTAGACAGCTCAGGATTGCAGCAGGGCTTCACCGGGACTCGGGGTTGCAGCAGCCGTCTTCTTCTCTGCTTCTCTTTGGTTCTTTACAGTTCCAGTGGCGACTCTGCCTGCTAGCCCAAGAGTCCCGCATTTTATGCCAAAATCCCCCATTCACACAGCCTGGCTGTCAATCACTCAGCAGGGGGGGTTGTCCAGCCCGGACAACCACCTTAGCCAATCAACACAAAGTGTGACTTGGGTCTCCAAGGAGACCTTGTGCAGGGGGTGACTACACTCCTCCCTCACATTCAGCCCACCTAGACACCCAGACACCAAAAGGAGGGCTTCTGGTCAGAAGCCGGCCAAAGGTTGGCGAACAAAGGAGGCAAACCTGGTTTGCCGGGCAAAGAAAGACCAAAGAAGGATGTTAACAAAAAGAAATGGCGATTAAACCCAACCAGAGCCAAAATAAAAAGTATTTGGGCTAGCGGGTTTAAAGTTTGATGCTATTAAAATAGCCTAAAACAATACCATGTTATGTAATATAATCGCGGTAGGAAAATTAGGGTAGGTACCACTGCCACCAGCCAAGTCTTAATGTTAAGGGAGCGAAACAATGCTCCAAGAGGAACAGATAAAAAGGGGCTAAGAATTAACCCTTTCCAATACTCCATATAATATGGGGGTACTGGACCTGTGGTTAAAGTGACTATGTAAAGTTAATGGCAACTTCACCCTTTTCTGGGGGACAGTAGACAGCCCCAGAACATGGAGTCGGTGGGAAGTCTAAGAGACAACCCTGTGTCACTGCACTGAATGTGATGGGTAACACACAAAAGTGTGGGGCTACTGAAGTGGTGTCCTCCAGAGTCCACAATCACAAAAACAGTTGAAATGCACATGGCAAAACACAGTTAAGAGTGGGGGAAAAGCTCACACTCTTACCAAGTGGAAAAAATAAACTCCAGAAATCCAGCAAAGCTGCTGAGGGACTCACTAGGTAAGGGAAATTAGCCATAGAATGAGAATTCTCCCTAACAACAACCATATTTCCTGAAACAAAAAATATCAAGATCTTTAAGTATCGATGTGTCGCCGTTGTACAAATGCATAAAGGCTCTGGTGTTCCATGACCCTATCCGTAAGGGCAGTCCTGAGGGTTCCTTTAGCTGTTAATTTTCCAGCATTTTTGCCAGAGAGCAAGCTAACCAGGACCAATTTTGGCCCTGATCATTTTGGTTCTCTCTGCCATCGTTGGTTTTTACCTTTCTTTGTTGGCCATGTTTACAGTCCAGTGTCACTCTTATTAGAGGTTCAGATTTCTACATAGTCATTCCATTTATTCGACGTTTATTCAATTTAGGTAGTTTAGTACATCTGGCAGAATTGGGGACCTAGTCTTGTCGAGTCACTTTCTGACCATGAACCTTCTTCTAAGCTGTTTTCTCTACTGCCCTCCCCACTAAAGATTTTAAACGGGGGGAGTCAGTGATTTCAAAACCCAAAGGCAAGAGGTCCTGTGTAGCTTCCAGAAGCACGTTTCTTATTAAGACTGACTAGATGGAGTACAACCCAGTCCATGCAGGTTTCATTGAGAAATTGAACCACTGCTATATCCTCAGACTTGTTGTTTCGTAATTTCGGAGCACAATGAAGTAGCTTCAAAATGTTTCTCCTGTTTAGAATTAGGTCGTCCTTAGATGGAATGATTCTTTCAATAGTAACAGCGTTGATAGGGATCGATGAAGATCGGACTGAGGCAGGAATCTTTCTCTCATCCTCCATCTTGTTGTTACAGCCTTGAACTTAGGCCTAGGTTCTTCCCGTGCAAACCTCAGAATAGTATTCTGCTTTTCTTCCAAGGTTTGGAAACACCCTGATGTAGTTCCCATCAGATGAGAGTCAACATCAGAGTTCCCGGGAGGATGGGGACTTTCCTTTCCTTCTGCTGGGCGGCCCTGGTCCAAGGATATATCATCTCCTCGTCCCCAATAATTTCCAAATAAGTCGAAAGATCTTCCAGGGGTGGATCGCCTCTTCAGTCATCACCTCTTCCATGATAAGAGTGCTGAGGCACAATTGTCAGCTGGGTCAATCTATCAGCTTTGCCTGTCGGGCTTATCTGTTTACATGTGTTCCACGGAAAAGATTTCTGAGTCTCCGAAATAGATACCTTTCTGAGGAATACTCTAGACCCATTAGATTTCCGCTTTTTTGGTGGCTGAAGATTTTTTTTACTTTTTTTCTCTTTTTGAGGCATTTCCTTCTGGTTACTGGCTTCACTTAGGCCGGTTTTCTCAAATAGCAAGAACATTTTCATTGCTAAGGGACGACTCGTCGGATAATAGGGGGATCATGATAGTTCCTTCTATCACATCGGTCACCACCCTCTGCTCCCCTTCATCATTTGAATGTACCTCAGGGGTCGAGTTGGTTACTTCATTTTCTACATTCGACTTTATCGCCTCCAGCCTTTGCTTTCCAGTTGTTGCTAGATTTAAATTATCGCCCAAGACTTTGGTTGGGAGTGAGGGCACAGGGCCCATAGTGGAGTGGACCTCCTCTAGATCGATAATATACTGTCCCATCCAGCTCGGCATTGTTGAATTGGGTTGTCTCAGGGCTCCCTCTTTATTTCGAAGGTCCTTTTCGCAGAAGGCCACTGACCCTTTCATGGCATCCAGCAAGGCTGTCATCATGCATGTTTTGTCAGCTTCCTCTCCTCTGGGTAGATCATACAGCCGCCCCTGCCATTGGGCTGTTAGTTCTGCTTCTCGATCCAACCTAGTTTGAATTGTTCCTGAGAGGGTTACTAGGCACTCTAATTTTTTATGAATCGTTGTCAGAAGCACTCCTTGGTCTTTTATAGACTCATTCATATTCTCACATAATTTGGTAAAGAGATTAACAGCGATTGCCAATGCAGCCATAACAGTATTTTGGATTAGCGAATATGGGTGTGAGGATTTCCGATCAACTTTATAGGATACAGACGAATCCGCCCGACTCCCCACTTGTCGAAAACATAGTGTGCAAAGGTTCTCCATCACGCATCAACCTGCTGTTCCCATTACTCGATTGATCTCCCCCTTCCAAAGCTTCCCCCACAAGTTCATCAGCCATTTTTGGTGGGTATATTTCCTTCACTGTTTCCTGTATAGCATCTTCCCCTAGTGGGTTGTGAGTAAGCTGATGGACATCCAATGCCTTCCTTTCCATGTTCGCTGATGCTAGCAATTTTGGAGTTGAGCAAAGAAAACCAATCACTCACTCTTCTTTGCAAGGCCATATTGGATTTGAGATCTATCCTTCTGGAGATGTGCTGCTAAGGCAGAATATTGGTTTTCTAGTAAGTTCAAGTGTCCTGCAGCTGCTTGAGCCCCATCCTATTTTGCTTCGATGAGGGTTCTCTCCAGCGGGGCTGCTAGCTCAAGGAATCTGGTCGAGAGAATCTCTCTTCTATAAAGGCGTTGTCTTCCTCCCAGTCAATAGTCCTATTTTCCTGAGACTCTACCCCTCTGCCCTTTTTGCTTGTTATTGGGTAGCCATCTTGGTACTCTGAGTATTGAGTCTTTTCCCTGGCCATCCCACAATTAGTTGTTGATTCAGGGATTGGGTCATTCCTGGCCAAGTCCATAAGAAGGGCACTGAGGGGAGCGCTAGCTGAAGCATTAGCCTTTTTTGATCGCTCGCACCAAGGGCAATTTTCAGTCTGGCTGGTCTTTTCACGGGGCACAGACTAAGACTGCTCCTGCTCGCATCTGTTTTCCTCTAGTGAGGTTGAGTCTAGCCGGTCAGTTACCAGCTCTAGATCCGATGGAGCCCTTAACAACCCCTCCATGGAGGTGATCCCCTCCTTAGACCGTGGCACCTCCACCACTTTAAGAGTGGTTTCGTTTGGGTTGAGGGCTTCAACGTCTCAGATTTTCGATTGGAGGCGAGTGCACAGGCCAGATGCCATTTTTTGACTATATATATATTTTTTTTTTTGGTAAGGCCGGAGCGTATAGTTCATCATTCTCTGGGTCAGAGGTGGCAGGATATACCCTAAGGGAAGATTTGGTCACTTCTGGCACTTAACCCCCCCCCCCCCCCCCCACAGCCTGGTGGTTAAGGTAAGTCAACAAAACAGCAAATACGCGAGACCGCAATTCCGCCTCACCTCTCGAATTCCGTAGACTCCATGCCAGATGCCTTTTAGCCTGCACAGACAGTCACACCTCAGCCACAACTCTGAGTCGCGGGTTCAAGGGGTTTTAAAGATATGCTCCACCTCCTCCTCGGTTCAAGTCAGCAAAAGAGTAGAGAGACTCCTGCAGACTGCCACACCTCAGCCACATGAGAGTGAATGAATAGAATGCTGTTCCTCTTAGGTGCCTAATTTGGAATGAAAGGGAAGTGGAGCCAGGAAGAGATCTCTGGCACTTTTGCTATTTCTTAACTTGTTTACTCTCCCTCTTTCCAGAGACGAGACTCCTTGGGCTGTTTAACCTTTTCAGGAGAAAGAGGCTCTCCTTTAGGGTTGCAGGCTCTGATGGAGGCATAGACTTTGCCAGTGCTCTCCCACCCATATGAAGAGTGGAGATATTTGCAACATACTCCTTAATGGCCTTAAAATGTGAGTGCCTACAATCCTCTGCAGTGTTTTGGTCGAAATGCTAATGCAGCGCTGACAGACATGAGCTTCCCACAATCCTTGCTGGGTTTGACACCTAAGGTCTTTAATCAAAATGTATTCTAAAAGCAGTATCATGCTCCAAAAGCAGCGTTCTGAGTATACAGAAAAAGGAATTGGGTTGAAAGGGTGCAGCAGGCCCCATATAACTACTAATGGTGTTGCAATCAGAATAATGGGCAGCAAGAATGCTGAGTCACAGTGCGCCTTCTCAGTAAAGTTTCTGAAGCTAGACTTTGGCATGGGGGATATTTCCAATATTAAGAATCTATGGAATAAAGGAGTTCATTAGAAAATACTGAAACAAAAAACATCCAACTTCGCCAATGGCAGACTGTATCTCAACTCCACTGACTTAGGTGGAGATTCCTTGACTGATCAAAAGCTAAGAGTTGGGAAAAACCAGTGCCTGAAAGAAGAAGTCCCTGTGAGGTCTGGAGCATTTGTTTTTCTACTTCTCTCCCGCTTAAGGATTTTGCCTTTTCAAAGTCTGTGTCGGAGCTTTGCAGTAAGGCGGAAGGACACTGTGCAGTCGGGGAACATGCCGTAACTTTAACAGACTTGTTCAAGGCCATACAAATTTAGGCCACCTTCTCTTCTACCAGATTTGGAAAGATTGGCAAAACACACAGTCCTTGATCTCTTGATCCTGCTGCAGACACCAAAAGCAGTGTCTGTGCATCAGAAACTGACATTTGCAGGCCGCACTCCCAAGACTATTTAAAGCCAGTTCTGTGAAGAGGAAAATAATGAAGAAAAAGTAAAAAAGTAAGATGTTTAGAATTCCAGCATCTGCAACCGTGGAGAAAAAAAATAACAAGGTTGTAAGGTTTGTATGGCTGAGCACGGCTGCCTTCACCTGCGCACCACCAAAGCATACCACTTAAGGGGCTGTAGGTCACACTGATGCCATGAAGACGTTAGTGCTTCTTAGCACAATGCACCTAATGACAATGACAAAAGGTTTCTGGACCAGTTAAAACCTAGATGATATTTCAAAAGATAAGGAGGTTTGTATGCAGTGTGACGATTCATGGGATCACATCACGTCTCCACAGGGGAGAGCCCTTCCTTGTGAGGCTAGGGAGGTGAGCCTGCTACGCACCATTCCCTCTAGGGGTTGCAGAAAACGGGACCTCACAGGGACAGACTCCCGAATGGAGACAAGGACTCCCGTTCCGTGATGGAACTTCCTAACCCTCTTGCCCTTGAGTCCATGAAACCTATAAAGTCTGCTGGGAAACAATCTGAAAGCACTACTGTTTGTGTTTGCAATATTCCTTCCTTTCCTCCTGTAAATATTGATACCACAAAGATCAGGAAGACTAAAATGGACATACGGTCTGCTCTGAAGTCATCTTCCAGGAGTACTACGAAGAAGAAGATTGATGGCGTTATACAAACTCCTCCTTTGCCAAGAACAGAAGCTACTGGGGAGAGGTGGCCTCAAGGAGGCATGAGGAATACACAATGGGCACAAATAAAGAGGTAGCAGCTGCATGAAATAAAAATGGAGAAAGGACCCAATGGGAGGGGAAGCAGACCCGGGAAGTTGAAACCTGGGAGCAAGAAGCTACGTCGGGGAAGCAAACCTCCAGTCGGGAGGACGCTGACAGCAGATTGCAGGATCTTTTGCAGGCCGACGCCGAGCAAGCCTGACTGGAAGCTGGAAACCCACCGACTGTGGCGTGACCTCGAGGAGGTGGACATAGAGATCCAATAACTAGGCTGACACAGTGTGCCGGGGACCCCGCTGAGCCAAAGCACAGCAGCGGGGAGCGGTAAGAGAAGCAGAGAGAACATTCCGTTGGCCCACATCGACCCAACACCCCAGGAAGAACCAGCAACGTGGCTCCAACAGAGCCGAAGTAATGGGAGTCACAGGAAACCTGGTAGGGGATTGGGAGAAAGGGTGCTGAAGCTAAAGAAAGCATCAGGAGTATTCTCCCTCTTCTCAGTAATTGTATCAGAGTATTGAAAGGAAAGAAAGCCTCTGGAGTAATCGCCCTTGTCTCAGTAACTGTACCAAGAATATTGATTAGTCTCAGTAATTATCTCAAAAGTACTGAATGTAAAAAAAGGCACCAGGAGTAATATTTCCCTCATCTTAATGCTTGTGGCAGAAGTACCGAATGGGACGAGGACATCAGGAGTAATCTCCCTCGTCTCCGTAATTGAATCAAGAGTATTGAAAGGAAAGAGAGCCTCAGGAGTAATCTCCCTCATCTCCAGAGCTGGGATAGAAAAATCAAGTGTGAAGATTACATCACCAGTGATCTTCTTCGTCTCAAATGATGTGCCAAAGAGACTGAAAGAGAAGAACAAATTGCAAGTACTCTCCCTCAACACTATCCTCAAGCGACATTCAGGCTACAGAGTGTCACAAGAAGAATCCAATTTTTCAGTGTTAGAAGAAATCAAGGAGACTACGGGGTGCAATTCCCTTGTTTCCAATGACAAGAGGGGGAGAAAAGACAAGAAACAACTAGGTTTTGGAAACAAATGGAGTGTTTGACTTTTAAGCAAGCCTTAAGAGAAGCCTGGAAGGAAGTGTAGATTAAAACTGTAGCAGGAAACGATCCAAAGTTAGCCAATGGCTGAAGCAACTGAACTAGGAGAAGGGAGTCAGTCTCCTGGTTCTTTCACCTAAATTGTTGAATCAGAAACTAAGGCTAAAGGTTACCAAACAGCAGCTTGAAAGCTGACCAAGTCGCCCAGGAAGAGAGAGCAGTTTTTGAACTGTTGGACAAGGAGATGGAATTCATTCTCCTGGTATTCGCTACGAGTGCAGAACTTGAATTATTATCAGAGCATAATAGAAATACGCCCTTAGGGCTGATCACATTGCACCAGGAAAAGGGAGTCATTCCCCTTGAGCCATTTTTGGCAATGTCTTTTTTTAGCAGTAGGGCTAGAGTTGGTAAGATTGGACAGAGGACGGACATTCTGAGTTTGACAACCACCCCAACGACGATCACCCAAATTCTTCTTTAGTTAGGTAGGGAAAACCCTTTAGAGATAGGGGAACATAGGCCTTTTCATTATTGTTTAAATAAAGATTGCAGTAAAGATGCTGTCCCTTTGTCCAACTCATTACTCCAGAATTCAACAGCAGGGACTCCTACATTAGGTCAAGTATCAATGAATAGCAAGATTAACTTGAGGATATCTTTTACAAAACATACTACAAATGGCTCCAGGTCACCATATATCAGGAGACCAGCCCACACTTGCATGTACGGATCGCTAAAGCAGGTTTGCATAAGTAACAAGTTTGTAAGCATCCTCACCGCTGGTTAAAGTGCCATTCTCTGACATCTGTCCCATTGAGAAATAGAGCATCCAAAACGTGGATAGCACTGATTTTCCGCTGAGCTTTTCCCTGCAGAGACAAGACAAAATATTTTGTCATCCTATATTATTTGTCGATTGCAAGAACACATGCAGTCTCTATTATTCAGACATTCTTAAACTTGTACTTGCACAAAAACATGAGTGCAAAAACTACATAAAGATTTAATGTTCAAATAAATTCTCACACCACAAATAACTAAATTGTCTGTAAACATGCATAATGTGTTGAAGTTTCAGAAACCGCATTTCATAATATATTTCAGTTATGGTGGCAATATATAATCTCTGGACATTATATTAATCATTATAATCTCACTGATAGTTAAACAGTGTAGCCTATTGCAGGCTTTTTTTACTTTACAAATCCTTTTGTTGTGCTTGAAAATATAGACTGCATTTCAAGGTTTTTGGCAAGTGCTTCCCTTTTACTGGGGAGCCACAGTCCCATATTCAATGCGGACAAGCGCAGACAGGCTTGACTTTGGCATGCAGCCGGCACAATTTGAATGTGCATATAGTTTGCAAGAGGCCTGCCAAAATAGACACAAAGAACAAGCTAAAAGGTTACCAACAAGTAACTAAAACCCTAGAGTGCTTAAAACAAACTGTAGAAATTCAAACAGGACACTGCTGTCAAGCCTGCTCTCTCCCTCAAAGCAACCTTGGCACTTACTGCTCAGACAATCATTAAGCCAGAGTCAGGAAAATGTACAGGCATCAAAGACATCGGACACAGTTGAACAAATAACTTACCTCTCTGTTATGTTCTTTCTTATGGATGTTCTTCCTACTGATTCCTCATATAGGAAGCGGTCTCTAAAAAAACGTTTTCCCCACCAGGGGTTTTGATGTTGGGGCCGCTATATATCGAGCCGCCGCTCCGCATAACTTCTGTTCCGTCTTATTTCCTACCACTGAACCGCTGAAGAACCACAAGAAATATAAGGCATACAAGCTATCTACTAGAGGGGCAGGTTGGGAGGACGATGAGGATTCCGTGGGAGGACAATCCATCACAAAGAACATTTCAGAGTGACAAGTCATTTGTTCTTCCAATGGATGCCTTCCTCTCAGAGATTCCTCATCTTAAACTCACATCGCAGTATTAGGATGTAGGAGGCAGGATGATTGAACTCTGCAGAAATAACATTAGTATGTGTTGTAGGACAGCTCTGCCAATCCAGGTGTCCTGACCTGACAAAGTATCCAGGCAGTAGTGTTATAGAAATGCCTGACCGATATCCTTTATAGGGACTTCACTTTTTTGGAATGCCGATTTAGCAGCCTCACCCCTGGTTGAATGCGCTCTGAAGCCTTCAGGGATATAATGTCCCTGCTCTAGAATAGCATTCAGATAAGCATAACACAATCAATCTGAAGATGGTTTGTTTTGTCACTCTAGTACCCGTCTTTCGGCTGAGGTAGCCCACAAAGAGGGCCTTTTAGTCTGAAGGGGTTAGTTCACTGGCCTTTGCGGGTCAGGTTTATGTAGCCTTTACTTTTTAGAGGGTTGAGGTGGCCTGTAAAAAAACAGAAAGATAATGCCCTTGGACAGGTGAAACTCAGACACCACCTAATGCAAAATGAAGGTCGTACTGTGAGAAACCAGAAGGTGTCCCACCCACAAGTCCCCAGGGATCTGTCATCCAGCTGGCCAGGACACGGCCATCGCTTTTGGATCCAGTTCCTGGGGGGTGGACCAGTGCGGGAGCATTGCCTGGGTGAGGGGTCTTCGGCGATTGGGACACAGGATGGTGAGATACTGTATCCCCTTTCCTGTAACACCAGGTAGGATAATTAGGAACTCTATCACCCACCCCCTTTTACAACACAAACACTTTCTCACTGACAGCCCAAGGGAAAAGAGACTAACACCTGAGCCGTGTATCTGACATGTCCCAATACTATGGTCAGGCAATTGTCGACAATCCTTATCACCTGACTTCCATTACACTTCCCATACAGATAAAAGGCGGAGCACCAGAGCACACCCCGAGCGAGGCAAAACACACGAGGGAACAGCAGTTACAAGATGGCAGTTTAACAAGAGAAGAAAGACAGCAAAACAGAAGAGGATCGCAAGGAGGGAAGTTCTCTTGACCTTTTCGACAAGGAACCATTACTTTCGCGAAACCTCAAGAATAGAAAGCATAAGACCAGGAAACCAGGCTGGATAATTCAGCATGTGCCCTCCCACATCAATAATCATGGCGGGGAGAATCGGCAGCTGCTGTGGTACTGTCCTTGGCCGTAAGAACAAAGCAACGTCAGCGATATGAAAACAGCCAGTGGAGTTGCGGAGACCAATACAAGACCGGTCTGTGTTGTAGCCAAGGTTGCATGTAGCAACATTGTATGGTGAGTGCTGACACACACATTGTTTGAAATATGTATGATAAGAGACACAAGTGAAGTGAACTGCTGATGAGTGATTGAACTTTAAAGCAAACTACAATACCTTTGACAGAGTGGCCTGGCACCGAGTGGGTGCCCAATTGAAGGTCTCCGTAAGGTATCTGACTGAGGAGTGACGAAAGTAGATACATTTCATCAGAGCTTGGCGGTGGATGATCATTTGAAAGTGACCAAATAAATGTGAATTGAAGTGGTCATGCGACGGGTCAAGCAAAATCCCACACACAGTCGAAAGTCTTCTATTTATACGAAATAGCAAAGGTTTGGAAAAGTATGTGAATTTGGTCCGAGCCCGGCAGAGGGAGATCAATTAAAGGTTTTGTGTTGATTTGTGTCTGTGCCCGGCGGAGGGGAACCTGCGGTAAACAGTAAATCACCTAAGAAGTTGTATCAGTGAAAATCCTGAGAAGAAAGAAACTATAACGTTTGTCGCATCAGGCCCTCTGCAGTAAGAGACATTGAATGACAGAGACTTTGGCACACAAGGCCCTGATACTAAGATTCTGAACCGCATCCTTGTGCTAAAGAAGCCAGAGAATGTGTCGCCTTGTCCTGTGCTGAAAAAGAAGGGAAGACAACGGCTTGAATATCCTGACATATCATTTCTTGAACATTTTTCTTTTGAATAACATTGTTTCAAACACTATTAGTATTTAGAAGTATGGATTGGCAATATGTTTATTAGTATAGGCCCCTTTAATTTGACAAGACACAACCTAGGACTGCGTTATTATTTGATGGTCTTAACTTGCTCCCATCTTTAGATGGGCGTTAGTCAAACCTGATTGAAGTTCAATAAAGACACTTGATCTGTGATCGCTTGTGTCGGTCTTATTGGTTGATACCATGACTTCCTTACAGTAACCCAAGCGTCACTTTGTCCACTGAAAAGGTCCCTTGAAGCGTGGTTTACAGAACAAGGCCTGCAGTTCACTGACTCTGCATGCTGATGACATTGTGACAAAGAAGGCAGTCTTCCAGGTGAGAAGCCTCCAGGGACAGCAACTGCATTGGTTTAAAGGGTGATGCCATTGTGAATATTGGCACTAGATTTAAGTCTTACTCTGGCACCACAAAGGGGGCCAGGGGGAAGGCGTCAGTCCTTTTAGGAATTGTATCAAAATGGTAATCATGAAGAACGACCCTGTTCGAGAAAACACTTAAAGATGGACAGCACTGCCAGCTAGACCTTTGAGGTGTAGCACAGAAATGGACCAATGTCACTGGCTCTGCACAAGCTGCAAAGGTTCTTCCAACGGCAGCAATACCGAGAATGTGTTGCAGCTTTCTGACCGAAATCAACATCTCAATCACATCCTCCGGAAGGTCCCAGCTTCTATACCTCAGCCTTGCAGGTTGAGTGTACTCACATTCGGGTGAAGAACCAGGCCCCTCTGCTGGGATAGTATGTCTCTTCTCTGGGGGAAGGCGTAGTGGAGGGTGGATGGTCATGTTCAGGAAGTCCATGTACCATGTCCTCCTGGTTCAATCCGGAGCAATCAGGATCATGGTTGTTCCATAGCTCTTCAACCTCCTGATCACTCTAGGAACATTAGGAATCAGTGGAAAGGCAAACAGGAGTGGGAAGAACAAATTACTTAACTCTGTATTGTTTTTTCTGATGGATGTTCATTCCACGGATTCCTCATCTATGATATAGTAATCCCAGCGCAGCTGTTCTTCGGAAATGTTTCTACTACCGGGTGGCGCAGCCAGCACTGCGTCTGTTCCGCTCTATGCACCGGAATCATTGGGGCAAATAACTATTACAGCATTTTGCCCTGCGACCTCAGTTACATCCTATTTCACTAACACTGCAACACTGAGGGACAGCAGAACCTAGGTGCACAAGCTAAGCTAAGAAGGGCAGGTAGAGCAATGACAAATCTGTGGGAGGAACATCTATCAGAAAAAATATTACTGAGAGGTAAGTCATTTGTTCTTCTAATGTATTCCTTCCTCCCAAGGATTCCTCATCTATGATAGAGACCCAAAGCAGTATGAACATTTGGAGGAGAGTGGGAGCAAGGACACCACCTAGACCAGAAAACTCTGGAGGACTGCCCCACCAAAATGGGCATCCTGTCCTGCAAGGGAATCCAGAAAGATAAGTGTCCTTAACTGATGGACACCCGCGTACCCTGCACACCTCATACTGATTCAAATATCAGTCAGGACATATTCTAATTCAAGAATTATCATTCAGATATTAAGATCAAACAAAGTTTATACATGTCAATTTGATGACTCCATTTGTTATTCAATTCTATGAAACGTTTATTGTTTAGATTTATAGAGCAGAAAAATTCATATAATCTAATATGTACATTTGAGCAGTCAATTAAAAATGACTGCAACGCGTTTCAGGAAACAGTTCCCTTCATTAGGAGCAAAACTTTCATTACACTCCTAAAGTTCATCAAGTACATCAATTTTCTAGCTTCAACTGTGTACTATAAAGTAAGACAAAAAAGAACTTGTGAGTGTGTTTCTACAAGGAAGTATTTTAGTGAATTAGGAGTAGCCTGTACTTAAGTGTCACCTTAAAGGAGGGGTTCATCAAGTGCCTCAATTTAAGAGGTTCCAAGTGTGGCATCCACGCCCAAACTAAACGTCTGTGTATGTTTTCCACTTCTTCAAGGGTAACTGAGTGAGAGATATATGATACACGAGTGAATGAAGATATGCAATGTCTGTGATGAGGAGTGAATCGATGTATCAATGCGCATACCTGTCGTGTTTCAAAAGAGTTCACTGGTATAGAAGGCGTGTCACTTTGGGTAATAGTTGAAGTCTGAGAATACTGTGAAATAGAACAGATGAGTTTCGTCTTAGTAATAGCTGGTTAGTTAGCATAAACATAGGGTTAGTGCATAGAATGACTTTAGACTTGTGAAATGTCCAATAAGGAGCTTTGATAGAAAAAGCTTGTATTTCACCCACTCTCGGGCTGATTTCATGGCCACCAAAAAAGCAGTCTTCCAAGCGAGATGTTTGAGGGAAGCCTTGTGAAGAGGCACAAAGGGTGGTTTCATAAGCCTTGACAGGACATCGTTCAATTCCCATGACTGGTGGGAAAGATCTGAATAAAAAACACAAAAATTCATTCACCAACCGTTGAGACCAAAGGGAAGGAACGCCATGTAAACAGATATAGCGGCCAAATGCATCTAGAGTAGTGTGCCAGACCTGCTTGCTCCAGACATTGTAGATATGGCAATATCGCCTGATGCCGGGCAGTCTGAGGCTGAAGATGATGGCTTTTGCACCACACCTGAAAACACTTTCATTTACTCCTGTAACATGCTAAAGTGGACGGAGCGGGAGCATAAACTAGGACCTCATGGCAGTCTGGTGGCAGTGTGATTTATGGAAACTCCACAAACAGAAAAGCCATGCCGTCAGATTGAGTAAGGCCGGGTTGTGATGAAGCACCACTCCTTGGTTCTTGGATAGTAGAGCTTGGTGTGGTTTAAGCCTGAGTGGCGGTACCGATGAGGGGGAGACGGTCCGAGTACCAAACTGTCCCGACCATGTAGGGGCCACTAATATCAGTGTGCATCAATATAGGTTGAAAGTGCTGAGATCTTGTGCAACTAGCAGGATTGCAGGTTTTGCATACAGGGATTTCCCGTCCCATGGAAATGCCAATGCGTCCCCCAGGTTCTTCGGGTGTGGAAACCTGCTGACAAAGCATTTGCACCGCTTGTTGTTGTAAGTTGCAAATAGGTCTTTCTTTGGCATGCCCTAACTCTGAAAAATCTGGTGAAGCTGGTCGTTGTGCAATTCCCATTCATGGCAAGAGTGTAGTTCCCTGCTGACATAGTCCGCTATGCTGTTTCGAATGCATGGAAGATGGAGGGGTAGAAGAAACATCTGGTGCAGTAATGCCCAGTGCCGCAGGGACTGAGTCTCCTTTGACAGTTGCAGGGATCTTGCCCCTCCTTGCTTACGAATATAAAACACGGACGTGGTGTTGTCCATAAAGATGCACTTGCACTCAACAAGTCCAGAAATGTCTGCAGAGGCCGCATGCATAGTCTGCAATGACTGATTAGAGGAATGCAGGACGACATAATGCCCAATAGCGAGGGACTTGTAATTGCAAACAGAAGTTGCTGGCGACATGCTGAGCTGGTGCACCTCGTGGAAGAGCGTGGTCTTCCGGTCATCTCATGATACCGCCGTGCAGGACAGTGTGTCGAGCTTCCCCTCTAGGTAAAGAGCCTGTCTCGCTGGTGTTAAACACGACTTTGGGTAATTGATGGAAAACCCCAGGAACTGCTGACATTGAATGGTGGGCGCTGTGTTCCTTGCGGCCATGCATAAGACTTGGCCCTCACTAGCCAAGTTTGGGTAGACGTGGATTCCTGTTCGTGGTAGATGAGCCACCACCAGAGCGAGGCATTTGGTAAAGACTTGTGGGGCTAAGCAAAGCCCGAAGGGCAGAGTTTTGAATTAGTAATAAATCCGGGCCACCACAAACCGCAGGTAGCGGCAGTGCAAGTGGTGAATAGGGCTGTGGAAGTATGCATCTTCGAGCTCGAGGGACGTTAGAAGATCCTTGTGCTGCAGCTGAGACAGCACCTGTTGCAATGTCACAATATGAAATGCATGGACTTGTTGAGCACCCTTAGATCCAAGATGGGTCTCCATTCAACTGACTTCTTCTGTAATGCGTTTTTCCTTACCAGTAAATAACATTATGCCTTTGGAACTTTCTTCACCTGCCCTTGGACAGCTGGTCAGGGCTGCTTGCTCAACTGGCCACTAGAATGGGAGGAACCAGGGCAGAGCGGTCAGCCTCGATAGGACTGATCAGTAGAAGAGTATGCAGGTGATCTGTAAGAGGTGTGAAGTGGGACAATGGCCCCGTGACCTCCTGCCAAAATGGTTCTTTCCTCATAGTGCAACAGTATGGGCACCTCTGCTGTAACGTGACCAGGGAACAAGCGACCTCTGTGTCAGTTTTGATGGAAAGCAAGGTTTCCTTGACCTTCTTTCCAAAAAATCTATGCTGTCGAAAGGCATATCCAAGCCTCTAGATTGGAACTCTGGGCGGAAATGTGTAGCTCTGCGCCAGCCCTGTCTTCGCAGCACAGCTCTTTTGCCCAGCTGGTGGAAACCTGTGGCGGCGATGTCGACTGACACCGTAATGGCATGATTCAACACCAATTCACCCTCATGGAATATGCCCTTATGTCGTCCTCCTCATGCCTTTTGTCCTCTGGTAAAAACTCAAGAAGAGATCCAATGTTGTACCGTAATTCGCAATTGTATCTGGCGAGAATGGCCATAGCATTTGCAGCTTTGATTGTGGTGGATGTGGTGGTTATAACCTTTTTTCCAGAGGCATCCAAGCGTTTCCCTTCTTTCTCTGGAGGGACCGAGCACAAGGCTGAAAGGTTAGCTGATCTCTCCCTGGCTGCAGCAGAGGTCACTGAATCAGGAGTGGGCTGCGTGCAGAGACAGAAAGGAGCTGTGTCTGGGGCTCTGTATTTCTATCAAAGCAGTCCTTTTTTGCAGGCGCTGAAGAGAGATGTGCCTTGGTGACCAATCCATCCTCCCAAATATCTTTAAGGAGCGGAAAAGATGCTACAGACTTTCTTTAATGTTCTCTCTGTTGATATAGGAGACTGTCCTTGCGTTGCTCTTCCAGAGCGAGGCCACACATTTCGGATACTCTACCCATGAGCGTGTGGAAATAAAACCACATCATCTGGGAGCGAATCCCTAATTGGGGTTAGATGGCAACGATGGTGTAACCGCCTGGGTAGACGGTGTCGTCTTTGTGGGTGGCAGTAAAACCTTTGCCACTGCAGGTGCAGATATCAGTGGGTGCAGCAATGGGGCTGGTTTAGCCCTTGGTGTGGATGGGGCACCGACCATAGATGGAAGAGATGTTATATGCATTTATACGGCACACTTTTACCCGAAGGCATCTTGGCGCAAGAATTGGAAGGGAAAGAGGGCCTCCACATAAGCACATTAAAAACAAGAAGGTTTTCAAGGCACGCCTGAATTGAAGATGGTTCGTTGAGCTTCTAAGATCTGATGGCAGACTGTTCCACAGCTTACCAGCCGCAAATGAAAAAGCATTACCTCCCACTCGGCAGAGTCGGATTTTATGACTGTCACCAGATTGGCATCACCAGAGCGAAGTAAGCATCCTGGGACATAGGGACAGAACCTATCTTGCAGACTTTCGGCCCTCTGGCAATAGTAAGCTTGTTGGACCAGGCACATAGATTTGAATGTGATTCTCTGATCCACCGGGAGCCAGTGTAGGGCACGAAGCACTGGGTTAAAATGTGCTCCATAAGGAGAATTAGTGGCCACCCGAGTCACTAGATTTTGAAGCAGATGCAAGCGATGTATAGAGCCAGCAGGCTGGGCTAGGTAGAGCGCATTACAATAATCAATACGACTCGTGATTAGCAATGCTACCACCAGAGGTCGCAGTTGATAAGATAGAAAAGGGAGAACTTTTCGCAGCACTCTAAGCAAGAAATGCCCACCTCTGCATACTGCGCTCACTTGCAGGGCCATTGGCAATGAGGAGGACAAAAGAATCCCAAGATTCCTGACCACAAGAGCACCCAGGGTATCAGGCCAGAAAGAAGGCGTCCAGAGAGCAGCACTAGAGGAAGTACCCACCACCAGGACTGCCGTCTTGTCCCTGCTCCGCTTAAGCCAGTTAGCACTCATCCACACCTTCACTGCCGACAGACACTCCCGGAGTCAAAGCGACTCCGTAATCTGGTCGAGATCTAAACGGGCCAGGATTTGAGTTTCATCGGCGTAGGAATAGCAACGAAAGCCAAATGAGCGGATGAGGCGAAACAGCAGCTGAACATATATGTTAAACAAGATGGGAGACATGGCAGAATCTTGAGGAACACCACAAGATAGTGCACAAGAAGAAGAACAGAAATGGGGTACAGAGAGTATTTGGCTCCTCTGAGTTAGAAATGAGGTAAACCAGTCCAGGACGTGCCCAGAGAGGCCTGCTGTAGCTAATCGGGAGAGCAGGATGGAGTGGTCGACTGTATCAAATGCAGCCGACAAATCTAACAGGGTCACAGTCCCCACTCCACCCTGATCCACCAGCATGGTCAGATCATCGACCACCAGTACCAGAAAACGCTCAATGCCTCGTGCTGGCCAAAACCCAGACTGAAAATGGTCAAGAAACCCGGATAATTAAAAAAAAAAAAAAAAAAAAAAAAGAAGAACAGGAGCAACAAAGGATTTGAAAAGTTTCATAAGGAAAGGAAGAAGTGAAATAGAACGAATATTAGCCAACACCAAAGGATCCAGGAGGGATTCTTCAGGAGAGGGATAAAAGTAGCCTGTTTCAATTCGGCAGCGATCAACCCTGTCAAACAGGAGCCGTTAACCGTCTCGGTGACCCAAGAAATCATGTAAGGCTTGATTGCTTTAAGGATGGACAAAGTGGATCAGCGTAGTTTAGCAGTCACGGGATAAGACGTCTCTTGTGCTGTCTCCTGCCGATCCTCTTATGATCCTGAAGTTGCAGATACCTCAAACTGCCGCACGCGTCCCGACAACATACCTGGTGCTGTATGACACTATGGGGAACACGTGGATTGCCTTTTAAGAACAACCCGAAATGTAGCTCTGCAGTTATAAGAAGAAAGATGATAAGGCAGAGCTGCAGCGACTGGAGAAGAAAATGGCGTCGGACCCCAGCGAGAGGACAAAGGGCTGAGCAATTCTTTGAAAAGACAGGCCGCAACGGGAGTGTAATGGATAGAGCTAGCCACAGTCTGCTAATGCAGCGCACACCAGTGGATTTGTGAAGACGCACACCCCGGTGACTTGAATACATACAGGAAAGCAATATATACATGGATTGAGCACCGCGCGAGTGATACGGTACTATAGAATATTGGCCACTGGACCGTGGCATGCCAAGTGCAGCGTGAGGCCCGAGGAGAAAAGAGCTGCAGACAACGAGTTGTGTGGGACATCAAAACGAACACCAGCCCACTGTGACGTGCGGGAACCCGGATGGCATCGCTGTACGGGCCCCGTCACGCTTGATGGCGGATGTAAATGAAGTCCGCCCACACACTGAACTGGAGAGTGGCAGAGGGCCGAAGTATTTAAATGAGGGATTCATGAGAGTCCAAGGTATGCTGTGGGCGGCCGAGAAGAGATGTACAGCTGGATACTGTAGCAGACGCTGAAGCGCACTGCCCAGGGGGCACAATAACTGAAATACAAGTGTGAGGACGCCCGCCGGTGAACGGGATACATTGTATCCGCGGGCCCGGCGCTGAGACAATGGAAGCCTGGAAGCAGCTGTGACATGCGCAGCGCAGCCATGAATCGTGGGCTGTACTGAGAGGTACTTGCACAGTGCAGTTGCCCAGGTACTTCCACCCAGATGGAACACACAACACAGTGCCTGTATTCTCTGGCCTAAACAACGGCATGAGGAGGTGCTCCGGATCGGCACAGTAGAGAGTAATATGGGCCGATCGTCGTGATCAGCAGCCCGGTTGCAGAACAGTGGGTGGAAGGGCTGATGAGAACTCAGAGAAGTTTTGCAAATGGGACTGTAGACGCAAAGCACACAACGGTATTGGAATGGGGGGGGGGGGGGTGTGGCTAGCAAGCTATGTAGGAGGCAGAGCCGACCTGGAGATCCTGAAGATACGAACAACATCCTGACAACAGTGGGGCCGCAGCAACAAAGGGCGCGACACCTGCTGAAGCGCCTACAGATGTAATACAACCCAGCCATATATATATATATATATATGCAAGACTGCAGCCAGACTCCATGGTAAGGCGGGCTAAATCATACGGACGCCCGAGGTCGGGGCACCGGAAAGAGACACTGCATGGGAAGCAGCAGGCACAGAATCACCTACAGATAAGACACAGCCTGAGGCCCTCATAATCAAGGGACCCAGCTGGGGCGGAACAGAAATTGAGAAATAAGGAGCACACCCAGGCCAGAACAAAACGCAAGACCACCATACAACGCAACGCCCTAAACCATCTGTGACCAACCACTCAAGAGCAGGAAAGTCTGCAACGCCAGAGGAACAAGGGGCACAAAGGGGAAGGACCCCAATACCACTACAGCCTGGTACACAGACAACAGAGCTGGAACACCTGAAGAAGATAGCAATAAGCCCACACACGTAAGGCTAAGTCCCTGATAGCGGCAAAAGCCGCAACATCCGGATCAGGGGGCCCGCTCACCTGAAATTGCTAAAGACATGGCAACTAAGCTGAATAAAACAAGAGGGAAGCAATCTACGATGGAGGACTTCACAAAGATCCCGCAATCAACGGAAGGTGCTAGAAGCAAGGATAGAAGCGCCCAGCTGGACGGATCCCCAGCGCGAGGAGACCGGCAAATCCTGGAAGCTATTGCAGACCTGAAAGCGGCGTGGGAAACTAAACTGGAAGCCGCCATGACCACACTGAAAGTGGCACTGGAATCTAAAATAGACGCAGTACAAATAGATCTAAACCTCCTGAGACAAGATTTAAGGGCAATAGCGGACTGCACAGGAGAACTAGAAAGGGGGCCATGTTAGGCAGAAACCTGTGCAGTTCCCTCTGGGACCACCGCAAAAGATTTAAGACCACAGGTGGTTGGCAGTAAACCCAATTGGTAGCAGTCTGTACCACCCAGATTTACCTGGTAGCTGTGGCTGAGCAGTCAGACTTCTCTCAAGAAGAGTTAGGCAGTATACAGAGTATTCACAATAGGTCAAAACAACACAGTAGAACAAGCAAACACTGACCAGAGCTTGGTGTAAAAGAGGTATAATTATTTATTTAAAAACACATCTAGTAAAACACACTGGCACTAATATTAAGCAGTTCAAAAACACCGTCACTAAAAGATATACATTCCCTTCAACGATTATTAGACAAGTCTTAAGTAAAGCAACACTTATTTTCAGACAGCGGTGAGCGCTTAACGAAGATGGCACTCTTATCAATCGGTTTAAAAGGGAGAGAAAGGCAGAGCAAAGATAGAAACAGATCCCAACACTTTCGGAAGAACACAGTAGGAGAAGAAGGCAGATTAAAACCGCAAAGTCAAAAAGGCCGGACCCACTTTAAGAGGCTCCGGACGAAATGTGTCCAAGGTCACACGTTGAAAGTGCCCAAAAGTCTCGCAAAAGTTTCAGAACGAGTTGGACCAAAAAGAAAGGGACCAGTTAGATGGTCAAGGCGGCCAGCCCAGTTCAGAAGGTTAAGGGGTTATTGTTACCTTGTAGCAATCTTTAGAAAGGGAGGCCTGGCGGACACAGTACCTTAAAATGGTGAGAACGCTCCAGCGGGGCCAGTTGTTTCTGGCAGCGGGTGCAAGTCGGTGCTTTGTCCGGGGGAAGAGAGGATCTCGTCGTGGAGGAAAACAGGAGCCCGTTGTACTGCCAGGGAAGAAACCAGCCGCGGAGTTCTCAATTAAAAAGAGCGGTCCTTTTATTCGTGGTCCAGTGGTAAGTGGCTATCCGGTTGCCGGGGTGCTTGGCACGGGCAATTCGACCATGAGACGTCCTGGGATGCGAGCAAAAAAAGGTAAACTGGTTGTGCCCACCAGTCAAGGGAAGAAGACTCTCCAGCCGGGAGATCTCCTCTGTCGTTGGGAAGTGGTGAGTCGGTTCAGCAGGGCTCCACCGGTGGTGTCGTCGTAGCAGATCGGCTCAGCTTATCACTCGTCGGAGTTTCAGGTCCTGTGGCGACTTCTGAAGTTCCAGTCCCAAAAGCCCTGCTTTTATGCAAGAAACCACCATTCATTCAGCCTAGCTGTCAATCAAACATGCTAAGTGGTGAGCGGGGTGGCTCACCACTTGGGCCAATCACGCAAGAGTGCGACCTGAGTTGGCAAGGCAACTTAGTCCAAGGTGCCTAAACCCCCTCCCACACCCCCTGTGGTACCCAGACAGAGTGGCACCACTTTGGAGGGCTTCTGTGTGGAAGCCCACCAAAAGTGGAACAAAGGGCTCGACCTTTGGTTTGGAGTTACAGAGGCGAACACAAACGTCATTTTAAAACCGAGTTCTGGCAGAAAATACCAACCGGTGAATTAATATTAAATAAATAAACCAGCGGTATGTTAGAGGCTATGTTAAAAAAGTATTAGCCTCGAACAATGGGAAAATCCCATGGAGATATATTTGCGGTCGAATATAAAAAGTAGTATCCACTGCCACCAGCCAAAACTCGATCAGGGGGGACGGAGACGTGCCCTCTCGAATAACAGACCCAGGGGAAATCGAATTGCCCCCATCAGTACGTCCACAATATGATGGTTTGTACTGGTTCTGTTAGTAATTTGGGACTAGTAAAGCCAATGGTGACTTTGCATGCCCTGGGAGACAGTAGTCAGTCCCAGGGTATGGAGTCTATGGTGGGGGGGGGGTCACTATGACACCCCGGTGTTACTGCACGGAGGGTGCTGTGTAACACACATAGAACAAACCATATGAGACCCTATGGAGTAAAAGACGCCATAGCCCATGAAACACATTAACATTCAAAGGAACACCACAAATCATTTCCAAGAGTGGGAGAAAAAGAGTCTCACTCTTGGCAGGAGAAAAAAACAAACTCCAGAAATCCAGCAATGCTGCTGGGGGACTCACTAGGTTAGGAAATTCAGCCTAAACAGAGTATTCTCCCTAACAGGCCAACACAGCAGCCTGCACCTCACACGCTTCAGAGATCCACACGCTACGCCAGCAGGTGGGCAACCTGGAGAGCAGGGCATAAGAAGCCGAAGGACGGGCACGCAGGAACAATATACGTATTGTGGGGCTCCCGGAGGTAGAAGAGGGGTACATTGAATCCATGTTGCTGCAAGAAATAGAAGGGGGAACACTCACCCAGGGATTTGCAGTGGAAAGAGCGCATAGAGCCTTGGCAAGGAGGCCCCCCCGGGAGTCCCATCCACCCCCCCCCCCCCCCCCCCCCGAGACCCATCAGAGCCAAAATACTAAATTACCGCGACTGGGAAAGGATCCTGGAATACTTTCGCAAGGGAGGCACGATCCGAAGGGCCTCCGCCTCAATTACAGCATACCCAGACTATACACTCCAGGTGCAATGGCAGCGACTCAATTTTCGGAACGGTAAGGAGGAGGAGGCTGAGGCGGACCACAGATACATGCTGATGTATCCGGCGAGGCTGAAGGTATTCCACAAAAACAGGACGCTATTTTCTGACACCCCAGAGGAGGCATCGGTTTGGCTGGATGCAAAAAATTGCCCGGAAGCGAAGGATGGCCAGAAGGGAAGTGGTGCGGAGAAATGATGCAGAGACTTCGGAGAACGAGGTGCTGTATAAGATGTGAAAATGGGACTTGATTATAGCCGTGTACACAATGGGAAGGCAAGCGAAATGTGGCACACAACAGGGAGATACAGAACACCCAACCTCACACTGCCTTAGATAGGTTAGTTGAGTTACCAGTAGTGCGGTAACCTTCTGCTGGATTCCCGATACCAGTTTAGCTGGACGGAACCAAATGCGGGATCGCCTGAGATCCAGGGATGGAGCCGGGCAACAGTTGGGTTTGGAGCGGGGGAGGGGAGGAAGATGGGGCGTTTGTAGTGATAGTTGTTCGGGAACGAGCATGCACCCGCGCGCCTCTGTGCATAACCCACGCTAAGTATTCTCGGGCTGAAGGATATGGAGGGAGGGATGGGGAAAGGGATCTGAAGGGTAATGGGTGACCTCAAAATAATAATCTGGAACGCCAGGGGGATTAACACCTACCTGAAGAGAAATAAGGTGATGATGTACTTGAGAAGGCAAAAAAGTAGACAGCTCTGCTGCAGGAAACTCACCTCACCAAGGAGAAACAGGAGGTCAGTAAAAAAAAGTGGAGAGGTACTACCATAGGAGCAACTTATTCAGCATATGCTGGGGGGGGTGATCATTTGGGTGGCACCACAGGTGCTTTTCCAGATATTACAGACAATGTTGGAACCGAATGGGAGGATGGTAGCGCTTCGGGGGCTTTTGGAGAACAGGGAACTAAGCATTATAAACACATCTGCCCCCAACCAAGATACAGTGACTTACTATAAAACGTTATACAGAAAGATCAGCCCCCTCGCAGGTAGGGCGATCATATGGGGAGGGGACTTCAATTGTACGCTAGACCCTAAAATAGACAGACCTGATACAAAACTAGATAAACCCACCCCCGCAGCGAGAGCATTACGAGCCCCGTTAAGAGATTTTGGACTAGAGGTTATTTGGAGGCGGCAACATCTGACAGGAAGACACTACTCACACTGTGTGTGGTCCCACTTAATCTGTATACGAGGCTGGACTATGTGTTTGCCACCCCCAAAATAGCGGGGGAAGTGGTGGGTTCAGAATACAAAGCGAGAATACTATCAGACCACTCCCCTTTGGTCCTGGAGTGGCAGCCCCCAAGAACAAGAATCCCAACATGGAGGCTTAGGGCCGAGACACTGAGGGATACCACATTCCGAGAGGACCTACGGGAAGAGATAATTAGCTATTTCGAGAACAATACTGGTAGCGTGAAATCGGAGGGAACTCTATGGGAAGCCTTTAAGGTGGTAATAAGGGGGGAGGCCATATCCAAATCTAAAGGGCTGCAGGGGGGTGTAGAGCGAGAGCTGCAGGAGATAGAGAAGAGGCTGGAGACAATAATGAATAAAGAGGGAACCTCACAGGAGCAGGCAGAATGCGTGAGCCAGTTGCAATTGGCTGGCGGGGAGCTATGGGAGAGATTAAGCAACCTGAATTACAAGAAATATATCGAGCGACAACACGCTGGAGGGGACAAACCAGGGAGGCTGCTCGCATGACTATATAAAAACGAGGCACCAAGACCTACAATTAGAGAGATAGTGGGAGAGGCGGGACAAGTCTGGAATAGCCAGGAGATGGTGAACGAGAGTTTCCTCAGATGTTTATAAACCCCTCTATGCAGATACGGGGGAGAATACGGAGAGAGAGACACACAGGAGACCCTAGAGGACATAGGATTGCCCAAATTAAGCGCAGAAGATAGAGAGAACCTAGAAGTCCCAGTTACACAGGAGGAACTAGAAGCAGTGGTGATGCATCTACCCACATGCAAAGTCCCAGGCACAGATGGGCTCCCCAGCGAGTTTTATAAAACATACAGGCAAGGGATCCTTCCCCCGCTACTGGCAATGCTGAATGAGGCATATCAGAAAGGGAGACTGCCGGAATCTCAGAGAGGTGGTAATCATCCCGCTCCTTAAACCAGACAAGCCTAGCGCAGATTGCGGGTCGTATAGACCACTATCCATGTTAAACCAAGACAGCAAAATCCTCACGTCAGTACTAGCGAATAGACTTAAGCTGGTAATAAACAAACTAATACAACCCGGACCAAACTGGGTATGTCCCAGGCAGAAGCATATCTGATAACCACAGGAGGCTCCACCACATCATAGGGCAGACAGAGGGCGACCCAAATGAAATAGCAGTAATCTCGCTAGATGCAGTCAAAGCCTTTGATTCGGTCAGATGGCCATGGGTGATGGCGGCTTTAAATGAATACGGGATGGGACCTGGGTACCTGCAGTGGGTGAAAATGTTGTATAGCTCCCCCACAGCCAGGGTAAAAACTTAAGCGATAATCTCAGATAGATGGCAACTAAACAGAGGCACGAGACAGGGCTGCCCATGGTCTCCGATGCTGTACATCCTCACACTAGAGCCGCTGGCAATTTATCTGAGACAGCAATACGGTGAGGTAGGTGTGCGCACCAAAGGGGACCCGCACTTGATATCACTGTATGCAGACGACATGCTCCTGTACCTGTGATACCCGGAGGAGAACCTGCAATACATCCTAGAAGTGATGGAGCGCTATGCGGCTCTATCCGGGATAGCGGTCAACCCCAAAAAAATCGACTATGTTCCCCTTGGGTAGATACAAAGGCATACTACCGAAAAACCTACCCACCCTGCAGATAGCTTGGCAGACCAAAACTTTCAGATACCTGGGGATCAATATTTACCATACGGTGGCAGATGAGCATAAGTATAACACGGAGAAAGCAGTGGAGGGCATCAAGAATAGCATGGAGCTCTGGACAAAGCTCCCCCTGGCAATGGTGGGGAGAGCGGCCCTGCTGAAAATGGTGGTCTTACCCTGGGCTACTGCATTTTTTCACAAACATCGCACACATAGTGCCCAGGAGCTTTTTCACCACATTACACAGCCTGTGCAGAGGTTTACTATGGCGCAATACAAGAAACAGAGTGGCCCCTTGGAAACTACAGAATGCGTACGATAGAGGGGGGATAAATATACCGAACTTTGAGATATACCACCTGGCGGCGCAATTACAATATGTAACCAGGTGGCTGGCGGAAGACGAGACAGCAGAATCCAGGCTGCTGAGGGATGAGAGCGCCCCATACTTCCTACGAGAACTAATATAGCTACCCAAGTCGGAGATGCAGGGTAGACCGAGATTGCCAACGCTGGGCTGGGAGATTTGGCATAAAGCGTGCCGGGCCATGGGAGGCCCGACCCTGTGCTCCTTGCAGGCGCCACTTGTGGCGCTATGCGGTGCAGATGACCAACTAAGGAAAGGAATCCGGAAATATTGGGAGCCAGTGGGCCTGGCTACCCTAGGGGATATTTGGGAAGAGGGGGAGGCCCTGGGTTTTCAAACGATAATGGACGGAACCGGGGTACATGCAGGACAGCATATTCCATATAGCAGAATAGTTAAAAGGGTGAAAGAAACGTGGTCGGAAATAGCGCCAGCAGAACAACCGGATAAAGCCATTGAAATGATGTATGACATGTCTGAGGGAGAGCATGAAATATCTAGGATATACAAACTAACAATGTCAAGAGTGGGAAAAGAGCTGCTCAAACGGAGGCGGGACTGGGAGGAGGAGGCGGGAGAGACCATGCAGGATGGGTAATGGGAGAGAGCCCAAAGATAACACAAGAAGGTCTCTAGAAATGCGAGGCTGCAACAGATCCAACTATATGTTACCCACAGAGCATACATGACCCCCCAAATGATAGCAAAATTCAGAAACGCAGAAGCACAAAAATGCCCCAAGTGTGGAGAGGTGGGAGCAGGGATGATCCACATGTTCTGGGCATGCCCGGAGGTGGGGAAATTTTGGGGGGAAATGAAGCACTAGCTATCTGAAAAGGGAATTAAACTAGGACGTCGAATCCATATTGGCATGCATGCTGGAGGGGATTCACCAGGCCACGCAACCTGAGACACGTATGTAAACTCAAGGACCTAGCATACATCCTGGCCAAAAGGAGAATTGCCATGAGCTGGAAAGCTGCCCATAGACCCAGACTAGAGATATGGTGGAAGGACCTCCTAAAACGGGCAGACGCAGAGACAGTGGCATGGTACGAGGCATCTAATAGAGGGGAAGGTGAAGAAGTGGGAACACTGACAGAATGTAGACAAATGATAGCCTCGTTGTATGGGCCCACCCAAGGTGACCCCAGTGGTGACGACACGCCCGAGAACGGGGGAGAGAACTAATCCTGAGTAATGTGAGCCAGAGGCATAGGGGGGAGAGCTTGAGTTCTAGGGGAAGGGAGGGGGGGGGGAGATAAAGGAGAAACATGCACTGTATGCTATGATACTTGCAACTGAAAATGTTGGGAGTGTAAGTTCTATTTTGTCTGTTGAGAAAATTAATAAAACTATTAAAAAATAAAACAAAAAGGATTGGCAAAGTGATAGGGTCCGATGGGGAGGCTGATTTTAGACGGTCAACCGCCCGCAGGACATCACCCTCCGAGAAGGCGGTAAACTGAGACCAGATATTTTGTGGCGACTCTACAGCTCGCTGAGGAAGAGAAGTGATCCTACATTTTTCATCAGTAGCGATATACTTCTGAATTTCAGCCACCTTAGCATAGAAAAAATCTGACAGTCGCAGCGAGCCTGGGAGGGAAGGACCACAGGGGAGAAACGAGCAGAGTAGTAGAGTGATTTGACCACTGAAAAAAGTTCTTTGGACCGATTAAGAGCCCGTTCCACTTTAAAAGTAAAAAAAGTCTGTTTGGAAAGACATATCTCGTAAGGTGTTGAAATATTATTTTCTCTTGGGGGCTATAGGAACAACGTTCAGTCTGCCTCACACTTTGAGGCGGGCAGGTTTTAATTGGTCACTGAAGCAGGGTTCATAAGGAAATCTCCGGGCCTGAGTAAGATAAAGAGGAGCTACCAGATTAGTCACCCCCTTACAAATAGAGGCGATCGAGGATAAATCAGTTACCCAAGCCTGTCTACATTTATCCTGAATCAGGGATGATACCAGTTGATGATCCACGGTATGCCAATTACATCTCCAGAAAGTAGCCGGGGGCGTTTTGGCAACTGCGCCAGGACCCAATAGCCTGAATGAGATATGGTAGTGATCGGACCATAGCGCACAGGTTTCCTAAAACTTAGCTATGCTAGAAGTGGGTGCAAAGATCAGGTCTAATATACCACCCGAAACATCGGTTGGATGAAATATAAATTGTTGAATGCCCAGGTCCAGCATTGCCTCACGTAATTGGGCTATTGAAGCAACCAGGGGTATTAAACCTTGCTACTAACTCCACTAAAGGATTACAAAATGTAGTATAAGGACTGGCTGGTCGACATACCAACAGAAAGTGCCATGAAATGGAAGTATATATAGTAAAGAGCAGAAGCACTTCCATTGTAAACATGGGGCACATCGGGACCGTCAAAGAATCGAGGAGCGGTCCTAAAGATGACCGCAACCCCACTTCTATCAAGATGAATGATGTCATAACCATCAGGAAGTACGTGTAAGATAATAGGGCTAAATGTTTCAGTCAGTCGGTTTCAGTCACAAAAACAACATCTGGACAGGTCTCAACCAGGAGCTCATATTGATAGCGCATGTGCCACTAGAGAAAATGCATTAATCAAAATGGCATCTAGTAGGGATCCACATACCGGTACGCAGTCTCCTCCCCACTCTGCCGCTCATTGAAAGTGCTTGGTAATAATAAAGTTACTCACTGTAGGGACTACCTTACTCCCAAGTCCACAGTCCCCTTGCCCCCATACTTATGGGGACATTCCGTCCTGTGGGACGGGACCGGAGTACTTTTGTAAAAAGCATCACATTTTTCAAAAATGTGTCCTTCTCTTTTTACCCGGGGTACCGCACGCGGCCGTAACCCTGCCCTCCTTAGCTCCGCCCAGCGCATCACCCATGAGTCCTTTTCTATTGCCAGGTCTGAGACCTTCAAGCAATAACAGAGGAAACTTATTAGAGGGGACGGCGGGCGAGCATATGGAGAGAAGGGGACTATGGACTAGGAGTAAGGTAGTCACTACGATGAGTAACTTTATTATACTCCTACGTCCCGTCCCCTTTCCTCCATACTTATTGGAGATTCCCAAGCACTCATCACAGGAATTACGGGTGGATGGAAACTCCTTATTGAAACAGATTCCTAAGCACAGCTTGACCGAACTGAGCACCAGCCCTGGAGCTCAGGTCCAGACAGTAATGTTTACAAAAAGCCGATGGGGAGGCCCACGTAGCCGCTTTCGCGATGGTCTCCCAGGGAACATATTTTTGGAAGGCAACGGCGGCAGCCGCCTTGCTCTGCACAAGATGAGCATGAGTTCCCTTTGGGGCCCGAAGACCCTGAATGATATATGCCTCAGAAATACAGGCAGCAATCCATCAGGAGATGGTTGCTTTCGAGGCCGGCTTTCCCTGCTGATTTCCGAAGGTCACAAAAAGCTGTAAAGAGTTCCTAAACTCTGATGTTCTGTCCAGATAGAACCTAATGGCTCTTCTGACATCCAGGCAGTGAAGAACCCTTTCGGCCTCTGAGGCCGGGTCTGGAAAGAAAACAGGCAATGAAATTGACCGATTCAAATAAAAATCAGAGACCACCTTTGGGAGAAAGGAGGGCTTCGTCCGCAGGACAACCTTACCCTTATGAAAAGCAAGGAATGGATGCTCTACCGACAAGGCCTGAAGCTCACTTACACACCTTGCCGAAGTCACAGCAATCAAAAAGGACACTTTCCACGAAAGGTACTTAAAATCGACAGTAGCCATGGGCTCAAATGGTTTATGACACAAGGCCGTAAGGACCACATTCAGATCCCACCTTGGATGCAGGTTGCAAACAGGAGGGTAAAGATGCAATAGGCCCACAAAGTGTCTTTTAATGGCCGGATTTGTCAGTAAAAAAGAGCACTGGTCAGTGGCAGGTAAGCAGCGACAGCCGCCAAATAAGTCCTGCAAGACAAGACATGAATGCCTGATTCTGCCAGATGTGAGACAAAAGACAGGACTATGTTGATAGTAGCCTCCCTGGGGTCCAGCTGCCTAGCTAAACACCAGTGGCAGAACCGTAACCATTTACTCCTATACTGAGATCTTGTCGAAGGTTTCCTGGCCACCTGAATAATGCACATGTTATCCGCGGACAAATTGAAACGCTCTAAAGATCTGTACTCAGGCACCAGGCCGCCAAGCTGAACGATTGTGGGGAGGGGTGCCACAACTGCTGATCGCTCTGGTGAAGCAGATCGAGAACCAGCGGAAGCTTGAGTGGCGGACACACCGATAGATGCTGAAGCTCCGAAAACCCAAACCTGGCCGGCCACCAAGGGGCTATGAACAGGAGAGAGCAATTCACAGTGTTCCTTAGCTTGCAAAGTGCCCGATGGATCAGAGGAAGGGGCGGAAAAGCATAGGCCCTCATGTTGTTCCATGGAATTTCGAGAGCATCTCCCAGAGAGGAGGCTCTGAGCCCGTTCCTGGAGGCATACAAACGAAGCTTCCTGTTTGTCAATGTCACAAAGAGGTCCACTTCTGGAGTGCCCCAAGAGCGAAAAATATCCAAGAGGATCTCCATGTTCAGTTCCAACTCGTAGCTGACCACTGCTCGTTGGCTGAGAGCATCTGCAGTGACATTCAGCTGGCTCGGGATGTGAACTGCTACCAGCCAGATACCATGCTGAATGGCCCATTCCCAAATCTGAATGGCAAGATCCACAAGAGGAGGAGACCTGGCACCCCCTGCTTGTTGATATAGAACATGGACATTGCATTGTCCGTGCAGACACGGACCACCTTGTTGACAATGCCTGGTTTGAACGCTTTCTGCACCGGGAATATCGCCAGGAGCTCCAGATAATTTATATGAAGCGGTCTGTCCTGTGGCGACCAAAGATCGGAAACCTGGACATGATCCCAACGTCGCACCCCAACCCAGAAGGGAGGAATCTGTTGTGACAGTCAATAGTGGGCAAGGGGAGACCGCCAGGGGGCGCGAAGCATGCTGGACGTGTGAGACCAGCGCTCCACCACCACTGCAGGGCCTAGCACTCTGAGCCAATCCCCGGCCGGGAGTTTGGAGTAACCCCGACGGGAACGTGCGCCCCCGTGGCAGCGGCCCAACGAATCGAGCGCCCCTCCGAAAGTGGATATAGCCTGGCCCCGATCTGAGGCCCCGCTCGCCGAACAACAGAGAGGACACCTTTTCGGAGGCCGTGCAGCGGAGCCACTGAGGGCGTCACCTCTCGCCACCGCGACCTGCCGCGGAACCCGGAGCAGCCGATCGTCGTCTCCGCTCTGCCTCGGTGGCGTGTGGACATCGCACGGGGCCAGGGACGAGTGGGGCGCCCTGGTGGGAGCCCCACGCCACCAAGAACTGCTCCGGTGCAGACAACTAGCAGCAGGTCGGGACTCCGGGAGCCTCCCGACCCATCCCCCATGCCCGGAGGCCTACTTGAAGAGGAGCCCCCAGTGAAGGGGTCCGAGCCCACAATGGACGTGTGGAGGCCCTTGACGGCCCGGAGAAGGTGAGGAGCGCAGGGGGGAGAACTGATACTCGGCGGACTGGGTTTGGCCTCCCCCCGGCGCCCTCCGGGCACAGACCAGCGCAACTCACCCCATAAAAGCTGGCACGGCCCTCCCCCTTGGAGTACAGGGGTCCCCCCGGAACATTTCAGCCGTGACGCATCTGGGGAAACAGGCCCCAATCACAATCTTAGCCCCCCTCGTGAGGACCGGAGCCATCACTTGCGAGCTTGCCTCCGTGGAAGCGGTGAGGGCCCAAGACGACCAGAAGAAACCTCAAGGCATTAAGGCAGGGTGAGAGGCGCCCCCGCCCCCTCCCATACTCCAAAGGCCACCCAGAGACCGGAGCCCTGAAACCAACTCAGCCCACGTGCGCAATCCGCTCCCTCCAACGCTTCTGTTAGGCAGAAACCTGTGCAGTTCCCTTAGGGACCACTGCAAAAGATTTAAGACTACAGGTGTTGGCAGTAAACCCACTTGGTAGCAGTCCGTACCACCCAGATTTACCTGGTAGCTGTGGCTGAGCAGTCAGACTTCCCTCAAGAGAGTTAGGCAGTATGCAAAGTATACTCAATAGGCACTCAGATCCAATAATACAAGCAAACACTGACCAGAGCTTTGGTATCAAAGTATATAATTATTTATTTAAAAACACACAGTTGAAACACTCCAGCACTCTTATTGTAAAATATTCTAAACACAGTTACTATTATGATATATACACCCCTTTTTCCCTATTAGAAAATCACATTATACACCACTTATTTTCATACAGAGGTGAGCGCTTAACTAGATTGCACTCTAATAAGTTTGTGAAAAAGGGAGGGAAAAAGACAGAATAGGAAGAGGCACACCACTCTACGATTCCAGAACACTGTTAGCAAGGCAGAGAGCAAAAAAAGTCCAAAGGCTGGGCCCACTCTTAGAGAGAGCAGAGCACAAATGCGCCCAAGATCACACAGTTACCCTAGGCTTAGAAAGTCTTGCAGAGGGTTCAGAAAAGTTTAGCCAAGGTGTCCCAGGCTAACCCAGGTTCGAAAGCCGGGGGCTAAATCTACCCCGTACAGTCGGTAGCAAGGGAAGCCAGGCGGGACACGGTACCTTAAGTGGGAAGGATCCTCCAGCGGTGGCAGTTGTTCCTGGTAGTGGGTGCAAGTTGTGTCGTCGTCCAGGGGAAGAGAAGATCTCGACTTGTAGGAAAGATGAAGGTCGTTGCACTACCAGGGCAGAAACCAGCCGCAGAGTTTTCCGGTTAAAGGTGGTACCTTTGTCTCGCGGTCGTGGTAAAACGTGGTATCCCGGTTGCCGGGGTGCTTGGCACGGGCAAGGCGGCCACGAGATACGTCGGGAAAGCGCAAAGACGGTGAAACTGGTTATCCCCACCAGTCAAAGGAAGAAGACTCTCCAGCGGGAGATCTCCTCTGTCGTTGGGAAAAGTGGTGAGGCAGTGCAGCAGGGCTCCACCGGTGGTGGTGTCGTGGCAGGTCGGCTCAGCTTCTCCCTCGTCGGATTCTTAGGTCCTGTGGCGACTTCTGAAGTTCCAGTCCCCAAAGCCCTGCTTTTATGCAGCAAACCCCCATTCACTCAGCCTAGCTGGCACTCAAACATGCTAAGTGGTGAGCCGGCTGGCTCACCACTTTGGCCATAAGGACGGAGTGCGACTTGAGTTGCCTAGGCAACTCAGTCCAGGGTGCCTAAATTCCCCTCCACCCCTCCTAAGTACCCCAGACACAGTGGTACCACTTTGGAGGGCTTCAGTGGAGAAGCCCGCCAAAAAGTGGAACAAATGGCTCGCCTTGGGTTGGAGTCACAGAAGAGAACACAAACGCCATTTTAGTTTTGGCAAAAAATACCAACCGGGGAATTAATATTAATTAAATAAACAGGCGGTATGTTCGAGGCTACCGTAAATAATTAAATAAAGATAGTAGCCTAAAACAATGGGAAATCCCGTAGGAAAATATTTGCGGTTGAATATAAAAAGTAGTATCCACTGCCACCAGCCAAAACTCGATCAGGGGGGACGGAGACGTGCCCCCTCGACTAACAGACCCTGGGGCAATCGAATTGCCCCAGCCAGTACGTGCACAATATGATGGTTTGTACTGGTTCTGTTCAGAATTTAAGACTAGTAAAGTCAATGGTGACTTTACATGCCCTGGGAGACAGTAGTCAGTCCCAGGGTATGGAGTCTATACTGGGGGGTCACTATGACACCCCTGTGTCACTGCACTGAGGGTGCTGTGTAACACACATCACAAAAACACATGAAGCCCTATGGAGTAAAAGACCCCATAGCCCATTAAACACTTCTAGATTCAAAGAAACACACTCAAATCATGCCCAAGAGTGAGGGTAAAAAGAGTCTCACTCTTGGCAGGAGAAAAGAATAAACCCCAAAAATCCAGCAAAGCTGCTGGGGGACTCACTAGGTTAGGAAATTCAGCCTAAACAGAGAATTCTCCCTAACAGCTTCCGCCGGTCCGACACACCCCTCGGTGATCCACACAGAGTTACCATGCCTTCAAGTGCCGACCCCCCACCCCCGCAGTGCTAACGAAGGACGACCTCAAGGACATCCTCCAGGAGATAAAAGCGATTCGAACGGACATACAAGCCTCTATAGTCGATCTCAGGGGGAGAGTGGAGACGCTCGAGGAAAAAATGGAGGGAATGGAAAACAACCACCTCCAAATGGACCTGTTAAGACATGAAATACGAAGCGAGGCTAACAGACCTAGAAATCAGAGAGGAGGATATAGCCCTGAAAATGGACGACCTAGAGAACAGAGAACGCCGAAACAACCTGCGCATTATGGGTGTGACTCAACAGAGAGGTGAGACTGCCGCAGACGTGGGGAGAAAGGTTCAGGGCCTCATCAGCCAACTCTTCACACTCGAGGGGGGCAAGTAAGTCCAGCTGGAAAGAGCCCACCAAGGTCCATAGTTGTGCGCTTCCTCCGCTACAGAGAGAAAATGGAGGTCCTCGAGAAAGCTGGAGAGTTTCTTGTTCTAAGGAGACACAGTGAGGATTTACCAGGACCTCTCGGCTTTCACTCTTACCCGCAGAAGAGAGTGCCGGCCACTCACCCAGTGGCTCACCAGCCAAGACATAAGATACAGGTGGTCCTTCCCATTCGCCTTGTCTTTTGAACGCTCTGGAGTGAACTATAGAGTAACCAGCGGCAAGGAGGCATCCCAAGTGCTGCAGGTACTCAAAGGGGGTACCCCAGAGGAAGGAAACGAGATGGAGGTGCAACAGCCTCAGAGCGCTGTGAGGGAACCGGAGGGCCCCTGGTCCACAAAGAAGAAGATAAAGGGCCGAAGGAAATTCAAGAAACTTAACACCCCCACAATGGAAGCCGAAGGGGACTAAGTGATCAGAGGCTCGCTATTAGTGAGACTGAGATTGAATCAAACAGCCCCGGCCGGGGACGCTGAGCTTAACAAGGGGGCTGCGGTGGATGGACTTGCATTCACCCTGGTGGCTTGCCCGTTGGCAGGCATCATGATAAAGAGGGGGCGGGGGGAGGAGGGAAGGGAGGTAGTTGGGGTTGAGGATCTTGGGGACCCACACAGTCTCAAAACCACATTGGAAGGTAGCAGCAAGCACAGATCCGGGAAGACGGTATACACAAGACAAGGACCCAATGCCGGACAATGAGAATAGGGGCCGGGCTGAGTCACTGAGAATTGGCTCACTCAATGTAAAGGGTCTGAACTCTCCAGCAAAGCACTCCCTCTTGGGGAGGGAAATGAAGAACGCTAAAATAGATATCCTCTTCGTACAGGAAACTAGAACCGTCACGGGAGAGGAGAGGGCCATCCCGGGAGCACACGTGGGCCAGACCTTCTGGGCATCCGCTCCCACGAAACGGAGTGGAGTCGGGTTCATCCTGCAGAGAAACCAGAGACTCACAGAGGTAACTAGGTGGGGGAGGGAAGACGGTAGAGCCATGATTATATCAGGTGACTTGCACAACTCCAGGGTCTACCTAGCAGCGATCTATTGTCCTAATGTGGGCCAGGTTGAATTCCTCAAAGAGGCGATGGGAGAGATAATGGCCAGGACAGAGGGGCTCCTTATACTGGGTGGAGACTTTAACATGTGGGTAAATCTGGAATTATATCATAGTGGAGGGGCCATCCCGTTAGGCAGCCGAGGGGGTAGACCCCAGGGGAAATTCCGGGAGCTAATGTGGGGCTATGGGCTCGTGGACACATGGAGGGAATTGCATCTTGAGGGTAAGGGATACACCTTCTACTCAGCGGTCCATGGCACCAGAGCGAGAATAGATTATCTTTTCATGGGGCACCAGAACATGAGCCGAGTGGAGTCCTGCATCATCCACCCGGTTAGCTGGTCGGACCACGATATGGTCTGGGCAGATATTAGTGTATTGGGTCTGAAACCCAGAGAATCCCTGTGGAAATGCAATGACTTCCTGCTAAGGAATGTGGTTTTTAAGGAGGAGATGGAGAAGGCGATCAATGAATATTTTGAACTCAATAACACGGGTGAATTCAACATAGAGACAGTCTGGGAGGCAGCAAAGGCAACCTGAAGGGGTGTTCTGATTAGAGAGGGGGCTTCCAAAAAAAGGACCAGGACTCTCCTGGCTCATAGGCTACGGGCAGAGATAATAGCATTGGAGGGATCTGAAGGGAAGAGGGATGAGGAGAGGGAAAGGGAATTGGGGGATGCAAGAGAGAAAAGGCAAGAGCTGAGCATTGGAGATGGGGAAAATTGTAGCGGGCCTCCAACACCTGCGCCAAAGGTATTATGAGAAAGGGGATAAGGCCGACGCCATGCTGGCGGCCAAACTCCGGGGCCAACGGAGAGCTAGATGGGTGTCAAGGATCTCATGCAGGGATGAGGGGACAAAAATGGATCCCGAGGGAATAGTGGAGGAATTCACAGGGTTCTACGAGACTCTCTACGGGAGGGAAGGAGAAGTGGAGAAGGAGGCACTGGGTGCATACCTCGGGGGAGTAACATTACCTGTGATGGACCCCCCAGAGGCATCAGCTTTAGACACCCCAATAACGAGCGAGGAGGTACTCAAGGCAATATCGGGTCTTAAGCTGGGCAGGGCCCCCGGGGAGGACGGATTTACCGCAGGCTTCTATAAGGCCTTTGGAGGCCTACTAGCGGGCCTATTCACAAATATCATGAGGACCGGGAGGGCGCCTCGGTCTTTTGGCAAAGCACTGATAACAGTGATCCCGAAGGAGGGCAAAGATCCAACAGACTGCCTGTCATATAGACCAATCTCCCTGCTGAATGTGGACGCTAAACTGTTCACCAGGATCATAGCCACGAGACTAGACAGCCATATGCTGGTACTCATCCACTCCGACCAGGTGGGCTTCATACAGGGGAGACGGGGGCGGACACACTCCGAAAGACCCTGCATCTGATGAGGGAAGCGGCCCCGAAGGGAGACAACCCTGTCTTGGTGGCCATCGATGCCGAAAAGGCGTTCGACAGGGTGGACTGGGAGTTTCTACACAGAGTCCTTGTCAAACTGGGCTTTGGCGAGGGAATCAGGCCATGACCATGGAAATACTTGCAGAGTAAATCAGATGAACAAGTTACTTTCTTACCTGGTAACGTTCTTTCGATGGGATGGTCCGACGACGTATTCCATATCTATGACATGTAATCACCACAGCTGTGCTGCTTCGGAAACTTTTTTCGGCGTCTGCGTCCTGCGTCGATGACGTCAATGCGTCGTCGTCGAGGACCTCCTCCGACGGCATCCGATGTGATAAGTAGGACGCACGATGCCCGTAGCCTCAGTTGTAGTTTTTTCCCCCAGAACGTGTGACATTAGTCAACTGCCAGTCAGACACAAAGCCTTGCGGAACGTAAGCTGCAATCGCAAAAGAAATTCTGCAGCGGGGAAGGCAGGGAGGGAGCGATATGGAATACGTCATCGGACCATCCCATCGAAAGAACGTTACCAGGTAAGAAAGTAACTTGTTCTTTGAGGGGATTGGGTCCTCCGACGTATTCCATATCTATGACAGACTCCCAAAGCAGTACCAGAGCAAGGAGGAGGGAAAGAATTTTGGACCGCCTTGCCAAAGGCCAGATCCTGTCCTCGGATGGAATCGAGGGAATAGTGACGTACAAATGTATGTACTGAAGCCCAGGTGGCTGCATCACAGATGTTGCGAATAGGGACACCCCTCTGCAGGGCAGTAGATGCAGCCATACCCCTGGTAGAATGGGCCCGCAAGCCAGCCGGTGGGTCCTTACCCGCCAAGCGGTAACACTCCGAGATGGCCAAAATAATCCAGCGAGACAAAGTCTGTTACGTCACAGCTTGCCCCAAACGCTTTCCAGCGTAACCAATAGAGTGTTGATCGTCCACTCTGACCCGGGACATGCGTGAAACATAAAAGCTTAAAGCTCTCCTAGGATCAAGCCTATGGAGCCTCTCCTCTTCCTTACCAGGATGCGGAGGAGGATAGAATGCTGGAAGAACAACCTTCTGGGCCAAATGAAATTCCGTCACTACCTTCGGGAGGACGAACTCTAAGGACAACCCTGTCCTTGTGAAATACAGTGAAGGGTGGCTGAACTGAAAGTGCCTGTAACTCACTCACTCTGCGAGCGGAAGTAACCGCAACTAAAAACACAGTTTTCAGAGTTAACAGCCTCAAAGGGCAAGAATGTAAAGGCTCAAACGGAGCACCCATAAGAAACTTAAGAACAAGGTTTAAATCCCAACCGGGCACCAGGAAAGGTGACGGAGGGAACACATTAGTGAGCCCTTTCAGAAACTGTGAAATTAAAGGGATTTTAAAGTAAGAACACTCTTCAGACGAGCGCTTAAAGATGGACAGCGCCGCCAGGTAACCTTTAATGGTACCCACTTGCAAGCCCCTGTGGGCCAAAGAAAGTAAAAAGGACAGAACCATGGGGATGTCACATGCAAAAGGATCCACATTCTGAACTCTGCACCAGTCGCAGAACTTACGCCAACGGCAACGGTACAGAGACTTTGATGCTGGCCTTCGGGCCGAAAGCAACACCTCCATCACGTCTTCAGGGAGGTCCCAATCCTTATACCTCAACCTTTCAGAAGCCAAGCGTGAAGGTTGAGGGATCTGACCTCTGGATGGAGAACCTGAAAGTGCGAGTCGCCAACCGCGAACCTCAGGTACTTCTTGTGCTTGGGATGGATCGGCACATGGAAGTAAGCATCCTTGAGGTCGAGAGACACCAACCAGTCCTGAAGCTGAAGGGCCTGGAGGACTTGAGAGAGAGTAACCATCTTGAACTTGTCCTTCCTTAGGAGTTTGTTCAAACCACGCAAGTCCATGATGGGTCTCAATCCCCCGTCTTTCTTCGAAATCAAAAAATAAGGGGAATACCATCCCTTGTTCCTCTCCGCTACAGGCACCAGTTCTATGGCGCCTTTCTCCATCAGGCTTGAATTTCCTGCGCAAGGAGCGGATCTGGACTCTGCAAAGAGAGGTCCCCGGTGGATTGTCGCGAGGCCTTTGCCGAAAGGGAAGACAGTAGCCGTGGGTTATGATCTCCAGAACCCACACATCTGAAGTAATGGCACGCCACTCTACAAAATGCTGCGCCAGCCTTTCCCCAACCGGCGAACCATGGGGCATGGCCTCATGACTGAGTGGTAGCGGCTGCGGCGTTACCTGAGGGCAAAGAGGCAACTGCCCGAGTGGCCTTGGCACCACAGGTACCCTGTCGCCCACCTCTGGTACCCCTGCGTTGGCCTCTTTGACTGCTAGCTCCTCTCGCTTTACTGAAGGCTGAGTAATAGCGAAAGGAACCACCCCTCCATTGCTGTCCCCTAGGACGAAAAGGCGAAGGTTGGCGAACTGCAGCGCCCAACGACTTCGCTGCAGCTTTTGAGGTCTGCAACCTCTCAAGGCTCTCGTCAGCCTTGCTGCCAAAAAGGTGTTCACCGTCAAAGGGCATGTTGAGGAGCCGGGACTGCACATCAGGAGCAAACCCCGACTTCCGCAACCACGCAAACCTGCGTATCACGGTGCTCGCCGCCATGGACCTGCTGACGCATTCAGCCAAGTCCAAACCCGACTGAACGGACTCACACATGGTATCCTTACCATCCTGAACCATAGCAAGGAAACCATCCCGTTCGTCCCCTTCGGGAATATGTTCAGCCACTAACGCAACACAGTTCCACAGAGTGTGTGTGAAACGAGACAAGGCACAAATGTAGTTGGCCGCCTGAAGCGCCATACCACCAGAAGAAAACACTTTCTTCGCCCAGCCATCAAAACGTTTGTCGTCCCTATCAGGAGGGATGTTAGGGTACGACGCCTGCTTTGCCGGGGCCGTGGCCGCCTGCACCACCAAACTCTCCGGAGTGGGGTGCCTGGTGAAGTAGCAGGGGTCGCTACTGGCTGGATGGTATTTTCACGACAAGGACCTGCCCACCGCCGGGAGACTCTCCGGAGCAGTCCAAGCCGCCGCCGCCACCCTTCTCTGTAAAGCCATATGGAACGGCAGTACCGGGTTAGTTGGGGAACCAACATCAAGGATGTCCGTGAGATCATCCTGCACAAACTCCCCTGGGGGAGCAGACCATCCCAAGTACTCAGAAACCCTAGCCATAAGGCGCCGGTACGAGGAATCGGCATGAGAGCCAGGCTCAGGCCTACAAAACTCCACCTCCGGAGAGGTATCCAGTCCACTGGCATCATGCAGTGACTGCCTCAAATCGTCAAACTGACTATGGCCCGAGACAATTTCATCTGGAACCCGACTAGGAACCAGGCCATCAGGATCCTCATCCGCCTCAAATATATTCCAGGTGGCGAAAGGAAGGCACCCAAGAGTGCTTGCTCTTAACCAGAGCCTTCCTAGGGGGTTCCCCCGTGCCACGGGGTACCTCCGACACGAAAGGCGTCGAGGGCGTCGAGTGAATCGGTGCCAGCGTCGAGAGAACAGGCATTGGCGCCGACATCGAGGAAATCGGCGTCGACGTCAGATGCAGCGCCGCCTGCATCAGCAGCGTCGACACAGTCCTCGAAGCCGGAGCTCCGATCGTGTCCTTCGACGACCTGAGCGTCGACGGCTTCGACGACTTCCTCGGAGCCGGAGCCTCGAGAAAGCCTGTCGACGCCTCAGACGTCGATGTCTTCCTCGAAGACATCACAGGTGCACACGGTCTCGAACGCGTCGAGGACCGGGACCTGGAACGGGTACGTCGAGAACGAGTCTCCTTGTCCGAACGGGACCTCTCCCGTGACTCGTGCCGACCACTCTTGCGAGCGGTGTCTCTCGACCTCTCACGACCGACCCCACTCGGGGGCGCGGACGGCTTAGTACCCTGCGACTCGAGAATCGCCAGCATTTTCTTCCCGAAGGAAGCCCATTCCTCCGGCGTCGCACGGCTGGTGGGGTAAGCGACGTGCCGGGCAGAGTCCTCCGAAGAGGACCTGGAAGACGACCAGTGTCGGCGCTTCCGAGAATGCCTCGAAGAGGTTGAGGAGTGGTGAGACCGACTCCTAGAAGACCCACGAGACTTCCGACGATGACGCGGAGAGTCTCCTCTCGAATCATCCGTCGAAAGCCCCGCAGACTTCGACTTCCGGGGCTTGGATACCCGACCTACCGACAACTTCTTCTTACGTTCACGTAAGGCTTTGGACGTGAGCGACTGGCAGTCGATACAGTCATCCGTGTCGTGGGCCTCCCCGAGGCACCAGAGGCAGGCGTCGTGCGAGTCCGTCACCGACATCTTGGACCCACACTCCCCGCACTTCTTGAAGGCCGGACGCGGGGTCGAAGACGAAGTAGAAGACATCTTCACACGAAGGATTTTCACAAAAACGAACAGGTTCGAAGAACCGAGAAGAACAGAACTCCAAAAAGTCGAGGCGTTAACCGAGATTCACGAAGCAACACGTTCGCGGAAAAAACGGAACTGAGGCTACAGGCGTCGTGCGTCCTACTTATCACATCGGATGACGTCGGACGAGGTCCTCGACGACGGTGCATCGACGTCATCGACGCAGGAAAAAGTTTCCGAAGCAGCACAGCTGTGGTGATTACATGTCATAGATATGGAATACGTCGGAGGACCCAATCCCCTCGAAGTGCCCCGATGGTCCGCGGTATTGATGTTGGAGGTCGGACCTTCAAGCTCGGCCTCTATGCAGATGACATACTGCTCCACCTGAGGGAACCTACTAGCTTGGTCCCGGCGGCCGTTCGGGTTATTGAACGGTTCGGCCAATTTTCAGGCTTCAGGATGAACATAGGGAAGTCAATGATCTTCCCCTTTGCCCCAGACGCAGACAGGGACCTCACGGAGCTGTCCCCCCTGGGGTTCCAAATTCATACCGAAGGGATTAAATACCTGGGGATCAACATCGTCCGGCCCCACGAAGATCTAAGCCAGGCAAATTACCCCCCGCTGTTTGACAACTTATTTAAAGATATGGAGACATGGGGTAAGGGGCAAATCTCGTGGATGGGAAGGATAAACGCTGTAAAGATGAACCTTCTCCCCAGGGTCCTGTACGTTTTCCAGATGCTCCCTTTGGAAGCCCCAGACGCACTTCTTAAAGAAGCCAAAAAACGTATAACGAGATTCATATGGCAAGGCCAAAGACCCAGAATAGGTTATAAAACACTCACCCTCCCCAAGGATAGAGGGGGGGGGAGGGGTCGGCCTCCCAGACTTACGAACTTACCACAGAGCAGCCCAGCTCAGAACCCTGGCCCCCCACCTCAGAGAGGACCCCAACAAACAATGGGTCTTTCTCGAAAACTCCCTCCTGAGCCCGGTCACAGTGGGTGAGTGGTTATGGGTCCCGATGAAAAAGCTGCCAAGGAGAATCAGGGATCACCCAATACTAGTAACAATGTGGAAGGCGTTGGAGGGTAAGGGACACAGTGAGAAGGTGACCACTTGGCCCTCTCCCATGAGTCGCATCTGGTCCACACCAGTTTTAGAGGAAATCCCAGGCCATGAACACTATCAGCCCTGGTTTGACGCGGGCCTATGCAGAGTTGGTCAGGGAGGAGTCCTTTATAAGCATCCAGGAGCTTGAAGAATCCTTGGGAATAGGTAGGCTCTCCCCACTCCTCTACCTGAGATTGAAGGGAATCCTAATGAAACCAAAACTAAAGCCCAAATTACAAAGAAAACTCACCACAGTTGAAAAAATCTTAGATACCCATGTAGAAATGAGAGGCCTCATCTCACTCCTTTACTCTGCCCTTTTAACCCCCCGGGAGGGAACCACCAAAAGCCTCAGGGGGAAATGGGAAAGAGACTTGGGTTGTAGGATCGGAGACGGTCTCTCGGGGCGACTCTGTAGTAGATAATTTAAGACCTCGATCTCCTGCCAATACAAAACCCATGCTGTCAAACTCCTGCACAGATGGCAGTATGACCCGATCACACTTTCTAGGATGTTCCCAGACGTAATCCCCCTTTGCTGGCACAGGTGGGGGGAAAGGGCAAACTATTGGCACATGCGGGAAGGTCCAAACTTACTGGGCCGAAGTCCTTAAGCTGGCTGAAAGAGGCGGGAGAAGGTGTGCTCCCACTGGACCCGATATTGATACTGTTTGGCCTGCAGCATTAAGGATGACCACTGGAAAAAATTACCGGACCTCTCGCACTCCTTACTGTTGGCAGCCAGAGCGGCCCGCGCTAGAACGTGGTAGAGGCCCGCCCTCCCCTCGAAGAAAGAATGGGTGATGATTGCCAAAGACATATTCCTTATGGAAAGACTTACTGCGGCTTTACATGGTTCAAGTACCCAAATAGAGACAGACTGGCTGCAATTTCAAGAGGTGTTTGGCAATACATAGGCCACGTCCTGAGACCCTCGAGCGTCCTTGGCCCGGCCCAAAAACAAGCCCAGACATGGAACGAATGGCCTTGGAACCTGGAAAGCCGGTCGACCACTGGCGGAGAAAACCCGGATTGACGCTGCCCTATGCCACATCATTTCTATAAGTAGACAGCACCACTCGAGATACTGTGTGGGGTGGGTGGGAGGGGGCGGGGAGGGGGAACAAACGCGGGGAATAATGGCTTATAGTTTGATTTGTTGAGGGCGATTGCCCAAATCTTGTAATTTGCGTACCTATGCTGTTTTCCAAAAATCAATAAAAATTGAATAAAAAAAAAAGAAAATTGTGGGCAAGGGCCCTGGAAAGGAGCACCCACCGACAGATTGCTGAGAGACGACCACCACAAGTTGTCTGTCCTCATGAAAGGTGGAACCAGTATCATTTTGGAATCTGGATCGACTGCTTGAAGCCAGGAGCTCCGAAGAGCCATCTGCGTCCGCCTCATCTTGAGACGAGCAAGAGGAAGAGCCAGCATGCACTAAGCCATGAGGCCCAGAAGCCTCTGGAACCACCAGGCCGACATGCTCTCCGACTGCATAAACACCTGACACGTGGCCAACAGATCCGCCATTCTGTCCCCAGTCAGGAACACACTGCAATTGATCGTGTTCCAACGAAAACCCCGGAAAATAAACTCCTGAGAGACAGTCATGGAGAATTTCCGACAGTTCACCGACAGCCCAAGGTGGAACAGGAGCTGGAGGAGAGACTGAAGGTTGATCGAGGCTTTCAGTGGATAAGGACTGCGCAGCAGCCAGTCGCCCAAACACGGATACACATGGATACACTGCAGCCGAAGAAAAGCTGCGATGACCGACATCTTCGTAAAGACGCGTGGTGCCGAGCTGAGACCAAACGGGAGTACACGAAACTGGAAATGCTCCTCCCCCATGGATAACCGTTGAGCCAATCGCCCTTCTGTAAAGAGGACTTAATCTGACCGGGCGTGATCATCTTGAATTTTTCTTGGGGAAGAGAAATGTTCAATTGGGAAAGGTCTAGTATGGTGAGCAGGCCAGCCTGGTTGGGTTTGGGCACCGTGAGCAGATGAGAGTAAAAGCCCTCCCCTCGCTCCCACAGGGGAACGGGTTCCACCGCCTTGAGATCCAGAAGCTTCTGGACTTCGGCTCTGATGGAGGGCATCCCCGACTGCTGGAAGGGAGGTTTGATGGGTGGGTTAGGGAGAAGGGGCAAGCGGAAGCCCGCCCGAGCAATGGACAAGACCCACCGATCCTCAGTGATAATCTGCCACGCTTCCCAGTGGGATGCAATGAGCACTCCCACCGGGGTCTTGTGCGAGCACCTAAAAACTTCATTTAGCGGACTTCTCAGAGGAGAGACCGCTTGATCCTGAAGAGGAGGCAGATGACCGAGAGAAAAATCGTCCTTGCTGCTGTTTCCGACGAGAGTTCCCAGATGGAGGATCGACCCTGCGTGTCCTCCGATCCAGAAACCCTCGAAACCCAGAGGAGGACCGAGGCTGAGACGACGTTCTTTGAGCTTTGAACGGCTGCTTCACCAACACGGACAGGGACTTGGCTGTTTGAGTGCTGTCTTTAGTCTTAGCCAACTCCACATCCGTTGAAGAATGGAACAGTTCTTTGCCATCAAAAGGCAGGTCCAGAACTTTATCCTGGACCTCCTTAGAGAACTTCCTGGCATGAAGCCAAGCCTGACGAGAGGTGTCAACACCAAGCATGAGGCCCCGAGCCGAGGAGTCAACATGATGAGCCGCGGCCTCAAGCATATCGTGCGCCAGAACTCTGGCATCCGACAAGCCACCCTTAAAATCATACAGCTTGTCCGCAGGAATGAACTCCTCAAATTCAGATAGACCTTTCCACATTTGCCGCCGCTAAGATGAGCTCTGCGTTCAACTGGCGCAACTGCAGGGCCGAATTAGCGAAGATCTAAGGAGTCAAGCAACTTGTCCTCCTTGGCCAGAACCTGGGCTGCCGCTGTAGAAGACGTGGAAACCGGTCTGGATTGTAACATGGCAGCCGCGACCACCGTGGAGGAAGGGAGCGGGCAAGACGCTAAGGCTACCTCTTCCGAAGTGTGAAGCCTATAACGAGCGTCAATCCTCTTGTAACATGAAGTCCAGAGTGTGGTTTATCCCAGACCTTGCCTACCTCGGCCCAAACGTCCCTCTGGAGGAACAAGCCAATACGCTCCTGAGGAGACAAGGTGAACGCCCCAGAAAGCACCCCCTCTTGGGGAGCGGGTGCCTCAGATACTGGTACATCCAGAAGAGACATGTCCAGAACCCGGTCATGGAACGCTCTAACAGAGCGGGGTTGGTCCTCGCCATCCTGAACCCCCTGCGTGTCATCCGACACGTCTGGATCGACCTGCGTCACATCTGGCTCTGCCGAAGACTTGTCTATTGGAGACAAGGGAGGCAGGGGCGGAAGGGCTGGAGGAGGGCCAATCGGTAGAGTGGAACAGCTGCCGGGACAACCGGTGCTACGGATGGAACCGTCAGCACTGGAGCAGGCGCTGGAGGGCAGATTTCCCTAAAAAGACCTCTGAAATACTCCTTCATGGGGTCAGAGTGCATGAGCCTCTGAAATTTTCCGAAAAAGGCATCCTCCGCCGAAGGCTTAGGCATTGGAGTGGGGAGAGGCTGCTCATGATAAGGGTAATTCCAAGGCCGTAAGGGAGAGGGCTGCCAAGAAGGGCCTCCTCTAGTCAGATCAACATAGATCAAAGGGGCAGATGTAGCAGGCAGCGAGACCGTGTGCGGTAATGGCATCCGAGCATTCCATTCATAAACTGGACGAAAAGGATTCACACCTGAAAGTCGATGTTCACCTGAAAACACGCTCCAAGCACCAAACGCTGATGGCGTAGGTGTAAGGGAGAATCCAAAATGTCAGCCTCTGAGGAGAACTGCGTCACATGTGTGAGTGAGGCATGGATCGCCACAGTTGGGACAAGGATCTTGACTTTAGCCTTGACACAAGGAACCTCGGCAGAGCCGGTACTGTGTGCCCTAGAATGTTTCTGAGACATACTATTAGCCAAATTAGCCTCTAGAAGAGGAACGGTAACAGAGGAATTATGGTCAGCGACCTCACTCTGTGCCCCCTCAACAGAACCGGTATCACCGCAAAGACGGGAATGTTGATGAATCCACCTCACAGACAAGACCTTGACGGGCCTCTCAGTTCTGTCGGTCACCTTAGCCTCAGAAAGAGGAACCACGGTACAGAGTCCGGTAACGGCTCCCTCAAGAGAGGCCTCGAACCGTGCTTTGGTACAGAAAGCCTCTACAGAGGCCTCAGGGCAAGCCCCGGTGTCTGTATGGGAGGCTCCAGCCAAGGAGAACTCTAAGCAAGCTCCGGTACCCACCGCCCTCAGTAGAACTTGGCTGTCGATTAGCACCCACAGGAGGGGCCTCGGATTGTAATCCGGTGTTGGCAGGCCCGTTACGGAAGCCCTCAAAGAAAACTCTGGTACTAGAGCTTATGAAGCCCCTCCCGGACAGGTAAGACCCCAGCCGGGGTGCCCTAAAAACTAAAGAACTTACCGGGTCGATGAAACTCCTCCCACCACTCCAGACAACGTTGAAGTGCCCGGACCGAGAGGGAATCACAGTAGAAACACGAGTCTGACCGATGATCCGGACCCAAACACTCTAAACAAAGTAGATGGGGATCTGCCCTAGCGAAGCGTTGTTCGCAAGAACAATAAGGACATTCTAAATGAACCGGCATAGACGGACTACTACGCGACCGCCAAACCGGAGCAGGAGAGAAGGACACTGGAAGGAAAAAATCTTCCAAAGATGCAAGTGCGTCCAGTCCCGACCGACAGGAGAAAAGGACTGATGGGCGATGCGCTGGGCGTAGCTAAGGAGGGCGGGATTACGGCTGCGTGCGGTTACCCGCGTAAAAAGTGAAGGACACATTTTTGAAAAATGTGATGCTTTTTACAAAAGTGCTCCGGTCCCGTCCTACATGACGGAACGCCCCCATAGGTATGGAGGAAAGTGGACGGGACATAGGAGTATACTACACCTTGAGGGAGTAAATCCAACAGTGCTTGTCAAGAGAAGTACCTCCTCCCATGGATCAGGCCCCTTCCGGAACCAGACAGGCTTAACTGTGGCGCAACTTCTGCGCTGTCTGCGTGTATTATCCATTTAAGAAAACAGATATTACCGTCGCCAATCTGATCCCACTACCAGCAGGCAGGGAGGACAGACTGTCCCTGAAGCTGCATGCAGCAAGAAAAAAAAAGAGACTTGTGCAAGCCGAGCATGAGTCTCGAATCACAGCTGAGGCCAGGCATCCTCTGCCGCTTACCGGCATACAAGGAAAGCAAACTTAAAACATGACAGTAATTAAAATTAAATGTTAATACAAGAAATAAACGCAACAAAGTAGTGCAAGTGTGGGTGGGAGGCACACAGTCACGCGCCGTAGCCCGGAAAGTTATCCGGTGCTATCAAAGGAAATCAAATTGAGACAGAAATCAAACTAAAGGCAAGATAAAAAGATAAAATGTACAGCAGCGCAGCCATACCTTCAAATCCCTCTCCGACTTCGGCGACGGCCTGTCTCTGGACGCTTCCTTGTGTGACTTTTTCCTGCATGAAGGCTCTTCATGTGACCTTGACCTCTTGCTAGAGGTGATCGTGACTCCGTACTGAAGCACAGTCGGAGGTCCCGCCAGCATCTTCCAGCCATGCTAGCAGTCATCTGTGTAGGATGCGAAGAGTCTTGTTAGAGAAAGACTGACGGATGTTGCATTCTGCGATGACATGATGCGGATGTAGGTCGATGTAGACGTTCTTTAAGCCACAGTGAGCGCAGGCATTGAAAAGGCTTATCCACTTAGCTTCAGCCATGAGGTAGGCCCGAAACCTAGACAACGGTTAGGGTATGGGAACCGTAGGCGGCGGGAGTCGCTGGACCCTGGGCACCGCTCCCGTCGCTGGGGATGTCAACGAGTCGTCGAAAAATGTTAATTTAAAGTAGATAAGATTATTTTTAGAAGTAATTTATTGAGTAATTAGATGAGAGATTTTTTTAGGGCTCCCAACACGAACGTGCAGTTAAAAATCTGAAGATGGCCAACAGGGGTGGAGCTAAGAGAGCCTTTCCTACTGCTGTGGACAGTGTGACCAAAAAGTGACTACACTACAAAAGAGCACAAAAAAGTGACTGAAGTGTTTCAGTTTACATTTACAGAGGATTCGACAGTCTGACAAGTAATATTGACAGCATGTGAATCTATGAAAGGTCCAATCCTGGAGAATTTAAGGGCCTGTACCAAGTCCAGCCGATGAAATGGTTCCTCTGTGGAAGGGTGAGGTGGAGGTAAAAACACAAGAATATGAATCTTTTGAGAGAGATAGAAATCCGAGACCACTTTCAGCAGAAAGGAGGGCCTCACTCTGAAAAGGCACCTTCTCTTCGAAAAAAAAACAAGTGGGGATGTAAAACACACAATGCCTGGAGCTTCCTCAGCCCTCTCGCGGAAGCAATGCCAACCAGGAAAATCACCTTACTGGTGAGTAATCTAATAGAACAAGAATGGAGGAGCTCAAATGGAGCACCCATAAGGAATGCCAAAACTGACTTAAAATCCCACACAGAAACTATAAACTGGTGGGGAGGGAACAAGTTAAACAAATCCCGCCAGAACTGCATAACATGGGGGGTTAAAAAGAACAAACCCTGTTCTGGGTACCTCTTGCAACCCGAAATAGCAGTGAGGAATCCCTTAACACTGCCAATCAGCAGGCCAGCTTGGGCTAAGGATAGCAGAAAATCCAACACAGACGATAGCAGACAGGATCCAGATCCCTTCACCCAGCTGAAGGGAGCGCATTGAGGATATTGTCTGACAAATCCCACTCCTTGCATCTCAGCCTCTCAGTAGCCAGGCAAGAGTGGCTCAAGGCTTTTGAGGTTCGGGTGGATGACCCAAAAGTTCGACTGGATGAGCAAGTCGACTTTCCACAGAAGGTGCCAGGGATACCATGTTCTCCGGGCCCAGTCCAGAGCAATCACAACCACCGGTGTTCCCAACTGTTAGGATCCACTGCCATATTCCGTGTCGAGAGACACCTGGGTCTATCACGGAGAGACTTCCTACAGAGAGCGCAGAATGCAGGGTAACAAATAACATGTCAGGCCTGGGGCTCAGGTGAAGAGGCCGGGTAGTAGCAGAGCTAGAGGGAGAAAAACATCTTACAATGGTCAAACCCCTTAAGAAACACCAGTACACCACCCTCTGACCGATTCCCAACTCCTAGGTGTAGTAGTTATAATGCAGGTCCAGAACCTACATGCAGTATGCCAGCCAGGGTGAGTCTTTGCATGATGAAGACGTCTCAGTACAGTGTTCAGGTTCCAGTGGTCCGCAGAAAATGTCTTGCGAGGAAGATGATGATAAAGTGCAGGAGAAACCTAACCCAGCCGAAACAAGGGTGCAACTAATTCACCCCCCACTGGAGACAGCTGAAAGTCCTGAACTGTCCAAATCCAAGGAAGAAATCCAAGAGACCAGAGTTCAATGTTGTTTACAGAAGAGTACAAAGTTTCAGGAAGGAGTAGAGTTCACTTCCAAGAGTGATGAAGGTATGGGAAGTCTTGCAGAGAGAACTGCAGGAATAGAACTCCAGGGAAACGTGAGCACTACTCCAGAAGCTGACGAAAAGACAGAACGTAGTGACAAACAGCCGTAGAGCGCGGCAGCTCCGAGGAAGTAGAACAAGATCGTACGCCAGACGCTGTTACATGAGGAGGAGGAGGAGCCGTATTCGAGGAAACAGAATGACGGAGTCGAAGGTATAGGGAATCCTTCCGAGGGGATCATGTGCCGGAGATCATTGAGGGATGTAGCAGAAGGATACCAATAGCGGAAGCCAGGAGGTCTGAGACAGAGGGAAATCAGGATCTCCGAAAACAAGGCACACGAGCCAGAGCAACCTTGCCAGGCGAACGTGACTGTTAAGGAGCGTCGCACAACAACCTCACAACAGATAAATACGGTTGCTTCCAGGTACCGTTAGCTGCGTGATGATGTGGCACTCTGTTAGGCAGAAACCTGTGCAGTTCCCTCTGGGACCACTGCAAAAGATTTAAGACTACAGGTGTTGGCAGTAAACCCACTTGGTAGCAGTCTGTACCACACAGATTCACTGTGGTAGCTGTGGCTGAGCAGTCAGACTTCCCTCAAGAAGAGTTAGACAGTATACAGAGGATACACAATAGGTACAGAGGCACAATAGTACAAGCAAACACTGACCAGAGCTAGGTGTAAAAGTATAAACTTATTTATTATAGGCACACTCATAAATTACACTAGCACAGAAAAAGGTAAGAAAGTCAAAACACAGTTACTATTACTCATATGTACATCCCTAATCATTTGTTGGACAATTCTAAGTTAACACCACTTATTTCCAACCAGAGGTGAGCGCTTAACGTTAGATAGTACTCCAACAAGTTATAGAAAAAGGGAGGGAAAAGGCAGAAATAACGAGAGCAGTAAGGTAAAACACTTTTCACATGAGGTTAGAAAAGGCAGTCAATTGTGGGACCAGGAGAATTAGTTTGGGGCCCGCTTTAGAGAGAGCCAGGCGAAAATATGCCCAAGATCACACAATGTCAAAAAGTCTTTGCAGGTGAGTAGAAAAGGTTTTACTACGGTTCTGAAAAGTTTAGTTAGGGTGTCCCAGAACTACCCAGGTTCGAGAGCCGAGGGCTAAATCTACCCCGTACAATCGGTGGCAAGGGAGGCCGGGCGGAACACAGTACCTTTAAAAGTGGAAAGGATCCTCCAGCGGTGGTAGTCGTTCCTGGTAGTGGGTGCAAGTCGCGGCGTCGTCCAGAGGAAGAGGTGATCTCGACGTGGAGGAAAGCTGAAGGTCGTTGCACTACCAGGGATGGGGCCAGCCGTGGAGTTTTCCGCACACAAAGGGTTTTACCCCTCTTTCGCGGTTGAGGTAAAAAGTGGTATCCCGGTTGCCGGGGTGCTTGGCACAGGCAAGGCGGCCACAAGATGCTTCGGGACGGCGAAAAGAAGGCAGCAACTGGTTGTCCCCACCAGTTAAGGGAAGAAGACTCTTCGGCGGGAGATCTCCTCTGTCGTCGGGAAAAGTGGTGAGACGGTTCCGCAGGGCTCCACCGGTGGTGTCGTCTTGGCAGGTCGGCTCGGCTTCTCCCTCTTCGGCTTCTTATGTCCTGTGGCGACTTCTGAAGAACCAGTCCCAAAAACCCTGCTTTTATGCAGCAAACCCCCATTCATACAGCCTAGCTGTCACTCAAACATGCTAAGTGGTGAGCGGGGTGGCTCACCACTTGGGCCAATCACACTAGAGTGCGACATGAGTTGGCAAGGCAACTCAGTCCAGGGTGCCTAAACCCCCTCCCACACCCCCTGTGGTACCCAGACAGAATGGCACCACTTTGGAGGGCTTCTGTGCAGAAGCCCGCCAAAAGTGGAACAAAGGCTCGACTCGGGTTCAGGGTTACTGAAGTGAACCTAGACGCCATTTTGGCGGCGAGTTCTGGCAAAAAATCCCAACCGGTGAATTTATATTAAATAAATAAACCGGCGGTATCTTTAACATTGTACCAAAAAGTGGTGCATAAAAAACAATGGGAAAATCCCATTGGGAAATATTCCGGTGGAATATTTCTGTGGTATCCACTGCCACCAGCCAGAACTCGGCGAGGGGGGACGGGACAGTACCCCCTCGACAACAGACCCAGGGGCAATCTAATTGCCCCTACCAGTACTTCCACAGTAAGATGGTTTGTACTGGTTAAGTTCCTAAGTTAAGACTAGTAAAGTCAATGGTGACTTTACAGACCCAGGGAGACAGTAGTCAGTCCCAGGATGTGGAGTCTATGTTTGGGGGTCTCTATGACACCCCTGTGTTACTGCACTGAGGGTGCTGTGTAACACACATTCCAAAAACCAATGATGGCCTATGGGGAAAATTACCCCCTAGCCCATAAGCACATAGCAAGTCACAGAAAACACTCTCAAGTCATGTCCAGGAGTGAGGCTAAAAGAGTCTCACTCCTGGCAGGAGAAAAAAATAAACCCCAAAAAATCCAGCAAAGCTGCTGGGGGACTCACTAGGTTAGGAAATTCAGCCTAAACAGAGAATTCTCCCTAACACACTCCACATGGGATTCGGGTGCAAAGAGAACTGGGAAGTGAAGTACTTTGCCGCCGTCGGAGCAATCTTTGGGCTAAACGCCAAGGCAAACGCCAATAGTTCTGAGAATAGTTATTCAGTGTTTGACTCCCTCGCCCTGTATTTTGTAGGTGATCCATTCCATGGAAGGTATATCCCAAACCTTGCCCATGCAGCTATCAGAAAGTATTGCATATGCTTTGCGTTGGGGTTTTAGTGGGATTTGGAGCTCCAGATCGAAGAGGCTGCACATCCATTCCATCAGTGAGTAGGAAGGGGGACCTTGCACCATATCTTGAATCTGAGACTTGACGTCCCCCCAAAACTTCTTCACCACTGGGAACTCCCACCAGATACGTCTCCAATCCCCCCTCACTGAGCACCCCCGAGTTACTCCTGAGTACATGGTGTCTAGTCTTTCCGGAGTGTAAGGCCATCTTGTGCCATGGCTCCCTAATTTGTATGGATCAGGTAAGTTTGGGGATCTGTGCCCAGAGACATTTGCATTGCTGTATCGGTATATCGTCGCCTAATGTGTTCTGCCATTTCAACATATATGGCCAAGTATGGTCTGGACCCTCCCCTTGTATAATTGTGCATAGGTTCGATAACAATTGTTTATCCCCTGCGTGTGTTGTTATGAATTTTTCATACACCATGAGCCCTCTCTGTGTTGTCGGTCGCATGGTTGGTTGTTTTAGCCAGTGTTGTAATTGGTAATTCTCCATTCTGCCTTTTTCTGATACCGCCAGTTGCTGCTTACACTCCTCGAAGTATCTAACTTCCCCTGCATCATCATGCCCCCTACCTTCTCGCATCCCAATGCTCTCCAAACTATTAAGGAGGTATGGCTCATTCCCAGAGAGAATTAAGGGTTACCGAACAGTGGGGTGAACGGGGATGGAATCATGGAGAGATGTCCTTTCCTAATCAACCTGTCCCAGACATCGCACACCTCCGTCAGTATGTGGCTCAATCTTACATTTTTAGGCCTATCGAGTTTGTCTAACCACAACATCTCGGACAGGGGGACCCCCGCCACCGCTTGGTCCATTCTAGCCCATGGCTTTGTGCCCTCGCTAGAGAACCCTTCCCTTAGGACCCTCAAATGGGCTGCAGCATAATAGTTTGCGAAATTCGGAAGGTCAAACCCCCCTTCCTTCTAGGAGCCACCAATGTGGCCATCACTATTTTCTGGGCTTTCCTCTCCCAGTTGTACAATGAGATCATTTTATTCAAGGTCTTAAACAATATTTGTGGGATCTTGACTGGAAGCGTCTGGAAGAGGTACAAATATTTAGGGAGACCTATAATTTTTATTGAGGCTATCCTGCCTAACCAAGATATTCAGAGTGGTGTCCATCTATTTAGGTCCATTCTGATTGTGGAGAGAATACTTGGGAAGTTTGTCCCATACATTGTCGAAATTGAATTTGTTAATTTCACTCCTAGGTAAGGGATTGAGTTTATAGCCATTTTAAACAGCGAGACCTTCTCCAATGTCGCCAGCTGGTTTCCAGTGAGCCCTAGGTTTAAGATTTCCGATTTAGCCACATTAACCTTTACTCCAGAAACCTTATCCATTTCAGCCAGTTCCTGTATTAATGCCGGAATTGATGTTTCCGGCTGTGATAAAGTCATCCGCGAAGGCTGACAGTTTGTGTTCCACAGCCCCGAAGGGGATTCCCTGTATAGCCGGGTTTTGTCTAATAGACCTGAGGAAAGGCTCCAGATATATAGCATATAATAGAGGTGACAAGGGGCACCCCGGTCTTGTCCCTCAGGATAATTGTATAGAGTCATATAAGCACAAGTTTATAGAAATTGTCAAGGTGGGGTTATTGTAAACTGCTGTTATCATTTGTACAAATCTCAGACTCACCTCCATGTTTGTAAGTGCCTCCATTAAAAATGGCCATTCGACGCGGTAAAACGCCTTCTTGGCGTTGAGTGGGATTAATACTGCAGGCACCCCTCGGTGCTCGCCCTTCTCTATCAGGTGGGACACCATTCTAGTGTTGTCCCATGTTTGCCTCCCTCTTATAACCAGGGTGGCTACCCTGGTCCGTTCGCACTAACCCTGGTAAGAGGGGTGCCAAATGCGCCACCACACCCCCGTATAAATCTTGGCATCCACGTTCAACAGTGCTATGGGGTGATAGGATCCGCATAACGTCTGATCCTTATTGGGTTTACTCAGCACAATAACTTTAGCCTCTGACATTGAGGAGGTCACTCTGCCTTTGTGAGCGAACGTGTTGTAGTCTTGCTAGTATGGGGCTTAACTTTGCTCAGAACCTTTGGAAAAAGGCAGCCGGGTAACCATCAAGGCCCAGGGTTTTATTTCCCGGTAATCCTCTAATCACCGCCTCCAACTCCTCACTAGTGATCTCACCTTCCAGGAAGACCCTGTCCGGATCTGCAACTTGTGGCATTGAGGCTCGCTTTATGTACTGTTTCACTTCTTGTTGGTCGGGATTATATGAATTATATAGGGCACCATAACATGATTCAAAGGCATTGGTTATTTTCTCTGTTTCCATTGACAACTTTCCGTCACTCATTCTCAGGGCCGTTATGGTACGCTTTGCTTCTTCTTGCCCTAACTGCCTGGACAGAAGTATGTGTGCTTTAATGGCATTAACATAGTAAAGCTGTCTAGTGTACAGTAAGGACCTCTCCGCTTTGCAAAAACTGAGCAGTTCCAGCTGCGAGTTAAAGTCTTTCAGTTTCTTATATGTGAACCGTTTGCTATCAGTTGCTAAGGAGCGCATGGTTCCCTGTATCTGGGCCTCTATGTCTCGTTCCACCACCTCTCTCTGTTTCTTTTTTTGAGACTGAATTTTTATAATTTCACCCAAAGAACCACCTTGAAGGCTTCCCAGACCGCTTCCAATGGCACCCTGCAGTACTAATTTTCTGCAAAGTATTTGTCTATTTTGTCTCCCAAGGTGCACAGAGCCACTTCATCGAACAGAATCTCCCTGGGGAACACCCTTGCCCATAGTCCTCTACGGGGTTCCCATCTGCATATTGAGATAGTCAACAGTGCGTGATATGATAAAGAAATTGCCTCCAGATCAATGTCCTCAAGCTCTCCCAACAGGGACACAGAGACCCATATGTAGTCGATTCTGGAAAGCGTCTGGTGTACATGTGAAAAACAGGTGAATCTATCCTCACCCCTTGCTTCTCGCCAGGCATCCCTGAGGGCCAAGTTCTCAAAGGCTACTTTTAAGCTTTTGGGAGGGGAGCTGCTACGTTAAGCATTATGAGCACTGAGGTCCCTGGTGGGGTCGCAGGCTAGGTTGAAATCTCTTGTAAGTATAACCTCTCCTATCGCACATTTTTCTAGTTTTAGGAGTACATTACGAAGGAAGCTGGGCTGAATAGAGTTCAGTGAATATACAGTTCCCAGAGTTAAGTGTTTGTGCCCCAACTGTATTTGCACAAAGAAATATTTTCCCAATTTATTCTCCATTGATTGTAAAACCATAGCATGTAGGAAGCTTCTGATGCCGATCAGTACCCCCGCCGTCCTCACCAGGGCGTTAGCTTGATCTGTGTGTGTGAAGTGTTGAAAGCGGGGGGACTGCTTTATCCACTTTAATTTTAATGTATTTATGTAGGTCTCTTGTAGCATGATAATAGCATGATAATGTCCGGTTTATTGCGGCCAAGTAACCTTTCAACTTTTTTCCGCTTGGGAGGGGAATTCAATCCATGTATGTTGTAGGAGGTGATCTTAACTGACATTGGGCCTCATTCAGACCCTGGATGTCGCCAGCCGGTAAATACCGGCATGGCTGCCGCTGGACGCCATGTATTTACTGGCACCCAGCAATGGGCAATTAACGGGGCATTCCGGCCCCGCCGAACTCTGTATTTGCCCATTGTTGGGTGCCAGTAATTATTAGTCCCCATTCCCATTAAGCCCCATAGGGCTCAATGGGAATGGGGAGCATGGTAGCACCGGCACCATTCAGAATGATGCCGGTGCGACCGTCAGTGTTTGCGGAAGGGCTCCCGCCCGCAGATCACATAGTTTGCCGGTCCGGTAGCAACAGTGGCGGTAGTTTACCAGCACTGTTACTACCGGACCGGCAAACTTATGAGGCCCATTATCTCTATAGTGACCTCTTCTTTTGAACCACGTTATTGTGAAAGTGCTTCCCCGTTCTACCTTGGCATTGCAGAATCCCTTAATTTCCCATCTCAACCCCTCCTTCCTCTCCTCCCCTGCCCCCTTCGTCTTTCCACCCTCCCCCCCCCCCCCTTAAGCTACTCCAACCCTGCCCCCTCTTCCCTTGCCCCCGCTTCCCCATCCCGGTCAGGACCCAAGTTACCTCAAACCACCCAAGACATTATCGAGCCATGGACCTGGTATAACCCGGGGAATTTCCCCCATAGGGGTGCGCTACACCCCAAAGTGGATTCCAACATAACCGCCAACCCCTCCGCCCCGAACCCGGACCCATTTGTCCGTAGCTTCATGGGTCTTTTTATGAACATAACCCACCACCTATACCACCAAACAATTTAACAGAGCAGCATCTGGCAGCAGGACCCGCAGCATAATCTGAGCACTGGTCAAACATTATGCGAGTTACTTAACACAAGAACCTTTCAGTTTTTTATCTCTGTCCCCTCTCCTTCTCCCCCCCCCCCCCCCCCAGCACCCCACTCCCAAGGTCTGTTGCCATCTCCAGGGGAGGCAGCCCTGGCTGAATGTGTTGGTTGTTTATTCCACATCCATATTCAATATCACTAGTCACTCTGAGTATTGTTGCTCGCTGTTGTCTACCTTCCCATGTGAACAGGAGACCGAAGGGGAACGTCCATTTGCAGGCAATGTTCTTTGCTATTAACGCTTTGGTCACTGGTTGCATTGCGCTCCCCTTTTGCAACATGGACTGTGCCAAGTCCTGGTAGAGTTGTACGTGGGTGCCGCTAATAGTGAGGCCCTGTTGATATCTTGCAGAGCGTAAGATGTTTTCCTTCATTGTGTAAGAGGCCAGGGCTACCAGGACATATCAGGGTCTCGCTCCGGGATCTTGCCTTTTTGGGCCCACTCTGTGTACACTGTCTATTTTCACTTCTTCCGTTTGGGTGTCTCAAGTGACTTCCAAAGCACTGTTGCATGGTGCCGTTCAGGTCAGCGTCCAAAAGAGTACGAGAACAGTTTGCCAGATCTTCCGCTTGGAATTCTAAGTTGTGGGTCGCCCTGGCTACCTGTTCCAATAGAATGCGGTCATCCTTGACCTCCCCCGACACTTCCGACAGACCCAGTTCTGATATGTCCACTCTAGATCCAAGGTCAGTGATTTCCTCCCTAACTGTCTGGAGCGAGCCCCGAAGTTCGGCTTTTAGTTTACCCAGTTGTTCCAAAAAAGAGCTCACCATTCTGTCCGCCATCCCCTTTAGGCATTCCTGCAGGTCTTCTTTATTCAGTGTCATAGGTCGCGTGCTTCCCCCCTTTGTGTCCTCCTGTTGCTATTTCCAGCAACTTTCCAGTTGGCCCCCCGGGGAGTCAAGTGGTCCTTTTGGTTTGGACAGCATGCTTTTAACTTTAGGCCCAGGCATCTGGGACAGGACTCTTTACTCTGCCTTGCGTTTGCTTTAGATCTTTGTAGGGGGCTTCCGCCCTCGCTACAGACAACCTCCGCGCACCTGAAGTGAAGTCCAAGGGAATGCCGTGGCTGGTCACTAGTGCACCACAGTAACTGGGCCAGTTTCAATGGCGATTAGCCCTACAGGCGTTCTGACTCCTATACATGTCCTGCAAGCTTGCTCTAATGCGGCCTCTCACTGCTTTCGCTTTCGGGGGGTGGGGTGGCCCTTGTCCGCTTCTTGCTCAGGGCCAGCCAGAGCCTTGAGTAGGGCTCTCACAGATCACCACCACACTCCCGGGGTCCCCGCGTCCCCCACCGCCAGCTTCTTTGGCCCGCGGGCACTTCCTACAGTTTTGTATTGAGAAGATGGGTGGGGGCAGTATTGTTTCCTGGGGAAGGGGAGCCTCTCCCTCTGTCACACTCCCACGTCGCGTAGAACAATTGTGGCTTCCTTCCCTTTCTCCCTCATGATTGGCATGAGTAACGAAGTTGGTGTGCAGATCATCACCGCACTCCCCGGGTCCCCGAACGCCGACTTATTTGGCCCATTGGACACTGATTATAGATTTGTATTGGAGGGGTCGGGGATAATGTTTCAGGGGAGGGGGAGCCTTTCCCTCTGTCACACTCCCACATCACGTAGAACAATTGTGGCTTCCTTACCTTTCTCCCACCCGACTTGGGTGAGCAACGAAGTTGGTGTTGCATTGCTAGGCGGCCCACCGCTCACCCCCAATTCACTGCGGGCAGTCTTTTCATATGGGCCAAAGATTCATTCATGCTTCCCCCCTGCTGTCACTGCCGCCCCGGTCGTACCTCTCGGTGCTGAATCTCCATACCGCTCATTTTGCGGGTCCCGGCGGGGCTCGCAGACCGGCACGCTTGACCACGGAGTTCCTCCTCCACAGGAGGCCCAGGCTGCGGCGCTGATATCTAATACAAAACCTTCACATTCCTCCTTAAGGGTTGCACGGATCCCGCGCTTCTTTGGGGGGTGGTGGCGGGACCCTTTCTGGATGCACACGGGTTAGACCTCATGAAGATGTTTGCAAGCGCCCAAGGGCCCGCTGCAGTGTTAGGCCCTGACGGAGGACTAGGAACACGTCCACACTCATCGGCAGACATCTTAGAATCCCTCCCAAACTTTTTTGGCCATCGAAAGGCATGTCCAACTGCTTGGCCACACATCCAGACCTCCTCAGCCAAGAGTGGCGTTTGACCACAGTGCTCGTGGACATGGATCTGCCCACACAATTTGCAGTGTCCAGTCCTGATTGCAACATTTGGCAGGCAGGCTCCCTGCCACAGAAAACTGCCCCCATTCTTCCTTTAGGGACATGTTTGGCAGCATTGGCCATAGCCGCCCAAAGGCTGAAGGAGAACTTCGCCATGGTGGGAGAGGCATTCACGGCATGCAGGGCAAGACTGCCCGACGCAAACACAATCTTACCCCAGGTGTCAAGCCTCTTACTTTCCCTGTCCGGTGGAAGGGAAGGAAAGGTGGAGGTCTTCAGGCTAGCCATCGTGGCCTGAACCACCAAACTCTCAGATGAGGCATGAGAGAAGAGAATCACAGGGTCTGAAAAGGCGTAACGGTGCTTCTTAACCAGTTCCTTGTCCACTGCTGGGACAGAGGCAGGCTTCTCCCAAATTTCCAGCACAGGGCCATCTACTGCCAAATTGAAGGGCAGGAGGGTTACTTTTTTGGGCGCATCATCCAAAATATCACAGAATTCGTATTGTACCTTAGATATGGATGGAATTAAAAGCCCCAGAGTATTGGACACCTTAGCCATCAGGCACTGAAAAGTGCCTTGAAGCTTTCCTGGTGCAGGAATTGGCATGATGTCCATCTCCAGGGACATATCGAGTTCACTGGCGACCTGTAGGTCCTCGGCCAGTCCTAGTATATCCTTCCCCTCCCCATAGAACTCTTCAGGGTAATTTCTAACCTCCCTAGAAAGCAAAGGTTAAAACCCACAGGGACTCAGCCACCTTCCTCTTCGTAGATGCCATACATCCTTGACTTAAAGTTGTCAATAGGGAGGGAAGCATATTCCCGCCGTACCATGGTATCTATGACGCTGATCGGCGCAGACTAAGCCAGCGCCAAGGCCTCGATGCCCGAAGGCTGGGCCTGTCAACGCAGAGGCACCACAGTCTTCTGGTCCAGGCCCAAACCCGTAGGCATGCAGGAGTGGTCACCAGCTGGTATCCTGCTGGTTGGATAGATGCAGTGGGACAAGTCGGCGCTGCAGCAAAGCTGACAGCATCATCGTCTGAGTAATGAGGCCCCAGTCCCGACTTGGTCCAACGGCATGGCACTTATAGTAGTTGCATTGAATATATATTTGTTAACAGAGATTTTTCTCCCCAATTGCTGGTCAGTCCTATAGATACAAGTGACCATGCCGCTCTTACCTTACAGCTTCAACTACCCAAGTCTAAGTCTTTGGTTAAGTGTCTTCTATCTGAAAATCCATCTGTAAAATGCCAGGGGAATAGATTAGATCTTAGATGGTCCGAATACAATATAAATAAATGTAATACCATTTTGAGCAATAAACTTAGTTAATCCTGATCTTTTGCAGCAACATGATTGGCAACTGAAGAACTTGCTGAATAGAGTGGGCACATTCGCCCAAATGTTGACCATACGTACTTGGACGACAGCAGGAAACTGAACTCTCTTTGATCCAGCCATAGTAAAGCATAAAGATCTTTTTAAATCAAGCAGTTCGTAAAACAAGTAGAAACACAGAATTTCTGCCTGCTGACAAAAAGAGGCTCAAGGCAGCCACAAGAGAAAACCGTAAGGGTTGGCTCCGTAACCATAAATTGCAACGATCCTCGACAAACTGGCACTTTATAGTAAGCCTTTTAAGGACAAAAGATGCTGACAAGTTCTGGTTCCTGCTGCGTACCATTAGAAATTTGCAAACAAAACAGGAGTGGACTGCTATATCAGAGGCCACATGGGCTGCCCATATTGTAAAAATGTTTTGGGTTTGAAATGAGAAACGCCACTCTGCTCATGGTCGAACCATGACAGATACAATGGTCTGGCATCATATATCCGAGTCCAATATCAAGTTAATGATAATGAAATCGAATTCATCTAGAGTGACGGATGAAGTCCTTACGAACGATCCCATAAATTGGGCCTTACTACTGAGGAAATTATTTTTATATGTATGCAGGATTGGTGCCTGCCCGTCTACGAGGCTGGAGTCTATTCTTATCCAGATATACAAGAAAGGTTTGCAGAGGGATCCTGGGAATTTTAGACTCTTAGCCATGCTGGACTGTAGTGCTAAACTTTTCTCGCAACTCTTATTGGAGCTTCTTACGCGCTGGTCTGATATTCATCACATCCTAGACATTACTCAAACAGATTTCAGAAAGTCTCACTCTACTTCACATCCAATATTGTTAATAAACACACTTATATCGAACACTCTGCACAAACCGGATGCTAAACTCTACATTTGTTATGTGGACTATAGTTATCCATTCGACAATGTCGGTAGAAGGCGTTTATTGTCCAAACTGAGTGATTGGGGTTTAGACGCATCCCTCCTCTATTTAATCGAGATGCTATATGGCAATACTGTCTTATGGGTCAGGATGGTACCCTTACGAAAGCCTTCCCAACTAATTTGCCCTTCAAACAGAGTTGTGTTCTTGCCCCAACACTCTGATTTTGCTTTAGTCCTGCGTGACACACGTAACGCCCCTCCTAGATTTGTTGACATGCCACTCCATTGCATAACATTTGCGGATGATACGGTTTTGTTCGATCAGACCCCTCTGGGTCTTCAACGTTCTCTTGATACTTTATCGGAATACGCTAAGCTAAATGGCCCACAAGTAAAGATCTCTAAAACTAAGGTAATGGCCATAGGATGGGGGACAGAACAGGGGAGAAAGTTTACTTGGAGACTGGATGGTCAAAGTTTGGAGCAGGTGGAGGTGTATAAATACCTGGGTATGCACATCACATCTAATCTAAGCAATCAATGCCATGCCAAGATTGTTCTCGCCTCAGCCTGGACCAAATGGCTATCGCTGAAAAACATTGATAGGCAAGGGGGAAGGTCTATTGAAGCTAATATCATGGCCTATAGAGCATTGGTGGTGCCGGGAGGTTCATAGTGATAGTTTCGAAAGGAAATACAAAAGTTCAGATGCAAAAGCATCGAAAAAAAAAAGTTTCAAATGCTTTTTTTTTCTTAATGTGGGGGGGTTCCCCGCAAACCCCCGTTTTCTTTTTTTAAAAACTTTTTTTTTGCACGAAACTAAAATAAAATCCATAAAATGAAAAAAAATGTATTCAAAACTTTTTTTCCGATGCTTTGTATTCGGAACTTTTGCATGTCGAGAGTATTCATTCGAAAGTATGACTGGACACCGTGCCGGGCATATTTTATGCGTTGGAAACACTTCCTGAGGATGCAGTCTCATGGCTTAAGAAATTAGAGGGTAAAATACTAAGATCATTGCTGGATCTACCCACATCCGTCCCGGTGGAAGCTATCCGACTGGAATTGGGCTTAGTGTCTTTGGACATGCAGTGGAGGTTAGCTATGTGCAAATTATGGGCTAGAATTGTATTTATGGATTTGGAAAAATAAAACCTACTGGGCCTAACTGTCACACCGCCCCCCGCACAAAAGACACGCTTTTCCACGGCCACACTCTCCTCCCAAGCAGCACTCAAAAACACACGTCCCGATAGAGGTACCTCATTGACTCAGCAGGTTTCACATTGTAGGGCACGACATAGCACTGGAGTTTATCGTCCTTCACGTTTGTGGCAAGTTAGTTGGAGGCTCCTTCATCACAAAAGATCACACCATCCACGGAGGACTGTCCGAGACAACACGGCAAGGATCACGTGACTCGTTGTCTAGCAATACGGCAACGTTTTAGTAACTTTCGTCACGTGACAGTTGTCACGTGTTTCCTTAAGTCGGATAAAAGGAGTCCAGTTACTGAAAGCATTGCTTCACAGCTGTTCTTTTGGATCACGTGTCGCTATCGCTTCGTTCAGGACTCTCACTTTGATCACGGCCTTGTACTACGGATTGCTCTTTGTCTAGCCCTTGTCTGCTTTTGGAACTTTGGATACATTTGGCTGCCGAACTGTTTTTCCCATAACGGATTGCTTCGTGTCTTGCCATCACTTGTTTTGGAACTTGATCAACTGTTGCCGACCTACGTTCTGCCTTACGGACTGTTTTTGCTTAACCCTCCTCAATCTTGGATCTCCTGTTTTTGACCTCGGACTTCTCCAGTATATCCTACGGATCACGTGTTTCAGTGGGACCTCGGTCCTACCTTAGGTGGTTGCCTACCAGGAACTGTTCTCACGCTCTACACAGACCACTTGCCACTAGAACCCCTACACTTACAGGTATTTCAGTGTTTCAAATATTTATACTTTGATAACTGCACACTGTACCATTTCATAACCATATACTTTCACTTGCAGCGCTCCAGGGGTTCTTCCGGTTGTTCCCGCGTCCTGACTCCACGGACTACCACCTTTGGCCCTAACTTTCATTCTGGCAGGTGTTATCGTGGATGTCAGTTTGATATTTGGGGACAGAGGGATAGCCCATACTCTGCACGACCATCAACTGTGTAACACTAACTCTCCTACATAGTCAGCATATGTAGTCCAGTACAAGGAGATGCAGGACTTGGTACGAAAGCGCTGTGACAACATTGGTATGGCTAGACTGCCAGGCTCATTGTGGGAAGTATATGCATCTGAGTTTGATAGAAGATCTAAGAACCATGATTGTATACAGTCAATTGATGACCTAGCAAGTAAAAGTAAATATGCCCTGTATTCCATTCAGGGCATGACCATAAATAGTCCTTGCGATTATCTTTTAAACTTACGTATGCCATCTCTGACCCGCTTTATTTTGTATTTACGCTTTGAAATATTGCTGGTGTATGAAAACACTGGTGCATCGCAGGGCCTACCAAGGGACAAACGTCTGTCAGTGCTGCCATGATACGGTGGAAACATCTAGACATCTGTTGACCCAGTGTACGATTTTCATGAATCAATACGAGAAGAGGGGAATAGTTGCTTACCTTTAACTCCATTTCTCCAGCATTGGTATCTTTCATGGATTCACATGCTTAGAATATTCCCCGTCGTCAGACTGGGACCCTCGGTACACATATATAGCCTTTTCCTATAGGAAAACTTCCGACACTTTTGTGTCCTATCTACGTCCTTTTAGGACCCGCCTACGCATGCTCCGTAGGCCGTCCCAGTATAAGAGGCCCGCCCCTGCGGCTCCCCTTCAGATTTCGGCCCCTCCAAAGTAGGAAGGGTTAACTTATCAAGCAAATACATTGCATTCCGGGGAGGCTGGCGGGCGCATGTGAATCCATGAAAGATACCAATGCTGGAGAAATGGAGTTACAGGTAAGAAACTATTCCCTTCTCCAGCATTGGATCTTTCATGGATTCACATGCTTAGAATAGATTGTATAGCAGTAACACCTGAAACGGCGGTGAGAATGTAATGTAATATACCCTCACCATAATACACAATGCATATGTACAGCAGGAATAAGTTAACTCATATAACCTTACCCACATAAAGTATACTGTCATCAAAAGGAAGAAAACCGACTCTCCACAGCGTGGAGATTACCTTACTGAAATAGATGGCGCAGGACAGCTCTTCCCATCTGCACCTCGTCCGCATGCTGCCTGGCAAGGCAGTAGTGGCGGGTAAACGTGTGGGGCACTGACCATGCCGCAGCCTGGCATATGTCAGTCGGCGGAATTCCTGCCCATAATGCTGCTGAGGAGGATGTTGATCTTGTAGAATGGGCTCTAGGATGCCCTTGCAGCGGCCTTCCGGCCTTGGAGTGGCAAAACGCAATCGTCGATGAGACCCATCGAGCCAATCCTTGTTTAGAGATTGCTTTTCCCCTCGTCGACGGACCATATGCGATGAACAGTTGTCGAGTAGACCTGAGTTCCTGTGTACGATGTAAGTAAAATTTTAGAGCCCTCTTAACGTCCAAGGTACGAAGAGCTTTTTCTGCTGCCGATGATGGGATCGCGAAGAAAGTAGGGAGAACAATGGATGAGTGTTTGTGATACACTGTCGGAACTTTTGGGACGAACGTAGGATTAGTTGCCAGGACCACCTTGTCCTTAAAGAATCTCAAGTATGGCGGGTCTACGACCAGCGCTTGCAGTTCCGAGATTCTCCTAGCTGATGTGATAGCAATTAAGAATGCCAACTTCCACGATATGAATTTCATGTCCGACGTGGCCATAGGCTCAAAGGGCGGTTTCATTAAGCCTGCCAACACTGTGTTGAGACTCCAAGTTGGAGGGAAACGTTTCACCGTGGGAAAGGTTCGAAATAAACCCCTCATGAAGTGTTTTACCAGTCTGTCGCAGAATAAACCTTGAGATGGCCGCCAGGTGTACCTTTATTGATGTGAAGGATAAACCACTCTCCGCCAAGAGAAGCAGGTAAGGTAGAACTTGTTCCGGCATCACCGTCAACGGTTGTAGGCCTTGCTGTCCTCGACACCATTCACAGAACCTCCGCCACTTATAGGTGTAAGATTTGTTGGTAGAAGGGGCTCGAGCCGCCTGCAGAATTTTTTTGACAATCCTCCGAAACGTCTAAAGCACCGAACTCCGAAAAGTAAGGAGCCAGGCTGCAAGGTTGAGACTGTCCGGGTCGTGATGCCACACCGTGCCTTTGTCCCGGGATAGTAGGTTCGGGACTCTCGGAAACGCTATTGGATGTTCCAGCGACAGGTGAAGCAGGTCGGAGAACCACGGTTGCCGCGGCCAATACGGTGCCACTAGAATTACCTGGCAACTGTATCTGCCTAGCCACTGTACTGTCCTCCGTATGAGGGGGAACGGAGGAAAAGCATAAAGGAACATGTCCGTCCATGGGAAGGAGAATGCATCCCCCATGGATCCCTCCTGAGGCCATATGCTTGCGAATTGCTCGCATTTCTTGTTGTCCTTGGTTGCGAAAGCGTCCAGATGGGGGTGACCCCATTTCTCGAACACTTTCATCAGCTGAACTGTGTCCATTTCCCATTTGTGTATCTGGGCCATGCTTCTGCTGAGGGAATCTGCTTGCGAATTCCTCACTCCCGGGAGATGGTGAGCCACGATGGAAATCCCGTGCTTCAATGCCCAATGCCATGTTTTCTGGGCCTCTATGGAAAGAGTTCTTGATCGCGTCCCTCCTTGTTTTCTCAAATAAAACATGGCTGTCGTATTGTCGGTCAGTACTCGTACTCGCGATCCCTTGATGTGTGGTAGGAATGCCTTCAAGGCCCATCGTACTGCTCTGAGCTCTAACACGTTTATGTGTAGGCGTGACTCCGTTGGAGACCAGCGACCTTGCGTTTGAAGGGTACCCATGTGAGCTCCCCATCCGTGACTATGGTTCGCTGAAACTCCGGTTCCTGTAGGGGTACATTGTTGTTCAGATTGTGGAAACTCTGCCACCACTGAAGGGTCCGAAGCAGCTTGTCGTCGTTGATGGTTATCTTGTCTGACCACGATCCTTGGGCCTGCGTCCATCGGTCCGCGAGGAATTCCTGGACTGGCCTCCTGAATAGGCGACAGTTTGCCACCAGATGGATGCAGGATGCCATGGCCCCTAGGACCGAAACGTATTTCCTCACTGAGAGCCTGGTTGTTTGTCGTAGTCGGCTCGCCAGCTGATTGAGTTTTGCGGTTCTGTCGAGAGAAGGCTTCACTAGCCCTAACTGGGTCTCGAACTGTGCCCCGAGGAACACCAACGTTCTCGATGGCCGCAGAGAGGATTTCTCGAAGTTTATGGCAAATCCCAGCTGTTGCAGAAGCTGCATGGTGGCTTGCAAACTTGTGTTGGTCGACGCTGGGGAGGATCCCCTTACCAGCCAGTCATCGAGGTATGGGTATACGTGGTGGCCTTGCTTCCTTAGCCAGGCCGCTACTGGGGCAAGGCATTTCGTGAACGTTCTGGGGGAGGTCTTGAGCCCAAAGGGAAGAACCGTGAACTGGTAGTGAGTCCGCCCTATTACAAATCTCAGGAATTTCCTGTGTTTCCCACACATTGGAATATGGAAGTACGCGTCCTGTAAATCCAGGGACGCTAGAAAATCCCCTTCTTGAACGGCGCGGATCACTTCCTGCAGCGTAAGCATTTTGAATTTTAGGCTCTTTAAAGACTTGTTGAGATCGCGCAAGTCTAAAATGGGACGCCATTTGCCGTTCGGCTTTTTTACGACGAAGTATCTTGAGTAGACTCCTTGACCTCTCTGTGATGTTGGAACTAATTCTATCACGCCCTTTGCTAACATGAGTGTTACCTCTTGTTGCAGTATCCTCAGATGGGAATGAGCGGTGAACGCAGGTGGAATGTGCAGAGGGCTGTGCTTGAATTGTAGAGAGTGCCCATTCCTTACAGTGTCCAGCACCCATTGATCCGTCGTTATTCGTCCCCATTCGTCGACATATGCGGACACTCTTCCCCCCAGAACTGTGTGTTGACTGTCACTGCAGATCTTTATTTTGTTTGTCTCTCGACGACGACGGATAGGATGGTCTCTTCCTGGACGTCTGGAAGTTCCGGCGTCGGTTTGCCGTTTGGGAAGCACGCCTGTATCCCTGGGAGGGGTAAGCCGACCTGCCAAAGGATCTGTCTCCAGACGCAGAGAATCTGGAATTACCTGAAGCCCCTCTAAAGGGACGAAAAGACGTGTAGCTTCGGCCACTCTGGAGGGCACCCAATGAACGTGCCGTGTCCGAGTCCTCTTTCATTCCCTTTAGGGCCTCGTCTACCTTCTCTCCGAATAGAAGGTCTCCCTCAAAAGGCATATCTAATACTTTGTATTGTACTTCTGGTCTGAAGTAGGTACACTTGAGCCATGACTGTCGTCGTAATACGACCCCATTATAGACTTGCTTGAAGCCTGACTCAGCGAGGTCCACCGCGATGTTTATTGCGTGATTGGAGGCTTCCTCACCCTCTCGGACAAGTAACATCGCTGCCTTCCTATGCGCTTCCGGAAGATGATCCAGCAACGGCGCTAGCCTGTGCCACATCTCTCTGTCGTATCTGGCTACAATAGCCAGAGAGTTTGCGGCCTTTACTGTGGTTGCTCCCACGGATAGCACTTTTTTGCCAAAGGCATCCTGGCGTCTTGCTTCGTTTTCAGGTGGAGTCGTGCACTTGTGCTGGGCCTTCGCCTTCCTCGCCGCTGTCGCCGACACCACCGATTCTGGCGTTGGTTGGGAGGATAAACACTTGAGGGTAGACTCTGGAGCCTTAAACTTTTTCTTGAGGCGTCCTTTCACTGCCGGCTCCGAAAAGGGGCGACACATTGTCTGCAACCCCTCCTTCCACACGTGGTCTAGTATTGGTATTGAGAACACAGACTTCCTTCTCTTACCCATGTGGTCGAACAAAAAACAGTTTTTTTTCTGTTCTTCCTGGGACAAACCAAATTCCTTACACGCCTTCTCCATCATAGAATGGAATGATGCAATGTCGTCCGGAGGGGACGGGTGAGTTGGGCTTCTTGGGGTTTCTAACTCCACCTCTGACTCCCAGGTTGGATCCCTGGAGGGGGATGATGATTTATCCGACATGGCTCCCCTGTCAGACTCCGAATCTGGCAGATCCCCTTCCTCTTGGGGTGCCAGTGCTGAGATTGGCGTGCGTAAGTGCGTCGGTGGACGGGACGGGCCCGGCTCGTCGACGGGTGACTGTGGCAGGTTTACCTGAGGTAGTCTCTGGTCCAACGACTGTACCAAAGACTGAAGCGTGGACAGAATTTCCAACGACAAAACAGATTGAGGATTGAGAAGAGGGGCAGATACCGGTATACCGGATCCCCTCGTCGACGACTTGTCAACCACTCGTAGCCCGAGGTCTGCCGGGCCAGCTATGCTCCCGCTCTCGTCCTCCCCCGAGGACAGCGACACAGCCTGTTCTTGCAATAAAGTATCCGGGGGGATCGGATCAAAAACTTCAGGCCTCCAGGCTTCCTGTAGAACCCCTGTTGACGAGGCCACCGTCGCAGTTGTCGTCGGTGAGACGGTGGATACCACATGCGTCAGTGGCAGGGTGGAGGCCGATGACTGGACCGCCGTCGACGACGGTGACTTAGCAGGTGGTTTAGGCGGTCCCGCCTTTTCCACATTTGGCCTGCCTTTACTCGACTCTCGACTCGAGGTCGATCTATGGTGATCGCCTGAGGAGGATTTTGGCCTTTCCTTGTCATACTTTTTGGATGAAGATGACGATTTTTTCGACGAGGATTCTCTAGCTGAATGACTCCGAGATGACTCTTTTTCCGTCGGTCGAGATTTCTTCGCCGGTGGTTCCGACGAGGCAGCGCGATGTGATGTTTTCGCCGATTGTGTGGAGCCTACCTCCGAAGGGGGGTATGCCCCCGCTCCATCATTCAGCCATGCCACCAGCCGTCGATTTCGGTCTTTGAGGGTCTTTTGAGAAAACCCTTTGCATATGTCGCAGTTTTCAGCCGAATGATGAGGGTGGAGGCAGTATATACAATCCATATGTCCGTCCCCCTCGTAAACTTTTTTCAAGCCGCACGTCGCGCATGGACGGAACAGCGCTTTTCCTGACATGGAGGAAAATTTTCCTCGAACTCCAACTCCAGTACACAACCTTGTACAAAATAGTACGACGACGCGAGATCACACTACTTTGGAGACGGTTGAAATCTGAAGGGGAGCCGCGGGGGCGGGCCTCTTATACTGGGACGGCCTACGGAGCATGCGTAGGCGGGTCCTAAAAGGACGTAGATAGGACACAAAAGTGTCGGAAGTTTTCCTATAGGAAAAGGCTATATATATGTACCGAGGGTCCCAGTCTGACGACGGGGAATATTCTAAGCATGTGAATCCATGAAAGATCCAATGCTGGAGAATTTCTGTGACACTCCCTCATATTTCACAGACGAATTTTGGAGTGCTTGTATGGTGCCAAGTCATTGGTTACGACTGCTGCTGCCTTTCATATTTGGATGGTTGTTAAAAATGGGTTGGACAGGATTGAAGGGGATTCCACATTTAAGCGGAAGTAACACAGGGTAATTGCAAGTATCTATTGGCCCATAGAGTAACATAGGAAATCGCTAGGTAGGTGACGTGGCCTCCTCTCTAGCACTGATACAGGGATTTTACTGTGCTAGATTCAAGTCTTATGGAAAAAAGTATGTGTCAAAATTGTAAATGTGGTAGGGGTCCATTTAAAAGTTGTTTAGATTTTAATACCATAGTGTTTTATGGTTTTTTACATTTGTTATTTTATCCATGTATTTTTTATGACATTTATTATGAAACCTTTTTATGAAAAGTGTTGTACTGTGAAATAGGAATCTTGTTTTATTTGTAGTGTAAAGGTAAAATCTGACTAAGACACTTCTAAAAAAACAAAATAACAATTAAGTTGAATGGGATGTTTTCTAACCGACTATTGTATCTAAAGCAGAGGTCATCAAACTGTGGGGCTCGGCCTCATTCCTAGGGGGGGGGGATCAAGACCCCAGCCTGAAATGTTAAAAAAAAAGAATATTTTTTAAATGTAGGATATGTAAAGCTGGGCAAAGGGGAGTCCTGGGCAGGGGTGGCTCATCAATAATGGGTGAGCGGGCGTCAACCTCTGCTCCAGGTGCCAGCCCAGTGAAACACTGAGCGCTCGCTCAGCTGCTTTTTCCAGCTATGGGAGCGCTCCTGGGCTGGCTGAACCGTCAAAGGGAAACAATTTTCCCTTTGACAGTTCAGTTCCCAGCCGCATATGCTCAATGAGCCATGCAAGGTTTGGGGCGTTTTACTTCACCAGCCTTGCATAGCTCATTGGAAATTCTGGCTGGGGAAATGCATGTCTGTATGGCGAGGAAGGGCTCCTGCGCCTCCTCGCACACACAGACAAAGCAGGCTGGAGCGGGGCGTTTCAGCAACCACACGCAGGCCCCTGCACGCATGTGCAGGAACCAGGAAGCTCTTGCTTCCAGATTCCGGTTCATGATGCAGGAGCTGGACCGCTGAGGAGGAAACTTCAGGACCGGGGCAAAAGGTACGTTTATATTCATTTATTTTTTTATTCAAATATGTGTATGGATGCGTGTATGCTTGCGTTATGAGTGAGTGTATGGTGATGGGTGCTTGTGTGTGAATGATAGAGGTGTGTGTGTGCATGCGTGTGTGTCCACTGAGCTGATATTGCCGAGTGGAGGGGGAGGGAGGAAGGAGGGTTGCACAACAAAGGCATTTTAAAAAGGCCTATGTTGCACAATCCTCCTACCCATGTGCCAAAATCAGCTCCCCTTCTGAGGCGCTGTGGAGCCCAGGGGACAGGTTGTATTTTGTTACTGGACATCTATCATAGATATCCAGTCAGAAATGCCATGCTTTCCCACTGGGCCCCCCCCAGAGCTTTGCCTACACACATAATCATGTTGCTTGTGAAGTGTTAGGTGCTGTGGGGCCCAGGGGACAGGGATGATATATTTTTACTGGACATCTATAATAGATGTTCAGTACAAAATACCATGCCTCCCCCGTGGGCCCTCCAGTGCCAATTGCAAACTGTTTGGCTTTTTACCCATTTTTCTTGAAGTATGCTCTAAAATGCCTAATTTTAACCCATTATTTAAAAATAATTCCCAGGGGGCGGAGAACCCCCCCCCCACGTACTTCCCTTGTTTGGTTGAGGCGCCCTCGTTACACTTGGTCGCTATAGCATATCTAAGGGAAATATGTATGCCCTTCCACTTAACAAATTCACAAGCCGCCACTGGCGCTGGTACTGTGCTGGGAACGGGGTGCGGAGCACAGGCACTGTGGTGAGAGCTGGATTTTTGGGGGGGGTTGGAGCAATGAGATAGTGGGGGGGAGCAGGGTGGAGAGAACCCAGGGTCTGGGGTGTGGTGGCGAGAGCCCAGGGAATGGGTAGGAGTGGGATGAGAGAGCCCAGAGACTATAATGGGAGCAGGCGGGGTAACCCAGGGACTATACAGGTAGTATACTATACTCGCCTGGGGTGGCCATTATCACCTTTACTAATCGCATTATTGATGGAACCGCTGCCACGAAAAGTCAGGCTCAAATGGGGATAGAAATAGCACATTATGACCAGAAAGTAGTGTTATATGAAGATGATCTTTTCTTTATGCAGGATTCCGAAACCACACTACCCAACATGGTATCCCTGTTAAAAAATGTTCGCAAGGTAGCTGGGTTTAAATAAACGATATTAAATCACACATACTTAATATATCGGAACAACCTAGCATAGTTACCAGTTTACAGGAGACTTAACTTTAAATGGACTCTGGGAGTTTATGTCACTAAATGGACTCTGGGAGTTTACGTCACTCCGAGGTGCGATCAATACCATCAGCGTAATATTCCTGGGCTGACTGAGAAAAGTGGACATTTCATGGTTATGGAGAGTGCGGCTGTGAAAATGACCTTATTGCCAAGAATGTTATATGTTTTACAAGCCTTGTCAATTCTGATTCTAAAGAGGACTATACAGAATTTACAGACGCATATTTTTAAATGTATATGGGACAGACAGTTTCCTAGGGTCTCTCGACACTTGATAATAAAAGCTATATATATGCAGCACAACAAGCCCCACTTTTGGATAGTAGAGTCTCATCAGAAAGGCAAACCTTGGGCGGAGATTGAACAATTTGGATTGGGGGTCCCTCTGCGCGAATGATTTTGGCGCTCTCCTTGAGTCCGGCGTAGAGCTGTTAAAATGCTTCCGACAACCAAGGCAACAAAGGATTATTGGGATACGCAATTACAACCTTACCATTACCCCATACTCCGATTTAGAAGAATCCAGATTTCCCTGCAGGGTTACATACCAGACGCTGTACCTGCTGGATTGAAAGGGGGCTGCAGCATTTCAATCGACTATTTGATTAGGGGGGATGCTAGTTATCTTTTGAGGGTTGCAAACAGGCATTTTTAGTATTGGACGCTTAAAGATATGGCTATGCTTTTGGCCATAGACTTTTATTAATGAAGAGACAACCCTGTCTGACCATAGTTTCAAGAGTGGTTCCCCTGCCCCAACCAATACTAAGGAATCTGTCAGGATGTCCGTCTAAAACAAAAAAGAGTTCACTGCCCTGTGTCCAAAACCTATTTTCGACCAGTACACTAGAAACTTAACTAAAAAAAATAGATGCTGTTCTTGGTCCTGAAGAATGGCTCCCTTCTTCTGAACGACAGCCAAAGTTCAATTCCAGAAGATGCAAAAATGAAATGTTCTCAAACTGCAAATCAAAGTTTCAAAAATAATTCCTTGGGTCGGGTATGCCAGCAAAGAACTCTGAACAAAAAGTCTTTCATCTCCACAGTGTTCGGGGAAGGACTCAAACCCCTTTTGCCTTTGTCATGTTTTCTCATTGCCAGTGCAAATACCATTCTTCTCCTGGCCTGTTTGTCAATGTTCATTGTGCCAAGAGAATGACTCCCTTCTCTTGGCCCTTGGGACACTGTTCAACACCACCAGATGGTAAATCGTTCTTCCCATGGTTTCTCTCCAGCTCCTCACAGTGCCAAAGGACAGACTTCCTCCTCCTGATTCTTTATACAATGTTCAACACCACCACAGGATATATCTCTCTTCCCCTGGATTCATTCCAGCTTTTCAAAGTGCCAAGAGAATGTCCCCCCTTCTCTTGGCTCTTTATACAATGTTCAACCTCACCTGATGGTACCTCTCTCTTCCCCTGGTCTTCCTCCAACTCTCTCTATAGAATACAACAAGCTCACAGCCCAACAGGTTCACTATCCCACCAGGTACTGTGACTGTAGGGAGGATCTCAGAGGCAGTTTGCTATTATGTGAGAGTCCCAGACCCTTCTTGGCTCTGCTTGTTTTTTAGTTCCTGTACCCAGTTCACTATCATGGCAATTATTTCCTTTGTTGGGTCAGAGACCCTCTTGCCATTGGTTTCGTTTTCTCTCTTGCAGTCTAAGCAGCCCTGGTTTCCCAATCTGCCAGACTACCTCTCTCTGTTGGGTCCCAGATCCTTTTTGTAGGCATTTCTTTCCTCTTGGTTCCCAGACCCCTTTGTGTGGCTTTCTGTCTCTTGGGTCCCAGGCCACTTTGTATGGATGATCTTCTCTTGGGTCCCAGACCCCTTTGTATGGATTACCTTCTCTTGGGTCCCAAACCCCTTTGTATGGCTCTTTCTCTTGTGTCACCGACCCCTTTGTAAAGACTTCCTTCTTTATCCCGCAGTCTAGGCAAACCTGGTTTCCCAGTCCACCAGGGACTGCCACGAAGACAACGACTCTGAATGTCACTTCTTACTGGGTGTGGGTCCCAGACCTGTGTTTCAATGTGGTAAGGTCCCTAAGGGTTCGCCCCTGCTCCGGCATATCCTCATCTACCCTCAGCTCTGTGGTTGTTCTGCAGTGGCTTGCTGCTTTCAGGCGGCATGCTCCGTGTGGAGGACACGGTCTGGCTCCTTCGTCCAGCTGGTTGCCCGAGCTCTGGCTTCCTTCTTCTACTCGACCGTGGTAGATCTGTCAGGGATGCATGTCATTTGTTGCACTTTCTGCATCCTTGTCCCTTCAGCGGCTGACTAAGCTTAAGGTTCCTTGAGGGAGGGGATCTCCCTCTCTCGTTTCGGATGATGACTCCCCTATTTTAGGTAAATTCTTACCAATAGAAAGTCTGTGTAGACTAGACCGCTCACGATGGTTTGTGAAGGTGATCTTCATTCTACTGCACTTTTCCTCGTCTGATCTTGTGAACTCCCATTGGGTCAGTTGGTCTCCCCCTCGTCTCAGTACATGTGGAATACAATTCACCTTTGGAGTCTACACTCTTCCTCGCCCCAATACCTTCTACATTACTGATATGGCAAAGGCACATGGGTACACACTAGGGAAGGTGTTACAGGTGGGGGGTAGGAAGGTATGTTAGGGTTAGGTGGGCTATGGGGATACCATGTTCTCCCCAGGTCTTCACTAACCCCATAGGGGGTTTCCCTCCCCATGAGATGCACCCGGCGAGTACCACCCCCAGGGGGACTATTTCGTAGCGGCCTACTTCCCTGGTCTCATGGGAAGGGGCTCCCCATAAGGGAAAAGTGGCAAGATATGGGGATTAGTCACACTATATACAGCTTCAGCATTGGATTAACAATGCCAAGGTGTCTATACAGGCAGCTAGGGAAACTGCGCCGTTGGAGGACCTATTTTTGGGAGATCCCCCAGCTAGAAGATTTCATCGTTATGTATGGTTCTCAATGCAAGCCAGTTTAGACCTCAGCATGCTTCCTTTGCCTTCCTGCGAGGTAAAAAACCTTGGTGTCATCTTTGACTCCACTCTCTCTCTCTCTCTTCTCCTCACATCTCAGATGTCGCCAATAAGTACCACTACCAGCTGCACCTCCTCAAAGGGACTCTCCCCTTTCTCACTTTCCTCCAGAAGCTCACTGTCTCCAGAGCCCTAGTTCTCGCTAGGCTGGACTACTGTAACAGCCTCTTTCTCAATCTGGCTTCCTCTACTCTCCGCCCTCTGCAACTAATCCAGAAGAGGACCCTCAAGCCCAGGCACCGTATATCTCCATCCCTGAAATCTCCCCACTGGCTCCCGGGCTGCGAGGATCAAGTTCAAGACCCTTTGCATTGTCCACAAGGCTTTCTGGGGCCAACGCTCTCTTCCAAAACACCTTCCTTCTCGAGCCCTTTGCTCAGCTACCTCCATCTCTCTAAGGGTTAGACGCTTCTCCGGGGGGGGGAGGGGGGGCTAGATCCCTCTCCTATGCAGTAGCCTCCCTCTGGAATAGCCTCCCTGCCCCTCTCAAACGTAAGCTGGACCACCTGAAGTTCCAGAAGCAGCTCAAAACTGTCGTCTTCTCCTCTGCTTTCTCTCTCGCGTTCTCTCCCCTGCTGACTTCCAATAGGGAGCTCAACGGTAACTGCAATGTATTCGAGGGCAGTGGTGGAGAAATGATAACAATCGGTTTGATGGCACACGAAAGTGAAGCTGTCGGAGAGGAGAGAAAGTCTAGGGTGCCCCACCTACAATCATCCATCAAGCAGCCATTAAAGAGCCATTAATAAAGTTGATACTGGTGTGGAATAGGCATTAAAGCCAGGTCTGCCACTTTGCTGTAAGTTCAGTCGGAGGTGGAGAGGCGAGAGGAAAGTGTGGAGTGCGTAGGTTTTGGAGCATGATAAGAGAAAGCATGTGCCGCACCGGTGTGTGCAGGATGAACTTTAAAATGAAGCACTGGAACAACAGCCTGGTCACATGAGAGAAATCTGTTAAATGTACTGTAAATCCAAAGTACTATGGGGGAACAAAGCACAACTCCACATGACAATGTCCCCAAAGGTAACTTTCTTTTGAAAAAAAATGTTTACATTTATTTTATTGGTTTAAATTCAAACCTTTAAAATATTACACAAAACAACACAAACAATTAAACAAATTAACATATCACATGACATCCTCCTCCCTTCCCACATCCATTGTCAGATTGTTGCAGTTTACTCAACATAAATGAGTCATCCTTAGTATTAACATCTTTAGTTGGCGGCCGGTCAAACAAATTTAATCTCTCTTCGATTGCAGCCAAAAAAGAAGTTGGAGGCATAATTAATTTCATGTCCGATCTATTCCACATTCTCTGCCATCATTCTTCCGCACACACAGTCGGATGATCATCATTCCACTGGCCCAGATGGATTGATCTTACATCTTTTAGTTCGGGACAGAATAGCACGAGATGCTTAAGTGATTCAGCTTCTTTATCACAAAAGTGACAAGAGAAATTTGATCCTATGTTACATTACCAGTGGCTGGTCCGCTCTTTGGTTTTGATAGCATTTAAGCGGAATAGCATGAAAAGTCTTCTGGCTTTCGAGTTTGGAAATAGATGCAGATATTTTTGAAGCACGTTAAAACCTCTTGCTTCAGCAGGTGAGTCTTTCATAGCACTCGCGGAATAACGCTCACTACACGTAATCACCCAATCGGCACGCCAGATCTTCACTTTTGCTGCCGTGGGATTTGAATGGAGAGTTTCCAAGCTAATGTTATATGTTAGCACAACGTTTCACCCATTGAGATAAAATGTCAGAACCTCTTGATGTCGCATTGTGCAAAATCTTAAATTGCAAGATTCCTTCCTCCGCTCTGGATTTCCGAAATAAAGCCAGTTGGTTCCAGCTCATCCGAGCATGCAACGAAATTAAGGCAAGTTCATATCTTATACAGGCTGTCGAAATTCCAATCGGTTAACTTAATGCTTTGGTCCAGAACATGTGTTCTAGCGATGCCCAATGATTAGACGAGCATCCAAAAGCGTTTTCTGCACCGTATGTCAGGATCAGCGACACTTTCTGTTCATAGAAGTTTCGCAAAGGCCGCATAGAAAATCGCCAAAACTTTCTATGTATCAATAGACCCTGATGTAACAGCTGACCACATTTCCTCTTCGATTCGACTACCCAGGGGTCATCTCAGATGCTGGAATTCAATATCATACCCAGGTACTTTACGCTTTTTGATATACACAGTTGGTCTTGATCTAGTTTCCACACGAACTTTGATGCCTTTGTCTTTTGAGTTGCTCTTAAGTTCTGAAACACCAGTATTTCGATCTTTGCTGCGTTGATTTTCAGGTTGTTCATGTTCACATATCTTTGCACTGCCTCAAGTTTACGTTGTAGGCCGATCAGGGTTAAATCTAAGATAACTAAATCGTCGACATACAACAACCAGCTTATCTGAGATAGGTGGAGCTTAGGTGGAAACGCCCTCACTTAGTGTATAGCCTCACCGATGTCTGAGATAAAAAGACTAAAGATTGTGGCTGCCAACAGGCAGCCCTGTTTAACCCCCTTGTGCGTCTTGATCTGTGCTGACAAGGAATCTGATTGATCTAGACGAATTGCAATGGAAGTATCCGTATGAAGTTCTTTAATGGCCGCTAATAAGCCTGCAGGACAACACCACAATTCAATTTTTTGCCAAAGTAAATCGCGATCAATGATATCGAAGGCACTGGAAAAGTCAACAAAAGCAAGGTACACTTTCGTGTTTGATCGCAAGGCTTCCATTTTCAGTAGATTTAGGACAAGCAGGTTCAGAGAGCACCCAACGAATTTCACGAATCCTGCTGGTCTTTCATCCACTCTTTTTGGTGTCCGGGCCCAGTTGATCAATTTTCTTTTAAGCAAGGAGGCGTAACTCTTGCCCAAGACATCAAGCAATGCCACCGGTCGATAATTTTTCGGTGACATTCTGTTTCCTTTCTTGAAGATTGGGACAATTATCGCTGTCTTCCATGAGATTGGCACTTGTTTTTGCATGTTGATTCTTGCAAATAGGTCAAAACACAGATCAGACCAGAGTTCAGGGAACTGTTTAATCATGAAGTTCGACAGGCCGTCAGGGCCAGTGGCACTAGAGTTTTTAGCTCTCATGATTACCTCTCGAATATCCTCCCTTGCAAAGTGTAAGTCCCATGATGTTAGGTTATGTGCTGGAGAATTAGGAACACGATTTTTATGGTACAGTGAGGTGAAATGCTGCACCCACTCAATTTCTGGTACCAGGCACACTTGCAAAGCCTCCTGCAGTGTTTCCATACGATTGATAACTCGCCAGAACTCTCCACTGTTCTTATTTATTAAGGTCTTCAACATTGCCTCAGCATCTTTCTGATGTAGTAGGAATTTGTGGCTTTTAATCCAGTTTTTATAAGATTGTTTAGTTACTCTGTTTCTTAACATTATTTCACTCTTGGGCCCTTGCTTGTTTTTCCGAATTTCAGCTCTCATCGTTCTTTTACGCTGCATCACCATCAAGTCCAAGCAGCGTTTCTTCTGAAACAACCAATTTTTCAGCCCAGTGTTTTTGGCTTTAAATTGCAACAGTATAGAAGCATATTTGATCTCCTCCGGGTTCAACTTGAATTGAGAGCATAGATTTGCCACGTCTCCTTCATCCAGCCTCACACGTAGGCGATTCAATTCCACCAGAAGTTTTGTTCCCCATTTCTGATTTTGCACACATACTGAGTCTTGACATTTTAGCTCCAACATTTCGTGATCACTATTACCCATTATGCAAATTTTCAGGGACTTTACCCTCGCATGCATAGTGTCCGAAATAAAGATGTAGTCAATGGTTGACGATTGGCCTTCCCGGTGCCACGTGGGCTTCGCCGGGATATCTCCTTGCGTACAACCATTTAGCATTGATAGACCTCTTGCGTTCAATTCTTCCGACCAGTTTTTAGATAGTTGTACTTTGGCGGAATTCTGTGGTTTAAAAAAGTCAATGTTTAAATCACCACAAACTATCATTCCGACCCCTCTGCTTAACTCCAGCAGGTTATCAATTATTGATGTAACCTGGTCGATGAACGAGTATGTTCCAGTCCATCGGTGATTCCAATACAAATTTATTACATGGATCGCATCCAGCACTTTCAGTGCGGCGTTGGTTTTACCTATCTCACAGACTTGAATATAGGGCGTATGGTTCTTTGAATTTAACAACCGGTAGCCTAGAGACCGTTTGATCATAGTGAAGAGGCCCGCTCACTGGCATTTCGCACATCCAGGTTTCTTGTAGACAAATTAATTGTAGATCATGAAGCCAGTCCCTGTTTAGCAAATGCATAAAGCCGCACGTGTTCCATGAAGCAAAGGAACAATCCTGAACCGCGTTGGCCTTCGGGCATTAGCTGCGAGTATTCGCGTGGCCAGCCAATTCCAGTCTTGAGCGTTTTCTTTATCCAATAGGCTACTTGTTGGTGTAGATGCGTTCTTGTTGGCTGAGCAGCCACTATTTATGGTGATTTTGATTTTCTCCACTGGACTGGTTCTGGGAAACCCCTCCTGCTCAACTACCAATACACTTTGGAATGCAGGGACTGATCACCCACCTTTAAGGGCCAGCCCATTCCGACCAAGCTGTTCCTGCAAGTTTTGTTCTATTAGTGCAGTTTTTTGTGAACTCTCAATGGACTTTAAGTTAACCTTTTGAGTAGCCCATGCTTCACCTAATCCATCTTTCGTCTCAACTTTTTTGCACCTTTCGGATTCCATTATTTTGTAAGTATCGAAACCCAGGGACAACAGCTCTCCGTCTGCTTCCAAAATTACATTTGCAATTATATCAGAATTAACATGCAGAATCACCTTGTCAGTACATAGTTCATCCGGGAATTCGACGATTTTCAGGTCTTTAGATCTTAGTGATCGCAGGCGAGGTACGTGATGAAGCAGTCTTAGCACATTTGTTCGGTTCAAAATTAATTGGTCACCACACTCCAGACTCTCCAGCATTAATTTGATCGTTATAGTTGACTCTAAAGGACGGGCTGTTTCCTGTCTATTCCTGCCATTCTGTTTTTTCTCTATCACCTCCGACTGATGATAGCCGGCTTTCCGTGGAATGGATACATCAGCAGCCATCAATGCCGCCACCGGCTCCCCATTTCCTCTTGCAAAGTTCACACCGTTCCGAGGAAGCTGACGTATTCCACCACCTTCTTGGTGCATGGTTTGCAAGCTTGTCCTCAAACGTTCCCGTTTTTCTTGTAAAGTGATGAACTCTGGGCTCTCAGGTACTGGTTCCCTATTCGTAGCCTCTACATCAGGTGGAATTATCACGCACATCCTGCCTCTGGTGTTGTATTATTTAATAATACTTGTTGCTCCTTCGGCATAGACAGTTTAGGAATCAACGAACCTGTTACCGAATTCCTAGAATCACTATTCTCTCTTGATCTCGTTGGCAACGTGACTGCTTTTAAGATGATCGGAGCATCAAGAGGTACTTTCACAGGTTCACCTGCCTCTTCAACAGGATCCTCATAAACTGATAATTCCATTAAATCGTCATGATCAGCCATCGCGGCTTCGTCTAGAAGGACATCGGCTGCTTTCACATTATTTCACGCTGAATCTATTTGTGCCTTTTTGTTCTCCTTAGTTGTTTCATCTAACTTCAATCTAGTTGTAATCGCTTTGTCAACAAGTTGAATCCTATTGATGTTGCGAAGAAATTCCGGAGCCCCTCTTTGTTGAGACTTTTTGCGGGCTGGCATATTCTTTTGCTTTTTCATTTGGGGGGGATTTTTTTTAACTTCCCCATTTGTTTTAGGTTGATCTTCAACCTCTAGAACTCCAAAGATGGGGAATAAGCCTGCAGGCTTTATGATATCAACAGACACCTCTTTAGGACCGGGGGCTTGATCCCCCGCTTGTGTTTGAAGCGATGAAACAGATGCGATTTGGCAATCCAACAAGGCAGGATTTATTGCGTTTCTGGCTTGCAAGAATGCTGTAAGAAACGAAGTTTCAAGTATATTGACCTGACCTGCACCTTTGCCATGTACGTCACTGGTATTCTTAGGGTTTTCCACCTCAGTTACCACCTGAGGAGGAGGACGACCCGTGGGGACCATATTGAAGAGCCCATTAGATTCCATTAGAGGGCTTTCCGGATTCGTGATGGGTTGGGGAGTATGGCTCTCAGTTTGAGATAACTGCATTTGACAAGATATATTCTCTGCTGTCCTTACGGTATTAGGTTGGAGCGGCAAGAGGGATGACCGCTCTTTCGTTGACATGCGAAACATGTTGCAAGCACCACCCAACTCCCCACCTCTTTGTTCCATATGTGATTTGCGGAGAAGAGACGGCTCTTCCTTTGCAACCTCTGCAAACAGTTTTTTTATCAATCATGTCGTTCCGTTTGCCATCATTAGCTGATTCAAGGCCTGCCAGTAAGTTTTGATTTACCTCTTCTTGTTTGGTCCTCTGCGCCCCGTGCATTACCTCTAGATGTAAAAGTTTTGAGTTCATCAGGGCCAGTAGAATCGTGACATCTTTCACATTTTCATTTAGTGTTTCATAAAGTTTAGTGAATGGTGTAAGGGAGATTGCCATCGCAGAAGTCGAGGCTATTAAGAGATCGTTTGAAGGCACATGTACACAAGGGGCTAGTCCCCCACATCTAACTTTCCCTTGGGTATCACGTGCGGCTCGAGCAAAGCGAGCCCGTTCCCTTCTAACGTTCGGGAACGGTCGCTCTACAAACGATGAATCCCTGGAAGTAGGTTCGTCTGACGAGTCATCACTATTTGAATTTTGACTTGATTGATTTTGGTGTCGCCTCCTAAAGCAACGCCTTGCATTATTATAGACAGTCTTTTCTGCGAGTCAGCCACCTTTCCATCTGGTGACTGCGCTGAAACATCAGAGGAGACAGTCTCTCGTGTCCTAGCTCTTTTGTAGTTGCCGGACCCCCATATATCTCGATTGACATCAGTCACATTTGTACATTGTCTTTTCTGAGGCATTTTTTGTGTCAAATTCTGTTCGGGAGTAGACACGCAAATCCATTTACAAGTATGAGATTGGTTTAAGACAATCAAGTTTTGTAGCACCGAAGAAACCACCTCCAAGGAGTTTCATCTACCAGTATAAGATGCACCACTCCCTTCTACCCAATGCCAACGTTCACTTTGTAATGATACATTGGACAGTGATGATTTAGAATAAGGGTCCATCAGATTTTGGGCAGGGACTATGTGGGCTATCTCTGGCGAGACAAGTACACTGGTAACCTTGCATTGGTCAACGCACAGAGTTCCAATTAAGTGCGAATTTAAACATATGAGCAGATCGACAATGGCACTTACTTCCCTTTCTTCCGCAATTACAGCACTGCATACCCCAGAATAGACAGCCGCCAGCTCGGCGAGGCCATGTTATCGACTAATCTGGCACGCTTCTGCCAAGTCCAACTGATGCTGCCGATCTTCAGAGACCTCGCCGTCATAACTCACGTTCGCTGCCTCACCACGCCCACCAGCATCATCGGACGCGACTGGGGCCAACATCACAGCCGCCGGAGCTGCATCAGCGTCCCCATACAACGGAGCCGGGGCCTCCAGGCTCGCCTGGCACCCCCCAAACAACGACCATGGCACCAGCACAGAGGCCGCCCCAACCTCCGCCAGAGCGGACACCCCATCCCGTACGGTACGATTAATATCGTTAACAGTGCGTGTTATATGATTCGTACTCGCCACTGAGTGCGGGATATTTGGGAGAGGGGGCAGAGTAGCGGAGATAGGGCATGTTTGTAAGTGTACAAAAGGAACAGATAACCCGCAAGCTAGTGCAGGGTGTACAATCGACCCTGTTGGGAAAACTTCAAAAACATCTTCTACCGTCACCGCTGTCGGTTATTCAGTTATTTCAGTTATTGAGCCGCATGAAAAGTACTGGCTCACCTGTTGTTGTCGTGCTCGCTTAACAGGGTAGTCTTCTTGTATAGCAATGCGTTTAACTTGGGCTCTAGTCCTGGAAGATAGAATGGCTGGATCCATCCTTTGCGTCTCACAGCAGGAAGGCACCCCGCGCCACTCGCCAAACAGCCAAACAGTAGAGTCCACAGCCCTTTGGTCCTTGGGTAACTTTCTTTCCTCAGCCCTCACCAAATATTTTACACTACCTGACCTATCAGCTTAATACAATCAATCCAATAGGAAGGACAGATGGGAGTCGAAGCCTGAATTCTCTCACCACCCGCAGGTATAGTAGTAAATTAAAACTTGTACATACAGTATGTGTACTAATGTATATAGTAAACCAAATGGTAGAAACAGAACTGCACCTGTGAATCAGAACACTATGAAAAAATAACCCCCTAATCACAATATGTCTAAAAAACCATTAGGGGCTGGCCACCAGGGGGCGCACGGATGTGGAAGCTCTCCGTGTGAGCTCCCGTTATACAGCCCCAAGAAGTGTGTTGAGCCCCCACTTTTTGGCCCCCCTGCGCGTACAAACTGGAACCTGGCAGTGTGACACGGCCCCCCACCGGCTGGCCGAAAATCCGATGAAAAACGGACCTTTCTTCACTGTGAAAACAGCGTGTGCACAGAGGCCCCCCCTCCCTCGGCGCGCAGAAGTGGGAGGAGTACGGAGAAGCCCTGCGGAGCAACGAGGAACCCCGTCGCGGAAGTGCGTGGGCTGCCGCCTGTGCTCCGTTGCGACCCCGCTGCCCGCCCCACGGCGGCTCCGGGAGCACATTTGTTGAAATAAGGTGAGAGGCAGCACGTGAACAGACACCCGCCCCCCGCAGCCCACAGACCGCGTTGGAGCCAAATTACGGGCCTATTCCCTGGGCCCAATCCAGACCCCAGCACACTGTCGCGGCTCGACCCTGCGGCTTGACTCGCCTTGATTGTGGCCCAGAGCCCCCAGTGTGGAGGTGAGGACATAGCGGAGCGCAGGGAACGCTGCGCTGATTCAAGAGGAGGCCACCTTCATGGGCACTCAGTGGGCCACATAGGGTACACCCACGTATAATGCGCGCGACCCCCCCCCCTCGGACACAGAGCGGGCCCGTAGCGGCTGGGAACGTGACACCATCTGTCCAGACCTTGTGCCCCCTCAACACCTCCCCTCACGGACCTGCGAAAGTGGCATCTACGAGGCCCCAGAGACCCCCTGGCACATTCCAAGGGCCCATCAGTAGAGAACATCCACACGGCAACAGTGATCAAGGAGGACTGGAAAGCTAGACAGTGCCCTAATTCCGCGCACATTAGAGGCCCCCCACTACAGCCTGGCACGAAGTACCCCTCAAGAGACACCCGACAGCACACGCGGATTTTGAAAAAGGGGGGCACCTGCAACATCCGAGGTAAACCAGGGGGTGTGCGCCTACCCTTTACAGGCGGCAAATCAATAACTGAACGACGTTGCACCCCCCGAGAACACGCAAAGAACGTCTGGGCCTCCGTGAAGCCTCTGGAAAGGCACCCCACCTGTTGCAATAGAAACCATACCAAACGGAGAGTACGGCCCCTGGAAACAGGGCGAGTGTCTCCTCCGACCACACAGACCAACGCCGCCACTGCCCTCGACAGCATATCCCCAACACTCTAGCCCGGCGCTGAAGTTGTTCCGCCACCGCTGAGGAGGTACAAGTCTGCCAAACCTTATGACGTACTAGCGCGGAGGGTAAGGCCCCCAACACAGGGGCGTGTGCCTCCTCTGCCTAGCCTGTCGGGACAAGGAACCCACGACCCCGACCAGCAAGACCGGCAAGCTGACCACACCGCCAGAAGATTACATGGACATTAGGCACAAGTTGGGTCCTTTTGCCTACACTGCCAGCCCACATACACCAACAAGGTCTACGATGGCGAACAACGTTACCACGGCGAATGACCTGGCCGCAGCAACAAAAGGTGACATTGCTGCCCTGCTAGGAGAAATTAAAAATCTGGGCGCCAACATAGGGGGCAAGATAGATAAAATCACCCAAAGGCTGGACAATATGGAAGACAGGCTCGAAGGGGTAGAGAGCAATCAGGCCTCCATTGACACCCTTGAGGTCCAACTCGATCAGAGACTATCAGAACTGGAGCACAAAGAAGAAGAGTTTAAACTCAAACTCGATGATTTGGAAAACAGAGAGCGCCGTAACAATCTACGCATCTTTGGAATCCTGGAAAGGGAGGGCGAAACAGAGGCGGACCTGAGGGAAACTCTCCACAATATCATCAAACTTCTTGTACTGATGACGTGGTGGACGCACCAATGACGTAAAGAATCCACAGAGCCGGTGGCCCTCCAGGGGGTCCACGATCAGTCCTCGCACGGTTCCACCGGTTCAGAGACAAAACCCGAATCCTCGAGAAAGCGAGGGAAAGCGATGAGATCACGCTGGGACGGGCCCGGATCTCGATATATCAGGACCTCTCCTCCTTAACATTGGCCCTCAGGAAAATGTGCGGCCCACTCACAAGGAAACTCAAGGAGAAGAATGTTCAATATAGATGGGGTTACCCCTTCTCTCTCACGTTTGAATATGAGGGAACCAAATTTAGATTGCGATCTGAAAAAGAAATACAGAAATGTATCTCAGACCTTCTTGAGCCCCCACTAGACGGGGAAAGCCAGGGAGAGGTGAAAAAAGGAGATCGCGAATGGCAGATTCAGGGACCCAGAAGGAAGAAAGTAAAAGGATCTCAAAAGTTCCGAAGATGTAACCTCTCTGAGGGGGACAATTGGAACGGATCGACTCTGGTAAAACGAACACACATATTTCACCTACCAATGCTACAATGAGACGTTAACGTGTATATCGGAGAAAATTAGGGGGGAACCAAGGAAGGGCTCAACTCAGTTAAGAGGAGTAGTATGAGAATGAGGGGCGTGAAGTAACGGCCCCCACAGGTGGTTCGATGCCGACTCGGTGCTGTCAACCGGGTTCACTCGAACGCCTTCGACAGGGGAGAAGGGAGGGGAGGGGGGAGGGCCGAAAGAAGGGAAACGGGTCAGAGCAATATCAAATGCACCTCAGAACCAGCGATGCAGCTCACAATCTGAGATGAAAGAACGTTATCGATCACATGGCAAACATTAACATAAGGGAGCTTGCCTCCCTAAGAGTCGGGACACTCAATGTCAAAGGGCTCAACTCACCGACAAAACGGTCCCTTGTGGCCAGGGAATTTCGTAGAAGTGGTCTAGACATCCTACTATTACAGGAAACAAAATACATAAAAGGAGAGGAACGACAGGTCCTGGGGAAACGAGTCGGGTTCGAGTTTTGGGGGTCGGGCCCGTTCAGGAGGGCAGGGGTGGGAATCCTCATCAGAAAAGGTATAGGCTTCACACTAACCAAGATATGGTCGGATGTAGAAGGACGTGCAATGCTGGTGAACGGTCAGTTGGGTAAGCTGAGTGTCACCATTGCCACTCAGTATTCTCCAAACACAGCCCAATCTAGATTATTTCTTTCCAGAACAATCCCTAAGATACTACTTGAAGCCACAGGGCACATTATCTTGGGAGGGGATTTCAACCAATGGGCGAATCCGGCGAAAGATCAAAAGCCTGGGAACCCCGATATGGTGCAGCAAGACAGGCCCGAACTCTCTGAGCTGGCTCATATGATGGAACTGTACAATATGATAGATGCATGGAGGGTCCGCCATCCGGAAGAACAGGGCTACACCTTCTATCAGCTCCCCACAATACGTTCACCCGTATCGATTATATATATCTCTCCAGGGAGCTCTCTGAGGTGATATCACAAGCACAGATAACACTGATCGCCTGGTCTGACCATGACATGGTCCTCACAGACATCCAGCGGGCTGATTTGCCAAAAAACAATGGAAAATGGCGTTGTAATGAGAGCCTCTGGAGAGATGTTGTCTTCAGAACAGAAATGGAGACAGAGATCTCCGAATTTTTCAAAACGAACGACAATGGTGAAGTGTCCAGACAAACGGTGTGGGAGGCGGGGAAGGCTACCTGGAGAGGGATTCTGATAAGGGAAGGCGCATTGAAAAAGAGGGAACGTGCCCTCGTTGAGCAAATGCTATGAGCTGAAATCTGCCAGTTAGAAAGCAAATCCAAAGTGGGTGAAGAATTAGACCCGTAGAAAATGAATAGGGCCAAAGAGAAAAGAAGCAAATTGAAACTCCTGGAGTATGAACAGGTTGTGCGCAAACTGAGAATGTTAAAACAGAAATTTTACGAAAAGGGCGATAAGGCTGATGCACTTCTTGCTGCCAGGCTGCGTGAACAAAGAGCTGAACGTAAAGTAATAGAGATTAAAGAAGATTCCTCCCCTACACCATACGCCCACACCACTATTCCAGAATGCTTTGCCAACTTTTATGAAACATTATACTCCTCCGACGTGGATCCAGGGCCATCAGAGATTGAGTCATACCTGTCCTCAATAGATGTACCCCGCATTCCTGACACAGATGCCGAAACCCTAGAATCTCCTATTACGCAACTGGAGGTACAGGCTGCCATAAAGAGGCTGACTTTGGGCAAGTCCCCGGGCGAAGACGGCTATACCGCCGGCTTTTACAAAACCTTCATAACCATATTAGCTCCCTTTCTAACACTCCTCTTCAATGAAATGATGGAAACAGGGAAGCCCCCGGACTCTTTCACCAGGGCACTGATTACTGTCATCCCCAAGGCTGGGAGGGACCCCACGAACTGCGCCTCATATCGCCCCATCTCGCTACTCAACCTCGATGCAAAGATATATACCAGAGTCTTGGCGGCAAGACTCGAATCCCTTGTCCCTCAACTCATACACTCTGATCAAGTTGGGTTCATAATAGGAAGACAGGGGGCAGACACGATCCGCAAAACCCTCCACTTATTCCATGCGTCCCAGCATATGGAGAATGACCCGATCTTACTCTATATTGATGCAGAAAAGGCTTTCGACAGGGTGGAGTGAGGGTTTCTAAAGGCAGTACTACGAAAGGTGGGATTGGGCGATAAATTCAGACAAGCAATACATGCGGTGTATACAGACCCCAAAGCATCTATATTTGTGAATGGTGAATACTCACGGTGGTTAAATCTCCAACGTGGGACCCGACAGGGGTGCCCCCTCTCGGCGATTCTCTTTGCCCTCTCCCTTGAGCCCCTGGCAATAACGATGAGAGCGGACCCCACGCCTGAGGGTATCCGACTGGGGACAACGGAATATAAAATTGCCCTCTATGCTGACGACATCCTCCTTCATATCACGAACCCCTCCTCTTCCGTCCCCCGAGCCCTATCCTTGATAGAGGAATACAGTAAACACTCTGGGTTTAAAGTAAACAGAACAAAGTCGACACTCTTTCCTCTCCAGGGCCAAGAGGATGACAAGATCATCAAATTTTCCTCACTCGGCCTACATATTGAGCATTCAAAACTACAATACCTGGGGATACAAATAACGAGAAATCTGGAGGACCTATTTGAAGCTAACTTTCCCTCCCTACTGAAACAATTCAAGCTAGATTTGACAAGGTGGGATAAACTCACAATCTCCTGGCTAGGTCGGCTAAACGCAATAAAGATGGCATCACTTCACCGCTTCTTATACCCCTTCCATACAATACCCGTTAGGATTCCGAAAAGTTTCTTCACTGAAATCAAAAAGTCCATGCTCCACTTTCTATGGCAGGGTAAGAACGCGACGATCCCATATAAGACTCTAATACTTCCCAAAGACAAGGGAGGGGTGGGTCTGCCCAACCTCCAAAAATACTATGAAGCCTCACAACTCAGAGTATTGATCCCACACCTGCGCGACCAGACAAACATCCAGTGGGTCAATATGGACAACCATTACCTTTCGCCGGCCACAGTATCTGAATGGCTCTGGGCACCCAAGAAGGAACAAGTTACTTACCTGTAACGGTTGTTCTCCAGCATGGGTCTGGCATGGATTCACATGCTCATGAATATTCCCCGTCGTCAGGCTGGGAATCCTCGGTAAAGAAAAAATCAGTATCAGTTTAGTTTCTGATCTGTCTTTCATAGTAGCAAGCAATCACTGATCTCTGCGTCATACTGACCACAGCCAATGACTGCCCTCTACCTAAGCCCCGCCTCTGGCAGCCATCTTCAGATTTGGTAGCACATTAAGTGGCAGTATGAGCAAGTGAAGAGCCGCAGAGGGGTAGGCGGGAGGGTTCGCATGTGAATCCATGCCAGACCCATGCTGGAGAACAACAGTTACAGGTAAGTAACTTGTTCCTTCTCCAGCATGGGGTCTGGCATGGATTCACATGCTCATGAATAAAGAATACATAGCAGTACACACATGCACAACCACGGGAGGTGGCAAAGGCTCAACATTAAGCATTACATCAAACTCAACATTAAGCAATTCTTACCTCCTCACCAGGCTCCCAGAAGGGCCTGGCTCCGGGTCCCCCGTCGGGAGAGGTTCCTCCGTTGGTGGTAACGGCAGTCTCGTCCTTATCTCCGAGCATAAGGACTGTATAGCCAACAAAATGGCCGCCGAGTTGTCTTGCGGCACTGGTTGAGGGGAGTCAGACGGGCAGACAGGAGCCCCGTCGGCACCCTCGACATGCTCGTCGTCTCCTACGTCGGGGTCCCTCCCGACGGGCTGGTCTTCTTCCACGCCAACGCCGTGGCTTAAGACTTCGATCAGCTCCTCCTCAGAGGTTGAGGCCGAATCCACGACGACCTCCTGCTCCCCCTTTTTCTTCTCCGTCGGAGGTTTCACGGGGGTCCTGTCGATGGGCATGAAAGAGGACTCCCTCCGCGGTGGCAGGGAGACTCTGGGCCCCGAGGTCGCCACCACTGGTGTAGCCTCCACAGGCTGAGCCAGGGCCGCCGCGACTGTCTCGATAGAGGCCTTGGCCGGATGGATCAAGGCTTTCACCACCTTAGGTGCGCTCACCGCCTTCTCCTTGGGTGGAGGGTCACCGCCTCGCTCCCCCTCTGATGGGGCCTTCGAGCTCGACCGGGGTCTCTCCAGGAGCTTCGCCGGGTGCTCGGCCTTCCTCTTACCCGAGCCAGAGCGTTGGCTCGTGGTTGATGGCGCCGGGGAGGATGCGCCCTGCCTGGCGCCCGTAGAGCCCGACCGTTCGGCGCTCCTGATGTCAGCGGACTCACGGTGCTTGGCCTTCTGTTGGACCCCCGTCGCCCGGGCGTCCTCAAAGTCTTAGAAGACCGCTCGGACTTCTTCTTCTCGCCTGACGGGCTCTTTCCTTCCAGCCAGTTGGCGAGACGTTGATGGCAGTCCTTCATGGTCCGCTCCGACATATTGCCGCAAAACGCACAGTCCTTCACGTGCGTCTTGTCCTCATGTAGGCAGTAAAGGCAAAGGGAGTGTTCGTCCTCCTTAAAGACATTCTGAAGCTGGCATCCAGGGCAGACCCTGAACAGCTTTCCGGGCGTCGAGCTTCCCTTCTCCTGGGCCATGTCCGAGATGGGCCTGAGAAACTTCTGGAATCCTCCAAAAGCGTGGCTCGACGAAATCTTCACCCTTGAGGGGCGAAGAAGAATCCGACACGGGTCCCCGTTGATCGGATGAAGAAACGGTGGAGCTTGAGGCTCTTTTGACCGAAAAAAGAGAACGTTTTTGAGAAAAAACGTGAAAATAGCACTAACGCTCGAGAGCAATAGCACGAGGATCCCAACACTTGAACGTGCGGTAAAAATCTGAAGATGGCTGCCAGAGGCGGGGCTTAGGTAGAGGGCATCATTGGCTGTGGTCAGTATGACGCAGAGATCAGTGATTGGTTGCTACTACGAAAGACAGATCAGAAACGAAACTGATACTGATTTTTTCTTTACCGAGGATTCCCAGCCTGACGACGGGGAATATTCATGAGCATGTGAATCCATGCCAGACCCCATGCTGGAGAAATGGATATGTCGAAAACTCAAAGATCACCCGATACTTATGACCATCTGGGACATCTGGATGCATGGCACGAATATGCAAGGCATTACCACCTGGCCGACCCCCTTGTGCCATTTATGGTGCCCGGGAATCAACGACCAAATCCCAGATGTAGGAAGGTACCAAAGCTGGTACGAGGCTGGTTTAGAGAGAGTAGGCCAACTGCAAAGGAAAGACGCCTTCATCTCACTCCCTGAGCTGACCGAGGCCCTGAGAATAGGCCCATTATCCACATTTCAATACCTACAACTCAAAGGGGTTTTGACAAGAACCATGTGGAGACCCAAACTGATGAGAGAACTCACCCCCTTTGAGAAAATACTGGACTCAAGAACTGTAATGAAGGGTCTAATATCAGATATCTACAGGGCATTGATAGATGGAGAAGGTGTGAACACTGACGCACTAAAAAGCAGATTGGAAAAAGATTTCGCTGAACAGTTCACACCCGAACTTATGCCAAGCAGCCACACGGATATCCATTTCAAATCAGTACAAACTTCATGCAATCAAATTATTACACAGATGGCAATATGACCCTGTCAGACTATCCAAAATGTTCCAGACCGCAAGCCCGGACTGCTAGCGTGGATGTGGACAGAGGGCAGACTACAGGCACATGTGGTGGGGATGTCCCCGGATACAGGTATTTTGGTCAGAAGTTCTGGGCTGGATCAAAGAGGTCAATGGCATTGCCAGAACACCTACTCCCTACCTCATACTGTTCGTCCTCGAGAAAGATGAAGACGACTGGGTCAAGATCAAAGACATAGCCCCGCAACTGCTTCTGGCTGCTAGGGCAACAGTGGTTATGAGGTGGAAGGCTCCCACAAGCCCCACGAAAAATGAATGGATCCATGTATCCACCAACATTTGTATAATGGAACACATAACAGCATTGCTACATGGTAAACTCTCACAGACTGAAACCTTGTGGATGGAATACAAAAGCATATATCTACCAGACGGCCTGTCCCGTAACACAGCCCTTACTCTGATGGCGGAGGAGCAAGGAACAAACTAAACGATGTTTAAGTTGAACTCTTCGACGGACACACTTACGAATAACGTGAACCCGACAATCAACTCTGATTCTGATTGTTGTACGATGAATGCTGCATGATCTGTGATAAAGGCTCTGACCATGAGGGAGGGGGGTGGGGATTGAGAAGGGGGAAAAAGTTATGATGTTGCGCGAACATTATGCATGCAGAAAGTTTACATGTGACGGACGCAAAACGCAAGGATTCTGGGGGTTTGCTTTATTATAGTGAAATTCTTAATTGTGTACCTATTGTATACTTTTCCTGCATAACCTGTATTTGTAAAACTAATAAAACCAAATTTACAACAAAAAAAAGAAACATCAGGGAATAAATAAAAACAGTAAGTAGTAAACAAGTAAAAGCAGAGACTAAATGAAAACAAAATAAGTTATAAAAAGTAACAGCGGTGTAGAATTGACTATTTATTGAACGCAGTAAAAGTAATAATGGCGAGCAGATCGAATCATGGGACCCTGTGTGCTTAGGAGTCACTCAATGGAGCGTTTGATGGTGCGGGTGCTTTCAGTTCCATTGAATGGCAAGGGATCACCCATTTCTCAAAATGGTGAACAGCATCTCAAAAGGCTGTCTTCAAACAGTATTAAAGATGCACTGGGGCCAAAACCCACTTTTTTAAAGGGTCATGTACTAATGCCACGCTCTGCTTGCTACGTTCTTCCGATATTTGTTTTTGAGATGCGATGCATTACCCAGCAAATACTCTTCAGTGCCATTTTGTGAATGAGTTAAGCCTTTGCTTGCAAAAGAATCCAAAAACAATCTTTTAAAAAATAAATATTTCAATTCAAGAATGTTAAAGTTTTAACAAAAACATTGTTTTCAAAAAGCAACATGATGATAGCAAAGTAGCATGCTCCAACTTCTTACCTCTCCTTTTAGTTCATTAACAATCTCCACAGAGAGCAGAGTTTCTCGTGGCAATTCAGTCTTCAGGTCCACTTTTGTCCAGCGGTCAGAGGGCCGGCCTTCCCACGTGTACATCTGAGACTTCTAGCACAAGAAAATAAAAAAGCCACATACTGAAAACTAATTAATTTATGCATCTTTTAAAAGTACATGTTTCTAGACTGTTTGTTGTATTTATAATCTTGACTGAGCATCAAAAATACAAACTAGTAGGAAATGGCCAAATCCAATGCTGGAAAGCCATTTAATGACACCCCAAAAACATGGCTGAAACACGTATCTAGGGTTGCTGATGGTACTCTTGTTCAGAGGAGAAATGTCTAGCATTTCGGTGCTGGACTGCCCTTCTGGGCGGGATAAAGACTGATAAGCAAATGGTTATTTCTCCTCTGTGAAGGGTGCAGTGAGCTAAAACGTGGTTGTAGACCCTCCGGAGTGGAAGAAATTCCATATAACAGGGTATTTGACCTATGTTCGTTCGGGCTCCCACAATCATTTTCCATCCCATAAACATTCTCTTCATTCATCCCTGGAGCCTACCTCACTTTCCTCTTCAGCGGTCACATCTCTACAAATTGACTGGAATTAAAAAGGTGAACTGGAGACATGGATAGTGTGACCGGCAAAGAACATTTTTATATATGTAAGGGTATAGAGTAGACATCTGCCTACGCACAATCAAATTGTAGACTGTGCACCCACACCTGTTCTCTTTAAGGATTCCCTAAAACTGATAAGTTTTTTTTTTTTTTTAAATGTCATTAATTTATTGTACTCATTGGCTTATGTAAATATTTAAAATGTTACTGTTACATTTATTTAATTGTTCTATGTATATAAATGTATAAAGTGCCAATTTTGGTTGCAACAAGAGTTTAAAAGAAAATAACTACAAATTCAAGGGGGCGTGGCTTGGGCAGCCATGGAGTAGGACGTGCTTCCCGTGTAGCTCCGGAGGATCCGACAGATGATCTGTACAAACTACCTTTGAAAGTGCGCCATTGGTTCCAGAATCGATCACACATGCATGGGAATGGATGCTTCGCTCATTGTATAAAGATCGAGAAAAATCATAAGCGGGAGTCTGGAGGAATTGCTCGACGAACGACGGCGGCAGCTCGGTCCATTGTAACACAAGATGGCCGACAACAAAAGAAACGAAACTGGGGTACCCTAAGAGGACGAATAAAGGCGGCGGCCACGGGGAAAGAACGACAATGGCGAGGTGAAGGCGGAATAAAACCCCTGGGGTCTGTAGGCCATGAGTCGTGAAAGCTTGGTTGCTGGCCCGGACGGCAGGGGCCCGAGGGCAGCAGAGGTGTGAAAATGCAGGCCGCACCACGACCAGCACAAGAAGCGCTTGCTCGGCATTGAACTAGTAGCGGCGAGAAGAGGTGGAGGTTGCGACTGCCTGGAGACCACTGCAACAGTCGGTAAAGAGCAGAAATTGTGGTTGGGGAGACACTCGGTCGCTGAATCCTAATAGGGAGACCCAACCAAAACCAGAAAATGGCGGCGAGAGGGGCCGTGGGCAAGACTAAGAACAAACAACCCACGATAGACATTTTTGCAAAAGCACAACTGTCTCCTGCAGCCACTGCAACCAAAGGCCGATGGCACAGGCTGAGGGCACGACAGCGGCTGATAATCATCAGATTTTGGAAGCCATTACGGAGCTGAAGGAATCTTGGGGGGTTGCGATGATGGACCTACGCACTTTCCTGGAGGCTAAAATTGAAGCAGTGGGCATCGAAGTCTCCCTGCTGAGACAAGACGTCAGGGGACTGGCCGAACGCACAAGCAGCCTGGAGGGCGCGGTGAAATCTAATACGGACACCAGTACCAACAATACAAAAGAGATCCATGTCCTCAAGCAACAGGTGGCCAACTTGGAGTCTCGAGCAGAAGAAGCAGAAGGGAGAGCGAGGAGAAACAACATTCGCGTGGTGGGTCTGCCGGAAGGCGAGGAGGGCCAGGACCCGACTGATTACATTGAGAACTTACTCCTACAAGGAATCGGGGCCGGTACACTCTCGCAGGGATTTGTGGTCGAGCATGCACATAGAGCTCTCATGCGGAAGCCAAGACCAGGGGCCCCTCCACGAGCGATAATTGCCAAAATACTGAACTACAAAGACTGGGAAAAAATATTGGAGTATTTTCGGAAAGGCGGAACAATCGAGAGGGCCTCGAGCGCTATCACGGCATACCCGGATTACACTATGCTGGTCCAAAGGCAGCGGTACAGCTATGTAACCATCAAAAGGAGGCTGCGGGCGGCTGGGATAAAATATATGCTGCTGTACCCTGCGAAATTGAAGGTTGTGTATAAGGGCAAAATGCATTTTTTTGACACTCCGGAAGAAGCGACAACGTGGTTGGATCTGCAGGGCTGCCCGGATCAAGACACGGAGGAGACACAAAATGGACGTGAAAAGTGACTCAGACACGGTATGCATTTTGCGATGGCGGCGAGCAAACATCCCAAGGGCGCCTAGGCGTGAGGCTGAGAAAGATGGGCCTGGCTGTAGGAGGCTGATATTCGATAACATATTGCGGATTGTGAGAGGCTTGATGGACTTTAATATAGTGGCGGTTACATATATTTAGACTGTATAGCAATGTGTAGTTCTTTGTTGTGCTATTGGAGCGGCAGCGCGGTAGCACCCTACCCCCCGAATTGTAGTTTTAGTTATAGTAGGTTGGCCACTAGGGCGGCCTCACCCTGCGGAGCTTCGAGTACAGGCGAAAGCCGGAAAGAGCTAGATGCGGGGGAGCCTGAGATCCAGGGATGGAGCGGGCAACAGTTGGGGGAGGGGGTGGGGGGAGAGTGTTGGGGAAGGGAAGGGATGGGAGGCGGGTGGAGAGGGAGTGGGAAGTTCGGTGTGTTTTTGGTTAACAGGGTTTTAGAAGGGGATGCGCGCCTATATAGATTGGAATGGAACTCAAGGTTACACTGCACCTGGGGGGGAGGGAATGGGATCATACCAGGCCGTGGGGGACCTTAAAATACTCACATGGAATGTGCAGGGGGCTTAATAGCTATTTAAAAAGGAACAAGGTTATGCTGTATCTGCGCAGGCAGAAAATAGATATTGCATTGCTACAGGAAACCCACCTTACACGTGAGAGGATGGACACGATTGCGGGAAAATGGAAGGGGGTGTTGGTGGGCTCTTCGTACTCGGCCTACGCAAGAGGAGTACTTATATGGGTGGCGCCACATGTCCCGTTTCAGCGGTTGCAAGTGGTGGCTGAGACAGATGGGAGGATGGTTATGCTGAGGGGATTGGTAGAGAATAGGGAGATAAGTATTGTTAACACGTACGCCCCGAACCAGAACACAGCGGCGTACATTAGGACACTGAGTGCGAACCTGAGCGTGTGTGTGGGAAGCACGGTGATCTGGGGAGGGGACTTCAACTGTGTACTGAACCCGAGGGTGGATAGATCGGACGGGAAATTGGATAGACCGGCCCCTGCAGCGAGGGCGCTACAGGCACTGCTTGATGACTTTGGGTTGGAAGATGCATGGAGAGTGTGGCACCCTGGGGAAAGGCAATATTCGCATTATTCTTCCCTACAGCAGTTATCAACAAGGTTGGACTATGTCTTCGCATCACCTGAAATGATAGCGGAGGCTGCGCACATAGAGTACAGGGCCAGGGATACCTCGGACCACTCGCCCCTGAGTCTTGCGTGGCAATACTGCCCCCCCAAGGGCGAAGATCCGGACATGGCGCCTACGAGCGGAGGCGTTGAGAGACCCCTTCTTTAGAGAAGATTTACTGGAGGAGATAGTAAATTATTTTGAAACCAACACAGAGTGTGGACTCGGCGGGGACACTATGGGAGGCCTTTAAAGTTGTTATGAGGTGGGTGGCCATGGCGAAATCCAAGGGCCTACAGGGTGGGGTTTCAACTGAACTGAGGGAGACGGAAGCAAAATTGGAAGAGGCCTTAAAAGCCGGTGACGATACAGCAGAGAAACTAGATTTGATACTTAAGCTGCAGCAAAAATGTCCGGACTACTGGGAAAGGTTGTGCAACCTTAATTATAAAAGGTACATAGAGAGACAGCATGCGGGAGGGGACAAACCGGGGAGAATTTAAAAAAAAAAACAAAAAAAAAACACTAAAAATTCAAACAGCATAGTAAACTGAGAAGAAAAAGGAATATAGCCAACGTATGGGACTTGCACTTTTCTTTGGTTTTTCAAAAACCTGAAGCTGAGGTACCATTTACGATCGGTACAGATGTCACGCAGTGGGATGTTCAGATGGGGCACGATGACATCGTCCGCGCTATCAATGCCTTAAAAATCTCACGTGCAGCCGGTCCTGACCTGATCTCAAACGTGGACTTAAAAAAACATCCAAGCGAGTGGGCAGACTTTATTGGAACACTGTTTTCAAAAATAAGTCGGACAAAAAAACTGCCTGAATCATGGAAGACTGCAATAGTGGTTCCAATCCATAAGCGAGGCTGCTGGGACGATCCGAATAACTTTCGCCCAATAGCCCTGCTAGATACGATTGGAAAAATCTTTGGGTCTAACCTGCGTATCAAACTTGCAAAATGGGCAGAAGAATCTCAAATAAACGACATACGTCAAACTGGATTCACGAAGGGTGTCGGAGTGGATGTAAATCTACTAATTCTGACGATCCTAAAATTGGAAACATTAAAGAATAATGGAAAGATACACTTTGCATTCATCGATATGAAACAGGCCTTCGATGGTGTGAACCGTAGTCGACTATGGGCGAAACTGACAAAATGGCGTTGTCCGGCCTCCATTCTAGAGCCAATCATCGCTCTTCATGACAACAAATCAATCAAGGTCCGATTAAACAACAACGGTGAGCTATCCGACACCATTTTAACCCGCAAAGGGGTTAAACAAGGATGCCTTTTAGCTGCGGAGCTATTCAAATTATTTCTGGCTGATTTACCACACGACCTTGCAACAGTTCCTTGCTTTTCACCCAAGTTAAATCAAATTCCGATCAATTGCATCATCTACGCAGATGACCTAGTTCTGATGGATAAAACCCAAATCGGGCTTCAGCGTCTACTAACATGCTTACAATCATATATGGCACGGAATGAACTATCAATAAACACCTCAAAAACAAAAATCGTGTCTATAGGAAACGTAAGAAGCAAAAAAGATAAAGCTTTTAAGTGGAAAATCGCTGATGCCAACATTGATTCCGTCAACTCAATAAGATACTTGGGGATACAATTTAATAATTCCATCTGCGAACAGCAATGGGTCGACGAAATAACATCAAAAATGACGAAACTAGCTCTGCAAGGTGCAAAAATCAACAAAAATTATGGAAAGTTCTCAATGGAACCTGTGCTTAAATTTTATCAACAAAAAGTGGTCCCAATGATAATCTTCGGAGCCGAGGCTGGCTGGAACATAAGAGAGCAAACCTGGCATACATTAAAGGCTCTTTTTGGCGAAAAGTCTTGAGGCTTCCACCATCAACATCGATAACCCTATTGAGACATGAATTAGCTTTGAATTCATTGTTTATGAGAGTGGTCTGGAATTCGATTGCCACAATGCGTAAAATCGCCCTAAAATCACCTGCGCCGGCATATAAAATCTTTGCCAATGATCAGGTGACAAACAACCAATCCTTACTTAACTTGTGGTTCCATAAAATAATGGCTTTTTTATCGGCAGCTGACATAAGCAACTATGATCTCCTAACTCGTCCGCAGCACGCCAAAAAGAAATTTGATAACTGGGCTTGGATTGTCAACAACGATGCAAGACAAAAGCTGAAATCAACAAAATTGATGGGCGTTGATCACAGGAAACTAAATGAACCAGCACGCTACCTATTGAACTGCCCGTCTCACCATCATCGAGAACAATTTCCAAGGTTTCAAATAAACACTCTAAAAACCAAAGAAATACTTTGGTAAAGAAAAGATAAATCTCTGCATGACAATCTCTGCCGTTTCTGCGGCCAATCAATTGAAACTTCTAAACATCTGCTAATCGAATGCTGTCAGACCGTCAAGCAACGTTCATTACATCTTGGAAAATTTGCCCCTATAGATGAAGATATGGAGGGCTGGTGGGCTAAAATCATATCTGGAAATAATACAACATTTGTTTGTGTTACCATGAACTACCTCGATATGAATTTGAAAGCAGATGTTTAATACCTTGGAGTAGCTGTGCTGGTCTCTTTCTCTTTCTCTGCTCTAGAAACAAAAGTTTGATATATTTTTCTTTGTTCAAACTGTAGTTTTTCTATAAATAAATAAATAAAAATATAGCCAAAATAACTATGTTTTTTTAATATTGGGAATTTGTGACAATTCAAAGGTTGTATGAATGAACCTGGGCAGTCTTGTTATACACTTTTGCTGACTGGTAGGACAATATTTTATTGGCTAGATAAGCTTGACTGTCTTGGAACCAGTAATCACCCACGAGTGAATAATCTCACTCTGCATGAAGGAATATAAATTGAAGAGCTAGTAACAGATGTTGATTAGTATGATGTGCTCTATGGACAAGGGATAAGGCCTTGCCGTTGACTATGTTTCACCAAAGCCTACTGAAGTCAGAAGATAAATGGTCTCTGGGCCTAAGGTTATAAAAAGGCTTGGATGCTAGAAATGTGAAATTTGTTTTCTATGCCGAGATATTTTGTATTACACCAATATAGTCTAGAAGAAAGCTGACTATTTACTAGCAGCATTTCTACATTTGGTGAAACATATTCAAAACTGCTGCATAGGAGCTGGAGATCATAAAATCCTGCCTTTGCTATGGCAGAGGTTTGAGCCTTCAAAGATGAAACTGCATCAATTTCCACAAACCGATTTTTCCCCCCAAGAGTTGGCTAGGAACTTAGGCAGACACAAGTGGCTAGCAAGCAGGTGACTAGACATGTAACCTATTGGTTGGCAGGGGGATTTCAGTTTTTTTAGCATATAATTTTAGTCCATTAAGGTACATCCATCTGTCCACTGCAGCTAGACACTATTTTTTAATGTTTCCAGCTAAGAATAGCTTTTGTTTATTTAGTTGGATGAGGATTTGTGGCTCATCAGAGTAGAAGTAAAAATGCAGTAAAAAGGCACAGAACAGCCAATGTTTCCACTTACGTGTGTCCCCTGTATGCAATTTTCAACTTTTGCAAGAAGTAAAGAGTCAAACCTGGCAATATGTCCATTATTCTTTATTTTTATACTCCCGCTTCTAAAAAAGCAAAAAGCGCCAGCAAATTACACTTTGCAGACAGCATTTACCAATGGGTTCCTATGGAATTGGCCTGCTTTTAGCAGCTGCTAAATTGGCAACATATTCCATAGGAATCCTTTTATTTTAGGCCTGTATGAAAAACACTGTGCCATTAAGCACCCCACACTGGGTGTGAAGCAGAGTATACATGGAGCTGGCGTGCTCCATGACCTCAGTTCTGCTTTTCCCTAGCACTCAGGTTCTGAGGGACTGCAGTACAGATTAGATGTACAAACGATCTGCCAGGAAAAGCAGTTTAAGAGGGCAATGATGAATCTGTGGGAGGAACAGCCATCATAAAGAAAGTCACTGAGATTTATTTGTGTTTTTAAAGCGCTCACACAGCCCGGGGGCATCGAGGCACTGTTACAGTAATATGTCCCTTAGTTGTGTATTTATAACGCGCTTAATACCCAGAGAGATGCAAGTAATTTTTTTCTTTAAATTAATTCCTTCCTCCTCCCACAGATTTATCAACTTTGATGGTCTCCCATAAAACTATGTAAATACAGATAAGAATGAGCAGGCACCACCTAAACAAGAAAACTCTGCAGGACTGCTCAACCAAACAGCGTCCTCTAGTTGAATTAGCCCCAACACCCTCAAACACATCCTTCACAGCCAAATAATAGCTTCGAGATGTAGAGGATAATCCACCTTAACGGGGTCAACATAACCCACAAAAACAGGTCATCTTTCCGGACATCACTTGTCCAGGAGACATAGTAGCAGAGGGCCTGAACCGGGTCTATCTGATGGAATCGGTCCTCAGCCTTGAAGGAGTGAGGCAGAGGAAAAAACACAGGAAGATGGATCTTTGGAGAGGGATGAAAATACAAGACCATTTCCGGAAGGAAGGACAGCATCATTATCACCAACTGGTCTCGCAAAAGTGATGACTTCCATGAAATTCACCTTAAGGGTGAGCAATCTTAAAACTGAATGCAGGAGATCAAACGGAGCACTCATCAAGAATGTCAACACTAAATTCAAGTCCAACAAAGGAACAGCGGGCGTGGGTTTAACTGGTTGCACAAACGCTGCAAAAAATGCATAACAGAGGGGATTGTGAAGACAAAGTCTTGTACATGGGTCCTTTTAAAAACCGAGATGGCAGCTAGGTACCCCGTTACAGGGCAAGTCTACGGAAACATCTACTGTGCAGGTCAAGAAGAGCAGAAATTCCAAAACAGAGGAAGAATAGATTAAAGGGTCCAGACCACTCTCCCACACCAAGCCGAGCATTAACGCCACCTGCAGGCATAATTGATTTGGTAGCAGGAAGGAAGGAAGGAAGGCATCATTCGATAGATCCCACTCCAATATCAGTAACGCAGTTTGAAGGTTCAGGCTGGTGAGGCTTGGATGGATGATCCCCCTCCACCCCTTTGGTAGATCAGGTCTACTCTTCCTGGTAGGAAACAGGGAGGGCAGATGGACATATCCAGAACACCATGTCTTACTGGCACATTCCGCAGCACTCCGAATCAATGTGGATACTAACAGTCGCAGTCTCCTGAGAACTAGCAGAATGACTGAGATCGGCAGGTACGCACATAGAGGAGACCGAAGCTTCACTCAACCATCAATGTATCCCCTATATCTCCCTATCAAGGAAACTCTTTGGAGCAGAACTAAAGCTTTCTGTTCCACTGGAAGCAAAGAGACCCACGTGAGGAGTCCCCCAGAGGGAAGAAATCTCCAGAACCTCCTAGCAGAGCTCCGACTCGTGGCAGGTCAAATTTGGTTTGCTCAGAGCATCCAATACATTTTCCAAACCAGGAAGAGGGGCTGACCTGACCAGACACGTCGTTCTCCAGAGTCCAGAACCCCACTCTTATTGCTTCTTTACATAGAGCCAATGTCCGCACACCATCCTGGTTGTTGAGGTAGTGTATGGCCGCTGTGTTATTAGTCAAGACCAGAAAAACAGAGGGGAGTAAGGCAATCATAGAGAGCCTGATCCCTCGCGAATACAGAAAATCAATGTGTTCTTTGGCTCCAATGAGAGACGAGACTCAACTAACATTAACGTAGAACAGGTGAGCGCCCAGCCAGCCAGGAATGTGTCCATGACCACTATCGGTTGGGAGCCAAGGTATCCTGAAAAATACCCCTATCAAAATAAGTTTTCGCGTAGGGACCACCATAGCAGATCTCGAAACACATTGTCTAAAACACGCAAAAAGTCTGACATGTTACCTTTGCACTGAGAGCACTGACGGCAAAGTGGCCACTAAAGCAACCTCAGGCATAACTGGTATTCCAGCACCATGAGCATGCAGGAGTCATGAGGCCCAGCAGATGCAGGAAGCTGGAGGCCAGGGCCAGCTTCTGGGGCAGAAAAATATGAACCACCTGGAAGAAGTTCACCACTCGCTCCTCTTGAGGGAAAGCCCAGGTTAGTTTCCAAGAATGCAACAATGAATGGCGGGGCTTCAGTCTGAAAAATCTGGGACTTCTTTAAGTTCAGAGGAAAGCACAGACTCTGCAACAGGTTCCTTGTGCAGGACATCTGTTCCAACACCAGGTCTGGGGTGCCGGTTTGGACAAGCCAGTCGTCCCGGTAGAGGAAGACCTGCATGCTTTCACTTCTGAAGTGAAACACCACCACCCGTTTGGCAAAGGCCTTGGGTACTAAAGACAGGGAGAAAGGCAGAACCTTGAACTGTTAGTGGCCGGTCCAAACTTCCCATCTGAGATGCTTCCTGTATTTGGTATGAATTGGCAGATGGAAGTGGACGCCCTGAAGAGCCAGCAACCCCAACATGTCCTACAGTTCGAGGGCCTGAAGGATCTGAGCCAAGGTGACCATCTCGGATTTGTCCTTGCGCAGATACAAGTTCAAAAGACTAAGATCCAAGATGGGAGGAAGTGTCCAGTCTTTTTTCAGAACCAAAAAGTAAAGGGGGTACCAGCCCCTGCATCCCTCTGAGCAGGGAACAGGTTCTATGACACCCTTTGACAGTATCTGAAGAACCTCCTCGAGCTGCAGTGGGTCCAGAGTCGGGGATGACAAGAAGGGTGGCAATGAGGCAGGCTTTGAACAAAATGGTAGGCAGTAAATGTGAGTCACGACCTGTAAGGCCCATGAGTTGGAAAAAGTGAAACGCCATTCTTCAAACACAGGGCTATACTTATGCCGACTTGGGCAGAATGGGTGAAGACACCTTCACAAATATTTTGCCCTGGTGCTGTGCTTTGCTCTTGAGACAGATAAGGAGACAAAACCCCTCTTTGTACTACTCAGCCTTTGCCCTGGTGATATGGGGGGGGGGGCGCATTTTGCTTGACCCTATCACAGTGAGATGAAGGGATGAAAGTCCAGTCCCCTAAGGGCAGAGGGGTGAGGCTGCTGAACTTCCTGGCTGTGGCTTGGACGCTAGAAACTTCTGGCCCAAACAGGTTGGACATCAAGGGTGAATCCTGAGGTCCTCATCCAGGAGTGCTTCCTCAGTACTATCCCCATGACCAGGCCTCGCTCCACTAAATCTGCTGTGTTGAGGCCCACGTACAAAGACTTGTGGGCTACCTCTGCACCTTCCTGCAGCAAAACATTGAAGCCTTTCCTCATAGCCTCTGCAGGCATATTTTCTACTGAACTAGAGACGAAACTCCAAAAAAACCAAATGAGTTTTTGGCCATGGCACAAGATGCATTAGCAGCCCTGCATGACAAAGATCTTGCCCACCCAGACATCTATACTCTTGCTCTGCCTGTCTGGGGGGCAATGAGGGGAAAGAAGCAGATCTAAGGCCCGCCGCTGCGGCCCGTCCCACTAAACCTGGCGATGCATGTGTGGAGAGAAATCCAGGAGCAGACTGGGCCTCCGATGCTTCTTTGCAAGGTCCTGGTCCCCCTCCGGGATCAATGCTAGTTTCCACCAGGCCTCTACTACTGGATTAAATGGAAGCAGTCTCCCGTGGAGGACTGTCATCCAAAATGTCCTTTAGCTCATGCTTAACCTTGCCTTAGAAGGCATTGACAACCTCAGAGTTTCAACCAACTTCGCCAGTACTCACTGGAATAAGGCATTAGGCTGCTCAGAGTCAAAAGCAGAAGAATATACAGCTCCATGGAAGGGTGCATACCTTCCTGCAGGTCTGCTGCCAAATTTAACAAGTCACACCCTCACCATAGCACTCCTCTGGGAAATCTTCAGCCCCACCAGAGTAAAGGTGTTCCATTCTGAAAAGTTCCAGTCTTCACCAAAAATGTCAGACATTTTTTGGATTCATTTGCATTTAAGAATTGTGCCGTACTCTGAGGATCTGGCATCAGTGGCACAGAGTGACACAGGTAGTGCATGGGGAGGGTGCGAAGAACGAACCTTCAGGCATGCTGTCAAGGTCCAGTGCCTCTGCTCACTTCATTAAGCATGGTCGTACCTGTTTGCCGCCGGCACAGAGGCAAAGGCCATCGGGCCTGGAGCTTGGCAAAAATGTGAAGTAGTCGAAATTTCTCTCATTCCTCCAGAGTAAAGAATTGGGTCAGGAATGGTAAATGAGGCGAAGGAGTCAGATCCTCCAAGGTGTCTCTGAAGCAACGCTTTTGTATAATAGAGGCAATCAAGAGGACTTTAACTTTGGGCAAATCCAAAAAAGAATCTTTGTAATTATAGTTAAAAGTCAGTTGTCTGCACAGGACTTATACCTCTATCTTGACTGCTTGAGATAAGTAAGTGTGGTTTCTGAAGGTTGGTATTATCCTGTTTGCGCCATACTGAAGATAAAATGTGCAATTTCAAGGTGAGCGCCAAAGTAATCCAGTTACACTGTTTTTATTTTTACATGCATATTTTCATTATATTTCAAGGCCTTCAGTGTGAACTCTATGCGTGTTTCACCCTCTTTGATTCAGGGGGCTCATCAGGAGAGTATCTGACAGAACTTTAATTGCTTATTTTTGCTTCAAAGGTTATTTTATTTTCTCCAAAATGAATGGATTTCAAAATATTGCCATCTCAAAGTTTAGAGTCCAGGGCTTGTCAGCCACTGGAACTTTAGGTTCCATTTGACCTACTTTGGAATGGAACAAGTTACTTACCTGTAATTGTTGTTCTCCAGCATGAGTCTGGCATGGATTCACATGCTCATGAATATTCCCTGCCGTCAGGTTGGGAATCCTCTGTAAAGAAAAAATCTGTTTCATTTCTGAACTGTCTTTCTCCTAACAACCAATCACTGGTCTCTGGGTCATACAGTCCCCAGCCAATGACTGCCCTCTACCTAAGCCCCTCCTCTGGCAGCCATCTTCAGATTTGGTAGCACATAAGGTGGCAGTAGGACCAAGAGAAGAGCCGCAGAGGGCTAGGCGGGAGGGTTCGCATGTGAATCCATGTCAGACCCCATGCTGGAGAAGAACAAGTTACTTACCAACTGGTAACGTTCTTTCGACTGGATGTTCCTCCAACGTATTCCTCTTCTTAGATGTATTCTATCCAGCTTCAGCTGCTTCGGAAATTCTTTTCCCTCGGCAGAGGGCGCTGTGCGTCTATATTGTCGAGTCGAGGTCCCTCGGAGGCCTCCGTCGAAAATCTACAGAGGGGTAGGATGGGAGGGCGATGAGGAATACGTTGGAGGAACATCCAGTCGAAAGAACGTTACCAGTTGGTAAGTAACTTGTTCTTCGAATGGATTGTGTCCTCCAACGTATTCCTCATCTTAGATAGACTCCCAAAGCAGTGTAGAAAACTCTCTGGAGGAGGGAGTAGATTTTTAATATTATTATTGTATGGCCGAATATAGCACTGCTTTACCGAAAGCAAGCTCTTTAGACTGGGAAGCATCCAGACTATAGAATTTAGAAAATGTGTGCACCGATGACCAAGTTGCTGCTTCACAAATAGATTTTATGGGTACACCTCTTTGAAGATCTGTGGAAGAGGCTATGCCTCTGGTGGAATGGGCCCTTAAGCCTTCTGGTGGGTCTTTGCCCGCCAATCTGTAGCATTCTGAAATGCAAAGCACAATCCAACGTGATATGGTTTGTTTTGAAACCGATTGACCCAATTTCCTTCCGGTGTAGCCAATGAAAAGTTGGTTATCCACTCTAAGCTGGGAAAGCCGAGAAATGTAAAAGCTTGGAGCTCTTCTCGGATCCAGTGTGTGTAATCTTTCCTCCTCCTTACTGGGATGAGGTGGAGGGTAGAATGCGGGCAGAATAATTTTCTGATTTAAATGGAAATCAGACCCAACATTAGGCAAAAACGAGGGTTTAACCCTCAATACCACTCTGTCCCTGTGGAACACAGTATAGGGTGGCCCAGAAGACAGTGCCTGCAATTCACACTCTTCTTGCAGATGTTAAAGCAATCAGGAAAGCTGTTTTCAATGTTAACAACCTTAATGGACAAGTGTGCAAGGGTTCAAAAGGTGCACACATTAAAAACTTTAAAACTAGGTTAAGGTCCCAAACTGGGACTTGGAAAGGGTAAGGAGGAAACACATTAGTGAGTCCCTTTAAGAATTGTGTTATCAAAGGAATTTTAAAGTAGGAACATTCTTCTGAAGAGCGCTTGAAAATGGAAAGCGCTGCAAGATCACCTTTAAATGGTCCCAACATTTAGGCCTCTATGTGCCAGGGACAAGAGAAAGGACAAGACTTCCGGGATAGAACATAGAAAAGTATCAACATTCTTTTCTCTGCACCAGTTGCAAAACTTTTTCCAACGACAACGGTATAGAAATTTTGTTGCTGGCCTTCTTGCCGAAAGCAACGCCTCCATGACGTCATCTGGAAGGTCCCAATCCTTGTATCTCAGCCTTTCAGATACCAAACAAGAAGGTTGAGAGTCTTGACCTCTGGATGGAGAACCTGTCCCTCCATTTGTGAGAGAAGGTCCTCTCTCTGAGGAAGACGTAACGGAGGACAGATGGACATGTCTAGAAGGTTAGGGTACCACGTTCTCCTGGCCCAATCCGGGGCAATTAGGATCATGCAGTTTCTGAACCCTCTCAATCTCCTGATGACCTGAGGAATGACGGGAATCGGAGGGAACGCGTATAATAGTGGGAAGTTCCACTCCACCACGAACGCGTCCCCTAGTCTCGGGGGAAATTCCCTTGAGCAATACCTTTCACACTTCCAGTTGATTCCGGTCGCAAACAGGTCTACTTGAGGGGTTCCCCAAGGGACGAAGATCTCTTGAAGGGCTTCCTGAGCCAGTTCCCACTTGTGGGACACCGTGCTCTGCCTGCTCAGAGCGTCCGCCGTCATATTCTCCTCCCCGGCTAGATGAACTGCCATTAAGGAGATTCCTTCTTGAATTGCCCAATACCAGAGCCGCATTGTCTCTCTGCACAGAGGTAGTGACCCTACACCTCCTCTTTTGTTTAGATAATGCATGGCCACTGTGTTGTCCGTCATTATCAGGACATTTTTTCCTCTGACAGATGGCAGAAAAGCCTTCAGCGCTAGTCCGATTGCTCTCAGCTCTAAAAGGTTGATGTGTAGTTTGGACTCCGATGGAGACCAATGAATGCTGATTGTCAGATCGTTGGCATGAGCTCCCCACCCCACGAGTGAGGTGTCCGTCACTACTGTAATCTCCGGCCATGGTTGTCAAAAATGTTCTCCTAGTAGGATGTTCTCTGTGCAAGTCCACCACAGAAGATCCTGCCGAACATTGTTCGTAATCTGAAGAAGATCCGTTATTTGACCTGAGAACTGGGATCATTGAGTCTTTAGAGCCCATTGAAGGGATCTCATCCTCAGGCGTGCCTCTGAAACTAGGAAGATGCAGGATGCCATGAGGCCGAGCAATCTTAAGAAGTCGTAGGCCTGGAGATTTTGGGCATTTTGGAATTTGGAAACCATCTGAAGTAATGTCTTGAGCCCTTGACTTGGGAGGCGAGCTCTTTCCCAAGGATGTGTCTAATACAGCCCCTATGTACTGGAGCTGTTGGGAAAGTGTCATTTGTGACTTCTTGAAATTGAGGGAGAAGCCCAGTCTGTGGAGGAAGTGGCAGGTGACTTTCAGATGATCCAAGGCTTGTTCGGCAGAACGTGCCCTGATCAACCAATCGTCTAGGTAGGGGTAGATGTGAATCCCTCCTCTCCTGAGGTGCGCTGCCACCACTACCATTAATCTGGTGAAGACCCTGGGGCGGAGGTCAACCCGAATGGCAGGACTCAAAACTAATAGTGTCAGTCGCCAACTACGAACCTTAGGTATTTTCTGTGCTTGAGATGAATTGGCACATGAAAATAAGCATCCTGGAGGTCCAATGACACCAACCAATCCTAAAGTTGAAGGGCCTGAAGGATCTGAGAAAGACTGACCATCTTGAACTTGTCCTTCCCGAGGAGCTTGTTCAAGCCTCTTAAGTGCAAGATGGGTCTCAGTCCTCCGTCCTTTTTGGGAATAAAAAAAAAAATGGGGCGTGCCATTCCTTCTTCCTCTCTGCTACAGGTACTGGTTCTATAGCACCTTTCTCAAGCAGGGTTAAGACTTCCTGCTGTAAGAGCAGGTCTGGAAACTTCAAAGAGCGTCTCCCTGGTGGATTGCTTTGAGGTTGCGTTAGAAAAGGAAGGCAGTAACCTTGGGCTATTATTTCTGGAGCCCAAACATCTGAAGTAATGGCTCGCCATTCTTGCAGATGCTGTAACAGCCTGCCTCTCACAGGTGTCTTGTGATGAAGTCCTCAAAGTGGTTTTGTGGCGGTTGCTGCGGCCGCTGATGGTAAGGAGGCTGCAGCTGGGTCTGGCTTTGCAAATTTTTTCTCATCCACCACAAGTGGCCTTTTTCAGGCCTCTGACTGGCCATCCTCTCACTAAAATATGCGCCTGGTTGCCCTTGGGCCTGGTCCGCGCTATATAAAAAAAACAAATACAAATACCTTTCCATATGAGGAGTAGTAACGATAGGATCATCCCCTCCAAGATTGTCCTGATGCACGAAAAGGCTGAGGTTGCCTACAAGCAGCTCCTAAAGACTTGGCAGCCGCTTTTGATGTCTGCAACCTCTCAAGGCTCTCGTAAGCCTTGTTGCCAAAAAGGTGAGACCTGTCAAAGGGCATGTTCAGAAGACGGTTTTGCACTTCTGGTGCGAAACCAGACTTCCGTAACCACGCAAATCTGCGCATTACTGTGCTAGTGCCCATGGACCTGCTCACACTATCTGCAGTGTCCAATCCAGACTGAAGGGATTCCTGCATGGCTTCCTTTTCATCTTTAACAATGGCTAGGAACCCTCCCCTTTCATCCCCTTCTGGTATGTGCTCCGCCGCCATTGCAATGCACTCCTACAGAGTGTAAGAAAATGTTGCCAAGGCACATGTGGAGTTGGCCGATTTTAACGCCATACTCCCAGCTGAAAATACCTTGCGTGTCCAACCATCCACACGCTTCTCGTCCCTGTCCGGAGGGATAGAAGCGTATGCCACCTTACTTAAAGCTGTGGCTGCCTGGATCACCAGACTCTCGGAAGTAGGGTGCTTAAGACAGATAGCCGGGGTCGCTACTGGAAGGGCGGTATTTTGAAGTAAGGGACTTATTCACCAGAGGAATAGAGTCCGGGTCTCCCAATTTTTGGCCACCCTATTTTGTAAGGCTACATGGAGGGGCAAGATCGGATCTTCGGTGGGACCATGATCCAATATATCGGTCAGATCATCCTGGATGTACTGAGTTGGTGGTCTAGCCCATCCTAAGTATTCGACCACCTTTGTCACTAGTTGTCAGTATGAGGGACTGGCATGTTCCCCTGGTTCTGGCCTGTCAAAATCTGTTTCAGGTGAAGTATCAATTCCACTTGCATTATACAAGGTTTCCACCAGATCCCTCATCTAGCTTACCTCAGACATCAGGCATTCTGGGACATTTGGGGTGCCATATTCCAGTCCAAAAGGAACATTCTCCTCATCAGACCTCTCCTATTCTTCAAAAATGGAAGAAAAGGATTTGAAAAATTCTTTCCTTGGAAGAGGTTTAAACACTTTTTGTGGGAGAGGTGGGAGAGGTGTATCAGTGGTAACTGAAGGCATCATAGCATTTGCAGCCTTCTCTTTTGCTGTTCTTTTGACAGCTTCTGGCTGAGTTGGTGCCTTTGGAATATTTGGCGCCAAGGGCTTCGGGTCCGACGTCGACAAAGGCGTTGATGGTGCCGACGAAACAGTGGTCGTAAACAGAGCTGGCTTTGAGGCGCTCTTCGAAGACTTACCCTTCGAGGTTTGTTGGGTTCCAGGCGGCATCGGTGACCTCGAAAGGTCAACTCGAGCGGTATTTCGCTCAGCATCCTGGAGGGTTCCGGATCCTTTCTTCTTCGATCACCCGGGCTCGAGGGCGCGGGAGTGTGGGAACGGTAAAGCTCCCGGCCGGCTTCCGAAGAAGGCACGGACCGAGGCTTAGCATTTTCAAACACCTCCATCATTTTTATTCTGAATACTTCCCATTCTTCGGAAGAAGAATGTTTTGTGGGGCAATTCATTCTTTTTGGGGACCCGTGGAGTCTTTCTTGGACTTTTTCGTCGAAAACGAAGAGCGGTGTGAACCACTTCGGGACCTAGACCGATGCTTTTGCCTTTCGCGTCGAGGAGATTTCTCCTCACGGGACCTCGACTCTACACTAGAGGCTTTTTGGTCGGGTTTTCGACCTACCTGCAGTTTTCCCTTCCTCTCTCGCAAGGCCTTCCCCGTCACTGCCTGACACTTCGTACAGGCCTCCATGTCGTGGCCTTCACCAAGGCACCACAGACATTCTCGGTGCGGGTCCGTGATGGACATTTTCGAACTGCAGTATTTACACTTTTTGAATCCCGAACGCGGGTTCGTAGTTGGGGTCGACGACAAGGACATATCGAATATCTTCAGTAACTGCGTCACAGAACTACTCAAGGCACGCCGAGTCTCCGAAAGCAACATGTACTGTGGAAAAACGGAACTGAGGCCAACGGGCGCTGCGCGTGTTACTTGTATACCCGATGACATCACCCACGACAGAGGCCTCCGAGGGACCTCGACTCGACAACATCAATGCACGGCGCCCTCTGCCGAGGGAAACATTTTTCCGAAGCAGCTGAAGCTAGATGGAATACATCTAAGATGAGGAATACGTTGGAGGACACAATCCATTCGATCAACAGTTACAGGTAAGTAACTTGTTCCTTCTCCAGCATGGGGTCTGGCATGGGTTCACATGCTCATGAATAAATAATACATAGCAGTACACACATGCACAACCAAAGGAGGTGGCAAGGCTCAACATTAAGTATCTCAACATTAAGTATCTCTTTCCTCCTCACCAGGCTCACCTTCAAGCGAACAGGTTGCACAGCACTGCTTGGCCGACTCGGGACTCCTCCCTGGAATCCCTGTCAACCCAATAGAATCTTGTGAAGGTGTGCATCAACCTCCACGTAGCAGCCCTGCAGATGTCCAGCAGGGGCACACCAGACAGGAACGCCGTAGTAGCAGCGATCGCTCTGGTCGAATGGGCTCTCGGACAGCCAGGCAACGGTCGGTTCGCCAACCGGTGACAATGGGTCATGCAGCCGGAGAGCCACCTGGAAATGGAACCGTTGGAGAGGGCCTACCCAGTATTCACAGGGCCAAAGTTCACAAAAAGTTGCAATGCCTTCCGGAAACTCTTTGTGCGGTCCACATAGAACTTCAGCGCTCTAGCCACATCCAGCGAGTGCAAAGTACTTTCAGCCGGCGACGAAAAAACACAGGTAAAACCAAAGGCTCATTTAGATGAAAGTCCGACGGCACCTTGGGCGTGAAGGAGGGGAGCGTCCGCAGCACCACCCTTGGTCGTGAAAAGTCAAGTAAGGTGTCTTACAGGACAGAGCCTGAATCCCCCCCACTCGTCGTGCAGAGGTGATGGCCACGAGGAACGCTGTTTTCTACTATCAAAACATCAACGGTGCTGAATGCATAGGTTTGAATGGAGGAGCCATGAGCCTAGTCAGAACCACATTGAGTTCCCATGCCGTGGCCTTCACCGGTGGGAACAAACGGAACAGTCCTTTGAAGAACTCCTTAACCAGACGGTGTGACCATAACAACCACTGTCCCGGAGCTCTGGTGTAGCGGGAGATAGCCGCCAGATGAACCTTGATGAGCCAGTCCTGCTTTTGCCAGCACCAGCAAATACGGCAGCACCTGAGTGGCCGTAACTCGCAGAGGGTCGTTCTTCTGTGCACGGCACCAGATGGTGAACCTCTTCCATTTATGTCCGAAGCATTTCAGTGTAGACAAAGCTCTGGCCTTGGCAAGCACCTCCTTGCAGTCCACCGGGAGATCGTAGTCCCCAAACTCTAGTGCTGCAGGAGCCAGGCCTTCAAGTTCAGCGATCCTGGATCGTGGTGCAGAATCGCGCCTCCTTCCCTGGCGAGAAGATCTGCGACCGCCGGAGGCTTGACTGGAGGGGACGCTGACATGTACAGAAGGTCCGGGTACCATATCTGTCTCGGCCATGCCGGCGCGACGAGGATCATCCTGTACCGGGACTGTCTGAGTTGATTGACTAGACTAAGAAGTAACGGCAACGGAGGGAACACAAACAGACACAGGCCGTCACAGGGGAATAACGCATCCCCCATGCTCTCCGGCTGGGGAAACCTGCTGGCGAACCTCCTACACTTGGTATTCGTCACCGTCGCAAACAGATCGATCTGGGGATTGCGCCATCTGGGGAACAGGAGATCCACTTGATCCTGCCGAAGCTCCCATTCGTGGCAAGAGCGCAGCTCCCTGCTGAGTCGGTGTTCTTCACTCCTGTCAGATGAAATGGGATGAGGAACATCCCTTGGGCAACGGCCCAATGCCATAGGTCCTGCCCCCATGCTTCCTGATGTAGAACATCGTGGTCGTGTTGTCCGTGAAGACCCGTACCACCTTGCCTTTGAGGGACGGGGGGGGGGGGGGGAGGACTTGAGGGCCCAGAACACTGCCCGCAGCTCCAACACGTTGATGTGTAACGTATTTTCCTCGGGTAGCCACAGGCCTCTTGCGTGAAGACTTCCGGTGTGCGCTCCCCATGCTTCCAGGGATGCATCCGTTGTGACCGTCTCCTGATGAAGTGGGGTCTGGAAATCTGCGCCTGCAGATAGATGTGCACGCACTCCCCACCTCCAAATCACTGGACGGAAACTCCCATCGAGAATGATCCTGTCCTCGAAGCTTCCCGACACTTGAATCCAACGGGCGTCAAGGAACTCTTGCAGTGGACGCAACCGTAGCCTGCATAGCCGAATGAGGTAAATGCATGACGATATCATGCCGAGCAGGGACTTGATGGACCTCACCCTTGCGATCATCAGGGCCAACAGCCGCTGTACCTTGACCAGGGTGGCCGCTGTTAGGCAGAAACCTGTGCAGTTCCCTTAGGAACACTGCAAAAGATTTAGGACTACAGGTGTTAGCAGTAAACCCACTTGGTAGCAGTCTGTACCACCAAGATTTACCTGGTAGCTGTGGCTGAGCAGTCAGACTTCTCTCAAGAAGAGTTAGGCAGTATGCAAAGTATACACAATAGGCACTCAGACACACCAATACAAACAAACACTGACCAGAGCTTTGGTATCAAAGTATATAATTATTTATTTAAAAACACACTGTTTGAAACACTCCAGCACTCTTATGGTAAAATATTCTAAACACAGTTACTATTGTAATATATACACCCCTTTTTTCGTTTCAGATAAGTCACAGTAAAACACCACTTATTTTCATACAGAGGTGAGCGCTTAACTAGATGGCACTCCAATAAGTTTGTGAGAAAGGGAGGGAAAAAGACAGAATGTGAAAAGGTACACCACTCTAAGATTCAGGAACACTGTTAGCAAGGCAGAAGAGCAAAAGTCACTGGTGAGCCAAAGTCCAAAGGCTGGGCCCACTCTTAGAGAGAGCAGAGCACAAATGCGCCCAAGATCACACAGTTACACTAGGCTTAGAAAGTCTTGCAGAGGGTTCAAAAAGAGTTTAGAGAGGCTTTAGGAAAGTTTAGCTGGCGTGTCCCAGGCTAACCCAGGTTCGAAAGCCGGGGGCTAAATCTACCCCATACAGTCGGTAGCAAGGGAAGCCAGGCGGGACACGGTACCTTAAGTGGGAAGGATCCTCCAGCGGTGGCAGTTGTTCCTGGCAGTGGGTGCAAGTCGCGTCGTCGTCCAGGGGAAGAGAAGATCTCGACTTGGAGGAAAGATGAAGGTCGTTGCACTACCAGGGAAGAAACCAGCCGCAGAGTTTTCCGGTTAAAGGTGGTACCTTTGTTCGCGGTCGTGGTAAAACGTGGTATCCCGGTTGCCGGGGTGCTTGGCACAGGCAAGGCGGCCACAAGGTACGTCGGGAAGGCGAAATGACGGTGAAACTGGTTATCCCCACCAGTCAAAGGAAGAAGACTCTCCGGCGGGAGATCTCCTCTGTCGTTGGGAAAAGTGGTGAGACGGTCCAGCAGGGCTCCACCGGTGGTGGCGTCGTGGCAGGTCGGCTCAGCTTCTCCCTCGTCAGATTCTTAGGTCCTGTGGCGACTTCTGAAGTTCCAGTCCCCAAAGCCCTGCTTTTATGCAGAAAACCCCCATTCACTCAGCCTAGCTGTCACTCAAACATGCCAAGTGGTGAGCCGGCCGGATCACCACTTGGGCCAATCAGGACGGAGTGCGACTCGAGTTGCCTAGGCAACTCGGTCCAGGGTGCCTAAATCCCCCTCCACCCCTCCTAAGTACCCCAGACAGAGTGGCACCACTTGGGAGGGCTTCTGTGGAGAAGCCTGCCAAAAAGTGGAACAAAGGGCTCGACTTGGGTTGGAGTCACAGAAGAGAACACAAACGCCATTTTAGAATCAAGTTTTGGCAAAAAATACCAACCGGAGAATTAATATTAAACCGGCGGTATGTTCGAGGCTACCGCAAATAATTAAATAAAGATAGTAGCCTAAAACAATGGGAAATCCCATAGGAAAATATTTGCGGTTGAATATAAAAAGTAGTATCCACTGCCACCAGCCAAAACTCGATCAGGGGGGACGGAGACGTGCCCCCTCGACTAACAGACCCCGGTGCAATTGAATTGCCCCAGCCAGTACGTCCACAATTTGATGGTTTGTACTGGTTCTGTTCAGAATGTAAGACTAGCAAAGTCAATGGTGACTTTACATGCTCTGGGAGACAGTAGTCAGTCCCAGGGTATGGAGTCTATACTGCGGGTCACTATGACACCCCTGTGTTACTGCACTGAGGGTGCGGTGTAACACATCACAAAAACACATGAAGCCCTATGGAGTAAAAGACCCCATAGCCCATTAAACACATCTAGATTCAAAGAAACACACTCAAATCCTGTCCAAGAGTGAGGGTAAAAGAGTCTCACTCTTGGCAGGAGAATAAAATAAACCCCAAAAATCCAGCAAAGCTGCTGGGGGACTCACTAGGTTAGGAAATTCAGCCTAAACAGAGAATTCTCCCTAACAACCGCTATCCTCTCCTCCGACGGAGACGCCAGGCACGACACTGTGTTGAGCTGGGCTCCCAGAAACAGAGCGTCCAGCGATGGAGTCGAGCAGGACTTTGCATAGTTTATCGAGAACCTCAGATGCGCCAGGAGCTGGACTGTCTTCGCCATGTGCTCGACAGCTGTGTCCCTTGATCTCGCCAGGATGATCCAGTCGTCCAGGTAAGGGTACACGTGGATCCCTTGTAGATGCAGCTGCGCTTCCACCGGTGCCAGGCACTTGGTGAAGACCCTTGGCGCCGACTTCAATCCGAAGGGAAGGGCCTTGAACTGGTAATGTTGTCCTTCTACAACGAAGCGCAGGAACTTGCAGTGGCCCTTGTGTATGGGGATGTGAAAATAGGCATCCTCCAAGTCCAGCAACGACAGGAAATCCCCTTCTTCCAGTTGTCCCAGTACATGCTGAAGGGTCACCATCTGAAACTTCTGAGACCTGATGTACTTGTTCAGACGTTGCAGGTTTAGGATAGGTCTCCAACAGCCGGTCTTCTTCTTGACGAGGAAGTAACTAGAGTACACTCTGGAGGCCCTTTGGGAATGGCTCTATCGCACCTTTCCTTAGCATGGCCCGCACCTCCAGCAGAAGCGGAGGGACGTGTTTTTCCTGCCTGGCCACAGGTGGTATACACGGACACTTTGGTTGGAACTCCAGAGTGTGTCCGTGGGCGAGAGCGTCCAGCACGCAACTGTCGGTGGAGATGGTCTTCCACATGCTGATTAAGTTGGCCAGCTGGCCTCCCACCGGGGTGCGCGGGTGGGGGCCCGACGCCACAGCTGGTTCAATCCTGCTTCGCAGCAGGGGCGTCACCTTGGGGTCCTTGGCGACAACGGCGGCCTCCTCCAGACTTGTAGCGACCCCTGTAGGCCTCCTGCGTTGAACAACGGGATGGCTGACCGTATGATGAAGAACCTCCACCGAAGACCTTGGAAGATACCTGGAATTTTCTGCCGGATTTCCGAAAGGACGGCCGTCACTGTTGAAGCGTGTCCAAGGCACGAGTCGTCTCCGTGTCCGCCTTGATGGCCTGAAGAGACTCGTCCATGGCTTTCCCAAACAAATTGTCCCCATCGTAAGGCATGTCCAATACCCTCGACTGCACCTCCCGACGAAAGTTGGTGGCCCTCAACCAACCCCACCGACTAAGGCAAATGCTGTTGCCCATTTGGAGGAACCCTGTGTCGGCAATGTCCATGGCCACAGTAATGGCATGGTCCAAGGCCTCCTCGCACTCCTGCATGATCTCCAACGCTTCTGCCCTCTAGTCGTCGGGAAAGAGGTCCAGGAGGGTAGCGATCTTAAACCAGAGCTCACTGTCGCCATAATGGTGAGGGTGTTGGCTGCCTTGATGGTCGTTGCTGCCGATGTGATGACTCATCGTCCAATGGCATCCAACTTCTTCCCCTCGTTGTCTGGGGGGGGGGGAGGAGGTCGTTGATGAGGATGAGACGGAAGATTTCTTCTTTACCGCCGCCGAGACCACACAGTCTGGGGAGGGCTGAGATCTCAAACACTTGGGCGCAGAGTCTGGCACCCTGTATTTCTAGAGGTCCCTCTTCGCCAGGGCTGAGGAAGGATTCTTCATCAGGGACAGCCCTTCGTCCCAAATGTCGTCCAAGAGAGGAATAGATAGAACGGTCTTCCTTTTAGCCTTGCAGCGTTGGTACAGGAAACCCTCCTCCTTTTCTTCGGGTACCAGTTGAAACAGCTCCGAGGCCCTGGAGATCATGGCGTGAAACAAGCCTATCTCGTCGGGCAGTGAAGCACTGGCCGGCGGAGACGGGAGGTCTCCTAATCTTCCGTCGTCCCCTGTGCCCGTTGTCGCCGTGTCTGGGTCCGTCTCCTCCCTCGGGGGTGGAGAGGGAAGCGAAGGGTGGCAAGGAGGTGGAGGGTGCATTCTCCTCTTCTTGGTCGGAGGTTCTCCTGAAGGCCCAGGTACTGCGGGGGGTTCTGCCAGCATACAGGGTATCCTCGTCCGGATCTCCGAACACAAGGTGTGCAGTGCCTTGAGAATGTCCATCGAGATGTCCGCAGGGGGTCGAGGTGGTTGCTGAGGTGGCGGAAGTGGACGAGGTGAAGGCGTTCGCGGCTTAGGGTCTCCCAAATCCTCCACGTCCTGCTGCTCCTCGTCGGTCTCGTCGCCACTCTCGACATCTCCCTCGTCGGAACCCTCCCATAGGATCTGGCCTTGACAAACTTGTCATTCAAGATGGTATGGAGAGTAGAAAGCTCCGCCTCAGAGGAGATGTCCGTGCCCTGCGGGACTACCGTGCCCCCCCCTTCTCTGCGAACAGGGGATACGGTCTCGGAGAGATGGCGGGCATCGCCTTCTCTGGCGTTTTCTCTATGGGCTGGAAAGAGGATTCCCTTAGGGCAGGCAGGGAAACTCTACCCTTCATGAGGGATGCCACCACTCCTTCATTTGAAGGTTGGGCCTTTGTCAGATTTGCGGCCTTTGCGACTTTAGTCGAGCCTGCGCCCTTAACCTTAGAGGGAGGGTCAGAGCCCCGCTCACCCTTGGTCTTCTCTGTAGGGCCCGCCCGGGCCTTTTCCAAGAGCTTGCCCGGGTGGTCCGACTTCCTCTTCTTTGAAGATCCTGAGAGTTTGCTCGTGGTAGAAGGTGCTGGAGACGCTGCACTCGCCCTGGACACCGGGAATCCCGTTGCAACGGCGCTCCCGGGGGTAGAGGACTTTCAGTTCTTAGCCATATGTAGGGCCCCGATAGGAGGAGTGCCATCAAAGGTCTTAGAAGACCGCTCAGTTTTCTTCTTGTGGCTAGGGGAGGCATGCAGGGACTCACCCGTAGCAGAGGCCTCGGCCTGAAGCCACTCAGTGAGACATCTGCGCCGATCGTTCATCGTGCGGGGGATCATCTTCTGGCAAAACTCAGTCATCCTTCACATGTGTTTGGTTCGAATGCAGGCAGTAGAGGTACAGGGAGTGCCCGTCATCCGAATATATGTTCTGTAAGACACAGCCTGGGCAAACCTTGAACTGAGCGGTCAAGTCCTTCTTGTCCTCTGCCATCTCCAAGCGGTGTAGGCCTTGAAGAAGCTTCTGGAATCCTTCAAGAAGAAAACTCGACGAAAAGTCGCCCTTGAGGGGCGGTGAGAAGTCCGGAAAGGGGTCCCCGTTAATCGGATGATGGGTCAGTGGAGCTTGAGGCTCGATTGACCGGAAAAAAAAGAGTGAAACACTGAGAAAAAATGCAAAACGCAGTAAAAAGCTGAGAGCTAATCACGAGGACTCCCACCACTTGAATGTGCAGTAAAAACCTGAAGATGGCTGCCAGAGGAGGGGCTTAGGTAGAGGGCAGTCATTGGCTGGGGGCAGTATGACCCAGAGAACAGTGATTGGTTGTTAGGAGAAAGACAGTTCAGAAATGAAACAAACAGATTTTGTCTTTACAGAGGATTCCCAGCCTGATGACCGGGAATATTCATGAGCATGTGAATCCATGCCAGACCCCATGCTGGAGAAAGGATGCGATTGTCCTTGGGAACGATACAGCTATCCTGAAGCTTATTAGAAAAGAAAGAAGATAATGTGTGACGAGTCCCTTAGGGAACAGGACCACTTCCTGTTCTGCTTTTTCTTCTTGTCCTTTTGGACTGGAGATTGTTCCTCTGTATGTTGTGACGAATCCCCAGATGTCGTCACTACTCCCCTAGGGGAAGCCCCTTCCCATGAGGCCAGGGAGGTGAGGCTGCTACTCAGAATTCCACCTGGGGAGGGCTTATGGGATTAGTGATGACCTGGTATCTCCATAGCTCACCTAGCCCCAAACACACCTTCCTACCCCCCCCACCAAAACTTTTCCCTAGTGTTCCTATATTTTTCTGTCATGCCACCAATATAGGAAGTACTGTGATGAGGCAGAGTGTGGACTCCTCAAGGAGCATGTATCCCTCATGAACTAAGAGGAGGGAGGGACCAATTGACTCACTGGAAGACCTAAAGATCAGTACTGGGACAAAGAAGCAGTGTGGAAGCATAGAGAGCACTCATGAGAACCTGAATGAACGGTCTGGTTGTTCCCAAAAGCTAATTGGGCAAGACCAATACAAAACTGAAGTGGGAAACCAGGAAACAGAAAGAGGCCCTCCCGGGAATGACCGCAAGCGTTGGAGAACGCTCGGCTCAGCAAAGGACTCTAGCAGTTGCAGGAGAGCTTACTGAGCAGGCGGAGTGGCTCTGTCCTGGTCGGACGTGGAAGGACCATCCAGCGTGGCAGAGCAGCGGATATCCTAGCCAGCCAAGCAGAAGGACCGCACGGTTGCAGGAGGTGCACCCGCTGAGAATCTGCGAGTATCGCAGAGATGCTGCAGCACAGCGGGAGAGCACAGAAGCCTAGAAAAGCCTGAAGCAGAGGGCAGGGAACCCCAAGACCAACCCAGCCGAGACTTTAGAGACCCTAAAGGTACACTGGCTATTGGAGCGGTTGGAAGGGGTACCAGAAATCACTGGCAGACACTGGAGCTATGCTATTGTGGCCTAAGGGAAGCCCCTGCGGTACAAGCTAAGGCCCCAAGCGAAAAGGAACTGCCACACCAAGGGGAGAGAATCCCATGGGTCTGGGACCTGCATCCTCTTTATAAGATCAACCCCAGTCGAACAAGTTACTCTCTTACCTGGTAACGTTCTTTCGATGGGATGGTCCGACGACATATTTCATATCTATGACAGTAATCACCACAGCTGTGCTGCTTCGGAAAATCTTTCGGCGTCTGCGTCCTGCGTCGATGACGTCGATATGCGTCCTCGAGGGCCTCCGTCGAGCCGACGTCACTGGATGTTATCAGTAGGACGCACAACGCCCGTAGCCTCAGTTGTAGTTTTTTTCCCTCAGAACGTGTGGCACCAATCAACTGCCATTATGACCACAGAAAGCCTTGCGGAAACGTAAGCTGCAAAACGCACAATAAATTCTGTAGCGGGGTAGGCAGGGAGGGAGCGATATGGAATACGTCGTCGGACCATCCCATCGAAAGAAGGTTACCAGATAAGAGAGTAACTTGTTCTTCGAGGGGGTTGGGTACTCAGACGTATTCCATATCTATAAGAGACTCCCAAAGCAGTACCAACGTAAGGAGGTGGGAAAAGAATTTAGATAATACCGATTTAGAATGCCCAATCAAATTTCAGAGTAAAGGACCGCCTTGCCAAAGGCCAGATCCTGCCCATGGATAGAATCTAGGGAGTAGTGACGTACAAAAGTATGGACCGAAGCCCAAGTGGCTGCATCACAGATGTTATGAATAGGGACACCCCTCTGCAGGGCAGTAGAGGCAGCCATACCCCTAGTCGAAAGGGCCCATAAGCCTACCGGAGGGTCCTTACCCGCCAAGCGGTAACATTCAGAAAATAATAATCCATCTTGACAAAGTCTGCTTAGTCACAGCTTGTCCCAAACGCCTTCCAGCGTAACCAATAAAGAGCTGATCGTCCACTCTGACCCGGGACATACGTGAAATGTAGAAACTTAAAGCTCTCCTAGGATCCAGCCTATGCAGCCTCTCCTCTTCCTTACCAGGATGTGGAGGAGCATAAAATGCCAGAAGAATAACCTTCTGGCTTAAATGAAATTCCGAAACCACCTTCGGAAGAAAGGAAGGACGAACTCGAAGGACAACCCCGTCCTTATGAAACAAAGTAAAGGGTGGCTTAACTGAAAGTGCCTGTAACTCACTCACTCTGCGAGCGGAAGTGACCACAACTAAAAATACAGTTTTAAGGGTTAACAGTCTCAAAGGACAAGAATGCAAAGGCTCAAATGGAGCACCCATTAGAAACCTGAGAACAAGGGTCAAATCCCAACCGGGCACCTGGAAAGGTGACGTAGGGAACACATTAGTGAGCCCTTTCAAAACTGAGAAATTAAAGGAATTTTAAAATAAGAACACTCCTCAAACAAGCGCTTAAATATGGACAGCGCCGCCAGGTAACCTTTAACGGTACCCACTTGCAAGCCCCAGTGGCCTAAAGAAAGCAAAAAAGACAGGACCACAGGAATGTCACATGAAAAAGGAGCCACATTCTTGACCCTGCACCAGTCGCAGAACTTTCTCCAACGGCAACGGTACAGGGACATTGTTGCCGGCCGTCTGGCCGAAAGCAACACCTCCATCATGTCTTTAGGGAGGTCCCAATCCTTATACCTCAACCTTTCAGAAGCCAAGCGTGAAGGTTGATCAATCTGACCTCTGGATGGAGAACCTGACCCCTCTCCCGTGAGAGCAGATCGTCTCGGTAGGGAAGATGACGTGGAGGGCAGATGGACAAGTCGAGAAGGTCCGGGTACCACGTCCTCCGGGCCCATGCCGGAGCAATGAGGATCATCCGGGAACCAAACCTCCGTAACCTGTGCAACATTTGCGGGATGACGGGGACTGGAGGAAACGCGTACAGCAGTGTGAAGGACCACTCCACTACGAACGCGTCTCCTAATGCTCCTCTTGGAGGAAATTCCCGCGAGCAGAACCTTTCGCACTTCCGGTTGACACTGGAGACGAAGAGATCCACTTGAGGGGTCCCCCAAAGGGCAAAGATCTCCAGGAGAATATCCTGAGCCAACTCCCACTCGCGAGAGATCGCGCTCTGCCTTGCTGCAGCTTTGGAGGTCTGCAACCTCTCAAGACTCTCGTCAGCCTTGCTGCCAAAAAGATGTTCACCATCAAAGGGCATGTTGAGGAGCCGAGCTTGCACATCAGGAGCAAAACCCGACTACCGCAACCACGCAAATCTGCGTATTACGGTGCTCGCCGCCATGGACCGGCTGACGCAATCAACCATGTCCAGACCCGACTGAACGGATTCACACATGGCATCCTTGCCATCCAGCACAATAGCAAGGAAACCATCCCGTTCCTCCCCTTCGGGAATATGATCAGCCGCTAAGGAAATACAGTTCCACAGAGTGAAAACAAGACAAGGCACAAACGGAGTTGGCAGCCTGAAGCGCCATACCCCCAAAAGAAAATACCTTCTTCGCCCAGCCGTCAAAACGTTTGTCGTCCCTATCAGGGGGGATGGTTGGGTACGACGCCAGCTTTGCTGGGGACGTAGCCGCCTGCACCACCAAACTCTCCGGAGTAGGGTGCGTGGTCAAGTAGGAGGGGTCGCCACTGGCTGGGCGATATTTCTTCGGCAAGGTCTTGCTCACTGCTGGGAGACTCTCCGGAGAAGTCCAAGCCGCAGCCACCCTTCTCTGCAAGGCCATATGGAATGGTAGCACCGGGTCAGTTGGAGGACCTTGGTCCAGGATATCAGTCAGGCCATTCTGCTGAAAATCCCCAGGGGGGGGGGGGCAGACCACCACAGGTAATCCGTGACCGTCGACATGAGGCGCCGGTATGAGGATTCGGCATGCGTGCCAGGCTCCGGCCTACCAAACTCCACCTCCGGAAAGGTTTCTAGACCACTGGCGTCATGCAGTGACTGACGCAGGTCCTCAAGTTGACTATGACCAGAAACAATGTCATCAGGAACCTGTGCAGGAACCTCACCTTCCTCAGACCCCTCATCCACCTCAGAAATATAATCCAGAGGCTGGAAGGAGGATAAAGAAAAAGGCACAAAGACATGTTTAGCCTTTGCCAGCGCCTTCCTGGGGGGTGCCACCGTGCCATGGGGCACCTCCAACAAAGCCACTTCGAAAGGCGTCGATAGAATCGGCGTCGAGCGACACGCCGACGGCGTCGACACAGGCCTCGAGGGCGGAGCCCCGAGCGAGTCTCTTGACAGACTGGGCGCCATTGGTGTCGACGACTTACTCGGAGGCGGGACCTCGAGAGAGTCCGTAGTCGACCTCGGCGCTGCCGGCGTTGATGTCTTCCTCGAGGATTTAACAGGTTCTCGCGGTCTCGAGGGCGTCGAGGACCGGGACCTGGAACGGGCATGTCTAGAGCAACCATCCTTGTCCAACTGGGACCTCGAAGCCCGAAGGCGGACGAGCGGTGTCTCTAGAACGGCCACGACTGACGTCCTCAGACGGCGCGGAGGGACCGGAGCCCTGCGATTGAAAAATCGCCAACATCTCCCTTTGGAAGGAAGCCCATTCCTCAGGAGTGGAATGCTTGTTGGGAAAAGCAACCCGCCGACGGGCGGAGTCCTCGGAAGAGGACGGGGAAGGCGACCTGTGACAGCGCTTCCTGGAGTGCCTCGAAGCGGCAGGGGAATGGCGGGACCGACTCCCAGACCGAGAATCCCCGGACTCATGACGACGATGCGGAGAGTCGCCCCTCGAATCGTCCTTCGAAAGACCAGTGGAACGCGGCTTCCGGGGTTTGGCCACCTTACCGACCGACAGCTTCTTCTTACGCTCCCGCAAGACCTTCGATGTGACCGATTGGCAGTCGACACAGTTGTCCGTATCATGGTCCTCCCCGAGGCACCAGAGGCAAGCGTCGTGCGTATCCGTCAGCGACATCTTAGACATCTTAGACCTGCACACCCGACACTTCTTAAACCCGGACCGCGGGGTGGAAGAAGCCGAAGACGACATACAAACTCAATGAAGAAACAGGTTCGAAGAACCGAAAGAACAGGATTCAGTAGAATTGAGGCGCGCCAAGATCTTTGAAGCGAACACATTCGTGGAAAAAACGGAACTGAGACTACGGGCGTCGTGCGTCCTACTTATAACATCTGGTGATGTCGGCTCGACGGAGGCCCTCGAGGACGGCGTATCGACGTTATCGACGCAGAAAGATTTTCTGAAGCAGCACAGCTGTGGTGATTACTGTCATAGATATGGAATACGTCGGAGGACCCAATCCCCTCGCAATCCTCTTTTGAAGATCAACCCCATTCATCTTCCTAGTCACAGAGAAGATGATAGTGAACAGGACTGAGGCACCCAGTCATGAGGAACACACAGGTCAGGGACCCACATCCATAAAATTGGGAACTCATGTGAAACAAAAACCTTTGAAGTGCCAAGCAAGCCACAGGAAGGGACGTATACCGCCCTGAAGATTGTGTATGAACTGTGAATTCTCAAAGTCTGAGATGGGAGTCGTTCCACCCAGCCCTTGCAACTGGAAAGCAAGGAGACCTCAGGAGAAGGAGACAATACCTCCTGCTGTCGTACGAGAAGATTGAGTATTGTGCAACCAGTCAAAAGAAGAGTGTCATTCCTCGGGCTCTGCAAGGACATTGAGAACCATATACCTGGAGATGGGAGGCATTCTCCAGGAACCCAATAGTGAAGTACAAGAATGTTCTTTTTCTTTTGCATTGGAACTGAACCCTTAAGATGCTACAAGGTGGAAGGGAATAGTTTCTTACCTGTAACTCCATTTCTCCAGCATTGGTATCTTTCATGGATTCACATGCTTAGAATATTACCCGTCGTTAGGCTGGGAATCCTCAGTAAATTATATAGACCTTTCCCATAGGAAAATTTCGACACTTTTGTGTCCCATCTATGTCGTTTTGGGCCGCGTAGGCCTGCGCCACTAGGACGTAGAGGTATATATAGCCCCGCCCCCGCGGCTCCCTCAGATTTCGACCCCCAAAGTAGTATGGGGGGACATCTGGTTTGCATGCCAGGGGAGGCCAGCGGGCGCATGTGAATCCATGAAAGATACCAATGCTGGAGAAATGGAGTTACAGTTAAGAAACTATTCCCTTCTCCACCATTGCATCTTTCATGGATTCACATGCTTAGAATAGATTGTACAGCAGTATCCCCCATAGATGGAGGTGTGTATGCAAACCAATAACATTATAACCATGAATGCATATCCGCCCTGGCTAGACATCAAATCATAGTACATGAACAGCTAAAAAACAACACTTTAAAGTACATTAGCCGAAGGATATACCCCCTTTACTGGGGCCTACCTTATTGAAACAGGTGCCGTAGGACTGCACGACCCATCTGTGTATCCTCAGCATGTTGTTGTTCGAGGCAATAATGCCGGGTAAACGTATGTGGTACCGACCAGGAAGCCGCCTGACATATCTCCCAGCGGAATCCCAGACCACAATGCCGCCAACGACGAAGCAGATCTCGTCGAATGGGCTTGTGGACGTCTTTCCAGCGGTTTCCCAGCTTTTGAGAGGCAAAAAGAAATGGTAGAAGACACCCAGCGGGACAGTCCTTGTTTTGAGATTGCTTTACCTTTAGCCGAAGGGCCATAGGCCACAAATAGCTGTTGTGTCCCTGAGATTTTGAGTGCGATGAAGGTAAAATTTCAGAGCCCTTCTCACGTCCAACGTATGGAGAGTCCTCTCTGCAGCAGACGAAGGTGTTGGAAAAAACGTCGGTAGCACCATAGAAGAGTGTTTATGGAACATGGTAGGGACTTTAGGAATGAAATGAGGATTAGTAGCCAACACGACTTTATTCTTGAAAAACCTCAAATATGGTGGATCGATCACTAACGCTTGTATTTCTGACAGACGTCTAGCCGAAGTAATAGCCACCAGAAAAGCCAGTTTCCATGATAGGAATTTAAATGACGATGACATCGGCTCAAAAGAAGCCCTCATTAGTGTTGCTAGAACCAGGTTAAGACTCCATATCGGAGGAAACTTCTTCTTTGGAGGAAAAGTTCGGAACAATCCTTTCATGAAATGTTTAATCAACCGGTCACTAAATAATGGAGTTGAATGTCTCTTCTGAGTAAATCTCGAAATGGCCGCTAGATGCACCTTTATCGATGAAAAAGGCAAACCTTTTTGAGCCAGGAGTAGTAAGTATGGTAGAAGCTGCTCCGGTGTGATGTGAAGTGGACGTAAACCTGGCTGATCCCCACACCAAACACAGAATCTCTTCCATTTGTACGTATACGAAGCGTTCGTAGACGGTGCCCTTGAAGCCTGCAAAATGTGATGACAGTCCGGTGGAATTGCTAACATACCAAACTCGGAGAAATCAGGAGCCAGGCTGTCAGACTGAGGCTGTCCAGGTCGTGGTGCCAAACCACCCCTTTGGCCTGAGACAGAAGGTTCGGGATCCTCTGGAACCTCATGGGCTCCGATGCTGAAAGATGGAGTAGATCGGAGAACCACACTTGTCTCGCCCAGTACGGGGCCACCAGGATCAGCCGACATGGATATCTGTGAATCCATTGCAGCGTCCGACGTATGAGTGGAAACGGGGGGAACGCATACAAAAACTTGTCCGTCCACGGGAAGGAGAACACTTCCCCCAGCGAGTCTTGTTGTGGCCACCTGCTCGCGTATTGTGAGCACTTCCTGTTCTCTCTCGTCGCGAAGAGATCTAGAGCCGGACGACCCCACTTTTCGAAGACACGGTGTAGTTGTTGGTCGTTCAATTCCCATTCGTGGTGTCGATTCATCTCTCTGCTGAGAGAGTCTGTTTGCACGTTTTTTACTCCTGGTAAGTGGAACACCAAGAGATATATCCTGTGGCGGAGGGCCCAATGCCAGATCTCCTGGGCCTCGGTCGACAGCGTCCTGGAGCGAGTACCCCCCTGTTTTCTCAGGTAAAACATCGTTGTCGTGTTGTCTGTCATTATCCGTACAACAGATCCTTTTATGCGTGGCAGAAAAGACTTCAGGGCCCAACGCACTGCCCTTAACTCCAGCACGTTGATGTGAAGGCTGGACTCCTCCGATGACCACCGACCTTGAACCTGAAGGGAATCCAGATGAGCTCCCATCCAGTCAGAGAAGCATCGGTCACCACCGTCATCTGGAACCCAGGTTCCAGTAAGGGCAACCCTATTGTTAGATTTTTGGAGATTCTCCACCACTGAAGTGCCTGCACGAGCCTGCTGTTGATGGTCAATTTGTCCGACCAATGACCTTGACTCTGCGCCCATCGATCCGTCAAGAATTCCTGAATGGGCCTCATGAAGAGACAACAATTTTTGATCAAGGGTATACAGGATGCAATGGTCCCCAGCAGGGACATGTACCTTCTCACCGACACTCTGGTGTTGACTTTCCATTTCGATGCCTTGTGTCGCAGTTTCAGAACTCTTTCGACGGATGGTTTTACCAATCCACACTGCGTCTGGAACTCCGCCCCCAGAAAGACTAAGGTCCTTGATGGCGATAAGGAGGACTTTTCGAAGTTTATTGCGTAGCCCAAGCGCTGTAGGAGGGACATGGCGGCATTCAGACTTTCCCGTGCCCTTTCCGGAGAGAAGCCCCTCACTAACCAATCGTCCAGATATGGGTACACATGATGACCTTCCTTCCGTAACCAGGCCACCACTGGTGCCAAACATTTCGTGAACGTCCTGGGAGACTATTTTAGTCCGGATGGGAGTACCTTGAACTGATAGTGCGTTTGCCCGACGACGAACCGCAGAAATCTTTTGTGTCATCGACGCATCGGGATATGAAAGTACGCGTCTTGAAGGTCTAGCGACGACAAAAAATCTCCCGGTTGTATCGATCGGATAACCTCTTGCAGAGTAAGCATTTTGAATTTTAGATTCTTTAGCAGCTTGTTGAGAGCCCGTAGATCTAGAATGGGACGCCATTTTCCATTGGGTTTCTTGACCACGAAGTAACGGGAATACACTCCCGTTCCTCGTTCGGCCACCGGGACCAGTTCTATAGCCCCTTTCTGCAGCATAAGTGTCACTTCCTGCACCAGTATCTTAAGATGGGATTGTGGCGAGAACACCGGCGGAATGTGTGGTGGCTTGTCCTTGAACTGTAGGGAGTGATCCAGACGTATCGTGTACAAAACCCAATGGTCCGTTGTTATGCGTTCCCACTCGTCGACGCAACGACACACTCTGCCACCCAAGACGTCTCGAAACATGTCATTGCTGGGTTTTTGCCTGTCGATCCTTCGCCGGCGATGAGTAGGAGCCTCTCCTTCTTGAGGACTGGTAATCTCTGCCTCTACGAGTAGCTTGGGCTGCTCGTCTGTAGCCTTGGGAAGAGTAGGAGGGTCGACTGAAACCTCGATCTCTAGGTGATCCAAACCGGGAGTTTCCGGAAGCACCTCTGAAAGGACGAAAGGAACGAAACTTTCTGCCACTTTGGAGGGCTCTGAGTGACCGAGCAGCGTCAGAGTCTTCTTTCATGCCCTTCAATGCTTCATCAACTTTCTCGCCAAACTGTTGTTCCCCTTCGCACGGCATGTCCAGCACCTTGTATTGCACCTCTGGTCTAAAAGTCGTGCACTTAAGCCAGGCTTGCCTCCTTAACACTACGCCGTTATTAATTTGTTTAAAACCGGCCTCCGCCAGGTCGACAGCGATATTTATGGAGTGATTGGAAGCCTCTTCCCCTTCACGTACTAGTAGCAGAGCGGACTTCCTGTGTTCCTCTGGCAGATGGTTTAAGATAGGAGCCAAACGATGCCACATCTCTCTATCATACCGTGCCATAATAGCCAGGGAGTTGGCTGCTTTCACTGTAGTCACACCGACTGACAATACCTTCTTTCCAAACGCATCTTGTCTCCTGGCGTCGTTGTCCGGCGGGGTCGTGCATTTGTGTTGCGACCTCGCTTTTCTGGGCGCAGCAGCGGACACCACCGAATCCGGTGAAGGTTGAGATGTCAAGCATTTGGGGGTTGACTCCGGAGCCTTGAACTTCTTTTCTAACCGTCCTTTTATCGCCGGATCTGAGAAAGGATGACGCATGGTCCTCAACCCCTCTTGCCAGACATGGTCCAAAATTGGGATGGCAAACATCGATTTTGTTCTCTTGCCCATATGATCGAAGAGAAAGCAATCTTTCTTCACTTCTTCCGGCACCAGGCCAAATTCCTCACACGCTTTTCCCATCATAGCATGGAAGGCCCCGATGTCATCCGGCGGAGATGGTTGCGCCGGGCTCTTTGGAGTTTCCATCTCTGCATCCGACTCCCATGTGGGGTCCCTTGAGGGGGATAATGAGACGTCTGAAAGGGACCCTTCACGCTCTGACTCCGATTCCGGCAGTTCTCCCTCCTCCGAGTGTGGGCGAGAACAATCCTCCTCCACCGGGCAAGTTGTTGGTATTCTGGTCGTCGAGCGCGGATCCGGGCCTGGTTCGGCGACGACCGGCGTAGCATGCAGTACCGTCGGAAAACACCAGTGTGAGGCAACTGCGTGTCCAGACGCGGTAACAGCTTCTGTAATGTGTTCAACACTTCCAGGGACAATAGAGACTGGGGATTCAGCAAGGAAGAGGCGGTTGGGATGGCACTCCCACTCGGGAGTTCCCCCGAACTGATTGCACGCAACCCTAGATCAGCCGGCTGTACGATCGGACCACGGTCATCCTCCGCCGACGAGATGGAAAGGGCCGCTTCTGGCTGCAACAAGACCTCAGGCAAGATTGGGTCGAAGACTTCCGGCAGCCAACCCACCGAAGGTGCCACCGTCGACGACAACATCTTCTCCATAACCGCTGTTTGACCCGCCGAAGTGATTGCGGGAAGAGCAGGCACAGATGGCAAAGAAGCCGTTGACGATCTGACCATTGTCGATGACGAAGTTTTTGGCGCAGAGCCTTGTGGCGCACTCGCCGGTTTTGAACACGGCTTGTGGGTCGACGACTCTCGACTCAAGGTAGAGCCATGGCGGTCTCCCGAGGAGGATTTCAATTTCTTCTCCTTTTTCGATGAGGAGGAAGAAGAGGACGTTTTCTTTGACGAAGTGTCCCTCGCAGGATGTTTATCAGAGGGGTGTTTTTCCGAAGAACGTGGTTTCTTCGTCGGAGACTCTGCCGACGCAGAGCGACGAGGGGGTACCGGAGATTTAGATCTCGAGGCAGTAGAGCCTACCTCCTATGCAGGGTACGCACCCGCTCCGTCATTGAGCCAAGTCACCAGGCGTCTGTTTCGGTCCTTCAGGGTCTTCTGGGAGAATCCTTGACAGGTCTCACATGTGTCAGCTGAATGAGGGTGAAGACAGTAAATACAGTCCATTTGCCCATCACCTTCATACACTTAAGACCGCAGGAAGCACACGGACGAAACAACGCCTTTCCAGACATTTTTCGAAGGAAGTCGAGGAAAAAGAACGCACAACCTAGCAAAAATAGCAGATACTCGAGGTAATCCCCCTACTTTGGAAGACGGTTGAAATCTGAGGGAGCCGCGGGGGTGGGGCTACTTATACCTCTACGTCCTAGTGGCGCAGGTGTACACGGCCCAAAACGACATAGATAGGACACAAAAGTGTTGAAATTTTCCTATGGAAAAGGTCTATATAATTTACAGAGGATTCCCAGCCTGACGGGGAATATTCTAAGCATGTGAATCCATGAAAGATCCAATGCTGGAGAACTTTGTTTCCTTAGAAATAAACAGAGACCTGGAGAAGGGAGTCATTCTCACAGGGGAAATTCCCCTTACGATTGGAACTGTGGCACATCGTCCAGAAGAAGGGAGTCATCCTTCTGGACCAAGAAGACCCACTATCCTTTTTCTTATTAGTTATAAGTGTGAGGGATAGAAATTGGTATTTTAACACAAGGGTGGACTCTTTATTTACTTGGACATTCTGACAGACTCATTAGTTCTTGATTAGAGGCAGGGAAACCCCTCTTAGAGGGTTCCATGTGTTAATATCCCTACAAAAATATTGTCATATTTTTGTGGCAATATTAAGCTATGGAACCTGCGGGGGACACCCCTGTAACCCACATAATCTTTTTAATGGAGCTGGTGACACCCCTGCATCCCCCGGTCCCAATAACCCCATAAATTATCCCTTTACTAATATTGCCTATGGCCTTCCCCCACGACCATATAAACAGCAATATTATTGGTGGGGCTAATATTACCTGATACCTCTTAGAGTTATGTTTCCTCTTTATTTTTGCCTGAATAAAAGTCTTTGCCAATCACCATGCCACTATTGTGTCAGATTTGTACTTCTGCACCCTTACACTATTCTTCCAACACCCTCCTGTGCTCCACACCAAGAAACACTGTGGGTTTCCTCAAACCAAGCTATTGGCAGTAGGTGAAATGGTTAGCGGCACACTCCCTAAGGGCCTTTGGGTGCATCGATTGGCATGACTCCCAATTCTGTGGGTTGAGCCTTCCCCAGACAATATAGTCGAATCCTGTGCGGGCCAGAGACTGACATCTGTCTCTGTACAATCTGAGCAAGGCCTTAAGACAGATGCATTTAGAGGGCTAGACCTGAAAGAAAAGAACTAGCAAAACTTAAACTGCATTCTCGAAGCACACTGAATGCATGCAAAAAAGGAACTGAGGTCATGGGGCACTTATATACTGGCCACAATCAGGTCCAGAAAAATCTTTAAAACCCTGCTCGTCAAGGTGTTCATATGGATTTCCAAAATCAGACATGGTGGGAGGATTTTGGGAGGCAATCCTATTTACGGTAAACAGGGAAGATATTTAGGGGTTAGCCAAAGCCAAATCAAGGCAAGGTAGCTGAGGCGACTAGGTTTAGTCTCAGGAAACGTGTGACAGTGGTCCAGATATATAGAGAGAACACATAGAGCAACACCAGAAAGTAATCATAGAAAAATACAATAATTTATTAGGTCTTAAGTTACACACTAAGCATAATAAAATCACATGTATGTGTTGTCACACACAACTTTAACATATATATGCAGTCACCATTAATAGAAATACATATGAATCAATTTCCAGTGCAATACAGTCGAGAATCAACACAAGAATAGGTCTGGTCTCCATCAAACATATTGAGTCAAAACCTAAGATGGCTTGGGGCATTGGGCCCAAGAATCACCAGTTCCAAAGTATACCATCTTCAGGTAAGTTTATATGGAAAAGAATGCAGTGGGCTGTGGTGGTGATTAAAGCACGTTCCCAAAGTTAAATAAAATTCAGTAAAGTTCATTTGAGTATTCCACTCAATCCGACACACTGGTGTAAGCCCTACGTAAGGATCATTAAACCGGGTTCCACCCTCAAAAGGTCAGGTCAGAGTGAGTTAGGGTCAAGACTTTAGCCCAATATTACCCTATGGAGGACAGGGGGGCATAGAAACAGGTATGTTAACTTATCCCGCAAACTAAGATAATTCCAGAGACCACTGCAGGTGTTCCAGAATATGTTGGGGAGACAATCACCTGCGCTTGGTCCAATCGAGGAAGGCCAAAGCGTGGCAGATGCAGAGGTCATCAAGATTAATTTCAGTTGGTCGCGGTGCACAGAAATACATTCCAGACAGCTTCCAGTAGATTTAACGAAGAGTGACAGTATTGACAAGTGTCACCGCGCCAAAGCAACTTGTAAGTAAGCTATGTTAATTCTGAAATGTACTGCCCTGTCTGCAGCAGGCGGGGAGATAACCATAACACCTAACCAGTCAGATAAGCAAACATAATACACACAATTACCTCCCCACAATTGTGCGCTCAGTGGCAATTTTTTCCCCATAAAATGTACACAATCTTGTATGTATCACCAATGATTAGTTTAATTAGGTGAACACTCTGAATATTACTTCATAATCAATAGTAAGATCAATTTAAGAATGTGATTTGAGTAAATTGGATGGTGAAATTACTTACCGCAATGATCTTTCTATGGATTCTTCTCCCGCAGATTCCACATCTTCATGGATATCCCTTCTGCTGTTCAGAAACCTTTTCGACAGGGGGCGTTAGTGGACCTCGACTCAGTCGTCGATCGTCGCCTCATCTTGCTGCTCAGTCTTCGGCTCTGGAAGTGACGTCAGGCATCGTATAAATACCACATTACTATGCCCCATGCTTCAGTTCCTCCCTTTTTACCCCATGCCTGAAAACTGCAGAGGGAAACGACAGGAGGCAGGCTGACCAGCCTGCAAAAAACGATAACTATGGGATAAATCTCAACGGGGAGACCCCAGAGAATTAGTGGATTAGAAAAATCAATATTTCTTTTCCTTTTTTTAATGATCAGTAAGATAGAAGCGGTCATCTTACATCCATTGTTAGTCGTCTCCTCGCATGGACAGAAGCGTTAAGCCACAATGACTTTCTGAGCAGTGATGGATGGGATGAGGAATCTGCGGGAGAAGAATCCATAGAAAGATCATTACGGTAAGTTATTTCTCCTTCATTGGGCTGCTTTACTCCCGAAAGATTCCTCATCTTGATAGACTCCCCAAGCAGTTAGAATAACGGAGGAGGGTAGAAAGCATAAGCATATTTTTCAGAACTGCTCTACCAAATCTGGCATCTACTCCACGTGCAACATCTAAAGAGTATGCAGCGACGACCCAGAGGCCGCACAACAAAGGTCTCTAATAGGGACTCCCCTCTGCCGGGCTGTAGAGGCTGAGATTCCCTGGTAGAATGTGGCCTGATGCTGGCCGAAACTCCCTGCCTGCCGACTGGTAACATTCGGATATACATAGAATAATTCAACCCGACGGCGTTTGCTTGGCTATGGCGAGACCTTTACGGGATAAAGAATGGGCAACGAACTGGTCCATTTTTTCTGAAACTCGGATGCACAAGCCACATAAAAACTTAAGGCTCTTTTGGGGTCAAGACAGTGGAACCGCTCTTCCTCTTTCGAGGGATGGGGTGGAGGGTAAAAGACATGCAAATCAATAGAGAGGTGAAACCCTGAAACAACCTTAGGAAGGAAGTGAGGCCTGACTTTGAGAGAAACTTTCTCCTGAAAGAAACGTCAAAATTGAGGTTTGCAGCAAAACGACTGGAACTCACTAACCATCATGGCTGACGTGATTGCAACCAAGAAAGCTGTTTTAAGGGATAACAGCCTTGAGGAACAAGAGTGCATGGGCTCGAATGGAGCTGCCATTAAATATGTCAAAACCAGATTAAGATCCCAATCTGGAACAATAAAAGGGATTGGCAGAAACGTATTGAGAGAGCCCCTCAGGAATTGGGCCATGACCAGAATGGTGAAGAAAGAACCCTGATCCAGGGACCGTTTGAACATAGACAAGGCCACCAAATATCCTTTGACTGTGGTGAACTGAAGGCCTACTGAGGCCAGTGACAGAAGGAACTCCATCACTGTAATGGTGAGGAAAGTGATGGGATCAATCTCACGTTCTCTGCATCACGCCTCAAATCCTCTCAACCTGCATGCGTACAGAGATCTTGTAGACAGTCGTCATGCAGAAAGCAACACCTCAAGTACATCCTCTGAGAGGTCCCAATCATCATACCTCATCCTCTCAAGAGCGACGCATGTAGGTTCAGAGAGTCCAGGGTCGGGTGAAGCATTCAGCCTTCCGACTGGGATCTGGACGCTGAGGCAACCAGTGAGGTGGACAGATGCACAGATCTATCTAGTACCATGTTCTCCACGCCCAATCCGGGGCGATAAAGATCATGGTCGCTCGAAATCTTCTCAACCTGCTGAGAATCCAAGGAATTACGGGAATCGGAGGGAAAGCGTAGTGGAGACGGAAAGACCAGTCCATCACAAACACGGCCCCAGTACGCCGTTCGCTGGGCATTCTCTCGAGCTAAACTGTTAACACTTCTTGTTGGACTTGGTGGCAAACAGATACACTGCTGGGGTACACCAGAGAGAGAAGACCTCTTCAAGGACTTCCTGGCCCACTTCCAACTCGTGTGAGACCGTGCTCTGCCTGCTCAGAGCATCCACTAAACTGTTCTCTGTCCCCGCCAGATGAACTGCTGAAACTGAGATCTGATTCTCCAGTAACCAGAACCACAACTGTATCGCTTCTGTGCAGAGGGGATGGGAGCGCACGCCACCTTGTTTGTTCAGATAGTGCATGGCCCCTGTGTTATCCGCCAGAATCAGGACATGCTTCCCCCTGAGAGATGGGGCGAAGGCACTCAGGACTAGCCTGATGGCTCGCAACACCAGCCTATTGATGTGCCACTTGGCTTCCGTCGCTGACCAAAGGCTGTTCACCTGCAAGTCCTCGCAGTGAGCCCCTCAACCCTTCAGAGGCGTGTCCGTGACCACTCGAGTCTACGGCCAAGGAGGCCAGAAGGGTTCCCCTGCCACAAGATTGCTGTGGTTGTCCGACCAGCCGAGGTCGAGGACCACTTGGTTGGACACCCAGAGAGGATCTGTGAGCGCTCCCAGGTACTGAGACCACTGGTCCCATAAGGTGCCATTGAAGGGATCTCATATGCAGCCTGGCCTCCGACACTAGAAAAATACTGGAGGCCATGAGAGCTAAGAGGCAGAGGAAGGAAGCCGCTGGTAACGTGGCATGGTTCCAGAACAAATGTACCATCTGTGCTATGCTGTCTGTTCTCTCTTCGGGAGAAAAAGCCTTTCCTATCCGAGTATCTAGGACTGCTCTGATAAACTGGGGCTTTTTGAATGGTGTCTGTTAGGCAGAATCCTGTGCAGTGCCATTAAGGACCACTACACGCAATTAAGACTACAGGTGGTAATACAAGTTTTACCTTTGGTACAAGCCCGTACTACTATGTCAGAGTGGTATCAGTGGCGGAGCAGCCAGGCTTATCTCAAGAATATGTGAGCAGTAGCAGAGATTACACAAAGGAACCACAATTACTTTGACTCAAGCAAACACTGACTCAAGGTTTCAGGTAAAAAATATAAGTACATTTATTTTTAAACCATTCGTTATAAACACAACACTTCTATTAAACTCAAATAAAAACCACACGTTAAATATACTACAACTAACCAATACACTTTGTACAGTAAGTCTCAAGGGAAGTACCCTGTGTTGAATGAACCAGTGTTACAAACAAAACACGTTACCGTGAATACGATTGCGATCACTTTTTGACGGTTCGGTCTACTAAATAAACGCGTATCCGTGACATTAAATGCTACCGGGGCAAAAACACACTTAGCACCTGAGATACCCAGAGGGAGTTGTAGGCAAAAATCACAGGCAATATTTTGGTTAGGCAGGCAGAATCAAGAAACACTCAGAGACAGAAGTTCAAAAGTCAAAGGGCCGGAGCCAGGGTCGAAAGACACCGGGGCCTGTTTCCGAAGATCACACAGTCAGACAGTTCACGATTCAACGTAGCCAAAAGTACTTCGATATTGTCAATGTTCGGAAGCAAAAGTTATAAGAAGGAGGGAAGACAAGGGCAAGCCTTGGAAATGAAGAAAAGGGATTTAACCCAGTTTCCTCAAGTAGAACACAGTACCTTGTTCCAATGGTGCAGCTGGTGCCCTGGCAGTAGTTCCTGTTGGTTTCCCGCAGACCCACGATTCCTGGAGCTTCGTTGTGAAGGAGGACGTCTGAAGGGGGTCTGCACCACACAGGGATGAAGCCGGCAGCAGCGACGAGGAATAAAAGGTGCGCTCCTTAAAAACAGGAGAGGCTCTTCAGGTGGCTATCCGGACCACTACAGCAGCGTGCAGCGATTTCGACCAAGGAAGAGGATCCTCTGGCTGTGGAAGATGAGCTGGTTATCCCCACCAAGCTCAAGGGAAGAAGGCTCCGGACTGGATATTCTCTGAGTCGTCGAAGGGAAGATAGCTCAGGACTGCAGCAGGGCTTCACCGTGACGGGGTAGTTGCAGCAGCCGTCGTTCTCTCCGCTTCTCTTCGGTTCCTTGTAGTTCCAGTGGTGACTCTCTGCCTTCTAGCCCAAGAGACCTGCCTTTTATGCGAAAAACCCCCATTCACACAGCCTGGCTGTCAATCACCCAGAAGGGGGGTTGTCCAGCCCGGACAACTACCCTGGCCAATCATGACAAAGTGCAACTTGGGTTTCCTACGATACCCTGTGCAGGGGGTGACTATACCCATCCCTCACATTCAGCCCACCTAGACACCCAGGCGCCTTGAGGAGGGTTTCTGAGCAGAAGCCCGCCAAAAGACAGTGAACAAAGAAGGCTAACCTAGTTTGCCGCGCAAAGTAAAACACAAGAAGGACTTTAACAAAAAGAAATGGCTAATAAACCCAACCGGAGCCAAAAGAAAGACGATTTCAAGCGGGTTTATGTTCGAGGCTAATATAATACCCAAGAACAGTACCACGTTTATCTAATATAATCGTGGTAGAAACGTTAGGGTAGATACCACTGCCATTAGCCAAGTCTAAATGTTTAAAGAGCGAAACAATGCTCTAGGAGGTACAGATAAAAAAGGGATACGAATTAACCCTTTCCAGTACTCCATGGAAGATGGGGTGTACTGGATCTGTGGTAGATTGACTAAGTAAAGTTAATGGTAACTTTACCCTTTTCTGGGGGACGGTAGTCGCCTCAGAAATGGAGTCGAGGGAAGTCTCGGCACTGAAGGTGCTGTGCGACACAAAAAGAAGAGGGCTACTGAAGTGGTGTACTTTAGAGTCCACAATCACAAAAACAGGTGGAAACACATATCAAAACACAGGTAAGAGGGGGGCAGGGGGGTGGGGAGCTCTCACTCTTACCAAGTGTTTATTGACAAAAGGAACTCTGCTCGAAACACTCGCTCCTTGTTTTCATTTGTTGCTGGCACTGCGAGTGCTGTGATACTCTTGCCAGCGTGTCACCACCTCCTGGAGGAGGGGCCCAGCGTTGGTCACGTGAGTTGTCACGTGACATTACCTCGACAACAAAATCCTCCCCAGCCGCCCGAGCAGCGCGTTTATTGACAAAAGGAACTCTGCTCGAAACGCTCGCTCCTTGTTTTAATTTGTTGCTGGCACTGCGAGTGCTGTGATACTCTTGCCAGCGTGTCACCACCTCCTGGAGGAGGAGGGGCCAAGCGTCGGTCACGTGAGTTGTCACGTGACATTACCTCGACAACAAAATCCGCCCCAGCCACTCTTGCGGCGTTAAGCCCGACTGCGGAGTAAAGGGCACTGCATTTTATATGTGAAGAACTGTTTTGCTGATGTTTGGCTCGGGTGGCTCAAAAGACTAAGAAGGTAAACCGTGCAGATCACCAGTTATTAATTGAACTGTGGGGAGGAGAGACGGACTAAGGCTGCTCCTCAAGCCATCGGGCGTTCCCAAGGCGATACAATTATAGTTGATATATTTTCAAGTTAGGAGAATTGTTATTTAATATACGATTTTACCATCATTCATTTTAGTATACAGCGTAATTGTTTATTTTTAAGTTTGTGTTCTTGTACAGCAGAACACCATGGTTATTGTGAAAAATACTTTGAAAACAGGCATGCCGAACTTGGTTCCGGGCCCTCTTACTGCTGTCTCTCGGCCTTCCTTAAAACAGTCCATTTTGTCATTTGTTACCCCCACCTCACCCAATTCTCAAAGTCAAGTAATGCAAGCTGCTACTGTCCACTCCCAAACAATTTGTGAAAGATCAACGGATAGAACGTTGCCTCCCCCTATCATGCCTATGGTGATTACAACAGAAATTGGCATTGCGTCTTCACAAGCCTCCAGTGTCACAGAGACCTTACTTCCAGCAATGCCCCAGCCTGCACAGCAAACATACATCCTACTTACCTGTTCCATCTCTATCGATCCACCTAGTACCATCTCAACCATGTGCCTTTCTGCTGAATGCGTTCCGCCTACAAGCAGTCATGTGGAAGTTACAGATACCACATTAGAGTCTGCATGTTTAGCGGGAGACATACATGATACCTTTCACCCCAATTCAAATAAGCAGAAATATTGCTCTCCTGTTCATAAAGCTCAGGCGATAAACAGTGCACAAAACATCGATTTACCTCAGGTACAAGTAACTTCAATATTGCCCTGGGCACCTATCCAGTGCTCTGTAGCTGCACAGGTCAATCTACAGCAAGCGTATGAGCAATTACGAGTATTAGGAGAAGTAGGCGAAGACATTATGGAATCCATGAATCTATCTCACAATTCAACCTGTCTTAGCACTGATGTACTATACATATGCTCAAATACAGGCGACTTAATCCAATTGCAGGAGGATCAGTCACATAACAATACAGTAGTACCTGCTATCTCTGGCCCCCCTTCACACTCCAATCATTTGAATTCTGTCTCGTCCCCAGTATTAGACAAAACTCATAATCAAACCATCAACGAATCTCCATCTTTCATTGCGCCTACTCCACGGCGTACAGATTTCATGATTTCAGATTTTTTTATACACAAATCTCAAGATAAACGCTTTTCATTTCCTGAGGCCCCGGCGCTCAATAACACACTGAATGCTATGAATACTGCTTTATTAACCATTGCAAAACTATACGAACTGTTCGATCATAAAGTTTCATACCAGACTAAACTTATTGAACAATTCTGCACCAAAACCTCATGTCTTGGGCCTGCGACTAGTATTAATAATGAGGAAATACTACTATTAACATCGCCTCCTAGTGAATCAAACATAGCAGGGGCCGATAACGTTACGCAACAGTCACTTATCGAAATTGCACAATTACGATCTGTAGTACATGATTTGCCCAACAATTGTAATTTCACTCAATCCCAGCTAGATCTTGAAGAAATCCAAACAGTGTCTGAGCTAGATCCATCACAGACCCCTAAAGTAACCACCGAAAAGTCAACAAACATATTTGATCTTTTCACGCAATCATCGGCAACTTTACCAAATAAAGTAATAGGAGCTCGACGTTCAAGAAAAGATTGGAAAAGGATGAAGAGATCAAGTCAAAAAAGAAACCACTGTCCAAAATCCAAAGACACTGCACGTAAATATGTCAAAATCCCTACTCGACTAGAATCCCCTATAAATACACTTCCTGTTGGCGTTACTGCTGCCAAGATTCCAACAGCGGCCGCATATAAGCCACTTGATGATCTAGTGACCCTTGCGAAACAGACCATCTTTCCGAACCCTATCCCACTCACTATCAGGCCGATTCATGGAAATACAGTCAAAAGTATCGCACGCGGCTGGCGCAGAGTGTTCCCGTGCGAATGTCTGCGCCAGCCGCGTGCGATAAAATCCATTTCAGCGCACATCGTATTCATGGATTAATCCTCCAAAACAAGCCGTAGCGGAGAGTGGCGCAGCGACCCTGTAGTAGCGCCAGTTACGCCCCCAAAAACGCCCTCGCACAAGGAAAAGCCATCAAAATCGCTAAAACATCGCAAAGGGCTGCGCCAAACCTTGACCAGTTTACCGGACTGCCAAAGCGGGGAAAGTGTATTACGGGTTTCGCAGTAACACGCGATTGGCCTGGGTGCGTGGATTTCAGGGGTGCGCGAGAAGTTCTACACGCGTTAGGGCTGGGTGCGTGTATTTCAGGGGTGCGCAAGAAATTCTACATGCGAATGGGCTGGGTGCGTGTATTTCAGGGGTGCGCGAGAAATTCTACACGCGAATGGGCTGGGTGCGTGTATTTCAGTGGAGCTCGAGAAGTTCTACACGCGTTAGGGCTGGGTGCGTGTATTTCAGGGGTGCGCGAGAAGTTCTACATGCGTTAGGGCTGGGTGCGTGTATTTCAGGGGAGCGCGAGAAGTTCTACACGCGAATGGGCTGGGTGCGTGTATTTCAGGTGTGCGCGAGAAGTTCTACACGCGAATGGGCTGGGTGCGTGTATTTCAGGGGAGCGCGAGAAGTTCTACACGCGAATGGGTTGGGTGCGTGTATTTCAGGTGTGCGCGAAAAATTTCTACATGCGTTAGCGCTGGGTGCGTGTATTTCAGGGGTGCGCGAGAAATTCTACACGCGAATGGGCTGGGTGCGTGTATTTCAGGGGAGCGCGAGAAGTTCTACACACGTTAGGGCTGGGTGCGTGTATTTCAGGGGTGCGCGAGAAATTCTACACGCGAATGGGCTGGGCGCGTGTATTTCAGGGGTGCGTGAGAAATTCTACACGCGAATGGGCTGGGTGCGTGTATTTCAGGGGAGCGCGAGAAGTTCTACACGCGTTAGGGCTGGGTGCATGTATTTCAGGGGTGCGCGAGAAATTCTACACGCGAATGGGCTGGGTGCGTGTATTTCAGGGGAGCGCGAGAAGTTCTACACGCGTTAGGGCTGGGTGTGTGTATTTCAGGGGTGCGCGAGAAATTCTACACGCGAATGGGCTGGGTGCGTGTATTTCAGGGGTGCGCGAGAAATTCTACACGCAAATGGGCTGGGTGCGTGTATTTCAGGGGAGCGCGCGAAGTTCTACACGCGTTAGGGCTGGGTGCGTGTATTTCAGGGGTGCGCGAGAAGTTCTACACGCGTTAGGGCTGGGTGCGTGTATTTCAGGGGAGCGCGAGAAGTTCTACACGCGAATGGGCTGGGTGCGTGTATTTCAGGTGTGCGCGAGAAATTCTACACGCGTTAGGGCTGGGTGCGTGTATTTCAGGGGTGCGCGAGAAATTCTACACGCGAATGGGCTGGGTGCGCGAGAAATTCTACACGCAAATGGGCTGGGTGCGTGTATTTCAGGGGAGCGCGGGTGGTTTCACACGCGAAAGGGCCTGTGCGAGTGGGGTAGTGTATTACGTGGGTGTGCGGGAAGTCCAAGACGTGAATTGGCAGTGTGGGCCCTCCCAGGTCTCCCCTCTACCCCCTCCACGACCTCTGCAGGCAGCCCATACCACAGGGGACTACCCTGCACCCCTGGTCATGTCCCGCAGGCAGCCCATCCACCATGGGCATGCCCCCCAGCCAAGCCACATGTCCCCCCTTGCACCCCCACCCCCCAGCACTGTGGGGCACCTGCCAGCAGGCCCCCACTCATGTCCCACTCATGTCCCCCTGCACCCCCACCCCCCAGCACTGTGGGGCACCTGCCAGCAGGCCCCCACTCATGTCCCACTCATGTCCCCTTGCACCCCCACCCCCCAGCACTGTTGGGCACCTGCCAGCAGGCCCCCACTCATGTCCCACTCATGTCCCCTTGCACCCCCACCCCCCAGCACTGTGGGGCACCTGCCAGCAGGCCCCCACTCATGTCCCACTCATGTCCCCTTGCACCCCCACCCCCCAGCACTGTGGGGCACATGCCAGCAGGCCCCCACTCATGTCCCCCTGCCCCCAGGTCCTGACGATACTCAACCATGGCAGTAACGGGCAGCATACCCAGCACAAACACCCAGCCAAGGATTGCATCCACCCACATAGTAAATGCAATAACATGATACAACCCCAATGGCAAGTATATAAATGAACACATGTCCGTCACACACACATACACAATGGGTGCAAGTGAATGTCAAAACCCATATCATGACATGCATGAAACCAATGAGAAAATACCACTAATGAAAGTAATAAAAATATGTATTAAAGATGAAAATGAAGTAAACAAATCAAACAGACAACAATGGGGATAACCAAAGAAATGGTCCATGTCCGAGAACTAATGTAAACATTTAAAAAACAAATGAATCCAAAAACTGATGTAGTCCAAAGCAAAATCATGGGGAAAAAAAAATAAGGAAAAACCATTGCCTCATGGTGAACACAAATATGAATCCAAAAATGTTTTTTCCACAAATCCAAATATTCACAAGAATATTCCAGGGTCCATGAGCCCAACACCATAAATGAAACATACTACTACCTAAAAAAAAAAACTATATACAGAAAAGTGGCCATTGTCCGAGCGGTCCAAAAAAATCTTAAAAAATAAAGGAAACCTAACACTAACTAACTAAAGAACTATATACAATGGCAGCGGGCAAGTCCTGCGGCTCACTCTGTGATGTTGCCGGCCAGGGCATCATCGAACTCCATGTCGATGTCCTGGAGGCGCGACTCTGTCCTGGCCCCGAGGTCTCGCAGGGACAACCCCGTGTTCACCTCAAACTCCCTGCGAGCTTCCTCGAGGCACTCAGCCCGCCTCAACGCCCGACGCATGGAGAACTCCGCCCTGACCACGGTGAGCCGCTCCTCTTCCGCCCGCTGCCGCTCCGCACCTATCCGCTGGACCAACTGCTCGCACACGGAAGACACTGCCATCCCAGGGTTCTCCTGCCCCCCGGCCGATGCCTGCCCCTCTGATCTTGATGGCCCCGAGCCATGATGCCTCCCACGTCGAGCCTGCTGCTGCCTCCGACGCCACTGCCTCTGCCAGCACGACGGCATCCAGGCTGATGGAATCCACCGATGCCGTCGTGCACGTGCCCTGCCAGATGATGCCGGCACATCCTCCATCTGCAGGGGGACAGTTGCTGGTGTGTCCACCCCTGCTGGACCTTCGACTCCCGACTGTGTCAGGGATGGGGTCCCCACCGAGCTGGCTGCGTTGGTCGGGGCAGGTCCACAGGGGGCCCTGGTGGCATCTGGGCCAGAAGACGGCATGGAGCACGACTGGCGCATAGCCTCCACAGAGGAGGAGAGGGTCGCCAGAAGGCCACACACATGTAGGAAACCCCCGACCATGGCGGCTCCCAAATGGTTCACGTACGCACGGTGCTCTTCGTGATGATGTGCATGCTCCTCCCGGGAAGCATGCACCTCATCACGAATGCCAGCCGTGCGCAACACGACACCAATCAGAACCCTCTCCACACGGCCAGGGGTCCCCTCGTCCGCAGGTAGAGGAGTGTCAGATGACATGGACATCTCCTCTACCTGCCGACGGGCCTGGGATGGGGCATCCCTGCTGGTGCATGGTGGTGCAGTCACAGTGTCAGGGACAGTGACATGCACAGGCCCCTCCACGGCGACCTGTGCTGCCTCCTGCCCTGGCCCTGGACTGCACCACTTGCACCAGCGGGGATGCCCCCACCAGGCCCCATGTGTGGCTCAGTAGCGGCCTCCTCCCCCTCTGTGGAAACCACCAACCTGGATGTCTCCACGCCGTCTTCCGCCGTTGCAAGCCCCTGTGGGGGCTCACCCACCCCTTCTGCTGCAGCCGTGGGGGCATCCCCGCCGCCCTGCTCCACAGCGCCTTCTCCGCCCTCTTCTTCACCTGCCACTGTGTAGAGGGAGACATAGAACACAAGCATCAGGGTACTGTACAATGGTCCCCTAGACAGGAAGCATTAGCAGATGAGTGGCACTGTCAAACATCACTTCCATCATGTCCCTCCACAACACATGGGTCAGTGCAGGCAAAACACATGCAGTAACAGGCATGGCGCCTGCTATGGACATTGGCATACATGACCAAGGGACTCATGATTCATACAATGTTGGTTTTGAACTCACATGCATCATGGGTCTTGCCATCACATGCACACACCTCACCGTAGTTACATCCATCTGGCCTCGTACACCACAGACGCAGTGGATACAAGGATGACTAGGCTGCATCAGTGGATCTGAACATTGTCACAGACATGTGTCTTGCATCCATGGCATTTACAAGTCACAGACACGCAGGTCAGACACACAGACATGGACACCATACATGTACATGGCATCAGCACCCATCCCTCACCCCCACCCATGTCCAGGAACAGAGACTGCCATGCTTCCATGTGTCCATTCCGCATAGAGCCCCCCACGTTGCAATAGAACACATGCACCAACCATGTGGTTCACACATCACTGTACTCACATGCCTGACCATGATGTCCCTGCACACACACATACGTACATGGCCTATGTCACACATACAGGCAAGTATCAGACAACCAGCACACTGCAACATGCCCTGTCTCACACAGCAATGCTTGGCCACTTACCGCTCAACTCCAGACGGGTCTGCCTCCGAAGGATCTGGGCGTGGAGCGCTGGGTCTACGCGTTCCAGGACCCTCATCTGGATGTCACTCAGGCGTGCCCGGCCCCCCTCCGCGAGGCACCGGGCCTTATTGAGGGTCCTGGACCTCAAGTCCTCCCAGCGCTTCTTGATGTGCTTGATGTCGCGGGTTGCCACCCCCTCCGCGTTGATAGCAACCACTACATCGTCCCAGATCCTCTCCCGTCCTTCCTTGTTGGCGCGTGGTCTTCCGAAGAGGGCATCATAATGCCCCAGGACATGCTCCACCAGGACACGAACTTCCTTCTCACTGAAGCTGGGGGCCCTCTGCCTCTCTGGCTGGGGGTCGCCACTGGTCTAAGATGGTGCTTGCCCCGACATGGCGACCCCCGAGGCAGGCGTGGGTGGGCAACTGGGTCCTGGGGCTGGGCTGTGGAGCGATGGTATCCCAGTCGGGAGTCTACTGTTCCAGCAGGGGTGGACACAGCAACTGAACCCCTGCAGATGGCTGATGTGCAGGCACCAAATGGCAGGGCAAAGTGGCAGCAGGCAGGCAGGCAGCAGCAGATGGCTCGTGGGAGGCTGCTCGGGGCTATGGGGGGCAGTAATTCGGCCTTCTGGGCAGGAGCGTGGTCTTCCGTGTGCTTATGCGTGGCCAGCTTGATACGGAGTGAATTTTCACGTGAAAAATCTGCACGTCAGCGTGTAATTCGAGGAAAGGGCCTTAGCGCGTAAGCACGTCAGCACGCGATTTCATTGGACCAAAGGCCCTTAGCGCGTAAGCGCGTCTGTGATGTTTCGCGCACGGGCGTTGCCCTGGCAGGGCTTGGAGATCCCGCGTGCCTTTACACGGCTCTGTACGTGCTTTTCGTGCGGTGCATGTGTTTTCCATCCGTTGGGGTTCACACGCTATTACTTCACAGCGGGTGTTGGCTACGCGTTCTTCTACACGCAAGGCAGACGGTGAGTGGTACCCCGCTCCCCCCCAGGCCTGATCGCGTGTGAAACCACCCGCAGGACCCTGAAATACACGCACCCCGCTCCCCCAGGCCCCATCGCGTGTGAAACCACCCGCAGGCCCCTGGAATACACGCACCCGCTCCCCCAGGCCCCATCGCGTGTGGAACCACCCGCAGGCCCCTGAAATGCATGCACCCCGCTCCCCCAGGCCCCATCGCGTGTGGAACCACCCGCAGGCCCCTGGAATACACACACCCCGCTCCCCCAGTCCCCATCGCGTGTGGAACCACCCGCAGGCCCCTGAAATACACGCACCCCGCTCCCCCAGGCCCCATCGCGTGTGGAACCACCCGCAGGCCCCTGGAATACACGCACCCGCTCCCCCAGGCCCCATCGCGTGTGGAACCACCCGCAGGCCCCTGAAATACGCGCACCCCGCTCCCCCAGGCCCCATCGCGTGTGGAACCACCCGCAGGCCCCTGGAATACACGCACCCCGCTCCCCCAGGCCCCATCACGTGTGGAACCACCCGCAGGCCCCTGGAATACACGCACCCTGCTCCCCCAGGCCCCATCGCGTGTGAAACCACCCGCAGGCCCCTGGAATACACGCACCCCGCTCCCCCAGGCCCCATCGCGTGTGAAACCACCCGCAGGCCCCTGGAATACACGCACCCAGCCCTAACGCGTGTAGAACTTCTCACGCTCCCCTGAAATACATGCACCCAGCCCATTCGCGTGTAGAATTTCTCGCGCACCCCTGATATACACGTACCCAGGCCAATCGCGTGTAGAATGTCTCGCGCTCCCCTGAAATACACGCACCCAGCCCATTCGCGTGTAGAATTTCTCGCGCACCCCTGAAATACACGTACCCAGGCCAATCGCGTGTAGAATTTCTCGCGCTCCCCTGAAATACACGCACCCAGCCCATTCGTGTGTAGGATTTCTCGCGCACCCCTGTAATACACGCACCCAGCCCATTCGCGTGTAGGATTTCTCGCGCACCCCTGTAATACACGCACCCAGCCCATTCGCGTGTAGGATTTCTCGCGCACCCCTGTAATACACGCACCCAGCCCATTCGCGTGTAGAATTTCTCGCGCACCCCTGTAATACACGCACCCAGCCAAAACGCGTGTATGACTTCGCGCGCACCCCGGATATGCACGCACACGCTCCCCCAGGCACATTCGCTGAGCTGTGTATACGGTATTTTTTAAGCGCACATTTTGTCGCACATGTATTGGGACGCTACCGCCTGCTTTCTGTGGCGTACGGGTATGGGCCTGTGCGCGTCTTTGGCCGTGCGCTGTTTTACCCGATTCGATTCCATGAATGCCTGTTGTAGGCTTGCGTCTGGGCGTTCCACGCACTTGCCTCCTGGACCTCCCCTGTGACGCCCACATTTTCACAAGTTGTTCCCCATTCCGAGATTCACGCCCCGTTTTCCGCCTACTTTTGGGATGTGCGCCACGCTATGTGCGAATTCGCTGTGGCTTTATCGCACAGCGTTAGATGACCTGTGCGCTAGCATGCGGCGCGCACTTTTTCGGCGCACATCCCACTTTTTGCTCGTGCCCGTGCTTCCATGAATGGATGTGCGCTGTTTTCTGTGCGATATTCTGCAATTTTTTCTGTGGCACTGCGAATCGCACGTTTTCGCACGCGTGCGCCGGTTTTTCCGCGCACATTATTTCCATGAATCGGCCTGTATGTTTCCAACTCCAGTTGCCAATGTCTCCACCGCAATGACTAAGCAGTGTGCTCTTATTAGCACCGCCACACCTACACCTATAACATCTAATACTAGCCTGCAGCAAGAAACTGAATCTATCATGTCCCAATTGCGAGATGAAATAAGAGGTTCAATTCATTCCTATGCTCTTCACTCGCTACCAACTCCCCAAGTTATCTTGCCATCTCAAACGGTGGACCAACTGAAGGCATCATCTCTAATTATATGCCCCCCTAAGGACTTGAGTGAGCTGCTACCTATTGACTGGACCTCCAACAAGGCCGAAAATAGGTCTGTTCTGGCCACCTCATTAGACCGGCCACAGGCGCAAGTAATCTCTGAGGTGGCTTTTAATGGTGTCACCCATATCCAAAATGAACCGAATCCTATACTTACAGCCTCGCCACAAGAGGTACAAGATTATATTAAATCATCCATCGACCAATATATGAACGAACTTAAATCCTGTGATAGAGACTGTAGAATCCCCTTAGTGGCTAATTTGCCCAAAATGTGCATTGCACCACAAGTATTTAACATTACAAACAAACAGGTCCACCAGCAAAATCTAAATAGGACTAGCGACCCGCAAGCCCGCAAAGGAATAACAAACTCGCAAGATTTGCGTGTTCCAGGTAAACTGCAACTTCACTCCCTTAATTTAAAGTGTCGCGCATCACCATTTCCCAGCTATGTTCTCAACAGGACAAGCTTTTTGAACATTTGTTCTGATGTACCACAGCTGAAAGAACTCTACTACTGACATCGATTTAGTGGAATTCACGAATTTAAATGACCTACCGGAAGTTAGAATACATGTCCGCTCAGGTCTGGTGTTTGATTTACTTTGGCAAGCAAGGATGGCCTTCTTTGATATGGGTTTCATTTTGTCTCAGGAATCCAAACCGAGTGCTCATAAAATTGAGAAATCGCAAATTCCCATCTATCAGTCCCGACAAAATGATGCAACTAAAATTACATCTTTTTCCCAAGTCTCAAGAATTTCAAGCGCACAAGACCGCGATATACATAACTAGAAAATGACATAGGCACAATCACCCTTCTTTGCTGGAACACCTAGAGGTCATGCTCATTTTATTAATTCAATAGATGGCAATATGAACCAATATGACCTACTGATTCTACAAGAAACATGGCTTACAGAGACCCCATGTTGGGCCTCACATGCAATTGTTTCAACACCTGCACTTAAGAAGTTAATGGGGCGCCCTTCTGGTGGCCTACTCATAGCCATTAAGCACGATTGTGGCTTTAGCATTACACAATATCCCTCTCTATCTCCCTACTTTCAGAGCGTGAAACTGACTCGAGGTGAGTTGAATTTAGCCATTGTAAACATATATTGGAGTAGACAAAACTTATCAGTCGATTCCTTCTTTACCTGCCTATCCGCTCATCTTGACATTATAGCTGCTGATGCTAGCATTACATGTTCCATTATTCTTGGTGATTTAAATTTACACATCCTGCCATTTGATAATAACAAATATATGCCTGAAGAATTAATGTGGTCTAACACCATACGAGAAAGAGGACTTATCATGGTTAATAACTCTGTGCCTGGTGATGTACCTGGCTGCTCGACATGGGCGTACTTATCGCGTCAGGCAACTCTAGACTACATTTATATCAGCAAAAATTACTTCCCCCAGGTTGAATCTCTACATGTAGTACCCTCTCCTGCCAGCGACCACCATAAACTTATCATGCTGCTCAAATTACCATCTGGTCAGCGTCCCATCTATAAATCCATCCATTTATCCTCCTTATACATGAATAATAGTGGCTCTCGCTTACAATGGAACCCTGAGAAATGAGTCCACTATAATCGTGCTTTGACTAGTTGTTTCAATTCTCCAACTGTTAACTCCCCCAAGTCCTATGTTAGCATGATGCAGCTCTTTAAGCAGATCAAATTGTCAGATCACACTATCAGATATAAGCATCAACACACGTATAACCCAGTTCTTCAGCAAAAAAAAAAACGAAACTTAGACAAGACATACGCAATCTAAAGTTTGAACCTCTGGCCAATAGATATGCGCTTAAAAGACAATTAAAAGCAATTTATAGGTGCTGGTTAAAAAGTGAGAGAGCCCTCCACTATCAAAAGAACGGAGAAGAAATGCTGAAACAGATACTCACCAAATCAACTAGTGGTGTCTGGAATTGTTTGAACATTGCCACTTTTAAATCGCAAGCAGTGTTAGGCAGAAACCTGTGCAGTTCCCTTAAGGACCACTGCAAAAGATTTAAGACTACAGGTGTTGGCAGTAAACCCACTTGGTAGCAGTCTGTACCACCCATATTTACCTGGTAGCTGTGGCTGAGCAGTCAGACTTCCCTCAAGAAGAGTTAGGCTGTATGCAAAGTATACACAATAGGCACAAGCAAACACTGACCAGAGCTTTGGTATCAAAGTATATAATTATTTATTTAAAAGCACACTGTTTGAAACACTCCAGCACTCTTATTTGTAAAACACTCTAAACACAGTTACTATTATGATATATACAACCCTTATTCCTTATCAGACAAGTCTTAGTTAACACCACTTATTTCCAGACACAGGTGAGCGCTTAACTAGATTGCACTCTGATAAGTTTGTGAGAAAAGGAGGGAAAAAAGACAGAATATGGAAAGGTACACCACTCTAAGATTCAGGAACTCTGATAGCAAGGCAGAAGGGCAAAAGTCACTGGTGAGCCAAAGTCCAAAGGCTGGGCCCCCTCTTAGAGAGAGAGCAGAGCACAAATGCGCCCAAGATCACACAGTTACGCTAGGCTTAGAAAGTCTTGCAGAGGGTTCAAAAAGAGTTTAGAGAGGCTTAGGAAAGTTTAGCCAGGGTGTCCCAGGCTAACCCAGGTTCGAAAGCCGGGGGCTAAATCTACCCCGTACAGTCGGTAGCAAGGGAAGCCAGGCGGGACACGGTACCTTAAGTGGTAAGGATTCTCCAGCGGTGGCAGTTGTTCCTGGTAGTGGGTGCAAATTGAGTCGTCGTCCAGGGGAAGAGAATATCTCGACTTGGAGGAAAGATGAAGGTCGTTGCACTACCAGGGAAGAAACCAGCCGCGGAGTCTTCCGGTTAAAGGTGGTACCTTTGATTCGCGGTCGTGGTAAAACGTGGTATCCCGGTTGCCGGGGTGCTTGGCACAGGCAAGGCGGCCACGAGGTACGTCGGGAAGGCGAAAAGACGGTGAAACTGGTTATCCCCACCAGTCAAAGGAAGAAGACTCTCCGGCGGGATATCTCCTCTGTCGTTGGGAAAAGTGGTGAGACAGTCCAGCAGGGCTCCAACGGTGGTGGTGTCGTGGCAGGTCGGCTCAGCTTCTCCCTCGTCGGATTCTTAGGTCCTGTGGCGACTTCTGAATTTCCAGTCCCCAAAGCCCTGCTTTTATGCAGAAAACTGTCATGAGCGCTACTCCCGAGGAGCCAAGACTGGCCCAGCGTCCCCGGAAGCAGGCTCATCATCCACACCCCCGGTTCCAGCAGACCCCTACAGGGGCCCTTTGGACCATGTCCTGGCGCCTCTGGCGCCAGTCTCATAAGGAACCACAGTCCCGGCACCATGGGCGCCGGGTTCATATTCCTAAAGTGTGCAGTAGTGATTGGGTGGACTTACCTGTGGCAGACCATGCTGCATACTCACCTAGAACAATCCAAGCTGGGTGAAGTCCCAGCCACTGGCTGGGAGGGACCAATCCTCTGTTACAGGAACTCTTTTCTTACCTGGGTGGGGCTGATGCTAATCCTCTGACACTGGAACTCTTTTCTTACCTGGGTGAGGCTGGAGGAAGAATACGCACCAAAGCACTTCTCCACTATTTAAACCACGCCCGATAGAATTCACGTGCTTCGCGTTATTCTGCAACAGCAGCAGGACGCTCACCGAGTCGGCTCCTGCATTCCAGGTCCAGACACACCCTCGGCTTCTCGAGCAGCAACCTGTGGATGAAGAAAAGGCACAGGAACATCTACTCACCAGAATTCAGCCACAAGAGTCCAGTCTCCGACAACCTGCAAATAAAGACATAAGGTTAGAAAACTGGCAACACGCTCGCAGCTGCGCTCGCTTACCTTATCCATCCGTGATCACACCGGAGTTCACCGCGGCCTTCGCTTCGGCAGCATCCCAGCACCTGGAAGACAAAAGACATTGTTAGTGGTGTCCGAGCCAAAGGGTTCGCAACTCAGTTATACTTACGCGCTTCTTCACGCGCAGCAGCGGCAGCATCGCCCTCAGCATTTCGGCACCTGAAAGGAAGGAAAAGACATTATCAGAGGCGCCCATTTGGAAACGGCCACAATTCAGTTATACTTACGTGCCACCGCACGTGCAACAGCGGCGGCATCACCCAGAGCATCTCGGCACCTGAAAGACAGAAAAGGACATTATAAAAGGGTGCTCCTTCAGAAGCGGCCTCAGATCTTCTATACTCACGAGCCTCTTCTTGCACAGCAGTGGTTGTGTCGCCAACAGCTCCTCGGCACCTGAAGGACTATTACAAGCCACAAAAGGACACTGAGCCTAAACACTGAAATCATCCAGTGACGTAACTGGATTCCACGCGCCCCTGCACCAGAAGCAGGATGGAGAGCTCGGCTTTACTAAACCAAAGGTGAGAGTTCGTGGAGACCAGTCGAGAAGCAAGAAGTGGGAAAAGCAGAAGATTGGTGGGAGAACTTATCCAACCAGCTTGTAATTACCCCTTTTTCTTCCACCTGCAGAAAACTCACCTTACAAGCCAGACAGTCAATATTCGGAGGTCCTGCCCAGAGCGTCTTCCGAGTTCTACGCCTCATCATAGTCATAGAAGCAACTGTAGCAGTCCAGTTTGGGTCAGCGCCTCCGTGGGAATCAGGTGAGCTTTACAAAAAGCCCCATTCACTCAGCCTAGCTGTCACTCAAACATGCTAAGTGGTGAGCCGGCCGGCTCACCACTTGGGCCAATCACGATGGAGTGCGACTTGAGTTGCCTAGGCAACTCAGTCTAGGGTGCCTAAATTCCCCTCCACTCCTCCTAAGTACCCCAGACAGAGTGGCACCACTTTGGAGGGCTTCTGTGGAGAAGCCCGCCAAAAAGTGGAAACAAAGAGCTCGACTTGGGTTGGAGTCACAGAAGAGAACACAAATGCCATTTTAGAATCATGTTTCGGCAAAAAATACCAACCGGAGAATTAATATTAATTAAATAAACCGGCGGTATGTTCGAGGCTACCGTAAATAATTAAATAAAGATAGTAGCCTAAAACAATGGGAAATCCCATAGGAAAATATTCGTGGTTGAATATAAAAAGTAGTATCCACTGCCACCAGCCAAAACTCGATCAGGGGGGACGGAGACGTGCCCCCTCGACTAACAGACCCCGGGGCAATTGAATTGCCCCAGCCAGTACGTCCACAATATGATGGTTTGTACTGGTTCTGTTCAGAATTTAAGACTAGTAAAGTCAATGGTGACTTTACATGCCCTGGGAGACAGTAGTCAGTCCCAGGGTATGGAGTCTATACTGGGGGGTCACTATGACACGCCTGTGTCACTGCACTGAGGGTGCTGTGTAACACATCACAAAAACACATGAAGCCCTATGGAGTAAAAGACCCCATAGCCCATTAAACACATCTAGATTCAAAGAAACACACTCAGATCATGCCCAAGAATGAGGGTAAAAGAGTCTCACTCTTGGCAGGAGAAAAAAATAAACCCCAAAAATCCAGCAAAGCTGCTGGGGGACTCACTAGGTTAGGAAATTCAGCCTAAACAGAGAATTCTCCCTAACAAGCAGCTATACTTACATCTGCTGTAACCAATGATAAATGGTATGACCACTTCAATACCTTGTACCAATCCCCGTTCCCAGACTTTAATCTGAGTTCACTGAATATGGCAACATCACATGCCTTCCCACTTGTATTTGCAGATATTCTTCTATGCATTAAAAATCTAAGTCGATCGAGAGCCATTGGCCCAGATGGCTTGCACAATGGCATGCTTAAGGATCACCCCTATGAGTGGTCCTCCATACTCATTACAATTTTTTCTCACATTTTTGCAAAGGGCAGTATACCAGATTCATGGAAACGTTCCATCATAGTCCCCATTTTCAAGGAGGACAATAGAGCGGACCCTTCAGCATACCGCCCTATTGCCCTCCTTGATTGTCCGGGTAAAATTTTCGCCCGCTTGGTATTGAAACAATTGAATATATGGTTGGATGTGTGCAAGTTGCGTGATTCATTTCAGACCGGATTTTTGCCAGGTTTAGGTACATCAGTCAATGTCATCACTCTGAACTCAATCATCCATCAAGCTCGCCAGCGAAAACAGGCATTATATATGGCGTTCATAGACTTTCGTATGGCCTTTGATGCCATACCTCGTGAAATGTTATTAAAAAAACTCATGGACAGAGGTTGCCCCTGGCATGTTTTGAAGTGGATTATTCAACTGCACACCGGTACATCCATACAAATTAGATTGAACCACGAAGGCTTACTATCTGAGCCAATAATTACTGCACGTGGTTTAAAGCAAGGCTGTCTATTGGCATCGGCGATATTTAATTTCTTCATCTCAGACATAAGAGAGGACTTTGAAACTGCTATTACAGATTCGCCAAAAATCAACAACACCCACGTCAAACATTTGCTATATGCAGATGACATGGTGCATCTTTCAAAGACTGCGAATGGTCTTCGCATCTTATTACAAATCTTAGATAAATACACAGCAGCAAATTGTCTAACTGTTAATATATCTAAAACTAAAGTCATACAATTCGGAACATCTAGACAACGTTGCACCAAACAACAATGGCCCCTTCAACTAACAACTGTAAGCATAGTGCCATCTTACATCTATTTAGGCACCCTTGTCACGCACAACTGCAGCTCAAATCCTGATGAATTAAGAATCAAGCAAAAAGTACTGACAGCGCTGTCTCAGGCACGTTTAATTAAAATCAAATACTGCAAATTTTCAATAAGTCCCATTATAACTTATTATAAGCAAAAATGTGTTCCAGTTATAATGTATGGTACGGAAGCTGCCCTAAAAAAATCATACCATCATTGGTCATTACTTGAGGGCTGCTATTGGAAACGAGTGCTAGGTCTACCGTTATCTCAGCCAATATGTATCGTAAGGCACGAATTGGGTTTATTGTCCTTACATGCCATGCACAAGTGGAAAATGTGTACTTTCTACAGAAAATGCCTGATGGCTGAGAACAGAAACGGCCTCATTAGCATCATTGCAAGGTATCTTTTAACCTCAAAAGATCTATTTCCTCTTACTTGGAGAACGCAGGCGCAGGAAATCATTACTAATGCAGGCATTTCTACATCTCTTTTGATAGACAATCCAAACAAAGCCAAGGTGCGCTTATGGGAGTTTGATTGGATACAATCCAGAAGAGCGTGTAATCAATACCGCTCATTTGCCAATAACCCCTTTAATGTTAAACGTTATGGATCTACTGAAAAATATTTGATGATTTTCCCTGATTCTCTATTGCGAAATGATTTTCTACGCTTTTGCTTAAATTTATGGCCGACTCATGAAATATTGCATAATCGTAAATTAATAACTGATGACGAGCTTCCATGTAGGTTCTGCGGAGTAGCCATTGAATCTATGAAACATTTATGTGCAGAATGCCCATCACTCCTTAGGCAGAGACTTTTGCATTTTAAACCTCTATTACAAGATTATGTCATAACAACAACTGAAAAATTGTGGGAGCTACTGTTTCACTCCAATACTCAGGTAATCAAGTACGCTATTTTGAACTATCTTTATAGCTTAAAACTTCAAGACAAAAGATCAAATCATAGCAAATTGTGAATATATTTAGCGAACTACTAATTGAGGTTCTCGTTAATGGTTTGACAACTTTTGTGATTTCATGTTAATAATCGTGAATGATATGATTTCTCCCTAAAAATGTCATCAACTATTGCATTTCCTATTGTTATTAATGTTTTTGTGAATATTCTGAAATTCTTGTAAGCTATTACTACAATTTCTCAATTTTTCTTCGTTTTAATATCTGGTATCTTGCTAATTGTTTTAAAAGTATTATTTATGATATTTGTTGAAAAATCAAGTTTCTTGATTAAAACAACTTAATAAATAAAAAAAATAAAAAAATATATAAACTCCAGAAGTCCACTGAGGGACTCACTAGGTGAGGGAAATTAGCCATAGATGAGAATTCTCCCTAACAGTGTCAGATGGGACTTTTTCAAGTTCTGGGAGAAGCCCAGCCTGTGCAGTAGCAGGGAAGTGCACGCAAGATGAGATAAGACTTGCCCTGCAAACTTCCCCCACATCAGCCAGTCCGGAAATACATAAACCCTGCATCTCCTGAGGTGAGCTGCGACTACCGCCATTAGCTTGAAGACCCTTGGAGCGCAGGTCAACCCAAAGGGCAGCACTGATAGTGCTTGTCCTCTATGAGTGCAGCACATGGAAATAAGCATCCTGTAGGTCTATTGACACCAGCCAGTCCTGAAGTTCGATAGCGGATCCGCCACTGCCTCTGGCTGCTTTTCTCTAGAAAGGCCTCTGCCCCTGCTTGGCTTGCGGGAGCTGATGCTTCCTGCCATAGGGTAGATGGCGTCTATAGCCTCTGCCTCTTGAGGCAAAGCTAAAGGCAGGCTGGTCGGCTGCGCAGCTAGGCCTAGCGAGACTGCAGCTATTTTTTACTCTGAATTTTTCCAACGAGCCGTCAGATTTTTGTCCAAAAAGCATATCTCCTCAAAGGGCATGTCTTTTCTGGACATTTGGGAGAATCCAGAAGTATTCAAGTGGGCCTGTCTTCTCATTACTACTGCCAATCCCATTGAGCGGCCAACCCAGTCCACCACGTCCAGGCCAGTTTGTCAGGATTGTACTGAGAGGCTTGTTCTACAGTCTTTCATAAGCCTGCTAAATTGCGTTGTGGAACATCCAGGTTATATACATTCGTATATACAACATTGGTGCATCGCTGCAATTTAATTCACTACGTAGCCAGCCTTATGAATACTTTTCCCTACTTGCGTTTCCAGCAACTCTACACATGTAAACTGATTTACATATTCTTCACTGTTTCTGTAGACTGAGAATCTTCATCTTGCGCCCGAAATGTTGCTCATCTGTTCCGTCTATTCTTTAAGTCTTAAGAGAATACTTCTGTTTCTTCTCCCCATCCAGCTTCTAGATACGTCAACTCCCTTTCATGTGAAGTCATCAGGCTCCTTTCAGTGTTCGAATGTACATTTCTTCCGGTACTACGTCTCTGTCCATTTAGATAGGCTTTCCTTAATGGATATCAAGTCTCTAAGGTCCTCTGTGGTATTGGTACACTGACTGGAACTGCACCAGTCGTCATCTCTGGTTTCCAACATATAGGTAACTTAGGGGTGGAGCTTGGAGCGAGGATGTCTGACTATCTCTACATAGGGTTGGTTGGCCTCATAGGAATTCAAGATCTGGGGATGTGTCCAGCCCACTTGCATCTTGTAAACCTGCCTGTTTGCTGGACTGGCCCGTAGATTGGAAGGAGCCACAGCGTTGCTGCGAACACCTGTAGGACTGGGACCTTTTCCTGTACTAGTCCCGATGAGCACAGGGTCTTGTAAGAGGAGAAAGATTGGTACGTGTTGCGGTTATCCCGTGAAGTCCTGCCATAGCGCCCTTTTCCTGAACAAAAGGACTGGCAGCTTTCCTGTAGTGTGCCAAAGGAGCAAGCGGTTTCGGTATTCATTTTTATATACTGTGAGGACTCATCCACCTTCTTCCCAAAAAGGGCAGAATCGTCAAAGGGCATATCCAAGACCCTGGACTGGTCGAAAATCTGTGGCATTGAGCCAACCCTGCCTGCGTAGGACCGCTCCATTCCCAAAACCAGTATTGGTGATGTCCAGAGAGACGGTAATAGCATGGTCTGAAGCCAACATGCCTTCATGGAAGATGTCCAAGGCCTGCTGCATCTTGTCATCCAGCAGGAATTCCAGCAGGGGATCCAACTCGTACCACAGCACCCGATCGTAAAGTGAGAGTATGGCCATTGCATTAGCCGCCCTGATAGTCGTGGCTGTGATGCCAATGATCTTCTTACCGAAGGCATCAAGGCGTTTGCATTCCTTGTCTGGGGTACAGAGCACGATGACAATGGAATAGCCAATCTCTTTCTGACAGCCGCAGAGACAACGGAATTTGGTGCGAGTTCAGTGCAGAAGCAGGCAGCAGTGCTCTCTGGGGTTCTGTACTTTTTGTCGAACCGGTCTTTCTTCACTGGATGCGCTAAGGTGATCAGGCCATCCTTCCAGACGTCTTCCAACAGCGGGATGGACATAACAGTTTATTGCACTGTTCTCTACGCTGCAACATAGTGGCCGCCCTGGACATGAGGGTGTGGAAGACCCCTACTTCATCAGTGGGTGAGTGTTGGGAAGGAAATTAACCTTTCCCACCCCCGAGGCGCTTTAGAGTGCGCGAGTCCCATAAATAAGACTTGCGATGTACCAGGGGGAGAGGGTCGTGCTAAGGAACCCTGCACAAACACAATATTGCACGAAATACAGACGTAGTGCATGCATATAAAGAGAAGCAAATTTTGTAGTTATGGTAGATACATTCAGTCCTGCATGGGCGTGCTGTAAACAGGTCCGTTGATGAAATCTGAGCAGGCCCAAGCACTGATGGTAGAAGGACCCGAGCTGCTAATTCCCATAAAAACATCCCTCTGTTCCTTAATTATTGCAACTACTTGTTATCCCGAAAAGGAATGCGCCCTGCAAGGCCATGAGACAGCACCAGGCTCCGCGCTGTGCACATTCATCACAGCCAGGCCACCAACAGACCTCCAACCCCCACCCAACCCACCAGGGGTTATGACACCCACAACTGACCCAGTCCAAGACCCCTTAATTCCGCCATAATAGGTGACCTCAGACCACCAACCATAAAACCAGTTGCCATAAAAGATCTGAAAGAACACAACCATTTCACCTTATCCCATGGTAACATACTTTGTAATATGAGGTACAGGGTGGAATACATTATAGTCCAAAGCGAGGGTGGAAAACTTGGGTGCATAGAGTGCAATATGAACTGAGCAAAGAATGTGTGGGTCAGCCTGATCGTGATCCTCCACCTGTGCCAGTCCCAGACCTGCCCCGGTGCATGCCACAATGATAAGAGTAGCATTGTCTTGCAAAAGTAACTCATGAGGAACACAAGTCGCTGGAGAGATGAGCCCAGCTGACCCCACGTGAAGGAAGACTGACGGACGGGGCTGTGGTCAGTCGCAGCCTGGCATCTCTTATGGAGCAGGTCCATGTACAGGGTCTTACCAACCAGACACATGGGTTTTTACTGTATGTGATGATGAAGTGCTGCCTTATAATCTTCTGCTTGTACTAATGTTCAGCAGAACGTTTTCATGTAGCAGAGTTCTTTGCTTGCATACTTATTTTTGTGCGATTAAAACTGGTTATCTTGGCAAGAAATCTCTTGCCCTTTTTTCCCTAGCAGGTTGTATTTTTTCTGGCGTGAGCGTTCAGTGGCGTGCCTTCATGAGTCCCTGAGTCGAATGTCATCTGGTTCCCCATCAGCTGTGATGAAATCCTCAAATTCATCAGTGTTTGTCAAGTGTGTGGAGACCACGACATCAGAGTCTGTGTCTGTCCCAGTATCCGACAGCCTCCACGGCACTGAATGGTGTTTAACCCTTCTGAGGGTCCAAGGGATGTCATCCATTTCCCTGGAAGGCAGGGGGACATCTGTGCTGGTGCATCAGGACTGGTGCATGCAGACGTTGCTGCAAGGTTGCCACGAGAGTGGTTAAAGTAGATAACATGTCCAGTGACATGTATCTTTGGGGAGGCAGCAATAGTTCTGGTAGACTAATGGCTTGAGCTGAATGCAGAGGGGTTAAAGGTGGTAGTCTGATCAGGCTTGCCTCACCCCACTGTGAAGTTCTGGGAAGGGATGTCCTGCATGCTAGCGACAACGGGAGTGACATGATGGCCCCTTACTCTGCTTCCTCCACATCCTCTGAATGGGAGAGACTCTGCTTTGACACAACAATACCACCCGGCAGCAAAGGCACCCCACGGTAAGGGACATTATACACGTGGATAGACTCTCAATGCAGACATTGTGCCCGTTGTGGGCGTATGAGATGCCAGTGACAATGGCAGTGGCAACAATGGTATGGAAGGAACCACTTTAATCCATCGACAGACATTGACGAGGATATCACAGCCGTGGACGTAGATGCAGTCAACAAGATCCTCATGGCCGTTGACGTTTTCGTCGATGACGCGGTAGTCATGGCCGTTGACTGCTTTTTGACGGTCGTGGCGAGGTAGTTGTGGTCGTCAAAAGCTTTGTTGGCAGGGTGTCGATGGGACGGCATTGATGGTCTTGGAGTAGACGACCTGGAGAGAGGCTTGGTCATCGACAATGACGGACTCATGGCCGATTTCGAAAACTAGACAGTTTTTGACATTGAAACCGAAGAGTGGCCACCAGATTTCAACGTCGACTTAGATGACGTTGCCCCCCTGGGGCGATGTAAAGGACCTTGGCTCGCCTCTCCTATCGACCCCTCTTGGGCACTGACCTTTGGTGAAGACCGGTCCTTGTGCGAGGATCTGGGACTGTCGTCCAAGGTGGCTTTATGCCTCTTCTTGCTCATGGCCTGGACTCTGTACTGAAGCGGAATCAGAGGCCCTGCCAGTGATGATCCCTCAGCGTCTTGCTGGAGAATGACTGGCAGATTTCGCAGTCCTGAATGACATGGTGTGAATGAAGACAGTAGAGGCAGTCGTCTTGTTGATCCTCCACGTACACATTCTTCAGTCCACAGCTGGCACAGCCCTTGGAACAGGCTCTTCCTCGTGGATTCCGCCATTAGGTAAGCCCAACTGCGCACACAAAACTTCATCGAAGATTGCCGGAGCCGAGAACAGTCTATGGATCTAGCACTGTCACCGCCAATGCCGGTCATCGAATGTTAAAATCCCAAATTATTCATAGAAATATTGAAGAGATTGTTTTTGAGGACTCACTACACTAACGTGCAGTAATAAATCTAGAGATGGCTGACAGGGGAGGAGTTGAGGGAGGTGTTTCTATTGCTATGACCCAAAATGACTATAATAGAGCACAAAAGCGACTGAAAGTTTAAGTTTAAACAGCTCAATGTTACTGAGGATGCCCAGCCTGACGATGGGGAATATTCACAGCATGTGAATCTATAAAGGATCCAATGCTGAGGAATAACAATTCCTGAGTGATGGTGTCCTTCTTCCTAACTCAATTGGACTAAGAACCTTTTTGTGCAATTTGATTAAAAAAATCGTTTTTTTATTTTATTTGTGTCTATGGTTCATACAAAGACACAAATAAATAATAATAAAAAAAAAATTACTATTTTGACTTCCCCATGTGGTGAAAACTGATTTGCCTCGTTTATATTTCAAATTCCATATAGAGGAGTTCCCCCGTTGTCCTCTTCCATTTCGTATATTGCACACAGTGAAACCCACTATGCTAAATTCGTGCCTGTGTGTCCCTATTCAGTATCCCAACCTATTAATCATTCGATCCTCTACTATGAGACCTTTTCATCTTAAGGTTGAGTATTGAGTAAGTTATGGGAGCATCATTACCGTGCTCTGTTTCTATTCAGCTTGTTTTAGCTTATCCTTTCAAGTTTAGATAATTTTCTCCTGAGACCTCCTTTGTTGGGTCTCTCTGTGGTTCACTCCCTGTGAAGTAAATGTAGAGCCTACTTATTTAGTGTATCCAGTGACCTTTAAAGTCTGATTTGGGTTCTATTTCTTACAGCGGCTTAAATACCTGTGGAAGTCTGCTCCGAGCAGCAGCGTGGTAGTTGCCCGAAAGGATTAATCCTTCCAGTTGTCTCTTGGTCCCTTCTTCTAGGTCTTTTGTATGGCCCCTTGGTTGGCTCTAGTTCACAGTTGGAGATGTCTTCTAGGAAAGAGGTTCTGATTAGCCATTGCTGGGATAGGTGGTCACCGCACATTTGCATAATGCTTTGAGACTGGTTCAGGTACCATTAGGTCCCTAGGTTGTAGCAGGCGGCGTGCAGGGCAGTGCATAGTTTCCTTACCTTAGTTTCCATTGATATTTTAATCTCCGATTCTTCCAGAATGGCGTCTGCGTCGGCTTGTTCATTCCACCACCGCCATCTTGAGACAAACCCTTTATGGTGAGGTTGCGTCACAGTACCGTGATGTCATCACGTCACTTTTAGTGATGATTCGTATCTTGCTACTGGATTACGCATACTAGCCTGGTATATTTGAGTTGGATCGCGTGCATTCAGTAATTAACGTGTCTGCATTTAAGACATGGCTACGTTGCAAAGTCCCTGACTGGATTGTGATATAGTAGTATATTATTTCAGGTTAATGGACTTTATGTGTCTGTCCACTGAAACTACATGTTGGATTTGCAAAATTCATGGTAGTTGCATTGTGTGGTCATGCTGTATTAAGTCACCCCATCATGGTTGCTTGACTAGTAAGATCTATCTAGATCAAGACCTGTTAGACGTTACATTGTCCCACATCATGTTATTCGAAATGTAACTTTTTCATGACACGTTCCTGGGGGAAATAAAGCTTTTGATGGGTTATCTTGCAGTGTGAGTTGTTCCATTCTTTCACGCCAATCAATCTATTACAATTTTATTGCAGCTGGGCAATCCTAATTATTAACTGTGGATGTAATGAGGCCCTGTAAAATGCTGTTGGTCGAGGACCATGGGGTATGGACATGAATCCTGTTCTATTGAATATCCTTTCTGTCAAGGTGGTCGGGTTGATTTCCCCATCTTCCAAGCTGTTCCATTAGCCATTATCTGTCAATCGGATATCATTAACTCAATCTGCACAAGTCAGCCATCAATTACTCAGTTTGTATATTTACACATTTCAATCTTAAAGGCATGGTCTAGTAAAAAATGTTATTGTCCCAACGGGTCGGCCATGTTTTTTTAAGCCTAAGTGGCTCGATTTTAGAAAACTTTCCTATGGACCTTACCCGAGTTTTCGTCCATTAAACGCACACGAAAACAAGCACCAGGGAGCCGCCATTTTCTGATAATCCTATCTTTTCCCCGATCGCCCTGGCAGACCTGCTTTTGCGGCACTAAATCAATTCCCCCGCCCCTGAGCCTGTCATCAGCAGACTCGTACCCCCCATTTCCCAACGCCAAAGCACGTCTCGTGTCAACATTCGCTGCGCTACAGCTAATGACGTGTCGCCATGGAAATGGCAGGACGCCTCTCTCCTCAATAAGTATAAACAGACCGTTTCACAACACACAGCAGCCGATTTTCGATTCCATTCCTCTCTCTGTGTTACTTAGAGTATTCTGTGACTCGTTTCAGTGCTCTGGTCAGCTACCTTCGCCGCTTGTAGCCCGTGTGAACAGATACCAGTACCACCGCTATCAATTATTTTAGTTTGTTTAACACACAATGGCTACAATAATGCCCTACATGTACGAGCCCGAGTATACCGAGGAGGAACTACTGGAAAGGGAAGCACGCGAAAACGATGGGGATTCGGACGGCAGTTGGCAGGACGAATCAACAGATGAAGAGCCTGGGCCTAGTCGAATGGACGGCGTCTCCACCTGGTGCACATGCAATCGGTGCGAGCTAATGCCAACTGAGGACGAGAACTGCTGCTGCCGAGAAAACTCGGGATGCCTGGCCTACATTTCGGAAGGCGAGCCACGACCGCAATGCATCACCGAGCTGCCAGACTTCAGGGCAGCCTGCCTCACACGGGCCGTGTTGAGAATAATGATGGTGCTTATGCACGAATTTCGAGCAACTGTTCTTCCTCGTAATCCGAGTAACGAGTAAGTATACTCTGCTTGTCATGCCACTCCTATTTCATGTTCTTCTACTATATCCAAAATTACATCTGCATATCATTGTAACGCATGTAAGTCATTCAATAGTGTGCATTGTCTAGATAGCATTTGTCCGTGTAAAATGCCATTAGTTACAAGAATTGTCATTGACAACAAACGTTTATTAAACTTATCTGGGTCATTTAAAAACAGTTTGTTTCATTCCTTTTCACAGGTGGTACAGGCTGGTGGCCTATCGTTCCTTTACATGGTCATTACAGGGGATTTTCTCTCGCTGTGCTGCAACCTGACCTGTATAATCTTTAAAGTCTTGTATTTTTGTTTCATGAAAATAAGATACAAAATAAAACACCACATATATTTTAACAACGTTTGTCTCGATTTTTTTAATGAATCAAGTGTGTCTCCATTCAAGGATGGACGTCAGACATCTGTGCTCCGAATGGGTGAAGGTCTGGTTGCTGTGAAGCAGGGTGGTCACTATCTAAGCTAACATAACATATTCTCGATAATGCATGCACTAAATAACACTTGTTCAAAGTCTTTCAGTGGGTTATGTCTCTATAAAAGTCACACATATATCTATACTAACAATTACCAGTGGATTATACAGGCCTTAGGGTCTTGGCCACTATAATACACCGATTGAAGTGTGGGTCTGTGCTCACAAGAATCTCCGGTATGTGGCATTTGTTATTGATAAGTATAACGTTGCTATCATTGATATAAAGGCGATATACTGTATATTGATATAAAGGCGGTTCGCGCCGGTGGATGCGCGCTGGCATGGGGGGCTGTCCGGGGCGCGAAAGGCCAAGGTGCCAAACTGCATGTACACTTCAAAAGGTGTCCCACGCCAAGGGGCCATCGGTCACATGGCCTCCTCAGACCCCGTGTCTCCATGCAGGCAGGCCTCCCCTGAGGCAGGCCGCCCCCCTGCAATCCACATAAGTGTGTCTCCATTCAGCAGTCTTCCTGTGCCTTATCTGCGCGCCCCAGGGCCATCCATCCCACCCCCCTCTATGAAAGGCGGTTCACACCCGGGGATGAGCGCTGGCATGGGGGGCTGTCCGGGGCGCGAAAGGCCAAGGTGCCAAACTGCATGTACACTTCAAAAGGTGTCCCACGCCAAGTGGCCATCGGTCACATGGCCTCCTCAGACCCCGTGTCTCCAGGCAGGCAGGCCTCCCCTGAGGCAGGCCGCCCCCCTGCAATCCACATAAGTGTGTCTCCATTCAGCAGTCTTCCTGTGCCTTATCTGCACGCTCCAGGGCCATCCATCCCACCCCCCTCTATCAAAGGCGGTTCACACCCGGGGATGAGCGCTGGCATGGGGGGCTGTCCGGGGCGCGAAAGGCCAAGGTGCCAAACTGCATGTACACTTCAAAAGGTGTCCCACGCCAAGGGGCCATCGGTCACATGGCCTCCTCAGACCCTGTGTCTCCAGGCAGGCAGGCCTCCCCTGAGGCAGGCCGCCTCCCCTGCAATCCACATAAGGGTGTCTCCATTCAGCAGTCTTCCTGTGCCTTATCTGCGCGCCCCAGGGCCATCCATCCCACCCCCCTCTATCAAAGGCGGTTCACACCCAGGGATGAGCGCTGGCATGGGGGGCTGTCTGGGGCGCGAAAGGCCAAGGTGCCAAACACTGCATGTACACTTCAAAAGGTGTCCCACGCCAAGGGGCCATCGGTCACATGGCCTCCTCAGACCCCGTGTCTCCAGGCAGGCCTCCCCTGAGGCAGGCCGCCCCCCTAATACCACGACATACATACGTCATTCATTCACAAACACACCCCAGTTTCTAATACTTTAAAAACCACTCGATATGTCTCATGAGAACATCTTTGTGCTTTACAAGTCAACTCTTGAACATGCTACCTGAGAACCACTGAGATCTATGCTAATCTGCTCGTCGTCATGCTGTCCGTGAACTTCTGTGACCGCTTCGAGCATACCCATCAGTGCGCTACCTGTGGCCACCCACCTATTCTCCTGCAACATACTGCTCTGCTTGCTGAACCCATCTGTTTGTTGGTCAAGGTAAGGCCATGTATCCTGGTTATATTTCGCAGATTTTTTAATTTCTATCTATTTTCGAGTAGAGTACACAATAGTGCTATGTTCATTGGTCTCATTGGTATTGACTTGAGTTTCCATTGCTATGCTATCAATAGATCTATTTATTTTCATCTGTGACTATTGTGATTGAATTGCATCCTTCGGGGGTCCAGTCAATAATGTTAGCATGTTTCCTTCTCGTGCAAGACAGAACATCCAAGGGACGAGTCACAAGTTCAGATTTCAGTCACATCAATTATACATTTCTGCAACTTATGCAAATACTAAGCCGCAAATAATGAACTGGTATAGTTCCTGCGACCAAAACAAACCTTGCATTGATCATTGTATGATTCATTTACTTTTGTATCAAATCTTTACTCTTGAAGATTGTATAATAATGTCGATATTTACTTTTCAGATTTATCAACAATGCCTGCCTGTTCGATTAGCGGTTGCCCTTCGAAGACCCATGCGAAATCTGAAGGAACTACAATGCATGTATTCCCGAAAACTGTTGATCGAATAAGAGAATGGGTCAGACATTGCGGATATCCACTGGATGAGCTGGAAAGTAGAGTCCAACAAGTCTTAGAGGACAAGAGGGGTGATCGATATCGCATCTGCAGCCGGCACTTTTCCTTGGACATGTACACAACTTCTTGGGTAACAAAGAAGAATAAACGGCGAACGACACGGAAATTGCGCGAAAACGCTATTCCCACTCTATTCGTCCACATTCCGCCACCGGTGAGTCAAGTGTCCGGATTTAGCTTTAGGCCTTGCGGTAGTGTGTAGCCAAATGGATTAATAGATATTGTAGGTGTTCTATCCCTTGTAATAATTTCGATATTGATATGAGTATCGTTTTTTGAATAATGACATTTATCAATATATTCTTTTTCGATTTCATAACCCACAAACGCAATGTATATATATATGGGGACAGGGAACTGTGCTGTATTGAGCATTTTTCAAGTATTCTGTCGGCTTACATGGCTATTTTTAATATTGGCATTTCATTATCAATCATTAATTGACCTTTACAACTTCTTGACTATCCCTTGAATCTGAAACAAGAACATTCTACATCCTTGACGTGGTCGCAGTTATCAACCACTTCTAGCGCGTATCAGGTAATCTTACTAGGCTAATCCGCTACATACTTGTTTTATGCATGTCAAGTAATAGTTTTATTCTATCGTCTAATTATTTTACCGAATGTTTGGTTACTGCTTTCCAATTAATATACACATTAGTTATCGTCCACTGGTGTTTGTTTTCAGTTATAATTAGTGTTATCCATACTAATGCAAGTACTGTCTTTCAGGGAGATGCTGAAGCGTCCGCCACATCTACAACGTTTCTAGATGTTCCTCACCAGCAGGAGGTATGGATACTGACAGCTCCATCGAGCGTCATCATCAGAGCTGGAATTCTTGTCGTTTGATTGTTCTAAACAATGTTTCATTCGTGGTTAACCGTTAATATGTACCTGTGCTGTCGACCCCAGGTGTATGTTATGTTTTCACAATTGTAATCCTCACTAATGCAAGTACTATGTTTCAGGCAGTTGATGGAGCATCAACCCCTGCACTTGATGCAGAGCCTGACATTCACGTATACGAATCGGCGCAACAGCTTTCGGAAGTGCGCACTACATTTGCAACATCCATAGATATTCTTCAGCAGCACGAGGTATGGATAATGACAGCTCCATCATGCGTGATCATATAACGTGATTCCATTTGCTATACTTTCTTCCCTATTAACGCAAGTGCTGTGTTTCAGGGAGACGACGGAGCTTCCACCACAATCACAACATCTCATTTAGATGATGCAGATGTAAAGGAATCGTTGAAATAAGTCGATGAAATGTGATCATATTTGGATTTTCCTTGATTCTTTTGGACAATGCATCATTTGCGGTTATCTCTTTATATGTACCTGTGCCGTCGACCCCAAGTGTGTGTTATGTTTCCAATATTGAAAACCATACTAATGCAAGTACTGTGTTTCAGGGAGATGCGGATGTCTCCTCTCCAATACAACCATTCATGGCAGTCCATGCAGAGCCAGAGGTATGGATACTGACAGTTCCATCGAAATAGATCATCACTGGTCGAATACTTGTCCTTTGATTGTTGCACACAATGTTTAAATCGTATTTGGCTATTGAGATGTACCTGTGTGTTCGTCCTCACGTGTGTTTTATGCGAACAATATTTTGATACATAGTAATGAAAGTACTATGTTTCAGGGAGACGATGGAGCCTCATTCTGTGCTGTCTATGCTGATACAGAAAATATAGTCCTTGCAGCGCAAGAGGAAGGGAGGACATGCGGAAACGAATCGGAGCTTCAGCGTGCAGATGTTGAAGGTCGAGTCAAAAAAGTTGCAAAGAAAAAAAAAAAAAAAAGGTTAGTGACAAACAGTTCATAACTTTAAAAAAATGTTTGTGCTGGGGACTATTTTTTTTCCAGTCAATTCTACTACACTCCATCTTGTGTTTAAACTGAACATCCCTTTTCCAATATCTCCTCCAGTTACCCGTGGGTGTCAGAACTATACACACACAGACAGTGAAGCGAATGAGAGATGTGGCTTGCCAGACCGTGTACACTATGGAGGAACTATTAATTGAGGCGAGGCGTGTTCAGGCTCGAGATGCTCATGTCCAATGGCCAGAACATGAATTAATTGTGTTTGGAGACTACAGCAAATTTGCATTGGACCATAGCTACAGTGCGACCGCACCACCACAAGAAGATGTTATTGAATGTATTGAAGATAGCTCTGAAGTAGTTGCAGATCAATTTACACAATCTACACCCGCCAAAAATTTGCCACCAAAAAACCTGTCGACATTGTTGTGTTCTCCCATCAATGTTGAAGTAATAGATGTTGAAATGACAGTGAATGAACCAGCCGCAGCATCCATAGACGCACCAGAACTTGATATCAGCGATATTACTTTCCAATGTGTTGAAATCTCCACAACGTCAAAGGCCGAAACAACGTTGACGCAGGATGACAGTCTAATGAAAGAGAGCAAATACATTGTATTCAACAGTTGTTTGATGGAAATTATAAGTATGCTGACATGTGTGCGTTCCATTAGAGGGAAAGTATGTGGGAAGCCATTGATTAATGTGACTCGTCAAATAAAAGGCAGTAACGTCAAAATAAATGCCGCCTGTAGATTAAATCATAGGTTCTCATGGTCTGCACAACCAATGCTGGGGAAAATGCCAGCAGGCAATCTACTGTGTGCAGCTGCATCACTTTTTAGTGGCTCCAGTTTTAGAAAGTTAGAGGCTTTCTTTCAGTTTGTGGGACACCATTTCATTTCTAAAGCGCTGTACTACACATACCAACGTGATTATCTGTTTCCGGCCATTAGTGATGCTTGGAAAATTGAACAATTGTCTCTAGCAAGTACATTCGAAGGCAAACGATTCAGGCTAGCCGGCGATGGACAGTGCGATAGCCCTGGATTTTCTGCCAAGTACTGCACCTACCACTTTCAGGACATGGATAGTAAGAAAATTGGGAGTTCGTTGGTCGTGCAGGTAACACAATGTACATCCTCAGTGGCCATGGAGAAACTAGGTTTTATAAAATCAGTGGAATATATACAATCGAGGGGAATGCACATCGACCTCATAGCCACGGATAGACACGTTTCAATTGCCAAGACAATGAGAGAGCAGTTCCCACATATGAAACATCAATTTGACGTATGGCATCTTGCAAAATCAATCAATAAGAAAATCTCGGCTGCAGGGGAAAAAAAAAGGTTTTGAAAGTATTTTGCAGTGGTCACATTCTATCACCAACCATCTTTGGTGGAGCTCAAAAACTTGTGAAGGGTCAGTGGAAATACTACTTGAAAAATGGCTGTCACTGATGCACCACTGTACCAACGTTCACCACTGGACAGAAAATGAACATTTCCAGCAATGTGAACATGGCCCTTTGTCCCCAGAGGAGGCACGGAAGAAGAAGTGGTTGATTCCATCTTCACTGACACACAAAGCCATTGAGAAGATTGTTTTCGACAAAACTATCAAGAGATTTGAGAGGACTGACAGAATTCTGTCACACAGGAAATTTGGAGGTGTTCCACAAGTACAGGCCAAAGCGCTTGCATTTTAGCTTTCGGGGCATGAAACATCGCACTCTACTAGCGGTCTTGGCCCATAACAGCAATGTCGGACGTGAACAATCTAGGACTAGGGGTAAAGTAAGGATGCCTCGCTACACTAAGGTGTTTTCAAAACGAAGTAAGCAATGGGTGATCAAACCAGTCTATGATGAAATGCAGTTCGACTTTGTGAAAGGCCTTATTGTTGCTGTGTTAGAGAAGCACAGATATGGATTTTTTGGACGTTTCTGTGCAGAGCAGTGATCCATTGCCACCGAACATTGCGACTGTGCCATGCCCACCCGATGCACAGCTGATTATGAAGTACAAATCCCGGTTTAAATAATTGCAATACGATTGTCTTTTTGTAAATAAATGTTATTGTACAGTGTACCTGTAAACCTAACCCCTAACTTCACCATCATGGGTGGCGAACAAGTTGGTCGTCATCTTTGAATTCTCTCTATTCACCTCACATATGTGTATGTATATATTTTTCTCATGTCTCATCTCATGTAAATGTAAATGCTGCGCACTGTTAACGGAGGGGAGGCTTGCGTATTGCAAATAATAAAACAAACAAACAATAAATCTCACTTTTAACTCAACTCCTGTGGTACTTTATACTTTCCCTGACCTTCCGCCAAAAATTAAATGTCTCAATTTGGGCTGCAAAGCTCGCAGACAACGGGGACAAAATTGGGGCACTTAGAACGCGCCAGCCAAGCGGGCCGTGGCATTTGGGAGAGAAGCCAGTTCGCATTTGCACATTGAGGCGCTCTACATAGATGGATTCTAAACTTCAAGTTCTCATAGATGCCTATATTACGTGATGTTGCAAATAAAGAATGCGAAGGACAGCGCCCAGATGAGGCCCACAAGTCGCACTGGAAGTATAAGGGTCTATTGTTTTTTAACCTTGAGACAAGGACCATGCCGAAAGAACTACATTTGAAGGGAGTGCGCAATAACGTATGAGATGATAAGGCAGAAAATTCAGAAACTAGACCGAGTTTCAGTTTTAGGTCAGTATACGAAAAATCACGGTCCGTTTTACAGACTGCATTACGAAGAGACACAATGGAAATTTCAAATATAATGTAAGTAAATCTTTACACGCTTTTATACCGGAATGAAGATTTAATGAATGGATGCATGAATAAATGAATGAATGAAGAGCTAGGAAAAGCAAGTAAAACTGTTCGTAGTGGGCACATGGGCATGCAGGTCCACTGGTCTCACCGATCTCGCTCCATGGCCCAGCCACTTTCCCCTGCACTACGGGACTGTCTCTGTATCCTTCAGCCCCTTCTCCCGGCATTTACCTTGCACTTGCCACCAGCTGGCCCTATTATTTAATTTGTATTCAACTAACCTTGTACAGCCCTTCCCCATGCGCGATCAGAAAGACACCTGGCCTAGTAGGATCGTTGTCTGTCTGCCCTTGTTCCCCACCTGCCTCGTCACGCCTAGAAACACTTGAGTATAGGCGCGTTACAAATGCCATATCATATATCATATCATTCCTCACGCATGTAGACTGTCGTTTATCATTGTGTGTTGGCCTCGATTTATCTCGTTACTTTTCGCATTGATTTTAGAGACGAACATACTCCATTGAGCTACCCTTGCAAGCAAATAGTTTCTGATCGGCCGTAATAAATAAAATGAGTAATATTAATGAAGTTCGGCTAGCGAGACTAATTATCATTTTTTTGATTTCATAACAGGTATTTGATCCCTTACTGCCACTGCCATCTGTTTGAGACACCGGCGGATGGATTCTTCAGCAGACACCTGCAGCTTCGTGTCAACAACTGGAGCACGATCACCATATTATGGGACGATCGCCAAGGGCCCACATGCCCTTACGCTGTACTAGTGGCTAGAAGCAACATAACAACCTTTAGGCTGGACTAGTGCCTAGTTGATGGAACAGCCTTGCGGTTCACCGCGCTTCCAAAGTGATTCTTTTTACGAAAATGAACACCCTGTGTACCATAAAGGAACACCGCGTGACTCAAGATGAAACGGAACAGTTATTGCGGATACAGATAAAAGAAAATAAATGGCTTACGGAGTTCATATGGCAATTGCTGAATATTCTCTAAACATTTAATGTCAAATAAATGTACTTTACCAAATGTACCGTGTTGCTGTTTCATTGTAAAGTACAGTTTCATATTCCAAATTGTGGCGCGCTGTGTTGTGAGTTGATCTGTGTTGGTTTCCGGGTTCTGTGTGGAGTCGCGCAGAAGAGGACTGGGCGCGTTTGCCTACGCTGCACAGTAACGTCACGGGGAGAGGCGGGGAATATTAATGTTTTGATAATGTCAGGCTCAGGGGCGGGGGAATTGATTTAGTGTCGCAAAAGCAGGTCTGCCAGGGCGATCGGGGAAAAGATAGGATTATCAGAAAATGGCGGCTCCCTGGTGCTTGTTTTCACGTGCGTTTAATGGACGAAAACTCGGGTAAGGTCCATAGGAAAGTTTTCTAAAATCGAGCCACTTAGGCTTAAAAAAACATGGCCGACCCGTTGGGACAATAAACATTTTTACTAGACCATGCCTTTAAGCTTGCTTGTATTGGTGCTGTGAGACAGGCATGATATTAAGAGAGACACAGACTCAAAAATATTTGTTTTAAAACCTTTATTTAATAAGGTTCCTGTGGAGTAGAATGCCTGACTGTCCCTAACTCTAAAAGGATGTTTCCCTTAACTGATGTTTCTAATGGCCGTCGTCGTCCAATAGTTCAAAACAAACGTCCGTCTGTGTCTAAACCTATGCCTGCCCTCACGCTGTACAAAAATGTGATGGGAAGTCTTTTGGACAGGAAAAATAGTGGTGCATCAAAAATGGAAAACACAAGGTGCAATGTGGTCTAGGTCACAAAGCGGGGTTCACTCACCAGGGCTGTCCGTACGACCTTCTCCACAGGGCCCTTAGAGTGAATTCAAACACCTCCAATGTTCTTGTGTCCTTGCGATTCCCTTCCCCAAGCTTTAACATGTTCACTTTCAGCTTTCAATGCAAAACACAAAGTCTACTTTTCTCAATAGGCCTATCAAGGTTCCCTTCCCCAAGCTCGGGCCTATACCAGCTTTCAAAACACAAAGCAGCTGGTCAGGAAGTGCCTTTTCTCATGTACAATCTTTCCAGCATATCATCCTCTTGTGGGGTAGAATCAGAGGCTTTTGAAAACGCTAGACTCTTTACTTTTCTTCAGCGTGACTACTCTGACCCTTTGCCCTTTTCTTGGTTTGTTACTTTCTCTTCCTTTTGCGCTTTTCATCTTCATGTGCTTCCTGCACTATTTTTCTATGTTCCTTCATATTTTCCGTGAACACTTGCACGCTTCTTTCATGCTTTCGCTGCACTCTTGCACTTGCTCCTTTCTTTTTGGGTTGCTTGCACCCTCTTTTATACTGCCATTTCCTTTGTGCCTTTGGCTCTCTTTCATTAATATTGTTGCATAGACACACACACACTCACACACACAAACACCCATTCCAAGGCCGTACTCTTTTTTTTTTTTTACGCGTTTCTGGCATTACCTTGCATTGCGCTCTTCACCATCCAGCTTTCTGACTCACCGGGCTAATCTCTGCACCGCTGCTTCACTCCAGCTCTTCGTTCCAAGGTCAGGTCTCACCACCTGCCCCATAAACACTCTTGGGCTGTCTCACCGGCCAGGGGAACACGCATTCACATCAACAGGTTCTGTGGGGCACCAGCACGCCCCTCGACTCCCGTATACAGACCCTTCTTGGCTCCGTGGAGACCCAGCTCCCTCGCCACGCTTCTGCCCTTTAGCACGGCAGTTCCTCACAGCACTTCAGTGTCTGGCCTCGGATCCTGGGCAATTCTGGCGGCTCGGCTCTCCTCCCACCTCGCTCTCATGCTTGCTCTCCTACTCGCTCTTTCATTTGTCAGACCACACCTGTTATAGTGAAAAGACCAGCCAAGTGGTGTAAGGTGTGAATGGTTACTACTGAATGCCTGTCTCTTAGTGGGACAACTTGCGTTCGTTCTATGGTAGGTTTCCCTTACTTTCCCCATGTTATTAGTATGGGTAATCTTTACTGATCTTAGTCGCCTCTTCCTCGGCTCATTATTTAGTGCAAATGGAGAGGTGGGGAGATGGGGTGAAATTGGAGATACCCCATAAAGGCTGAGGGAAGAGTAGGTTAGGGTGGTTTTGGGACTGGGGACATACCATGTCTCGCCCTTCGGTCTCCTCCTCCCAATCCCTCGTGACCATCCACTCAAATGATCCTCCCTCGCTTGTCCACCCCCAGGGTCGAGATTCAAAAGCGATGGCCTTTCCCTGGCCACATGAATGGAAGATCTCGAGGGAGTGGGTGGGAGAAGATCGTCAGGTTTCTTAAAGTGACCTCCATTTGCCTCTTAAGTCTGCTTGAGTGAGTGCTTTGGTCACATTGTTGGTGATTTGTGACAATTCATAGAAAGACCTGCATATCACTGTACTTTTTTAGACCCGTTATGGTGCTTTGGCAGTTACAAATAATGTTTGCCTCTGTCTGTCTCAAGAGAAGTTTTTTTGATTTCATCATTGTTGTCCATTTGGTGTCTGGACGCCCAATGTTCTTGGAAGGGGCGTTTTCTCTCAGTTGGGGCGTTTTCTCTCAGTTGGGTTGGTCACAATCTGTTCAGATGCTCCCAGATTCTTAGGTGCAATTCTCTGACTGTTGAACCCACGTACAGTTTATCACAAACGCAGATGATGTACACTACAAACTTGGTTCTACAATTGATCAAATCTTCTATAACCAATATTTGTCCGTCTTTATTTTCAAATGTGTTTACATTATAGAAGAAACAAATCGAGGAATGATGAAGACTGCTGCGGTGCAGAACCCCTCAGGAATTCTCCCGGATTGAAGGAATGTTCCAACGAAAGTCGCCACGGTCAGGCGGCAAAAGGTGATCATACAGATGCGAACACAGAAGCAGCCCCAGCATAGCTTCCCTTTAAGTGAGACGGCGGACAGTGCAGGAGAGCTCAGAAGCACAGATTCTCGAGCAGAGGTGGAGACTGGACTAGGGGTCGAAGCACCAACTACGGCATTCTAGTGATCAAGACCGAGGAGCAGGGCTTTACAGGGACAACACTGGGGACAATGCTGGTCCGCTGCAGAGGTCGTATTCTGTTTGCCAGTGTGGTGCTAGTTTTTATAGAAGTCTGGACTCCAACAGTGGTGGGATTAACAGTTGAAGGAGCCATCCTTTTTAGCCAAGATTCAGGCTGGGAGCAAGCCCAAGTCCACCAATGGATCTGCACCATTCAAACAGTCATGGGTCGTCCAATCCTGGACAACCACTGGTCACCACATCTGCCCAGCGACAGACCTTCAGGCAACAGATGATGTGGATTGGGACCAGACAGTGCCAGCCCCTTCCTCTGGCGCACACACAGCCCTTGGGTCGCGAAAGCGACTTTCATATAAGGTATTTCCTGACCTGAGAAGGCAGGAAGAAGGCCAAAGAACAATATGGCCAAATAACAAGCAAAATGTCTTGTGGCACGGCCATCTTCGGCTACTGGCCACCTTTTGTAACCATTTACGGTGAATGCAACAGTGCGCAAGTAAGATAACAAAAACAGTACAAATCGCACAACTGCCACCAGCTTGTCTTCAGCACATCATCAAAGTAAGCAAAATGCCATTATGTAAATAATTATAAGGATACAAAGCATTATAACTGCACTTTACTGTAAGGTGATGTGTGCAATTGTACAAATACAAGAATTCATAAAGAGAGACAGTCTCTCTCTCGCTCTCTCTCTCTCTCTCTCTCTCTCTCTCTCTCTCTCAGTAATGACAGTCTTATGGTCTTGTCAGTTTACCCAAAAGAATGAGCAACGCTGGCAAGGGAAGTAAAGCAGAAAGCTTTACTGATGTCCAAAAAGTCAGGGCAGATTTAAAAACAAACAAAAAGAAATTGGCTTTTATAAGACCTGTGATAATTTATTTTAACATCTAACTCCCCACCCTTACACAGCTTGCCCTCATTTTAACATTTAGCTTTAAATGTATGCCTTCTTAAGTGCGGTGTGTCCCCTAATTTAATACCTCTGAATGTGTTTATGCATATTTGTTTCTTATTTGTAGTATTCACTCTTCAGGCAATATTTTGTTATGGTTACTGATGTGGACAATTCATTGCTTGACTAAACTTGTATTTGCTAACTGTACTTAACATAAAACACCCGATCATCTTTTTCTAAGACATATTGCTGTTTCCAAGTGATGGTTGAGTTGGACCTCTGTGGTACACCTTTGCTGTGCCATTGGGTTTTGCTTCTCAGAACCTACACCCGTAGCGGTTCTTAAACAATTCCCAACAGCTCTCATCCCTGCAAACATCTGCCAAACCAACAGACTGTTTCACCTCCAAAAACAACTATCCTTTCTTCTCTCTGCGCCAACGACTTTGCCTCCTAATTCTAAGCCAGAAATCACTAACAAATGACCTGTGTGCACCATCTTATTGCTCTCAACCCCTCCCCTCATCTTCACATCCTTCCCCGTTCTCAATTCTCTCCCAGTAAACTCATCCTTAGTTATCCATTCTTGAGCACAAAGCCCTCTTCACTCTTTGCACTTCAAGATATCAAAGAGCTTGCTCTCATCACCTTCCCCTACTTCTCCCATTTCAATCTTTCTCCCTCTGTCTCTCTCCAATGACTTTTTCCCTTCCTGTGACAGAATAGCTACTATCAAACCCAGAATTAAGAAAATCATAGCGGACCTTAAGCACTTCCCCATTTACAGAGTGGTCTCTTCTCCCCTACAACTCAAAGATCCTGTGGAGACTACCTATCTATATCTATATTGTAGACTACCTCAAGTTTCACTCCCTCTGTGATCCCCTTAAATTAGGATTTTGGAGCAAAACTGCTCTCACACAAGTATCTCCAACCAATGCTCACCAATCTCAAACTCTGCACCACCCTGATATCATTATCCTCCCTTGGTTTCAAGGACACCGACTTGACTGTCCTCTTATTTCTCTGAATGTTCTTTCTCTATCTCATGAACTCAACTATTTTCTCACATCCCTCCCCTCTGGGAGTCCCCCAAAACTCAACCCACTTTCCTCTCTATACCACCTGCCTAGGCAAACTCATCTCACTATTTAGCTTTCACTAGCATCTCTTTGCTGCGGACAGCCAAATCATTTCCTTTCCGTCCTTCACCCCTGATACCTCTGAAAACATTACAAGCTACTTAAATAGCTATTCATCACTGGATGGCATTACGCTGCTGAATCCCTCCAAGGCAGAAGTCATATTGCTCCCTGCACCTAGACACACGCTCACATATTCTTCCTATCTTAGTTAATCACACAAGGGCTTTGTGGTCCTCTTAGATGGTAATCACACTCCGGCAGATTCATCATGGCTACTGCCAGGTTTAACCTACTTAACATAGGGAAATCTGTCCTGACTTTGGCCATAATTCAGCCCAAACTTTGATCTCCACAGGTGTAATCCGAAAACTAGTCTACTGCTCGAACCTACACCTTGGTCTCAATCTCTGCTCATTTTTTTCTACGCTAAAAAAAGCTCTCAACTTTGCAACCTCCAACCTCTACAGCCAAGCCAGATCCTCTTGCACATCTACACCCCAAAAACCACGATAGATGCCTCTTCATGCAAGATGGCGCTCTTTCAATTCCTACTATTATAACAGACAATGTCCTAACACTTGGTATGGTATGGTAATGTTTATTTATATAGCGCCTATACACAGGCAAGTTTTTCAAAGCGCTCAAGAAGGGAAAGGAACACAGGGAAAAACAACAGTCGCTCAGGGTCCTTGAATTCCTGAGACGATAACGGTCTGCACAGGCAGATGAAGTGAATATTATACATTTAACAGTTTAGATACAGCAAATAGGCCTGCCAGCGATTCTGCATTTTTTTTTTCCAAGTGCACATTAGGGGGTGAAGGCAAGGAAGAACAGACAGAACGAACAGATAGAACGATCTTCAGGCAGGGCTGTATACAGATTGTGCAAGTGCAGGAGGGCAAGGAAAGGGAAGGGGAATAAGTGCGCCCAGTCAGTAGAGAACTGGTGAAGTGCGGAGAGAGAAGCTCTCAAGATTTTATTACAAGTGCAGTGAGTTGTAGGGCCTTACGGCAAGTACAGATAGACTGGCAGTGGTGCCTGGGACCTGTGAGATTCTGTGTTGATAAGCTGTGTGGAAGGAGGGAGAGAAGGAAGAGAAGAGTAGGGTGGGAGAGAAGGAAGAGGAGAAGAGCAAGGGTTTGATGAGTATACGGAACTTGAGAATTTCAGGCTCAAGCCGGAGGGTGGCAAGGAGGCTGTTCCAGAGGGAGGCACCTGCTGAGGAAAGGGTTCTGCCTACAAATCTCTGCTTAGAGAACCGGCTCACCTGCAGAAGGTTGGAGGTAGATGAGCGGGGGCTCAAGAGGGACAGGATTTAGGAAGGCAACGTTGAAGGTAGGTAGGTCCCAGGCCCCAGAAAGCCTTGTGGATAATACAGAGGGTCTTGAATTTGATCTTTGCAGCCACATGGAGCCAGTGAAGGGATTTCAGTGCCAGTGATATGCGGTCCCTGGTCTTGAGGCCAAGGATAAGTGTCGCGTTTCTGTTCTGAATGAGTTGCAAAGGTCGCAGGTTGGAAGCAGGAAGGTTGAGGAAGAGGATGTTGCAGTAGTCCAGCCTGGAGAGGACTATGTCTCTGGAGAGAGTGAGCCGCTGAGGGATGGTGAGAAAAGGAAGAGTGCCTCTAAGGAGGCGTAGTTGATAGTTAGACTTTTTTGAAATGTCAGAAATGTGAGAGAAGGAGAGAGTGGAGTCAAAGATGACCCCAAGGTTTCTGGCCTCACAGGAGAGGTTAGGCGCAGGGCCAAGGGAGGCCGGCCAGAGTGAGAGTGGGAAAGCGGGAGCAGAAGTCCCAAAGCGAACAATCTCAGTTTTACTGGCATTGAGATAAAGGTCATTTGAAGCACACCATGACTGAATAGCGGACAGTCGGGTATGAGTAAGGAAGAGGAGGCGGCTGAGGTTAGCCTGAAGGATAGCTGCGTGTCATCCGCATAACACTGGAAATTAGAGGTGAGAGTGGCAATCACATGTGCCAGGGCAGCCATGTAGACGTTGAAGAATCAGGGGGATAGTTTAGAACCCTGGGGAATGCCGCAGGTTGAGAGGGTGATAGTTTAGAGATTGATGATTGGTGTGAGGTGCTGAATACCTCTTCACTTTCAAACCATCTTACTAGACATTCATAATATTGAAACAGATTTTTTTCCTAAATTTGGCGTTTTCTCATTGCCATGTGTTATTACTTTACACCGTTTTGAAATGCCACTTTGGTCATTCCTCAGTGTGCCGTATTTCTCTTATAAACAAAAAATAAATATAAACAATTTTACAAACATGAACTTTGTGAGTGGACAACATGCAGTTCAATTTATATTAAAAAAACTATGATGGTCATTTCCCAAAGTACTGTGCTATCTGTAGGGGTATACTTAGACAATCTAACAAGCATACAAGACCAAACATTGTGTTATACTTTCTATCCTTTGATAGTGTATACATTATTTTACTGTGAGCATCACTGGTGTCTTAAAACTTAGACGTGTCACACAAATACAATACAACCACTTTTACTCCAATAAAGCAAAGTCTGAACATGCTTTAAATTCCTACGCCTACATATCTATCCATGGTCTTGCACCGCTCTACCTTGCAAACTGCATCTCGTGCTACTCTGCCTCTCGAACTTTTTGCCACTAATGGCTTTCCATCCCATGCCCCCTGCGCCTCAACCAGCTTGCATTCCTTCTCTCTACTTTCCCTTCTCCTCTGGAATGCCTCCCAACCCCACCCCCCCAACATTAAAGGGAAATATTTAAGGTCCGGCATAAATTGTGTACTTGTTTTTCAGACAAACTTCACTTGCTGGCCAGCAAAGGCGAACCTTACCACACACTCACCACACAATAACTGACCCCAGTCTATCCCCTCCAGATACTTCTACCTTTGTTTGCTAAGCGTATACATGTATAATCCTCGCTTGTTCAGGCACTACATATACATCTTATTTAGGTCTGTATCTTGTCTCCATCTCGGTCCAATTCACTGCATGGACTTTCAATCAGACATCCACCCCATTTTGTAAAAGCACTCTTCAAAAGGGACTGCCTCTGTTATCTGTATTGCATCTTATGTAGGTCATTTCTGTGAGAAGTGTGAGAAGTAGCATCCTGAAAGCCAAAGAATGGTGGTCTGTGCATTGTCCCCAGAATGCATCTGTGCCATACGGACACCAATACCAGCGTCGTCGTTGAGGAAGCAAAGCCACAACGCTTGATCAGGCAGAGGTTCACAAATACACTTTTCCCCAATGAGTAATCTTTCCATGCATCTCATGACTAATACTATAACATGCTGGGCATTGCTCAGAATTATACTCCAATCTACACAAGGCAAATAAAGTCCCAGATTTGGTTGTGCACCTCTTACTAAAACTATCTCTTCCCATAAGTGTATTCAATTTAAGGGGGCTATAATATATTCATCCCAAAATTCATAATTTCTATAGTTTTAGATTTATAGGCAAGTAGAGCGTCAAGCCCACTTTTGCCGGCCTACACTATAGTTAAATACATGTTTGCCGATTATTTACCACTTTTGTTGGCTGGAAAATGCAGATGGTAAGTTGGGAGTAAGATGTATGGGAGGGGGTGGGGTGAGGTTGAGGCGGGCATCTCCCCCTGATTTTGTGGCAAAAGGAAGTGGTAAAAGTGGTTACAAAAGAATTTGGGCCAAGGTGTAGGTCTGCAAAAAAAATGCGGCAATAGTTCATAGAACCAAGTAGAGGTATTGATGTTTATGCGTGCCATCTACAGAGAGTACTACTATTCCTCGTGTGCCCAAGTACATCAGCCTTATGCCCAGGATTCCAACATCTTGTTAGGGGTTTCAAAATCCAGCTCAAGAAGCCCTTTGTATAGTTGTATGGGGATGTTTTGAGTAAAATCATATCTACACAAAGGGAAATGATGGGGGTAAAGTTGGCAACATTTACTGTAACTGCTACAAGGTCCCACAAATTGACCAAGCAGAAAGAAAGTTCAGTATTGGTACTAAAACTTATTTTGGAGCTCTACCCCATATAGGAATTTGCTATCAATATCAAACAGTTGTCAGAGTTTAACAGAAAGATTTGGTGACATCACTCATCTCCTTCAGAAAACTTCTACAAAATAAAAGTTATTCCACATAGGAGTTACATTGTTGATATTGCTTACTCTCCATGTTTTAACTAGATTGTTCCAGACTCTCCACAAAATCGTGAATGTCTTGAACTGGGCCTTTTCATAATATTTTGGTGAACCAAACTTAAAAATCTTTCAGGATACTCTGCAACTGAAGTTTCAAAATGTTGAGAGTCGGAAATGCTGTGTGGAGATTAAAAGGTATTTCTTGTGGAATAGTCCTGCACAGTACTATTTCCTGATGTAGCATGATTCAAACCACATTTTATCAAGGTTTTTCTTCTTTCTGTAATAAAAATGTGTGTTATATCACCTTCTCATATAAAAATAAGTATTCTAGAGTTTAGCTGCTAAAGACGATTACTAGGAACATGTTCAATGGTGTCTATTTAAAGACCTCCACATCTAGCCTGCACATGGAGCTAATTCAAATGAGTTGAACATTATCCATTGTAAAATAAACATTGCTCCAAGAACGAAAAAGTACTAAATTGTAGGAGCTTACATGGGAAAATACAATTTGTAATCTGCAAACGTAATCTGAGAAATCTTACTTACCCCTAATCCCAACAAAAACTTCTGCTCACTTCCCGACACCATACACCTGTAATCGTACACATGGCTGATCTTCTCTATTGTTTTAGTAGTGAGTGGTGTTGGCTTGTGACCGAATACTTCAATGTCCTTACTCTGGGGGGAATAACACAAAGACAGTTTGATTCAGCAGAAAGTGCAATAAACACTGAGCTAAAGACTTTTTTGACGTTGAGGCCATTTCATACGTCCTTGCTTTAAGTAGTATATTGATACTGTTTAGGAAACTACAATAGAAGAACAAAATACTTTCCTTTGGCAGCCTCCTTTCTGATAAATAGTGTTTCCTTCCTATAGATTCCTTATCTGTTATACTGCTCCAGACGGATGACTATACAGAAAATCTTCAAATAGCCAATAGGGTGTACCCGTGCAACTGCATTATCGGCTTTGTTACTGCATGGATTCTAGGCACCACCAGCAACAGATATTTATGGACCTGCATTTGTCCCATACCTCAAATTCCACCCAGGGTCCCTTGCTCCACAGAGGCTAAACTGTCACATGCAGATAAGCACACAACGAACAAAGAAATAACAAAATAAACAGCGTTGTAGGTGAGTGTATGAAGAAGGAATCTGTGGGAAGGACACTATAGTCCTCATTACAAGTCCAGCAGTAACCCTGCCGGTGCTGCCGGCGGGTTGCCGCTGGACGCAATATTTACCGAAACTTGACTTGCCGGAATCACTGTGGGATTACGACCCCACCTTTCCGGGAAGTCAGGCGCCGGTAAATGTTAATCCCCATTCCGATTTGAGTCCCATAGGACTCAATAGTAATGGGGATCACGGAAGCACCGGCAACGTTAACAGCGGTGCCGGTGCTTCCGTGAAAGTCTGCGGGCGGGTGCCGTTCCGCCTGCCAGGTCTGACCCTGCTGGCCAGGATGGCATCCGCCCGCAGACTCAGTGTACCGATCTGGTAACAACGGTGCCGGTAGGTTTACCGTCACCGTTGTTACCGGATCGGCACACTTGTACTAAGGTCCTATACCTAACAGACAAAATAACTGAAGTGTGAGGGGTCAGTAATGCGAGGTGGACAACTGCTTGTAGTTTTTTCAAGATTAAAAATGGTTGCGAATAAATCATTGCTTGTCCCACTGTATTAGGGAATTCCCTACCTGGTCTAAAGGCTAAGGGAGAAACTCATAACAAAGACAAACTGGCCCTCATACTAACAGCAAAATATTCGAAGTAATCATAAACAACAAAGAATAAACGATAATTAAACAATATTTGGATGACCTTCCCCTGTCCTGGGTTCATCCCTTCCCCAAATGTTCAAAAGGAAAGAAAAGTCTTGAACCAGTTCTTTTAAGTTCCACATCAAAACAAACAAAAATCCACTGGTAACAATTCTTCAGCTTTCCCTTGAAAAGATCCCCTTCCAATTCTAGCCAAGAAAATAGCACTAATGGTAATCCTGGCTATCTTCTTTCCAAGATACAGATCAAATAATAGGTTATCAACTTCTTCTTCTACAACTTTACAATTGGTTAGGACCTCTGCAGTATATTTGGTATAATTGTCAGGATGCTTCTCTTTTGAGTTGTTGCTTTCTTCTTGACAACCACCCTTCTACTATTGTTACCAAGAGAACAGACTCCTTTGTTCCACAGTATGCCACTGTTAGGGAGAATTCTCTGTTTAGGCTGAATTTCCTAACCTAGTGAGTCCCCCAGCAGCTTTGCTGGATTTCTGGAGTTTGTTTTTTTCTCCTGCCAAGAGTGAGTCTCTTTTCCTCACACTCTTGGACATGATTTGAGGGGTTCCTTTGACTGTTAATGTGTTTTATGGGCTATGGGGTCTTTTACTCCATAGGGTCTCATGTGTTTTTACTATGTGTGTTACACAGCACCCTCAGTGCAGTGACACAGGGGTGTCATAATGACATCCCACCATAGACTCCATACCCTGGGACTGACTACTGTCTCCCAGGGCATGTAAAGTCACCATTGGCTTTACTAGTCCCAAATTATGAACAGAAACCAGTACAAACCATCATATTGTGGACGTACTGGTCGGGGCAATTCGATTGCCCCGGGGTCTGTTATTCGAGGGGGCACGTCTCCGTCCCCCTGATCGAGTTTTGGCTGATGGCAGTGGATACTACTTTTTATATTCGACCGCAAATATATCTCTATGGGATTTTCCCATTGTTCGAGACTACCAACTTTAATTATTAAATTCCTATAGCCTCGAACATACCGCCGGGTTATTTATTTAATATTAATTTACCGGTTGGTATGTTTTGCCAGAACTCGATTCTAAAATGGCCTTTGTGTTCTCTTCTGTGACTCCAACCCAAGTCGAGCCCTTTGTTCCACTTTTTGGTGGGCTTCTCCACAGAAGCCTCCAAAAGTGGTGCCACTCTGTCTGGGTACCCCAGGGGGTGTGGGAGGGGGTTTAGGCACCCTGGACTGAGTTGCCTTGGCAACTCAAGTCTCACTCTTGTGTGATTGGCCCAAGTGGTGAGCCGGCCGGCTCACCACTTAGCATGTTTGATTGACAGCTAGGCTGAATGAATGGGGGTTTCTTGCATAAAAGCGGGGCTTTTGGGACTGGAACTTCAGAAGTCGCCACAGGACCTGAGAATCCGAAGAGGGAGAAGCTGAGCCGACCTGCAACGACGACACCACCGGTGGAGCCCTGCTGAACCGTCTCACCACTTCCCGACGACAGAGGAGATCTTCTTGCCGGAGAGTCTCTTCCCCTTGAGCTGGTGGGGACAACCAGTTTGCTTTCCTTTTCGCCTACCAGGACGGCTAGTGGTCGAATTGCCCGTGCCAAGCACCCCGGCAACCGGATAGCCACTTACCACTGAACCGCGAATAAAAGGACCACTCCTTTGAATCGAGAAACTCCGCGGCTGGTTTCTTCCCTTGCAGTACAACGACCCCCTGCTTTCCTCCCCGACGAGATCTTCTCTTCTGCCGGACGAAGCACCAACTCGCAACCGCTCCCAGGAACAACTGCCCCCGCTGGAGTGTTCTCACCATTTCAAGGTACTGTGTCCGCCTGGCCTCCCTTTCTATAGATTGCTGCAAGGTGACAGTACATCCTTAACCTTCTAAACTGGGCTGGCCTCCTGACCATCTAACTGGTGCCTTTCTTTTGGTCCAACTTCTTTCTGAACCTTTGAGACTTTTGAGCACTTTTCAACCATGTGACCTTGGACATATTTTGTTCTGATCCTCTTAAAGTGGATCCGGCTTTCTGAACTCTAACTTCACGGTTTGATTCTGCCTTCCTCTCTTGCTGTGTTCTTTTGAAAGTGTTGGCATCTGTTTCAATGTATGCTCTGCCTTTCTCTCCCTTTTAAACCGAATTATTAGAGTGCCATCTGCGTTAAGCGCTCACCGCTGTCTGAAAATAAGTGGGGCTTTACTTAAGACTTGTCTAATATTCTTTTAAGGGAGTGTATATACTTTATTGACTGTGTTTTTGAACTTGCTTGAGATTAGTGTCATTGTGTTTTCTTCGATGTGTTTTTAAATAAATAATTATATATCTTTTACACCAAAGCTCTGGTCAGTGTTTGCTTGTCCTACTGTGTGTACCTGCCCTATTGTGTATGCTTTGTATACTGCCTAGCTATTCTTGAGGGGAGTTTGACTGCTCAGCCACAGCTACCAGGTAAATTTGGGTGGTGCAGACTGCTACCAATTGGGTTTACTGCTAACTCCTGTAATCTTAAACTTTTTGCAGTTGTCCCTAAGGGAATTGCACAGGTTTATGCCTAACAGCCACTTCTCCAACAAACTTCCTTGTGACATCCACTGACAGATTTAAACACCACCACCGTTCAGGTACTTCTGCTTCAACTTTATACTTCAGAATTATTAGGCATATAAAGACAGGACACTTCAACCTCTACTTCTTTCCTATACTCCAGGAAACGGGCAGCCTCTGCTGGCTGTCTGAATGCCACAAGTATAACCTGCCTCTTCCCGAAGACTGACTTTCTCTCACCTTCAGCTGTCTTGAGCATTACAGATATTTTCTTAATCTTCTATGCAAGCACCCAGCTCCTTTCCCCAGCTCTGTTCATACTTTCGTGGTTCCAGTAATTACCCAGAAGCTGTATTGCCACTCTCCCAGCTTCAGGGAACAACGCCACACTTGTACCAGAGGACACCGGACCTTTAAAAACCTTGCGGATTAGGTGGACAGATCGAAATAGGACTTATTTAACTATGGAAAAGGTTGACCTCTTGGCTTGGGTAATGATTGTTCGCCTTGTCAGTACAACAACTTCTGGACTTAAAGATTAATTGTCCCGATTTCTACAAGGTTCAGTCTTCAAAGGAAAAACAGGTTAAGGCACACGCAACCACTCCAAGATAGATCTTTGACCTTAAAGGGTTGCAAGTGATTGTATTTCCATGTAATATCGCGGAGACGATTTCGAACTCCTTTCGGAAAATACAACTGGCCACAAGCGACCGTCCGTTGATGCTGCATTCATTTGTAATTTGTGTGAAAGTCAAAGTCAGTTTTTCGTAATGGTATCTAGCAGGCGTTCCCTTTCTAATTTCCTATATAAACTCTGTCACTACGCCCCATACCTCAGTTTCCCCCTTTTTCCCCCCAAGCTCACCAGGCTGCATGGGAAAACAGAGATAACGCACAGATCGATGAGCTGAGAGACAAGGGGAAAACGGCCCTCCTCCTTCCTGACCTCTCAGCTGCATTCGACCTGGTGGATCACATGGTCTTATGTAGACACCTGGACTCTGCTGCTAACTTCTCGAAAGAGGCTATAACATGGATTGAATCCTTCCTGAGCGACGGAACCATGAGGGTTTTTGCTCCTTCTGCGGCAGCAGACCGCATCACGTGTGGTGTCCCCCAAGGGTCCTGTGTCTCCCCCACATTATACAACATATTTACCAAGCCCCTCTTCGATGATCTGGACCTTCTCGGTATCACCTACACCAACTATGCAGATGATACCCAGATTCTCCTCTCTCTTTCCAGGGATTATGGAGCGGATTTGGCCTTAGCGAATAGGGTGTATCTCATCATCCAGGCATGGATGGCCATGCACGGTCTATGCCTGAATGATGAAAAAACGGAACTCATTGTCCTGGGCACCCACACCAACCTAAAAAAACTAGGACAGGCCTACTCTTCCTTCATCATTGACGGTAATCTTATTAAGGTAGGCAAGGAGGTAAAAACTCTAGGTTTTTACCTCGACTCCACCCTATCCTTGACCAAACAAGTCAACACCTTGGCCTCTGCCACAGCCTACACCTGTAAGCTGATCAGATCAGGCAAACTCTCTCTTTTCGGATAATAATTGCATTACCCTGGCTAGAGCCCTGATCCTATCTAGGCTCGACTTTTGCAATGCACTCTACATTGGTGCCAACAAATCTATCATCCAAAAAAATTAAAATCCTTCAAAAGAACGCTCTAAGAGCACTTAAAAACTGCCTCCCTGACACATAAGGCACTGAATAATGCTGCCCCCAGCTATCGCATCAACAGATTTCAAAGAAGAACCTCCACCAGACCCACAAGACTTACCAATACAAACTGTATCACCATACCCAGATTTAGGCTATCCATGTCATGTACGGCCGTGCAAGCAGTGTTAAGAAACGGCTGCGTAGCCCTTTAAGGACGCTGCAACCAGGTGCCTGGAAGTTGGCATGGCAACGCTGGCATCCTCAGTGTTTCCTACGGCCGACGCCGGAATCCGCGTAACGCTGTCATGTGACCTTTCCTTTTTAGGCACCGCCTTCACTTCGTATCAGTGCTTCTGATTGAGAATTGGTGGCGCCTTGTACCTTGTGCTTTGTATCCTGTTCACTTGAACCCCTGTTGCAGTACCCGTCCTCCTCCCCATTCCCTCCTGTGTTCCTGATTGCCTTGTTTCCTCGACCCGGACCGTTACCTGGCCTTGATTCTGGACTGCCTTGTTCTTGTATTATGCCTGTATCGTGCTTCGACCTCGGACTGCTCACGGATCTCTTTGCCTTCGCCCATTTGTTTTGCTTGCTCTTCGTCTGTCTTCTGGATCCTCACTCACCTGGACTGCGTCTGGGGAATTCGTTTTTTGGAACTTTTCGAACTTTAGGATTGTTGGAACTTTGGAACTTAGACTTCCCTGCTACGTACACTAACTCAAGACTGCCAAGTGTGTATTAGGCGTCCTCGTGCCGGCGGGATAGGTGGTTGGGCTTTCCTTGGATTCTGGATTTCGGATTTGTTTCCCTGCTTTTTTCCACCTGACTCTGCCCGGCGGTGATTAAGACAAAAACACGGTAAGCCATAGTCTCACATGGGAAGGGGGTTGTTATTGGAATCTGACAAACACGTATTGCATTCTTGATCTGTTGTTTCCGGGTCTTGTCAGAAGGGCGGTTGGTTATACATTCTGTGTTGTGTTAACCCCTCACTTGCAGATCCAACGCCTGTCCTCGGCCACTCGCACCACCCTGGCTTCACCGGTAACAACTCCTGCGGCACGTGTCATCATCTGGGTCGTCTGGGTCTCATCTGGCATCCTTTCTTTCCTCCGATTGATCGCTCTGGTTGTCCATTCCTGGAGCCAGAGGGTTCCATCAGGAGGAAGAACTCATCGGCTACACGACGTGGGCAACTCGCATCTGACAATCCAGAGTCAGTGGCAACAGCTTTCATGTCAAAGCTGCCCAACTATGGAACTCCCTACCTAACCACATTAGAGAAGATCAATCCTTCCCAAAGTTCAGACTATGCTACATCAACTGGCTTAAGTCTACCAACACCTAATAGCCCACCTCTATCCTTAGCCATGCTCTCACTCTGGCACCACTGTTGTATATTGATGTATCTTCTGCTAATAACTTTGTTATATATCTGCTGTATATTCTGTATAACTGGCACCACTGTTGTATACTATACTCGTATATTTTTGCTAAACTGTAATCTCCTGACCTGTACATATTGCATATGCGCTACTTTGTTTTATGCTGCCCTTCCTATTTTGTAACCTGTTAATCAAGCTTCACATTACCTGTCCTGCTGCACCCCGATACCTCTATTATAAATGAATAAACTAAACTAAATAACAACGGGCTAATAAGCCAACAAAAAACTTAAATAACCGCAAGCTTCCAAAGGAAGGAAGAACTTGCGTAGCATCAGAAAAGGTTATTTTTATTTTTAGAAACAACATGCTACAAAAAGCCAAAAATGGTCACCAAGGACCATCGCCAAGTCATCAACAAAAGAGCAGATGCGCACCAACCATCGACTATCTGAGCGCGGATGGACGGGAGGGGAGATTAGGAATCTGCGGGAGAAGAATCTATAGAAAGAACATTATGGTAAGTAATTTCTCCTTCAATAGATTGCTTTTCTCCCGCAGATTCCTCATCTGATAGACTCCGAAAGCAGTAGGTGAAGGAGGCGGACAGAAAGTTAGACTAATAGGTTTTGTAGCACTACCCTGCCAAAACACACACCAGTTATGCGAGCAATATCTAAACAATAGTGTTTAGTTAAAGTATGAACAGAGGATCATGTTGCCGCACAACTAACATCCCTAACAGGGACCCACCTTTGTAATGCAGTTGACACAGACTCCCCCTAGTGAAATGCGCCGTGATGCCCGACAGTAATTTCCTGCCCGCAGACTGGTAACACTACGCTATGCAGAAGATGATCCAGCGGGACAATGTTTGTTTTGCTATCGCTAGGCCTTTACGAGCAAATGAAAAGGCCATGAAGAGCTGGTCAGTTATTCTGTACTGAGGCGTTCTTGCGATGTAGAAGCTTAGAGCCCTTTTAGGATTGAGGCGATGAAAACGCTCGTTTTCCTTAGAAGGGTGCAGTGGTGGGTAGAAGACCGGGAGTTCTATGGACTGTGATAGGGGGAAATCGGAGACATATTTTTGGCAGAAATCCAGCTCACCCTGTGCAAGACTTTCTCACGAAAAAAACGCAGAAAGGGCGGTTTGCAGCTTAAGGCTTGATATTCACTTACCCGCCTAGCAGATGTAATTGCCACAAGGAAGGCAGTCTTTAAAGAAAGGTGCCGCAAAGAACAAGTGTGCATAGGTTCAAAGGGAGCCGCCATCAGATATGTCAATACCAGATAAAGATCCCAATCTGGGACAACAAAAGGAGTTGGTGGAAACTTGGCCCTTCAGTAATTGTGCCATCACTGAGATTGTAAAATATGGACCTTGATCCGGGGACCTCAAACATACAAGGCCGCCAAATATCCTTTGACTGTGGTGACCTGAAGGCCTGCTGAGGCCAGTAACACAATCAATCTTGCATTCCCTGCACCACGCCTCAAATCTTCTCCACCTGTCCAACGAAACGTCTCTGGGTTGAGGTGTAGAAGAGGTGAGAGGGGGAGGCTCTGGGCTGGTATGCCCCTTCTGTAGAGGTAGGCAATAGAGTTAACCCCACGGCGACCCATCTTTCAACAAGGGTCCCTGGGCCCCTTTTGTTGTCTTAATACTAGCCCTTGGGCAGGTCGTCACCCTCATTGGAGCTAGTATAGAAGTGCCTCAGCACTCTTGGTTCAGCTCCTTTTTCTGTACCCTTCCTAGTGATTGTTGGAGCCATACTTCTTCCCTTCTTCTGAGACATCTGGGGGAAAGAGGGTTGATGTCCCCTTACTGTGCCTGTAAGGACCCCCGCGGAGTAGCTGTCACTGTGACTGTGGGCACTACCTTTGCGGCCTGCCCTCCTTTTGAAGAAGTAGTGGTCATCGACGAGGTCGTCAACGGGATGGTAACAGCAGCAGTCAATGACGCGGTTGATGACGTTTGCTTGCCAGAGTTTCGAAGGGGTGAAGGACTTTCTCTTTGAGTGGCAGGCTCACCATGGATGCGGTCGGTGATGGCGATCTTCACCTTCCGAAGCCGGGACCCGCAGAAGCGGCGAAACCAGTGGGTCCGCGGTGAGCAGCATTGCCTTCTGGTGAACACCCGTGGGCAGGGCGTCCTCAAAGGACCTCGACCTCTTATCTGAGGGAGTTGGATCATGGCCAGTCCTGGGGGAAGCATGACCATGCCCGGAGGCCGAGTCAGAGGCCTTACCAGATTTCAACCATGCCGCCAGCATGCTGTAGCAGTCCTTCTTAGTTTTCTTTGAAAAACCACGGCAGACCTCGCATCCCTCCTCATAATGGTCCGGATGCAGGCAGTAAAGACAACTGTGGTGTCGATCCTCCACAAAAACGTTCCTTAGTCCACGTTTCACACAGAGTTTGAAAAGGCATCTCTTCTCCTCGGCCATGGTGAAAAAGGCACAAAGAAGGCCCAAGCTTGGGCATTCCGATGAAAGATCCTTGATGAAGCTTGAGTCCCCGCTGCCCGGTAGTCTACTTCAGGTCGAGCGATAAATCACAAAATCGGTCAAAATTTCACATTATACCAAAAAACTCAAAATATTAGGAATGATGCAAGGAGAGCACTAAGAGGACTCCCAACACTGAAGCGTGCTGTAAAAATCTGAAGATGGCCACCAGGGGTGAAGTTTAAGGAGAGGACTTTCATTGGATGGGGATAGTATGACCCAGAGGACAGTAACTGCTTTAGAGGAGAAATACAGTTTTAAAGCCAAAGTGAAACCATTTTTTCTTTTACCCGGGGATTCCCAGCCTGATGACGGGGAATATTCATGAGCATGTGAATCCATGGCAGACCCAATGCTGGAGATTAAGTATATTCCTTTCGATACATTTAGCTGCCGCCTCCGGCACTTCAAGAAAAAAAGTCTGGTCCTAAAATGGAAAGCGCTGCCGCTCCTGGAATAGCCTTGCATGATTGATGCGTCTTTCGCAAAAGCGTTTAACTCCGCGTTCTGAACCTGCATGGAGAAATCAGGATATAAATAGACTCAACAGGCCCCACAGTGCAGTTCAGTCTCCTCCCTGGCATACTTCAACAATATATACCTGTCTCTTTAGTTGAGGATCTAGATGATTATGGGTAGGGGAGGGGACCAATTTTGTGTTTATGTGCAAGTGAGCGGAGCACACACTCGACAGTGAAGTTCGACAACAAATAAGGACTCCCTAGAATGGTTTTCAGCATTCCATTTTGCATTGGTGATCAGCCTCAAGAATTACCACTATGTGCGTGTTGTTTCGCCGAGCCCGTGATTCAAGGTCGTTGCATTTGGACTGTACCACTTTCAAGTCCTTCTGGAGTGTGGATAATCCCGATTTCATAGTTGCCATGTCATCCTGTGTTTTACCGATCCTCTCCATCGCTTCACTGATGCGTGCATTTCTCTTTGTCAAGTTTCAAAAATCTGTCTCATGTCTGGTGCCGCATCCTCATCAGGAAAGGAGGACAAGTCTGAACTTGTCGCATCAGCTTGTGCAGATGTGGGGGTCTTTGGCACCGTCTTAGCGAATTCATCAAGGTTACGCTGCTTCTTACTGCAGCTGCGAACCATACCTGCAAGGTTCCACTCACCACCACAGTCCACGGTGGGCTCACAGCCAAAGGAGTCTGCAACACACTGAGTATTATGTATTGGGTGAGCTTGCCTCCAATTTAAAACTAGAGAATTATTCCAGGCCAGACTTACAACTTCCAGCTGCTCAAGCGGCGCCAGGCTTCATTTGCAGCTCCAGGCCTGCGGCATCAGGGAAGTTTGGTCTAGTGTTGGTTGAGGGCGACACCGGGGAACGGGTCGGGAAGGGAAGTGATGTGGGGATAGAAAGTGAGAAGGAGTGTGAAGGAGACAACTAAAGAGGTTTTTAGTGTAACTCCTCAAATCCACGTCTTTCTTGGTGTGATGATGCAGTGCAGGACTCTGCTTCACCCTGGAGGTCAACGGGTTGGAAGAAGCTGGCTTTTTGCAACGGAGTGAGCGAGCCCGTGCAAGAGATGACCCCGGCAGCCCGCCTCGGGCTGCTACGTGCATACTAGTGCGTACCGGGGGTGCAATAGTAATAGTGCGCTTCCCGTGCCTGAACGAAAACGGCAGGCTGACCTGCAGCCGCAGGAAGCGGCCTCCGTGAATCGGCTCTGCGAGGGGGCAGGTGTGCCGACCTCCCTGGCTCAACCTGACTGGAAGGGAGTCATCCAGCTTGGTGGCAGCAAGCAGGCCATTTGCCACATTTTAAGAGGAAGGCTGCAGCTGGTGAAAAAGGCCTGCCACCGGAGGACGAGGCTGCATTGGTGTCCCAAGGCCTTGTAGGAATTGAGTTTGGTACACCCAGTCTGCTGCTACGCTATCCATCGCTTTTGATGCAAAGCACCCATTTGACGGAACTGCAAAACACAGCCTGTCTCATCATATGACACTGATATTTCCGCCACTGTCCCAATCACGCTCCCAGTACAGGCGTAACAGAGTGTCCAGGAGTCCCTGGCACTTCAGCTGATGTCACAGACACCAGTGTTAGGGAGAATTCTCATTTTATGGCTAATTTCCCTTACCTAGTGAGTCCCTCAGCAGCATTGCTGGATCTCTGGAGTTATTTCTTTCCACTTGGTAAGAGTGAGCTTTTCCCCCACTCTTACCCATGTTTTGCATTGTGTCTTTTACCTGTTTTTGTGATTGTGGGCTCTGGAGAACACCACTTCAGTAGCCCCCTTCTTTGTATGTGTCACACAGCACCTTCAGTGCAGTGACACAGGGTTGTCGTTCAGACTTCCCACCGACTCCATTCCTGAGGTGACTACTGTCACCCAGAAAAGGGTAAAATTACCATTAACTTTACTTAGTCAAATATAACCACAGATCCGGTACACACCATCTTACATGGAGTGCTGGAAGGGTTAACTCTTAACTCTTTATCTGTACCTCCTAGAGCATTGTTACGCTCTTTTATAATTTGGACATGGCTGGTGGCAGTGGTATCTACCCTAAATTTCTACCGCGGTTATCTTATATAACTGTGGTAATATTGTAGGCTATTGTACTAGCCTCAAACTTAAACCGCTTCACCAAATACTTTTTCGTTTGGCTCCAGTGCGGTTTATTCGCCATTTCTTTTTGTTAAACTCCTTCTTGTGTTTTACTTTGCGTGGCAAACTAGGTTTGCCTTCTTTGTTCACTGTCTTTTGGCGGGCTTCTACCTAGAAGCCCTCCTCAAGGCGCCTGTGTGTCTTGGTGGGCTGAATGTGAGGGAGGGGTGTAGTCACCCCCTGCACAAGGTATCCTAGGAAACCCAAGTCGCACTCTGTCATGATTGGCCAGGGTGGTTGTCCGGGCTGGACAACCCCCCTGCTAGGTGACTGACAGCCAGGCTGTGTGAATTGGGGTTTTTCGCATAAAAGGCAGGTCTCTTGGGCTGGAAGTCAGAGAGTTGCCACTGGAACTACAAGGAACCGACGAGAAGTGGAGTAGAGGTCGACTGCTGCAACTACCCCGTACCGCTGAAGCCCTGCTGCAGTCCTGAGCTATCTACCCTTCAACGACTAAGAGGAGATCCAGTCCGGAGTCTTCATCCCTTGAGCCTGGTGGGGATAACCAGCTCATCTTCTTCAGCCAGAGGTTGCCTTCGTGGTCGAAATCGCTGCACACTGCTGTAGTGGTCCGGATAGCCACCTGAAGACCCTATCCTGTTTTTAAGGAGCGCACCTTTTATTCATTGTCGCTGCTGCCGGCCTCATCCCTCTGTGGTGCGGACCCCCTCATAGTCCTTCGTGCTGAAGCTGCAGGAAAGCGTGGGTCTACGGGAAATCAACAGGAACAACTGCTGTGGCACCAGCTTCATTCTTTGAGAAAGGTACTGTGTCCAGTTTGAAGAATTTTGGGTGAAATCCCCATTTCTCTACCTTAAGGCTTGTCCTTACTTTTCCCTCATTCTTATAACTTTTGCTTCCGAACATTAACAATATCAAAGTGCTCTTGGCAACGTTGAATCTTGAACTGTCCGACTGTGTGATCCTCGACAACAGGCACCCGGTGTCATTTGACTTTGGCTCTGGCCCCTTCACACTTGAATTCCTGTCTATTTGTGTTCTTCGATTCGGTCTGCCTAACTATCATACTGCCGGTGATTTTTGCCCCCAACTCGCTCTGGGTATCTCGGGTGCTGTGTTTTTACCCCGGTAGCATTTCTTACCGCAGATACGCGTTTATCTAGTAGACCGAACTGTCAAAAGTGATCGCAATTGTATTCACGGTAACGTGTTCCGTTTCGTAGCACCGGTCCATTCAAACACAGGGTACTTACCTCGAATAATACTGTACAAAGTGAATTGGTTAGTTGTAGTATATTTTACGTGTGGTTTTTGAATCAATAGAAGTGTCATGTTGATAACAAATGGTTTAAAAATAAATGTACTTATCTTTTTTACATAAACCCTTGAATCAGTGTTTGCTTGAGTCACAGTAATTGTGGTCCCTTTGTGTAATCTCTGTCACTACTCATATACTCTTGAGATAAGCCTGGCTGCTCCGCTACTGCTACCACATAGTAGTACAGGCTTGTACCAAAGGTAAAACTTGTATTGCCACCTGTAGTCTTAATTGTATGTAGTGGTCCCCGAGGGCACTGCACAGGATTCTGCCTAACAACCAGCAACATGGGACCCAGATGGGTCTGGTGGGTCAGAGATTTTGACCTCTATGTGGGTGCAATGGGGCCCATGAAAGACAACAATGCCTGCTGAAACTGGCAGTAGGTCCCGCTACTAGACACATTATTGATGAACTGCCTGCTGATTCAATAGGAAACCATTCAAGGACTGAAAGCTGCTCTCGCCACATACTTTACACCACACACAAATGTGGACTATGAGCGTCATGTCTTTCACACAACCAAACAGCAAAAAGGGGAGACAATGGATGCATATGTAATGAGACGGAGGATTACGCTCAAGCATTGTGACTTTAATAACTACTCAAACACTGCGGCTCTACACTCAGACAATTGCTGGATGCAAATTGCAAAACTTTAGGAGGAAGCTACTGCAGAAACCCAGGACGCTGGAAGAGATCCTAATGCTGGCTACAGCAGAGTTAACAGTGGAATCGCAGGTGGAAGCCATGGGAAATCAGAAAAGCTCCACTACACACTTGGAGATGGTGCAGAAGTAGGTGGGGGCGTCACCCAAGATCCAAGGGGAGCCATTTCTTTACAGATGTGGGTATGAAACTTCCCACAAAGGTACCTGTCTGGCCCCAGGGAAGCGGTGCTTGCCATGTGGTGGTGAAAATCACTTTAAAATCAGTTTGCACAATGTCCAGAAACCCAGTGAAAAGGGACGGTGAAGGCGGCACCGCAACCAAACCCAAAGACTGTACACCAACTACCGCCTCAGCTGCTTTGTAAGCCACAGCCCAGGTCCATGGGAAATACAGAGATGGGGGACAACGACTCGGGAGAAGATAAGAAATCAAAGGATCGCAGAAGATACTGCATCTCGACATCAAGGCCAGTAAGAAGGTCAAGACATGTTAAGTACCTGGTTGAGCAGTCACCATCAGAAACAGAACTTAGCTCCTCAGAAGGAGAGCAACGATTAAAAGGGTATCTGTATGCACTGGGCAACAAACAGGTGACAGAACATAGGCCCACACTGCCCATGCACCTAAATGAACGGCAGGTGGAATACTTGGTGGACATCGGTGCCACAGTGAACGCCATCAGTGAACAAATGTACAAGTCCCTTCCACAAGCACCCAGACATCGCCCATTGGAGTTTGGTATCTACCCGTATGGGTCCTAGTATGGGAAGCTCTTTACTATCATCACCAATCACCAGGCCTTATTATTTCTTTACGGCAAACCACAAGTGAAAGTGCAACCCTGCATAGCTCGGTGGGGCGTGTGGCTACAGGACCATGCTTTCATCATCATTCACAGTCCAGGGAAGGAGGAGAATCCGGCCATCCTTTTGTCACATCACCTGAGAAAAGCTGACTTGCCAGAGCCCTCGGTGGCCAATAGGTATATTAGATACACTGCACAGCAAGCAATACCACAAGGGGTGGATCCGGTGAACCTCGCTCAGGAGGCGTAAAAAGAAGTAGCCGTACAAAGTGTCATTAAGGGGCTGCTATCGTCAAGGTGGAGGAGAGCAAAGGAGATAAGTCGTCTCGAGCCAGAGGGGGGTGCAGCGGAAGGTGGACAGTCTACTACTGGTGAAGGATGAGTTTTTCATGTTGGATGAGACACGTTTATTCAAGGGGACCAAGCTGGTGGTGACATCATCCCAGAGGAGGCAGGTGGTAGAGCTGGCGCATGTAGGGCACTGAGGGATCGTGTTAACGTAGAGGATGCTATGGCAGAAAGTGTGGTTTCCGAGACTATACGATGGCGGAGGACCTACTCAAGGAGTGCCCAACATGCTCACTTATCGTGCTGGTGAGGCATCTAGACCCACTGAAGATCACAGAGCTGCTGGAAGGCGTGTGGTAGGAAGTGGCAGTAGAATTCCTTGGACCCATTGATGGGGGGAAAGGTGTTAGCCGTGATGTACTAATATTCATGAGTACCCCAAAACACAGATGGTGGCCTCCAAGGCGGTGCATCATGTAATGCCAGAGGATATTCACTGCCTATGGCATTCCAAGAAAGGTGAAGTCTGACAATGGGCCTCCATTTACAAGGCAAGATTTTAAGACATTTGCGGAATACATGTGGTTCAACCAAAGGAAGGTAACCTCCCCCTTACGGCCCCAGGCAAACGGGACAATCAAGCGATTCATGGCCAACTTGAAGAGAGCTCTTCACATCTCTCACTTGACGGGAAACCATATGAACAGGTGCTACACCAGCTGCTTCGGGATTACAGGAGCACACCACACAGCTCCACAGGGAAATGCCCTGCTGAGGTAATGGTTGGCCGCAGAATTCGCACGCGGCTACCATAACACACAAGGGAGTCGGAGAAATATGTATATGACGATGTCATGAGTGGTCGTGATGGGGCTGCAAATGAGAAAATTAAACTGAATGCTGATGCCAGGCGGAAGGCAAAAGAGTCATCATTGGTCCTTGGAGATGTGGTGGTTGTGAACAGAGAGTCAGCAAGCACACTGCCACTTTCCGTCTGGTCGAAACCGGGAAGAAAGGTTCCATGATCAAGGTAGAAGGAGATCAACATTAAGTAACCCGAAATTCTTCGCATTTCAAGAGATGCCCGACGTCGAGCCAAAAGCAGAGGCGCACGAATCGTGAGATAGAGATCCTGTATTCCTCGGATGAGTCCTAGCAGGCTGATGGGAGAAGAAGAATCGGACTGGGCCAATCACGCGGCCCCAGAATCAGTGCCCAGATCTGGACAGTTCGAGGTGAGGTATGAATGACCTCAAAGGGCAAGAATGAGGCCCAGAAGACTAATTGAAGAAACAGGGCAAAGTGATGTGCTTGATGTTTAAATTGAGGGTGGGGGGAGTTTGGGAAGTGTTGAGCGGGATGGGAATGGCAGTGACATGGGGATGGGAAGTGAGAAGTAGTGTGAATGAGGCGAATAAAGAGGTGTTTAGTGTTACTGCTCGAGTCCGAGTCTTTCTTGGTGTCACAGAGTGCAGGACTCTGCTTCACCTGGGAGGGCCCAGAGTAGGAAGAAGCCGACAAAGCCTTACCAGCAACGCAGTTCAATCTGTGGTCCGCAACTGTGGGACAAATGGGAGCGCTGGCAGGCCAATGCCAAGTGGTAACAGGAGGACAACGTTTGCGGCCTTCTTGCACGTACCAGGTTCTCTTGCAAGTACCCACACCATATATGTCAACCCTCCCAATAATTTAGGCAGGAGACTCCCGATTTTTCAATTGAAAATATTGCTAATTTTTACAGTCTCCCTCCTAAAATAATTGTAATCTTAATGCAATCTAACGGGAGAAATCGAGTCTCCAGCTTTCTGTGGCAAAATCTCCCTCCCAGGTGCTCCAGAATGTTGCCATGTATGCCACACACCCCATTGTGGATGCCGCAGCTACCGGCGCCTAAGCCATGGAGGATGGGGGAGGAATGGCCACCAGTGATTGCGGTCAGACGGTCGGCACACAGGTGGGCACCCAGCCACTGATTCCCTCCTCCACGGGCGTCCTCGCCAGAAATAGTACTCACTGTGCTGCTCACTTTCGTCCGAGTAGTGATGGCTCTCTGATGATCAGCTGCTCCAGTTGCAACAAGCGGCACAGCTCGGTCGAGGTCCTCGGCTCACTCGCCTCGCCCTCTCCGAAGACACAGACAACAAAGGGACGCTGAAGTGTCTTCCTTTTGTCGATGGGATTTCTGATGCCCTATTGATCGCAGCGCAGTAGATTTCGTGTCCCAATGCCGCCAGGATCAATTTAGCTGAAGCAATGTGTATTCAGAGCTTCTTCATTAAGCAGCAGTCATGTTGGTTGCTCAAGAGTGCCCCTTCAAAACAGGAAGTTTTCTATGGCAGGCAATGTGTGCCTAGATTTGCTACTTAGATAAAAAAAATAGTGCAATTTATTACTGAATACATAATGGGAGTGCTCATCTGTGAACAATATTGCAGTTCTTATTCAACTACACTCAACGTGACACTTAACTACAAATACAATTGTAATATTTTTACAACAAGGTTTGCTAACCTGAGCATTTTTGGACAAAATGTAGACAACACACCATCTATAAAGTGAGTGACTAATAGAGGGAATGTTGAACTGTAAAGATCAGTTGCACACAAGCAAAGATTATTCTTAAGGAAGAAATGTGCCTCAGACAGATGGGACCAGAAGAACAAGTTACTCTCTTACCTGGTAACGTTCTTTCGATGGGATGGTCCGACGACGTATTCCATATCTTTGACAGTAATCACCACAGCTGTGCTGCTTCGGAAAATTTTCGAGGACCTCCTCCGACGGCCGACATCACCCGATGTGATAAGTAGGACGCACGACGCCCGTAGCCTCAGTTGTAGTTTTTTCCCCAGAACGTTTGACACCCGTCTTCTGCCAGTCAGAGACACAAGGCCTTGCGGAAACGTAAGCTGCAATCGCATAAGAAATTCTGCAGCGGGGAAGGTAGGGAGGGAGTGATATGGAATACGTCGTCGGACCATGCCATCGAAAGAACGTTACCAGGTAAGAGAGTAACTTGTTCTTCGAGGGGATTGGGTCCTCCGACGTATTCCATATCTTTGGCATACTCCCAAAGCAGTACCAAAGCAAGGATGCAGGAAAATAATTTAGAACACAAATTTAGCATGCCCAATCAAATTGCGGAATAAAGGACACCCTTGCCAAAGGCCAAATCCTGTCCTCGGATGGAATCGAGGGAGTAGTGACGTACAAAAGTATGTACAGAAGCCCAGGTGGCTGCTTCACAGATGTTACGAATAGGAACACCCCTTTGCAGGGCCGTAGATGCAGCCATACCCCTGGTAGAAAGGGCCCGCAAGCCAGCCGGTGGGTCCTTACCCGCTAAGCAGTAACACTCGGAGATAGCCAAAATAATCCAACGAGACAAAGTCGGTTTCGTCACAGCTTGTCCCAAACGCTTTCCAGCGTAACCAATGAAGAGTTGATCGTCCACTCTGACCCGGGACTGCGTGAAATATAAAAGCTCAACGCTCTCGTAGGATCAAGCCTATGGAGCTTCTCCTCTTCCTTACCAGGATGCGGAGGAGGATAGAATGCCGGAAGAACAACCTTCTGGCCCAAATGAAATTCCGAAACCACCTTCGAAAGAAAGGAAGAACGAACTCTAAGGACAACCCTGTCCTTATGAAACACAGTGAAGGGTGGCTTAACTGAAAGTGCCTGTAACTCACTCACTCTGCGAGCGGAAGTAACCGCAACCAAAAACAGAGTTTTCAGAGTTAACAGTCTCAAAGGGCAAGAATGCAAAGGCTCAAACGGAGCACCCATAAGAAACTTAAGAACAAGATTCAAATCCCAACCTGGCACCAGAAAAGGGGACGGAGGGAACACATTAGTGAGCCCTTTCAAAAACTGAGAAATTAAAGGAATCTTAAAATAGGAACATTCTTCGGACGAGCGCTTAAATATGGACAGCACCGCCAGGTAACCTTTAATGGTAACCACTTGCAAGCCTGGGCCAAAGAAAGCAAAAAAGACAGAACCATGGGAATGTCACATTCAAATGGATCCACATTCTTAACTCTGCACCAGTCGCAGAATTTACACCAACGGCAACAGTACAGAGACTTTGTTGCCGGCCGTCTGGCCGAAAGCAACACCTCCAACACGTCTTCAGGGAGGTCCCAATCCTTATACCTCAACCTTTCAGAAGCCAAGCGTGAAGGTTGAGGGATCTGACCTCTTGATGGAGAACCTGACCCCCCCCCCCATCACGTGAGAGCAGATCGTCTCAGTAGGGAAGACGACGTGGAGGGCAGATGGACAAGTCGAGAAGGTCCAGGTACCACGTCCTCCGGGCCCACGCCTGAGCAATGAGGATCATCCGGGAACCGAACCTCCGTAACCTCTGCAGTACTTGCGGGATGACTGGGACTGGAGGAAACACGTACAGCAGTGGGAATGACCACTCCACCACAAACGCGTCTCCTAAGGCTCCTTTTGGAGGAAATTCCTGCCAGCAGAACCTTTCGCACTTCCGGTTGACACTGGAGGCGAAGAGATCCACTTGAGGGGTCCCCCAAAGGGCGAAGATCTCCAAGAGAATCTCCTGAGCCAGCTCCCACTCGTGAGAGATCGTGCTCTGCCTGCTCAGAGCGTCCGCCGTCTCGTTGTCTCCGGCCAGATGAACAACCGAGATCAAAACTTCCTGATGGATGGCCCAACTCCAACCGCATCGCCTCCCTGCACAGAGGAAGTGACCCTGCCCCTCTTTTTTGTTGAGGTAGTGCATGGCCACCGTGTTGTCCGTTAGAATTAGGACACTCTTTCCTCGCACAGTCGGCAGAAAAGCCTTCAGGGCTAGCCTGACGGCCCTCAGCTCCAACAGATTGATATGGAGTCTGGACTCCGACGGAGACCAACGACCGCTGAATGTCAACTCGTTGGCATGAGCTCCCCATACCGTGAGGGCGTCCGTCACGATCGTCACCTCCGGCCAGGGCAGCAAAAATGGGGCCCCCCTTCATCAGATTGCCTTCGACGGCCCACCACAGAAGGTCCTGGGCGACCGAGGGCAGCACCTGAACAGGGTCCGACAGAGTGCGACCACTGCATCTTGAGTGCCCACTGCTAAGATCTCATCCGCAGACGAGCCTCTGGCACCAGAAGAATGCAGGATGCCATGAGGCGGAGCAACCTCAAGAACTCGAACGCCGGGAGCGTCTGGGCAAGTTGAAACTTGTGCACCATCTGCTGAATGTGAAGAGCCCTCACCTGGGGAGGAAAACACAGCCCCAGGGATGTGTCGAGCACTGCTCCGATGTACTGGAGCCGCTGTGTTGGCGTCAAATGGGACTTCTTTAAATTGAGGAAGAAGCCCAGCTTGTGAAGGGAGTGGAAGGTGATCCAGGACTTGCTCGGGAGAGCTCCCCCTGATCAACCAATCGTCCAGGTAGGGGTAGACGTGAATCCCCCCTTTCCTGAGATGCGCTGCCACCACCACCATGAGCTTGGTGAAAACCCTCGGGGCGGAGGTCAATCCAAACAGCAGGACCCGAAACTGAAAGTGCGAGTCGCCAACCGCGAATCTCAGGTACTTCTTGTGCTTGGGATGGATCGGCAAATGGAAGTAAGCATCCTTGAGGTCGAGAGACACCAACCAGTCCTGAAGCTGAAGGGCCTGGAGGACTTGAGAGAGAGTAACCATCTTGAACTTGTCCTTCCTGAGGAGTTTGCTCAAACCGCGCAAGTCCATGATGGGTCTCAATCCCCAGTCTTTCTTCGAAATCAAAAAATAAGGGGAATACCATCCCTTGTTCCTCTCCGCTACAGGCACCAGTTCTATGGCGCCTTTCTCCAGCAGGGCTTGAATTTCCTGCGCAAGGAGCGGATCCGGACTCTTCAAAGAGAGGTTCCCTGGTGGATTGTCGTGAGGCCTCTGCCGAAAGGGAAGACAGTAGCCGTGGGTTATGATCTCCAGAACCCACACATCTGAAGTAATGGCACGCCACTCTACAAGATGCTGCGCCAGCCTTCCCCCAACCGGCGAACCATGGGACCTGGCCTCATGACTGAGTGGTAGCGGCTGCGGCGTTGCCTGAGGGCAAAGAGGCAACTGCCCGAGCGGCCTTGGCACCTCGAGTACCCTGTTTTCCACCTCTGGCACTCTTACAGTGGCCTCTTTGACTGACAGCTCCTCTCGCTTTACTGAAGGACGAGTAATAGCGAAAGGAACCTCCCTTCCATTATTGTCCCCTAGGACGAAAAAGCAGAGGTTGTCTAACTGCAGCGCCCAATGACTTCGCTGCAGCTTTGGAGGTCTGCAACCTCTCAAGGCTCTCGTCAGCCTTGCTGCCAAAAAGATGTTCACCGTCAAAGGACATGTTGAGGGGCCGGGCTGCACATCAGGAGCTAACCCCGACTTCCGCAACCACGCAAACCTGCGTATTACGGTGCTTCGCCGCCATGGACCGGCTGACCCTATCTGCCATGTCCAAACCTGACTGAACGGCCTCACACATGGCATCCTTGCCATCCTGAACCATAGCAAGGAAACCATCCCGATCGTCCCCTTCGGGAATATGTTCAGCCGCTAATGCAACACAGTTCCACAGAGTGTGCGTGAAACGAGACAACGCACATACGGAGTTGGCCGCCTGAAGCGCCATACCCCCTGAAGAAAACACTTTCTTCGCCCAGCCATCAAAACGTTTGTCGCCCCTATCCGGAGGGATGGTAGGATACAACGCCTGCTTTGCCGGACCCGTAGCCACCTGCACCACCAAACTCTCCGCAGTGGGGTGCCTGGACAAGTAGCAGGGGTCGCTACTGGCTGGACGGTATTTTCGCGACAAAGACTTCCCCACTGCCGGGAGACTCTCCGGAACAGTCCAAGCCGCCGCCACCCTTCTCTGCAGAGCCATATGAAATGGCAGTACGGGTCAGTGGGGGGACCAAGATCGAGGATGTCCGTGAGATCATCCTGAACAAACTCCCCTGGGGGAGCCGACCATCCCAAGTACTCGGTGACCCGAGACATAAGGCGCCGGTACGAAGAATCGGCACGAGTGCCAGGCTCAGGCATACAAAACTCCGGAGAGGTGTCCAGTCCACTGGCATCATGCAGTGACTGCCTCAGGTCATCAAATTGGCTATGGCCCGAGAGACGCTCATCTGGCACCGTAACCGGAACCAAGCCCTCATCAGAGCCCTCATCACCCTCTGAAATGTACTCCAGGCGGTGAGAGGAAGACACCTGGGGACCAAAGCTATGCCTGACCTTAGCCAGAGCCTTTCTAGGGTCTACCCCCATGCCACAGGGCCCCTCCGACACCACTGCCTCGAAAGGCGTCGAGGGTGCTGAACGAGTCGGCGCCGGCGTCGAGAGAATCGGCGTCGACGTCAGCCGCAGCGCCGCCAGCATCGGCGGCGTCGACACAGGCCCCGAAGCCAGAGCTCCGAGCGTGTCCTTCGACGACCTAGGCGCCAACAGCGTCGACGACCCCCTCGGAGGCAGAGCCTCGAGAGAGAGGTCGACGACCTCGGCGCCACAGGCGTCGACATCTTCCTCGAAGACTGCACAGGATCACGCGGTCTCGAGAGTGTCGAGGACCGGGGCCTGGAACGGGCATGGCGAGAACGGTTACCCTTGTCCGAGCGGGACCTCTCCCGCGAACCGTGCCTACCACCCGAGCCCGAAGGCGTGCGAGTGGTGTCTCTCGACCGATCACGACTGACCCCATTCGGAGGCGCGGACGGACCTGTGCCCTGTGATTCGAGAATCGCTAACATCTTCTTCCCGAAAGAAGCCCATTCCTCTGGTGTCGCTTGCATGGTGGGATAAGCGACCCGCCGACGGGCGGAGTCCTCGGAAGAGGACGGGGAAGGCGACCGATGCCGGCGCTTCCGGGAATGCCTCAAAGAGGCAGAGAAGTGGCGAGACCGACTCCTGGAAGGAGACCCACTGGACCTCTGACGATGACGCGGAGAGTCGCCTCTCGAATCATTCGTCGAAAGCACCGCAGACCTCGACTTCCGGGGCTTAGACACCCTACCTACCGACAACTTCTTCTTGCGCTCCCACAAGGCCTTGGCCGTGAGCGACTGACAGTCGACACAGTCGTCCGTGTCGTGGGCCTCCCCGAGGCACCAGAGGCAGGATTCGTGCGAGTCCGTTACCGACATCTTAACCCACAGTCCCCGCATTTCTTGAAGCCCGGACGCGGGGTTGAAGACGAGGTAGACATCGTCACAAACAGGCTTTTTACAAAAACCGAACAGGTTCAAAGAACCGAGAAGAATACAACAGAACTCCAAAGGGTCGAGGCGTACCGAGATTCACGAAGCGAACACGTTAGCGGAAAAAACGGAACTGAGGCTACGGGCGGCGTGCGTCCTACTTATCACATCGGGTGACGTTGGCCGTCGGAGGAGGTCCTCGGGGACGGCGCATCGACGTCATCGACGCAGGACGCTGAAAGTTTTCCTAAGTAGCACAGCTGTGGTGATTACTGTCAAAGATATGGAATACGTCGGAGGACCCAATCCCCTCGAATGTGTATATATTGTTCACATTGTTGGGATTTTTATAACAAACAACCTTAATATATTTCTGAGAGTCATTGATGCTGGTCGCCTAAAGACTACATTAACAGGTTCATAACAGTGCCTGCTCATTAACAAACTCTTGCATATAAAGCAGATACAAGCCACAAAAACACAATTACTGGGTAAATAATGCTAGTCTCCTGAGGCTTGTGAATCTGCCTAGATTCATACACTTGGCATAGACTAGCTAGCAGTACCTAGTGATGGTGGAGAATGAGCTTAAGGAAAACAGATATTTTAGAATCGCTACCTGTGAATCTGCCCTTGCTTCCTTAACCACACAGTAGTGTTGGACGAAGGTGTGAATTTACCTCCATTTTGCCACTTTGCACATAGAATCCAATGGTATGCCTCCAATGAATGCTAGCAAGGTTCCAGTACTTTGTGTGGAGTGTGCTTTGTGAGCTAATGTGGAACAATGTTTAATACATCAATCAATTCACCTAGGGATGGTGGATTTATTGACTGGTTCACCCTCTCTTCCTGTTGCAAAATACTCATAGAACAGGCTTGTTTTACGTAGGGCTTTGGTTTTATTTAAGTAGAACATTTGAGTGTGGGCTGTGCTTTCTCACTCCTGCTCTGTGGATTGTGGAAGACTGCCAATTCTAGACTGGTTTATATAAAACTTTGAAATGTATTTGAGAGGGAATCGTGGATATGTACTAGAAACCACATTATGTTTGTGGATAGTGACAAATGGTCAATCCAATGAAAGAGCCTGTAGTTCGCTTGCTATCCTGATAGGTGTTATGGTGAAGAGGAACGCCATCTTGAGTGCAAGTTCCTTCAGAGGTGTATTAGCTTACAAGGGGGTCTCCATTAGTTCAGAAAGGACCGTGATTAGATCAGAGACAGGCAGGGGCCGTGTGACTGGTGGGTAAATGAGCTGAAACACTCTGCAGTGCAGCTATCTACTCAGTCACATACAAATACAAAACACAAAGGGCGTGTAAGGACAGAGAAAGAGCATGACTTGAGCAGAACCACCGCTGGTTCCGGAAGCAACTCAAGACCTTCCTTTTGCTTTTCGCTTCTGCTTTCTCTTTTTCTATCCCCTTCTGATTTTCCCGGACTGCTCTGCGCACTGGTCACCTGCCTACCCTCTGAACTCCAGTATGTCCAGTCGCCCTTGCACTGCCTCTGGGCTCCGCCAGCACCTAAGGATCAGCACCTGCAACCCTACAGTCCCTTCTCTCAGCACTTATGAGCCACCTGCTGGCTGCACTTATTGAGTTACTTGCACTTATCCCCTCCACTCCCCTCCTCTCCTCTCCCCGCCAACACCGCCCGGCACTTCTGCCCTCCCTTTTCCCTGCATTTGCGTGATCTGAATATCACAAGGCCTAGTAAGATCATTGTTTTGTCCTACCTTTGTTTCCCCCTCCTTGTCTTGTCGCACCTAGAAACACTTGTGTACAGGCGTGTCATAAATGCCATATCATATGACATTGCAAAACAACTTCAGTCAAAATAACGTGCAGTGGCGAGAAAAACACAGTGCCAAACGCGGAATGTTGATATTTAACACTCAGTCTGAGGAAAATCAAACAGGTTCACGGCCGTGTGTTGCGACAGATTTCCCAGAAGGCCACTTCTCAATCACACCGCTGAGTTTGGCAACTTTGCAGATAACCGGTGTGCCACGCCTTTAACAGCACACTTTGGTATGATGAGGACCTTATGAGTTTGCCTGCGGTAGTGATTGATGGCAGCCCTTCAGAACAACTCCTGCGCAGTCCCAGCCGAACCACAAAGCCTCTGAAACCGGATGTCCTTTGACCTATCTGTTGAGTTGCTGAGGCCGATTTCTAAACAGGCCTGAAGGTGGCTGACAGACTTTTGGCAGAAAGGGAGTGGGTACTTTTTTTCCCCCATCAGTTCCTCGTCCATGCTGGAGCGGAAGAGGGTGTTGCCACTGAAGGTCAGAGACCAGACCTCCTCCTGTAGCTCTGGCAATAGCAGTGTGCTCTTCAGCAGGCCAGTTTGCAGAGGTCTAGCCCCGAATACATTCCCTTTGTGGCTGTATCAGCATATTCAGCTGCAGACTCAAGCATATTGTGGGCAAGCCAGTCTGGAACCATTCTTTTCTTCGCAACTAAGCCCTCCATTTCCTGACAAAATGTGTTGCTGCAGGGAGCTAGAATTGCGTCTGAGTTTGACTCAGATGAAGAACACTGTTTAGGTGCATCTCTTGCCTATTGCAACCAGTGCCTTTTCCTCCCTGTCTGAGGAGGTAAGGGAGGGGCTGCTTGACCCACAGGACAATGATGAAGGTGCTTTCCTTTGTACTAGGGAAGCTGAGACCACGGCAGAGGGGTCTGGTGGTTTGAAGCAGATGGAGAGGGTCTCTGTGGGATTCAGCTTACATCGGGCGTCCAAACACTACTTGTTGAGGGCACATGGTGTGGCTTTTGTCAGATCCTTTTTGCTTCTGCAAGGATGTGTAGCTACAGAGGTGAACTGTGTTTTGTCTGGCTTCCTGGTAAGGAGCTCTGCCCATACGCCCGTTTCGACAGGAGGGTTTCTGGGAGAGGGAGGTCAAGGAACTCCATGATGTCCAACACCGTTCATGGAAAACTTACCTGACTGCTAAATATAAGGGGAGCCCACCACAGAACAGACGAGAGATACTGGACCTCTGGAGAATCTTTGAAGAGACAGTGGCCCCAGAAAAGGAGGAGAAAATGCCATATGACGGGAAGACAAATAGTGAAGGGGAAAATTAGCAGACGGGGGAGAAAACAAAGGGGATTTACTCGTTATAAACCAGACCAGAAGAAGAGTATACGAATCCGACCTATGTATCTGGGGGAACACTCCTAGCAGACCCCAGAACATCCCTGCCCCCTCCGTACATTGCTCCCCCAGCAGTGTGCACCCATACAGGGGTGAGCGCCAGAGACCTAGAAGTGGCATTGGCCACCACACATACAGAATTAGCCAGATTACGAGCAGTGTGTGAGACAGCGAGAGCAACAGAGGTTCCGATGCTGCCCCCTAGTACCCCTCCCATACTGCCTGGGGAGGAGTGTAAATCAGGTGACTTCCTGTTTAGGATTGATAGTGTGCCCATAAGAGCTGCACATGTAGAGAGGGAGGGGGAGACGGAAAGCATGGGTTACAAGAATGTAGGGCCCTGGACAGGGGACAAGGAGTTCTGGAGTGATTGAGGATACAGAGAAAGGGGCAACACGAGGGGCGGAGCACGTACCCCCAACCACACCAAGAGTAGAAAGCTTGTGGGACGGGAGGTTAAGGGAACGGTTCGGGAAAATTGCATTGGCTAAGAAAAAAGGGAAGTGGTCTGAAAACAGGAAAAGTTAAAACTAAATGCCGGTAATCAACACAGGCTTAGGGCGTCCTCATTATGTCCCTTGGGCACAGATGGACACAAACAACCTCCTATAGGACCTCCCCAAAATTACTGCGGGTGGCGGGAACATTGATTTATGCTTTTGAGAAACACACTGCAGGGGCGCCCCTCGCTATAGGAGACATCAAAAGTTTGTTAGTGTCCGCACTGGCAGAACAGGCAGAATCGGTTTGGGTGAAAGCGGGGTACCCAGGAGTAACACTGAGTAACGACTCCCACGATGGGGTGTCCTTCAATAATATCAGGCCCGCGTTTGGGATGCACTGCGGAGGACCTTCCCGGACACTCCCTATTTACAATCAATTATGCAATGCACCATGGGAGATGGGGAAGATGCGGCGAGTACATTCTTCGGGTTGAGATGTGGAGAGGAGAAACGGGCAGCACCTGGGATCAATCAAAGGTCTTTGTTTTACTTTATTGTGAAGCGAGGCTCCCTAAGGAAGTGCATAAGGCACTTGATAAAATAGTGGGGGTGGAAGCGAAAGGTTGGCCTGAAATTCAAAATATTATAGTGCACCACTGTAGAAGGATTAAAGAGCGTGAAAATGAAACTATTCAAAGAAGACAGGCGGAGGAAGCGAAACTAGTTCAAAATAAACTAGTGAAAGTAGCAGCAGTGTTAGTGGCACTGCCCCCAGAGCAGATGGGAAAAGAAGGGTGTGCCTCCGTTGCCACACAGGCGGGGATGGCAGCAGTTTGGGCAGTTAACGGGCAAGGACAGTGGGGAGGAAACCAACACTATGCAGGACCCCAGTGGCAAGGAGGGCCGTAAAGAGGACGAGGTGGGTCCCAATGGCAGAGAGGAGGAAGATTCAGTGGGCATGAACCAAGGGGTGGTGGACAAGGGCAATGTTGGTCATGCGGGAGGTGGGGACATCTTTCCAGAGAATGTCGTAGCAGACCAGGAGGGAACTATAATTACAACCAACAAGCATATATCCCCACCCAGGGAGCACGCAAGGGCCCAACCACGGCGCGACCACAATCCCATGCGCGATACACCAATCATACACCCAGTTACCTCCCCATATCCCTGGCCCATATCACCACCCACCATAGCAGCAAGCCATGCAGCAACACCAAACCCGCCCTAACCCACAGCCAGAGGGAAACAGACATACTTTCGCCACAGCACACAACAGCGCAGCAGCCCCCTATCAATGAGATGCTGTGCTAGGAGGGATCCCCTTCTCATTTCCCGGAACGGACACATACCCTGACTAGGACAGCCCACAGAAAGCACTTGCGTGTCCAGTACTATCAATAACCTTGCACCCAGAAGAGGAACCAAAGGGGGGGACAGAGATAGGAAACAAGCAATTCATCTTTATGGTGGACTCGGGGGCGGAACAGTCATGCATAAGTGAAGGTGTCATGCATAAGTGAAGGTGTCATGCCTGCGCCATGGGCACATCCATTTATGCTCCATTTGGACTTTGCTGCTTAATGATTATTGTCAACTAACTACGCATACCATAATGCACCTGGCCGCAAGCATTGTTTCCTGGCCGTTCCTATTGGTTTTCTATGGAACTACACCCCCCAGAAGCCTTAGAGTCTGGTCCTGCTTCCACCAGCCCAGGAACAGAAAGGGAGGTGGCCGATTGCCTGCAGGTGTGATTTGCCAGGTGAAACCAATTAGCCTGCCTCTGTGCTGGGCTAGGCAGTTTAAAGGCTGCTGCCTGCAGTGGCTCAGCCTCTTGCATCTGAGAGTCCTCCCTCCACCTTTCGCTCCTGACTTCGGTTCCTTGTATGCTGTTAATCATCACTCCTGCTTGGACCCTGCCTTGCAGCTTGCTACACCCTGCTGCCTACAGCCCTAGCCTTTTGGGCTCCCTGCCTTGTTGCTTGCTACACCCTGCTGCCTACAGCCCTAGCCTTTTGGGCTCCCTGCCTTGTTGCTTGCTCCACCCTGCTGCCTCCAGCCATAGCCTTCCAGGCTCCCTTCCTCTCCACATTGCAGCGGATCACGCTCTGCTGCCTTCCAGTCTCCGCCCTTGCTCTGCCGGGCTCTCCACATTACAGCGGATCACGCTCTGCTACCTTCCAGTCTCCGCCCTTGCCCTGCCGGGCTCTCCACATTGCAGCGGATCTCGCTCTGCTGCTTTCCAGCCTTAGCCCTTGTCCTCTGGGCTCCCTGCTCTACAGCTTGCCTCACTCCGGCTGCCTTAGCCCTTGTACTCTGGGCTCCCTGCTCTACAGCCTACCTCACTCCGGCTGCCTTAGCCCTTGTCCTCTGGGCTCCCTGCTCTACAGCCTGCCTCACTCCGGCTGCCTTAGCCCTTGTACTCTAGGCTCCCTGCTCTACAGCCTACCTCTTTCCGGCTGCCCTAAACCCTTTTCCTCTGGCTTTTTACCTTACCGTCCTACTCCTGTGGGTTTACTCACTACTTTCCTGCTCCTCTGAGCTCTCTACCTTGTACCTTACTGTCCTCTGCTATCCTATCCTGTTACTCGACTTTCCCTTCTATTCCTTCTGCTAGTTTGCTATCACCTCCTTTCCTGGATTTGTCTGTTGTAACATCTCTTGTACCGTTTGTCGACCCTTTTGTTCAGAGCTTGTCTGTTGGTTCCCCATCAGTCAACCTCTGCCCCTTCGTTTGTCTTGTTTCTACATTACAGACACCCATAGCTGCTGTTCCAAGTCATGAGCAAACAGCGTGGGCCTCTGTTATAGCAAACTGTGCAGAAGGCTAGAGTATTTCCAAGGTTCGTGGAATACTCTTTTCCTATTCTGCATACACCCCAAGAGGGTATCCATTCTGTACCTTTTCCCTTGCTACTCTTTCCTACTCTTCGTTCTATTTCCGTTCTGCTGTGTGTGTACTTGTCTGTCCACTTTATTTCAGCACCCAAACTCTTCTGGGTGTCCTGTGCCACTCTTAATAGAGTGCCATCCGTGACAGAATGCAAGAGCCAAACATTTCTTATTTCATTGGCCGGAAAGGCACACACAGACCTAAGATGCTTTCCTTTCGAGTTAAGAAACCTTTGCATAAACCTATGGTTTCCCTAAAGACAGCAGACAAGAAACCTAGTCTAAAGGACAGACTCGCCTTAGAAAGCAAAGATTTACAAGCACGATACTATACTCTCTGGCTAGCTGACCCTTCTTCCATGTACAATTATTATGACATTTGCGACTATGATCCGCAGTCCTTATCTGTTGCAGAGCTACAGCAAGATAATGAATTCTTACAGATCTTGTTAGACCAAACAGTGGAAAACTCTCCTGCGTCTTCTGATAAGCCTTCTAACACCGCAACAGCTAAGGACATATCACTCATTGTGAGAGAATCTAAACCAGAATACGCCGTTGCCAGGGTAATATGCGCAAGTTCAGCTTGGCAAGCTCCCCAGAATGCTGGAAACCCTTATTTGACAGGACAAGGCAGTCATTACCCTGAGGTTTGTGCTTCTGGTTCTGGGTACAAAAGACCTATACTAACCATCGGTTGTCTTAATACTTCCACAGTATCTACTAACCACGATAACCCTAAGGTCAGTCTTCCCATTGCGACAACCGAATTTTCTGCCACACCAGCTTCTGAAGCTTTAGATCAAACTAATGATACTTACCTGCTACACGAACAACTCCTACGCCTTAAAAGAAAGACCGAAGACCTCTATGACGACTTTGTTTCTTTGAATTATAAGAATCTTATGAAGGGACACAAGTCACCAGACCTTCTGACAATATGTCCAACACCTGACATCTTATCTTTAGAGCTCGACATGATAAGGCCTGGAGTTGCCATACAGAAAAGTATACAGACTTTTACCAAGCAGATGGAAGACCTAAATATAGCATATGTATCCCTTCTAGAGATTGACACAGCTCTTTCACCTTCCAGCCGCAGAAACTCAGGTTGTTGTACTAACAGAAAAGAATTAACTCCTCCGGTGGGTCAAATCACGCACACAGCCATTACACCACAAGACAAGGGTGGTCTACTGATTGAAAATCCCTCTGAGTCAAAGGATGATTCCGCCCTCACCCTTGCCTATCGTCCAGTACTCACACCTACAACCTCCTCTGCAATGACAATGGCAGCTGAAGAGACTGGCACAGTTCACACCGAGCATGCTGAAGTGGCAAGCGGGGCTTGCCAAAGTGTGGCTGTGCTATCAGACATCACTCTCGAGCAGTTAACATCTTCTGTTTCTTCGATACCCCCTGAATCGCCAGTGGTTGTGGTACCCGATCTACCGGTAGTTGCAACACCTGATCTGTCTGTAGCTGCTATAGCACTCGAACTTCCAACTGCTATTCATGATCTGCCTGCTGCTGTGGTTCCTAAACCCCCGGACACATTTGAGACTCCTGAAGTCCCTGCTACAGATCTTGAGGTTGCTATAGCTATTGTGAATCCTGAAACTACTACTCCAGTTGTTCCTGCTGGCATATCTATAGCACTAAGACTGCCAGACTCTACTCTACCAGTCTCAGGTGCTTTCCAACCCGCTGGCTCTCTCATGGCTCCCTCACACCCAGTTGTTACAGTATCGATACCCCCTACAGCCATCCAAGATCTCACCGCTGCTGTATCCTCTGAACTCTCTATGGCTAACCCTAATGTTGTCATTACTACTTCGGATGTCTTGGAAAACCTTCCTAAAGATACCAACTCTGCTGTACCTATGGCTCCACTTTCCAGCATCATACTGTTGCCCGTCAAGGCAAAATCTATCTTGGAGCCTGCAGCAGTTTTTCGCAGTTCCTCTCTTCATGCACACACAGTTGGGGTCTGTGTTCCAAAGACTTCATCTATTCTGAATTCTACAGCTAAGGTTCAGAACATTGGTACTGGCTCCGTCATTCAAGACTCTCACCTTACAACTCGTTTCTGGTGCCTCATGATGTGCCTTTTTGGAGTAAGACTCTTGTACTGTGGAACAGACACTCTTCCTACAGGTCGGTCTTCAGGGAGCCTGGAGAGGGGCCTGGAGAGGGGCATACTGTCATGCCTGCGCCATGGGCACATCCATTTATGCTCCATTTGGACTTTGCTGCTTAATGATTATTGTCAACTAACTACGCATACCATAATGCACCTGGCCGCAAGCATGGTTTCCTGGCCGTTCCTATTGGTTTTCTATGGAACTACACCCCCCAGAAGCCTTAGAGTCTGGTCCTGCTTCCACCAGCCCAGGAACAGAAAGGGAGGTGGCCGATTGCCTGCAGGTGTGATTTGCCAGGTGAAACCAATTAGCCTGCCTCTGTGCTGGGCTAGGCAGTATAAAGGCTGCTGCCTGCAGTGGCTCAGCCTCTTGCATCTGAGAGTCCTCCCTCCACCTTTCGCTCCTGACTTCGGTTCCTTGTATGCTGTTAATCATCACTCCTGCTTGGACCCTGCCTTGCAGCTTGCTACACCCTGCTGCCTACAGCCCTAGCCTTTTGGGCTCCCTGCCTTGTTGCTTGCTACACCCTGCTGCCTACAGCCCTAGCCTTTTGGGCTCCCTGCCTTGTTGCTTGCTCCACCCTGCTGCCTCCAGCCATAGCCTTCCAGGCTCCCTTCCTCTCCACATTGCAGCGGATCACGCTCTGCTGCCTTCCAGTCTCCGCCCTTGCTCTGCCGGGCTCTCCACATTACAGCGGATCACGCTCTGCTACCTTCCAGTCTCCGCCCTTGCCCTGCCGGGCTCTCCACATTGCAGCGGATCTCGCTCTGCTGCCTTCCAGCCTCCGCCCTTGCCCTGCGGGCTCTCCACATTGCAGCTGATCTCGCTCTGCTGCTTTCCAGCCTTAGCCCTTGTCCTCTGGGCTCCATGCTCTACAGCTTGCCTCACTCCGGCTGCCTTAGCTCTTGTCCTCTGGGCTCCCTGCTCTACAGCCTGCCTCACTCCGGCTGCCTTAGCCCTTGTACTCTGGGCTCCCTGCTCTACAGCCTACCTCACTCCGGCTGCCTTAGCCCTTGTCCTCTGGGCTCCCTGCTCTACAGCCTGCCTCACTCCGGCTGCCTTAGCCCTTGTACTCTAGGCTCCCTGCTCTACAGCCTACCTCTTTCCGGCTGCCCTAAACCCTTTTCCTCTGGTTTTTTACCTTACCGTCCTACTCCTGTGGGTTTACTCACTACTTTCCTGCTCCTCTGAGCTCTCTACCTTGTACCTTACTGTCCTCTGCTATCCTATCCTGTTACTCGACTTTCCCTTCTATTCCTTCTGCTAGTTTGCTATCACCTCCTTTCCTGGATTTGTCTGTTGTAACATCTCTTGTACCGTTTGTCGACCCTTTTGTTCAGAGCTTGTCTGTTGGTTCCCCATCAGTCAACCTCTGCCCCTTCGTTTGTCTTGTTTCTACATTACAGACACCCATAGCTGCTGTTCCAAGTCATGAGCAAACAGCGTGGGCCTCTGTTATAGCAAAATGTGCAGAAGGCTAGAGTATTTCCAAGGTTCGTGGAATACTCTTTTCCTATTCTGCATACACCCCAAGAGGGTATCCATTCTATACCTTTTCCCTTGCTACTCTTTCCTACTCTTCGTTCTATTTCCGTTCTGCTGTGTGTGTACTTGTCTGTCCACTTTATTTCAGCACCCAAACTCTTCTGGGTGTCCTGTGCCACTCTTAATAGAGTGCCATCCGTGACAGAAGGTGATTTCCCGCCACCAGGAAAAACTCTCGACATGCAGGGATTCTCTGGGGCTGTAGCTACGGTTCCATGCACAGAAGATTTAGATGTCAAGATAGGAGGGAAGGTAGTGCAAGCACCCCTCCTCTACTTCGAAAGCTCCCCTGTCAACTTACTGAGAAGGAAACTGCTCAGCAAACTGAACATGACCATATCATTTACAGATATAGGAATTGTCTGTGCCACCCCTGGCATGTGCTCCCTCCGAGCAATGCTAGTGATACATGTGGTAGCCAATGAGCTGGTAGTGAGAGGAATACCTGTGAACCCAGATATGTTTGTGTATGGCATTAGAGTACCTGCCAAAGTGGTGCTGCAGTTTACCAGAGAGAAAATTAGGTTTCATTTTCCGACCTGTAGCACTCCCCGAAGTGGTTGCTAAGACTATCTGGTCATAAGACTTAGAGGGTCTGCCAAAAGATTATTTTTTTAAAATGTCTTTATTGGCATTTTGCAAAACAACTCAAGCAGACAACCCAGTAAACAACCCGTCCCACCCCCCCCGGTACACACTTGAGGACCGGTCAAGAAAGCTAGAAGTGATCCAGTCCACATGAGCGGAGTTTCCCCAGGTGCCCTCCCAACGCCACCTCCCCACCAACATTACCTTATAGTACAAAACGTCTAGTCCATTGACACAGATCTAAGAGGCGGACATAGATCGCCCCGCAGGGTCGCGCCAGTCAGAAGGTCCCGGCTTATCAGGAGATCCAGGGCCACCCCCTTCCGACTGGCCCAAGAGGTATACCATGTATGCATCCCACATCCTATTTTCACCTCAGCTTTTCCCCCTCATCACATCCCATCTGGTTTCCATGTCGTTGCAATATAGTACATCTTTTGACCACTGTGTAATAGTCGGACTCTGTGAGCTTCCCCAACCTATAGCCACAAGGCGTTTAGCCAGGATTAAGAGCAGATTTACCAGTTTCCTAGTCTCTTTGGGTATCTGCTCTGTGTACCCCAGTAAGGCCATCACGGGATCTGGCATCAACTGTTGCCCCAATATGTCCCCAATCACCACAAACACCTGCCGCCAAAAATGCTCCAGCTCGACACACTCCCAAGCCATATGGAGGAACCCCGCCCCCTCATGTCAACATCTGAGGCATGCCCCAGACCTCTGAGGGAAATAGTCCCTCAGCTGAGCAGGGGAGTAGAAACACTGATACAAAAACTTATAATGGATCAGCTTGAAGTTCAAGTTGACCGCCCCCTCCCTGGTCATCTCACAACAGTACCTCCAAGTATTTTCAGGTAATTCCCTTCCCAGCGACCTTTCCCACCTTTCCTTAGATAACCTCCCTTCGACCAACCTCGCCTTCAGAGCCGATCCGTACAGACTGGAGAGCACCCGCCGTCCAATATCTCCCCCAGCACCTTACTGAGCAACTCAACCTCTGCGGGCGGTTTCGGGAAGGAAGGGAACAGCCTTTGTAATGTCACCCTCAACCTGTAATACAGAACACCTCCAGTGCCGATAAGGCTCCCCTTTCCCTCAGCTGGTCTATAGAGATGAAGTTCCCATCCGGAAACAGGTCCCCAAGTCTAGTGACACGCAGCCGTTTCATTGTGGCTACATACTTTGCCTCGCTGGTCAGGGGGATACCAGGAAAATGCATCGGCGGGAGTTCCGACGAGTAGAGCACCTCCCCAGCGACGCACGCCCCAAAAAGGACCAGGCCCAACAGGTAAGCTCCACCAAATTGCTAGGGGACCGCAGACGTCTGGGGGCCGTCAGGCTAACCGATCATAACAGTGTCGGTGAAGCGATGGACGGTTACCAGTCAATTGGTCGAAAAAATTTGGTCGACAGGACAATTGGTCGACACCATTTGGTCGAATGCCAAATGGTCGAATTTTTATTTTATTTTTTTTTTACCCCTTTTTTTTTTCCCCACACGAAAACCCACAAAAAAAATATATAAATAAAAAAAAAAAAATTCGACCATTTTGCATTCGACCAAATGGTGTCGACCAAATTGCAGTCGACCAAATTGCATTCGACCAATTGACAGGACACCGCGATGGACCGCTCAATCTCCACATGTCTATGCTCCGCCGCCATCCCATATCAATACCCAAGATAGCTAGCCTGCGCCACAATGTAGTATAATTCGAAATCAGGGAGCACTAAACCCCCTCCCGAATCGGCGCCGTGAGTTGCCGCCAAGAGACCCGCACACTCTTACCCGCCCAAATAAAGTTCGTTATTGCAGAACGGAGATCTCAGAAGTATTTCTGAGGGATCTTTATAGGCACATTTAAAAACACATACAAAAACTTAGGAAGGATAGACATTTTGACTACGAGATCCTGCCATACAAATTGAGAGGAAGTGAGGCCCATCCTTGCATCACCTTTTTATCCGACTCTAAAACCTCCACGTAGTTGGAAGTATACACCACCTCTTTATTCCCTGCCACAGTGACCCCCAGAAAACGTGTACTCCGCACATCCCATCGGAATCCCCAGGCGTCCCGGAACGTAGAGGACCCACGCGCCAATGGAAAGATCACAGATTTACTGGCATTGACTTTAAGCCCAGAGAGGTCGCCAAAATGCTGAAGGTCCAGCATTACCGGGTCTAAATTGACCTCGGGATGACGGATGAATAAAACCATGTCGTCCGCGTATAATGAAATTATGACCTTTTGGGTATGTAGCTGGACTCCCCGGGGTAGATGAAACTCCCTGACCCATTCAGCCCAAGGTTCCATCGCCACGGCGAATAGCAGGGGTGACAGCGGACAGCCCTGACGAGTCCCCCGCGCCAGCGGCAGCGCCCCAAATGAATTGTATTTCTGGGAACAGATATACATGGGTGACATCATGGTACAGTACCGAAAATATACAAATATACAAAATACTCATTATGAATACAAAATACTGGGTGGCGTGGCTTGGGCAGCCATGGAGTAGGACGTGCTTCCTGAGCAGCTCCGGAGGATCCGACATATGATCTGTGAAAACTGCCTACAAAAACGCGCTACTGGTTCCAGGATTGACTATACATGCATGGGAATGTGTGTTCTGCTCACTGTATAAAGACCGAGTGAATTGTGTGTGGAATTCTGGAGGAATTGCTCGGCGAAGGACGGCGGCTGCTCGGTCCATTGTCACACAAGATGGCCGACAACAAAGGAAACGAAACTGAAGCACCCGGAGCGGCAGAATAGAGATGGCAGCCGCGGGGAAAGAATGATGATGGCGAAGTGGAGACGGAGCAAAACCCCTGCAGCGGTAAGCCTTGTGTCACGTTGGCTTGCGTGCTGACCCGGAAGGCAAGAGCCGGGGGGTGCGAACAGATAGGCCGCGCCACGATAGACATATGAAGCGCTCGCTCGGCATCGATGAGCAGAAAGCCGCGGCGGACGGTGCGACTGCTTGAAGAGTACTACAATAGCTGATAAGGGTGGAAAAGACGGTTGGGGAGGCACGCGGACGCTGAATCGAGAAAGTGAGGCCCAACGGAGGCCGCAGAATGTCGGCGCGAGGGGCCGTGAGCAAGAACAAGAATAAGCAATCCACAATGGATATTTTTGCCAAAACGCAACATTCTCCTGCGGCCATCGCGCCCAAAGGCTCAATGGCACCAGTGGAGGGCACCACAGTGGCTGATAACCATCAGATTTTATAGGCCATCACGGATCTGAAAGACTCTTGGGGGGTTGCGATGTCAGACCTGCGCACTTCCCTGGAGGCTAAAATAGACGCAGTGGGCATAGAAGTCTCCCTGCTGAGGCAAGATGTCAGGGGGCTGGCGGAACTAACAAGCAGCCTGGAAGGTGCAGTGAAAACCAACACGGACACCAGCACTAACAACGCAAAGGAGATCCATGTACTCAAACACCAGGTAGCTAACGGAGTCTTGAGCGGAGGAAGCAGAAGGGAGAGTGAGGAGGAACAATATTCGCGTGGTGGGCTTGCCGGAGGGTGAGGAGGGACAGGACCCGACAGACTACGTCGAGAACCTACTCCTACAAGGAATTGGAGCTGGCAAACTCTCGCAGGGATTCGTAGTGGAGCGTGCACATAGAGCCCTTATGAGGAAGCCGAGACCAGGGGCCCCTCCCAGGGCGATAATCGCCAAAATATTGAACTACAAAGACTGCGAGAAAATACTGGAGTACTTCCGAAAAGGTGGAACAATCGAAAAGGCCTCGAGCACCATCACAGCATATCTGGACTACACTATGTTGGTCCAGAGGCAACGGTACAGCTATGTGGCAATCAAAAGAAGACTGCGCGCGGCTGGGATAAAATATATGCTTCTGTACCCCGCGAAATTGAAGGTGGTGCACAAGAGCAAAATGTATTTTTTTGGACACTCCGGAAGAAGCAACAACGTTGCGGGATCTGCAGGGCTGCCCGGAAAGAGACACGGAAGAGACCCAAGAGGGACACGATAAGTGACTGGGATACGGTATGCATGCAGTTAAGGCGTCGAGTGAGCACCCCAGGGGTGCCTAGATGAAGATTAAGAACAATGGGCGCGGCTGTAGGAGGCTGATATTTTGATAAAATACCGCTGATTGTAACAGACTTGAAGGACTGGAATATAGTAGTAGCGTGTACATATATGCAAATTGTATAGCAATGTGTAGTTAACCCGAAGTGACATAGGAGCGGCAGGACAAAAGCACCCTACCCCCCGAATTATAGTAGTAGTAGTAGTAGGTTGGCCACTAGGGCGGCCTCACCCTGCAGAGCTTCGAGTACAGGGGAGAGCCAGAAAGAGCTAGATGCGGGGGAGCCTGAGATACAGGGATGGAGCTGGGCAACAGTTGGGGGGTGTGATGTTGGGGAAGGGACGGGAGGAGGGAGGGAGGGGGGACGGGAAGTTTGGTGTGTTTTTGGTTAAAGGGAATTTAGAATGGGATGCGAGCCTATACAGATTGGATTGGAATTCAAAGTCAGACTGCACCTGGGGGAGGAGGAATGGAACTGGTACAGGCCATGGGGGACCTTAATATACTTACATGGAATGTGCAGGGGCTCAACGGCTACTTAAAAAGGAACAAAGTCATGTTTTACCTGCACAGGCAGAAAATAGATATTGCATTGCTGCAGGAAACCCACCTTACATGAGAGAGGATGGACACGATCGCTGGGAAGTGGAAAGGAGTGTTGGTGGGCTCATCGTACTCTGCTTATGCAAGAGGAGTGCTTATTTGGGTGGCGCCACATGTCCCTTTTCAGCGATTGCAAGTGGTGGCTGAGACAGACGGGAGGATGGTTATGCTGAGGGGACTGGTGGAGAACAGGGAGATAAGCATTGTTAACACGTTTGAAGTTGAACATATCATCAACAGCCTTAAGCCTACTGACTGTCAGGGAGACGCCTGTCCTGTCACTATTATCAAAGAGGCCTCACACAACCTGGCGCCGTTCATCACCACATTCATAAACTCCTCCTTCAGCACGGGGATCATCCCGGACAACCTCAAGAATGCCCGAGTCATTCCTCTTCTGAAAAAAACAACCTTAGACGCTAATATTCCTACTAATCATAGGCCAATCACCACCGTGCCATTCCTCTTAAAAAATACTTGATTGTGCGGCATACCTGCGGATCCAAGATTATCTTGAAACCAACAACCTCCTAGGACTAAGGCAATCGGGTTTCCGCCCTCGCCACGGCACAGAAACTGCGTTACTGGACCTAAAAACACAAATAGAAGACTTGACAGACACGGGTAATCTGGCGCTCCTACTCTTATTAGCATCTTTCGACCTCGTTAACCATCAAATCCTCTGCCACCACCTTAAAACGACAGCCAACTTCTCTGAGAAAGCCACAGCCTGGATTACCTCCTTCCTGGACAACAGATCCATGAGGGTCTTCTCCCGTACAGCCACCGCAGAATCTTCCCCTGTCACATGTGGAGTCCCCCAAGGATCATGTGTGCCCCCGACACTTTACAATGTCTTCACAAAACCTTTATTCGATATACTGGACCGTATGGGCGTCTCGTACACGAACTACGCTGACGACACCCAAATCCTTATCCCCATCACAGGTGATCATAAAACTGACTCCCTAGCTATCAACGCCATTTACCAAGTCATCCAGGCCTGGATGGCGCAGCACGAACTATGCTTAAACGATGAGAAAACTGAGCTCCTCATCCTAAGCTCACCCCATAAACTTAGTAAACTTGACCCTTCATTCCAGTCCTTTTCCATCGATGGTAACACCATCAAAGTGGCCAAGGACACCAAGACACTGGGCATGTTCCTTGATTCCACCCTCTCCTTAACTAGACAAATCAATGCAGTCTCCTCTGCTGCATCCTACACATGCAAACTCATTACAGCCTGCCGCCCTTTCCTGTCACCAGCTAATTGTACCACACTTGCCAGGACCCTGGTCCTATCCAAAATCGACTACTGCAATGCCCTCTACTCAGGCACCAACCAATGAAATATCAAAAAAATCCAGATCATCCAAAATAATGCTATCACAGCAGCCCTTAATATACCCAGGCTGCACACATATCTGAACCAGACGTAACCTCTGCTGGCTCTCAGTCACCCAAAGATTATCCTTGAAAACTCTGACACTCACACACAAAAGTATTGCGAACCAAGCCCCTAGCTACCTCTCCAACAGGTTCACAACTTACTCCGGTGCGAGACCCCTCAGAAGCTCACACTCCAACTGCCTGGTTGTCCCACGATTCAACCTCCAAAAATCTGGAGGTCGTAGTTTCCCAGTCCTCGCTGCTAAGTTATGGAACACTCTTCCTAACTCACTCAGATCTGAACCGTCGTTCCCTGCCTTTAAGCGCAAGGTTAAAAACTGGCTGTTCACCTCTGACTAGGCACGACCTGTTGAAACTCTTATCTCACCATCTCAGACCGTCTCTGCATTATGTCACGAACTTAGATTATGTATCTTGTACACGGCAGTCATTTTATGTATATTCTGTGTATTTCAAAGTAATTATTGCACCTGTAACTAGGTACTTCTTGTATATCTCAGTTATCACTGTGCCTGCAACTATGTATATTTTCTGCATATTTCAAGCTAAACAATGTTATGTATATAATCTGCCTTAAACAAAGTATGTAACCTTTCCTGTAACAAAACAATTCGCCTGGTTGCCTTTCTGCCTGGTGCGCTATACAAATAAACAAAATACAAATACGTATGCCCCGAACCAGAACACAGCGGCGTACATTAGAACATCCAGTGCAAATCTGAGCATATGCGTAGGAAGCGCGATGATCTGGGGAGGGGACTTCAACTGCGTATTGAACCCGAGGGTGGACAGATCGGATGGGAAGATGGATAGACCGGCCCCTGCAGCCAGGGCGTCACAGACATTGCTGGATGACTTTGGTTTGGAGGATGCATGGAGATGAGGCACCCCCCAGGAAAGGCAATATTCACATTATTCTGCCCCACAGCAGTTATTAACGAGGTTGGATTATGTCTTCACATCACCCGAAATGATAGCGGAGATCGCACAAATAGAGTACAAGGCCAGGGTCCTTTCGGACCACTCGCCCCTGATTCTCGCATGGCAATACTGCACCCCGAGAGCGAGGATCCCGACATGGCGCCTACGAGCGGAAGCGTTGCGAGACCCCTTTTTTAGGGAGCACTTGAGGGAGGAGATTGTAAATTATTTTGAAACAAATACTGGGAGCGTGGATTCCGCGGGAACACTATGGGAGGCCTTTAAAGTTGTCAAGAGGGGGGTAGCCATTGCGAAATCCAAGGGCCTACAAAGTGGGGTTTTAGCTGAGACGGAAGAAAAATTAGATGAGGCCTTAAGGGGCGGAGATGATACAGCAGAGAAGCTAGAATTGACCCTTAGGCTACAGCAAAAATGTGCAAAATATTGGTTGAGATTGTGTAACCTTAATTATAAAAAATACGTAGAGACACAGCATGCGGGAGGTGATAAACCGGGGAGACTTTTGGCGTGGTTATATAAGAGTGAGACCCCCAGAGTCACAATCAGGCCTATAGAAAGAGAAGACTGTAGCGTAGGACCCCCAGGAGGGAGTTAATCAAGCGTTTGTGGATTATTATAAGGTATTATACGGAGATGACGGGGAAAGTAGTCGCGCTATGATGGAAGAAACGCTTGAGGACATGGGGTTGCCCAACATAAGCGAGGAGGAGAGAGAGGAACTAGATACCCCGATCACCTTGGAAGAATTAGGGGAGGTGGTGAGGCAGCTGCCTACTAGTAAAACCCCAAGGACAGATGGACTCCCAAGTGAGTTTTACAAAGTCACTCGAGGTCCTCCCCCCACTGTTGGAGATGTTAAACGAAGCGTTCGAGACGGGACGCTTACCAGAGTCACTGAGAGAGGCCGTCATAATACCGCTCCCCAATCCTAACAAACCTGGGCACAGCTGTGGTTCCTATAGACCCTTGTCAATGCTGAATCAAGACGGCAAGATATTAACTGCTGTTTTAGCAGATGGACTGAAGAAGGTTATTGGCAAATTAATACACCCGGATCAAACGGGCTATGCCCCTCATAGAAACATTACCAATAATCATAGGCGACTCCAGAGAATCATTGAGTTTGGCAGAGAAAGAGATGAGGAAATGGCAATTGTGTCTTTGGATGCAATCAAGGCCTTTGACTCCGTTAAATGGCCATGGCTGCTTGCGGCCCTGAAGCACTACGGGTTAGGGCCTGGATATGTAAGGTGGGCGAAAATTTCATATAGCGAACCGCTGACTAGAGTTAGGACAGGATCTTTGATATCGGAAAGGTGGCAGCTCAGCAGGGGTACTAGACAGGGATGCCCGTGTCTCCAATGCTCTACATACTGGCCCTGGAACCTCTAGCAATATATCTGAGGCAGCAATATGACACCATAGGCATCGAGGTGAAAGGGGAGCGGCATCTGATCTCCCTATATGCAGATGACAGGCTGCTGTATATGCGATTCCCAGAAGAAAATCTGCAGTACATCCTAGAAGTGCTGGAGAGATACGATGTGCTGTCCGGTATAGCAGTGAAACCCCAGAAGTCCAGCATGTTCCCATTAGGGGGGGTACATGGGGATTCCAGCGGAGCGGCTACCTGTATTGCAAGTGCCGTGGGCGGTTAGCACATTTCGGTACCTGGGGATAGATAAATACCACACCGTGGAGGAAGAGCATAGATGTAATACAGAAGTAGCCACTAAAAAAATTGAGAAGTGCATGCAATTTTGGGCAAAGCTGCCCTTGGCGATGATGGGGCGGGGAGCAATGCTAAAGATGGTGGTCCTGCCAAGGCTCCTACACTACTTCGGGAACATACCGTACCTGATTCCTAAGAAGTTCTTCACCAAATTGAATAGCATGTGTAGGGACTTTTTGTGGCATGGCACGCGAAATAGAGTGGCGTTATGGAAGCTAAAGAACTTCCATGACAAAGGAGGGATAAAGCTGCCCAACTATAAGGCGTACTATGTGGCAAGCCAGTTACAGTATGTTGCCAAATGGCTCTGTGACGAAGAGACCTCGGAATTTAGGCTGTTTTGGCGTGATTGTGCACCTTTTTATTTGAAAGAGATGATGTGGGTACCCAGGGCAGAAATGGTCGGGCGCCCTAAAATGATGCTACTGGGGTGGAAGGTGTGGCGCAGGGCATGTCAAATGATGGAGAACCCGTCCCCATGCTCACCGCAGATACCACTGGTTGCATTGACGGGGGCAGACGCACAGCTACGAATGATACTCAGGAACCACTGGGAACCGGCTGGGGTGGCAACAATGGGTGATATTTGGCCCGAGGGCTCTAGTATTACTTTTGAGGGGCTGCGGGAAGAAACTGGGTTGCACGAGGGCCAGTATATTACGTATCATAGAATGGTACAGAGGATTAAGAGAACATGGCCTGAAACTGTGTTGGAGGAAGAATCAGATGCCACCATAGACGTGATATTTGACATAGCTGAGTGGGGTTCATGAGATTTCCAGATTGTATGAAATGTTGATGTCTAAAGTGGGGAAGGAGGTCACACAGTTGAGACTAGACTGGGAAATGGAGGTTGGAGCACCGATGGGAGACGGGATGTGGGAACGGGTGCAGGGGTATCATAAGAAGGTGTCTAGAAACGCGAGGCTGAAACAGATTCAGCTGTACATACGCATAGGGCATACATGACGCCTTGGAGGATATCGAGGTTTGAAAATGCAGGACGGCAAGCATGCCCCAAGTGTGGTGAGGAGAACGCAGGCATGGTGCATATGTTCTGGTCATGCCCGAGCATAGAGCGTTTCTGGAGGGGAGGGAAACTGGAAGAAAAAGGGGTCAAGATTGTAGTGGATACAATGTGGTCCTGTCTGCTGGGGAGGTTCCCCAGACCACAGAAGCTCAGGCACGTGAGTAAGCTGATCTGGCTTATGTGCTTGCAAAGAGGATGATTGCCATGGGATGGAAGTCATGCCATGTGCCAAAGGTAGAGATGTGGTGGAGAGATTTGCAAAAATGGGCGGAAGCCGAAACCATGGCATGGCAAGAAGCGAGTAGCACAGGGGGGGAGGAGGAGACTGAGTCCCTGAGGGCCTGGAAATCACTGATAGCCGAACTGTTTGGGTCATTAGATGACCCGGCGGAGCCTGTAGAAGAGGAGACCGAACCACAGGATGCGGAAACTGAAGGTTTAATGCAATAACCTCGTAGAGGGGGGTGGGATAAGGGAAATAGTGGTTAGAAGTTAAGAAAGTGTAATGAAACTGTTGGAACATGCACTGTTTGTTTGGTTTGTATTGTTTGGTTGTTTTTATAATTCAATAAAATGGTTTTAAAAAAAAAAATGAATACGAAATACTCATTATGAAAAGATCACCCAGTTATTATTCTGCACAAGCGGCAGAACTTGTAGAGTTGATAGAAGCCCTGAAGACTTCCAAGGGGTGTTGTGTGACCATTTATTCAGATTCTGCATACGTCACGACGACAGTGCATGCAGGTCTATCCCGGACGAGGAGAAGAAGGTTCAGAAGAGCAGATGCTTCTCCAGTCCAACATGCAGATCTATTAAACACAGTGATTTCGGCCCTTGCAGAACCTTCTGTATTAGCGGTTGTGAAATGTGTAGCTAATACCCAAAACACAGAAGAAATATCAATGGGAAACGTCACCGCCCACTCAGCAGCAAAGAAAACAGCATATCTCCCAATCAATATGAGTGCAGAATATGTCCTAACTCTATCTGGAACATCCCAAACAGCCGATGCATACACAGCGCTCTCTATAGCACAGGCCATCGAGTTGCAGCGCAGGGCCCCAGCAGAAGAACAGGATCTGTGGCTTAAACGTGGGTGCATACAATCACCGACAGATATCTTTTGGCGACAGCAGGTAACAGGAAAGGTTGTGATGCCTGTGGAGCTACTGTACGCAGCATTTTAACAGCTACATTTTCCATCCCATAGTTCGAAACAGCACATTGCTGTAGACCTTCAGGAAGATTGCTTCATTCCAAATTTGCAGGAAGACCTAAACCAGCTGGTGGTCCAATGTACCACATGTCAGGGGTTCAGTACAGGAATGATGCTGAGGACTCTACGGGGAACATTACCCCGTCTAGTTGGCCCTTTCAGTGAGCTGCACATTGACTACGCAGACATGGGAGCGAGGTGCAATGGGGCACAATACCCCATTGTGGCGGTGTGTCCATTCTCTCGATGGGTGGAAGCAGACTTATGTGCCCACCCTGACGCTAAGTGTGCCGCAAAGTTCCTTGTTAGAGAGGTCTTCACCCGATGGGGAGTGTGTGATGTCTTAAGGTCAGACAATGAGACTCACTTTTTCAATGAACTCTCCAAATAAGCGACTACCTTACTAGGGATCAAACACTAAATGTGCTCAATTTACCACTCACAAGCAAATCGAGTGGTAGAAAAAATAAAAAGCCTACTTAAAAGAAAACTTTCTAAACTGTGCAACACCCTAAAGAAGAATTGGGTGTATTGCTTACCCCAGGCATCATTTCAGTTGCGCACGCAGACCAGCAAGGAACACCAACTGCCCCCCCCCCCCCACGAAAGAGCAGCAACAATCCTAGGAGAGGAATTCAAACAGTACTTGACCCAACTCACACGCGCATTAAGATTTATTTCAAAACAGATTAAACCACCTTACACAAAAGATAGACAATCTACGACTACCACATTGATACTCCCCAAGCACAACCCTTGTTGCCCGAGGAATGGATATATGTCGGGTGTTTTGTCCGGAAATGGAACACACCCAGATTCCATGGACCTTAAAAAGTGTTTTTTTCCACTCCACTCGCAGTAAAAGTAAAAGGGCTAAAGTATTGTATACACCTCTCATATCTCTGCAAGGCCCCAAAGAACTCCCCACCCCATTCTTTCCCTTTTCACAGGTGCAACAATTATGGAGATGACACCGTTGGGAGATTCTTCAAATGTAGATAAAAGTAGGAGTAGGATTAGCTTCACAAGAACATACAGTTATGATTGTGGATTGCACTTCACACCTATTTTATTCACTGTTTTGATGTTTGTATTGGGGATTTATTGGGGAATGTCTTATCTGGGGTGAACATATAAAAGAAGGGGGGGAAGGAGGGGAAATGGACATGGGACGGATATAAGGGGACCTGGAATGGAAAAACACCCTTAAACCTCACAAGTGTATATCGAAATAAGACGAAAACAGTCCTAGGTGTTATTACACCATCTGAAAATGTAACTGTAATGCCACCAGACGCCCCAAATGCCACCCACACAGCCTCCTCACTGTTTAGCTCCCAAAAGCCTACCGCCGACCCGATTTGTGACTAAAGGTTTTTTCCCTAACACCACCCTGAATGAAAGCACACCTGCAGTGGGTTTTGAGCGTTGTGGTAGCAATTTGCGCAATGTACAATACCACAAATGCCACCTTTAGCAACTCCCAATCCACACTATGTAACAGTTTAATGTTCCAACTGCTAAAACCATGTGTACAACGATCGCTTTGTAACACCAGTGTCTCTCAAAAAACAATGTTGGGATTCCAAGATGGCGGCTAATAGGGAGTAGCCGTATCGGCCGCACTCTCCGGCTTCCCGAGGAGATCTGCGTGCGGTCCACCACCCCGCCGCAAGTTGGATCACCCTAGGGCTTGGTGGAGACCCCCGGGTACGTCCGCGGTGTGAGGCGCCTGGAGAGTGCAGGAAAGACGACGTAGCGGCGGCGAGCTCGGACTGGGCTGATCCGGCCTGCGCTGCTGCCGCGGGCCCGCTGTCGGTGGAGGAGCCCCTGGGATCGGAGCACCTGGTGGGTGCCCGGCTCCCTCGGCCTGGTGCTGCCTGGTTGGGGGAGTTCGGGCCTGTGGTTCGCGGCCGGCCGGGTGGAGTGTGGAGGCCGGTGGCAGCGGCGCCGCGGCTTTGGGCAGGCATTCACCGCGTCGGCGGCTCCCGAGGTGGAAGAGGAACGCTTCCGGCGGTCGCCGTGGGGAGTCGGGGCCCCCCTGGAGAGAACTGAGGTGGGGGGGTGTGAAGGGGGCTACCCTGGCCGCCCCCCCCCTGCTTTGGAGCCCAGAAGAGAGGCGGCGGGAACCAGAGGAAAGTGGAGGCCGACGGCTGCGGGGCCGGTGGTTGAGGGGCGCTGTGGCCTTGGTCGGGCCCCCCCCCCCCCGGGGGTACTGAGGATCGTTGGCAGGAGCGGAGACACCGGGGGTGCGGTGGCCCGGATCACACCCCTTTTTTTTTGTTTCCCCCACATGCATACCCCGATGCCCCCCGGAGGATACAAGTGAGCAGTGCTGTGGCGGGAACTAGGGGCTACCCCTTGCTCCGGAGGCTATAAGCGGGGGGCCTACAGAAGAGGAAGCCCCCAGAGCACGGATAACACCGCACATCAAGAGCCCGGGGAATAAGTTTGGTGGCCTCGTTGCGGGGCGACAGGTCAGGCGGTCCCCTGCACAGTAAGCAGGGGGAGACAGTCGTGTAAGGAGGAGGGGATCTGTGGGGGGGCCGGACGCCACTCTGGTGTGTGTGGACAGCTGGAGAGATGGCGGCACGGAGCAAGGGGAAAGGGAGCAAACCGCCCCAGGACCAACGGGACCCGCAAAGCACCCTCCGCACTTTGTGGTCTACGCAGGAGAGGGGCGATGACTTGGAGAGCAGCACCGTAGGTCTGGACGGACCGGGCTCAGCCGGGGTGGAGCGGACCCCATCTCCGGTCAACAGGCAGGACTTGGTGGGTGAGATCCAGGCCCTTCACTCCAGTCTGGCTAAGACGTTCCAGGAGCAGTTTCAGCTCATGCGGGCTGACCTAAACGACGCACTGGGGGAAATCAAGCGGGACCTAAGGCAACTTGGTGAAAGGACTGACCTTCTGGAAAAGGGGCTCCAGGAGGCAGAGAAAGATACGACTGCTAATAGCGAGGCCATAGAGCGTCTGGATGTGGCTACCCGCAACCTGGAGGTACAGATGGAAGACTTTGAGAATAGATCACGAAGGATTAACATACGGGTGAAGTCACTTCCGGAGTCGGTATTGGACACAGACCTCAAACTAGAAATACAGAGCCTCTTCGCGGAGATCCTGGGGGAGATTCCCCCGAGTAGCATTGAGCTGGATCGTGTTCACAGAGTGGGTGGGCTCCCCAGGGGCTCCTCCTCAAGGCCGAGGGACGTTTTAGCTGCCTTCTCCAGATATGCTCAGAAAGAGGCAGTCCTCCAGGCTGCGAGGAAAAAGGAGCCAATTGTGTTCAAAGGCCATCAGGTGGCGTTATTTCAAGACCTGGCAAGTATCACCCTGATAAAAAGGAGGCAGATGGCGCCGGTGCTGAAGGTACTGAATGAGCGCGGAGTGAGATACAAGTGGACGTTTCCATTTGGCCTTGTGTTTGATTGGGAGGGTCATCAGAAGCGGGTAACCTCTGTTCAGGAGGGGGCCGATGTGTTGCAGATTGACTTGGAGGGGGGGTGCTCCGGGGGGGTGGGGGGAGGGGGCCTGGTGGCGGGTGGCAGATCGCGGCAGAACGCTTGGGAATGGTCAACGGTGGGGGCGGACAGGCGGAGGGGGACGCGAGGGGGTGGAGGACCATCCAGGGAGGGTGAGAAGGCACCCGGGTAGAGTGGGCAATGACGATAAGGGGAGTGTTATATGCAACAGCTTGAGGGGCGCGGGGTGGTGGACCCGTAAAGGTGACAATTGAGCAAGGGAGCCGGGGGTGCAACAGATTGGGATCAGTAAGGGCGATGCCGCCCGGTAAGGGGGGGGGGAGCAGGGGAAGCGGCTGCTCTGGGGAGTTGGGGTGTGGGAAGGGGGGTGGCGGGGGGGGATTCCCACCCAAAGTTGGGGGTTCGGGGCGGGAATAGGAAGGGGGGATGGGGGTCGTAGCATTCAGTGGGTACGTTTGGAGTCTAGGGGAGCGAGGCGAGGGGATAAGGGGCAAGGGGGTATCGGAGGTTCCCAAGTAGTCGGCAAAGGAAAGGACAAGTGGGGGATACGAGGGGCTTGGGTGCAGCCGGCAGAGCTAGGACAGGAGGCCTGCGTGATTTTCCATCTTTGTATTCAAGTGGTTGACGCATAACGTCAGGGGCTTGAATTCCCCGCTCAAGCGTACGAAACTTGAGCAGTTTACTAGGGCTCGAAAGCCAGATGCTCTGGCGATCCAAGAGACCCATCTTCTGCGTAAAGACCAGCATTGTCTGCGGTTGAGGGGTTACTCGCAGATACTGTTCGCATCGGGTCCCACGAAGAGAGGGGGGGTGGCCCTGGCCTTTGGGAGGGGGATGGACTTTCGCGTGAATGGCACTCTGCGGGATAAGAATGGCAGATTCCTCATGGTCAGGGGTGAATATAGAGGCACTCCGCTCACGGTAGTCTCGGTGTATGGCCCAAATATGGGCCAGGATCAATTCCTCCGAGAGACCTTGGGTATCCTGCAGGAATTCGCCAGAGGACAGGTGGTTTTGATGGGTGACCTCAACTTGGCCTGGGACAAGAGGGGTGACCGCACGAAGCGGGGGAGTGGTAGAGGAGGAGCGGCGGCCTCACCCCGCTTAAAAGAACAATGGGAGGAGGCAGGCTTGAGGGATGTGTGGCGGGCCCTAAGGGGTGAGGAGGAAGGATTTACCTTTGTCTCAGAAGTGCATAGAACCCAATCGCGAATCGATTATATCTGGGTGTCGGGAAGTTTGATTGGAGGGGTGAAATCTGTTGAGGTGGGCCCCATGGGGATCGCCGATCATAAAGTTGTTCACATGGAACTCCGGTTGGAGGGGCGTAGGCAGGGCGTATGGAGTTGGCAGTTCCCGGAGGCGCTCCTGTGGGATCAGGCGATGAGGGAGGAAATTGATGGTAAGTTTCGAGACTTCTTCGCGCGGAACAACAGCGCGGACACTAGCTTGGAAACTAGGTGGGATGCTTTCAAGGCGACCTTGAGGGGGGAACTGATTGCTCTTCAGGCGGGAAGGAACAAGTCACTAAGAGGGTTGGAAACGCAGTTGGAGAGTGAGCTTGAGGCTGCCAGAGTACGATTGGAGGGGAACCCCACTAGAAGAGTTTTCAAGGAGTACAGGGCGGCGGAGGGCCAGCTGAGAATACTTAGGTCTAAGAAGGCAGAGGCGGCCATGCTGAGAGTCAGACAAACATTTTATGTTAAGGCTGACCAGGCGGACTCACTCTTGGCACGTCTATTATGGGCGGATAGAGAGCGGAATGTTATTGTGGCTCTTAAGGACAAGAAGGGGGCAAGGCTCACCCGGACGGAAGAGATTAAGAAGCGTTGGCGGAGTTCTACGGGGAACTATACCCCTCGCAGGATATAGCGCCAGGTCCGCAAAGGGATTTTATTGAGGCTCTTCCTCTCCCGCGACTATCCATGGACGAGGGGTGTGAGTTAGGCAGAGACATCACGGAGGACAAGGTCAGAGCCAGTATAGCGGCACTCCCGCGGGGGAAAGCTCCAGGTCCGGACGGCTTCCCCGCATCGTTTTATAAGGCATACTCCCATCTGCTGGTCCCACACTTAACGCAATTATTTAACTCATTTGAGCTTAGAGGCGGGATAACCCCATCGATGGAGAAGGCTAAAATAACGCTTATACACAAAACAGGGAAGGACCCCGAGGAGTGCACATCTTATAGGCCTATAGCCCTCATAATTACGGAGGCAAAAATATACACTAAAATACTAGCTAGTCGGCTGGAAAAGTATCTGCCAACACTGATACATCAAGATCAGACGGGGTTTGTGGCCGGGAGACAGACGGCTGATAACATCAGGAGGGTAGCCCACGTTATTGAGAAAGCACGGAAGACGACCACTCCGGCGATCTTATTGGCGCTTGACGCCGAAAAAGCGTTTGATCGGGTGGAGTGGTCGTTCTTGTTTCGGGTTATGGAAACAATGGGCCTCGGAGAAAAATGTATTAATAGGGTGGCGGCAAACTACAAGAATCCTAGCTCACGGATCCTAGTGAATGGGGAAGTATCACATTCAATAAGTCTGCGATGGGGAACTAAGCAGGGGTGTCCCTTGTCCCCGCTGTTCTATGCTATTTACCTGGAACCTCTGTTAATAGCTATAAGAGAGGTGGATGGGATTCAGGGTATGCCCTTTGGGGGATACCAGCATAAGGTTGCGGCCTTTGCGGACGACATGCTTCTTATGTTGACGCACCCGAAGGATTCCGTGGGGGCATGCGTGGATCTGCTGACCATTTTTGGGGAGGTGTCAGGCCTGCGGATCAACTGGCAAAAGTCTGAGTTGATGAACCTGTCCCTTGGGGAGGAAGAGAGCAGGGTACTGAAGGCTGTCTCTCCATTCAAGTGGAGTCCGGGTGGTCTGAGATACTTGGGGGTGCGAGTGACCCCCTCCCTTTGTGGCTGGTATGGTGCGAATTACCCCCCCATGCTAAAGGCGATCAAAAAGGACTTGAGTAGGTGGGGTAACTTGGGGATCTCGTGGCTTGGGAGGGGGGCGGTATTGAAAATGGTGATCCTCCCCCGCATACTCTACTTGTTTCAGGCAATCCCTCTGTCTGTCCCTGGGGGCTTTATTAAGGAATTGGACCGGGTGGCTAGGCAGTTTATTTGGAATGGGAAGAGGCCGCGCCTCTCGTGGCGCCTTCTCACGGCGTCTAGGGGACGGGGGTGCCTGGGCCTACCGGATTTCAGGCGATACCATGAGGCGGCGCTTCTCCGGGTGATCAGGGAATGGTTTGCAGCGAGTTATGACAAGCATTGGGTAAAAATGGATAGAGCGGTTGCTCGGCACCACCTGGGTGAAGTCTTGTGGCTCCCCCGGAGGCTGCGACCACCACATATATACCTGAGCGTTATCACAAAGGGTTTGGTGGATACATGGGACAGGGCAGTGGAGAGAAGAGGGATTTCGTCTTTCCCGTCCCCGTTCACGCCGCTCTTTAACAACGGGGATTTCTCGTCTGGACTGGAGAGGGGAGCGTTCCGGAGCTGGGAGGAAGGAGGGTGTAGGACCCTTAGGGATGTGTTCTCCGCCCAGGGAGTGAAAACTTTTGAGGAGTGTAAGTCACAATTCGGGGTAGGTGAGGGGGAAAGGCTTCGGTATTTCCAGATTAGACATTGGGCCATGTCAGCGGAAGTTAGGGAAGCAGCAACGCGTGACTTGACGCAGTTCGAGCGCTTTCTCACTACCCATAACAGTTCTAGAGGGCTTATATCGGACTTGTATAAACTGTTGGAGAGCACGACCCCGAGGGTTACTTGGCCGTACATGAAGAGCTGGGAGCGTATGGGGGGGACGGAAATGGCATGGGGAGACTGGGAGGCGTTATGGAGACTGATCCCAAAAGTAGCTAGGGCTTCTCAATTACAGGAAGCTTGGTACAAGTACATCTTTGGTTGGCACTATACCCCCGCCCGGCTCCGCGCAATGTATCCTGCAGCCTCAGACACCTGCTGGAGGGGATGTGGGGGGGTGGGAACAGCAGCACAGATATGGTGGGACTGCCCACGCATCAGGCCTTTTTGGAGTGACATGGCGCGTGCCCAATCTGCAACCATGGGGGGGAGATGGCCAAGACCCTCGGGAAATATTATTATGGAAGGTTGGTGCGGAGGGGGAGGGGCGCAGTCGGGGGAAATGCAAAGTACGAGTGGTCTCTACCCTGGCGGCAATGGGTCCAATTGCTCGGAACTGGAAGAGCTCGGAGGTTCTCACGGAGCAGGACTGGATCAGGAAAATGTGGGAAATCCTATCGCTGGAGTGGGCAACGTACGTGGGGGAGGGGAAGCTGGCAAGCTTCGCTGCGGACTGGGGCGAGATGCTGAACTACTTGAAGGGGGAGTTTAGGGAACAGTGGTGCCCCCAAAGACTGAAGTTATTAGACATCGCCTGTGGATGAGAATGCTGGCGGTTTCCGAACTGTAGAGCTCGCTTTCGCTACGACCCGATGGGCTTTGGAGGGGGGTGGGTGTGGGAGGAACTTTGTTAGTGTTGTTTTTTGTTTTTTTTGATGTTGTGCTTGTTCGATCTTTTCTTATATACATGCTGAAATCAATAAAAAAGATGTTAAAAAAAAATTTAAAAAACAATGTTGGTAGGGAGGAGAGTCTGACTGCGCAGTAACAGAAGGAAAAGGCAAACATGCCAACGTAAATATGACCCCTATCATGGCTTAGGATTCGATATGGTCGAAGACCTTTGCCATCCTGAGCACTCAAACAGCTGGTAGTCCGATATGAGTACAATAGGAAGGCGAACGACAAATGGGTGCTGCTACGTTTGTTCCTTAATACCGCTTCAGGGGCGCCCAAGGTCTTAGTACCGCAAGAAGTGTCAATGTTAAAAACACAATGTCTAATCGTTCTTGCACTATGTAGGATCAGAGGCACTTTTCAGGCATGTAGTATACACCTAGAGCTCATTTAACCCGATACCCGAAACTGCAAAACAAGCTCAAGTAACCCCAAGTGTTTCAAGGAGCCACACCACCACAAAGAAGTAAAGCGGTATATCAGCAACGAATGGCAAGAAGCAACTTACATGTGCAGGGCAGAAGGACTGTTGGGGGAACTTGAAATCCCTGCACTCATTGCGCAGAGCTGTAAACAAGTATGGGCAGAACACATCACAGAACTAACCTAGATCACAGTCCTCGAGAGACCCATAAAGATACGCCCACCAGAATCTTACGAACTGTGCTTTTTCAGCAAAGGGTCAAAAGCCATTGGGTCGAACATGCACTGTAACAGAACTGTCATGATCTCCGATCTCAAAAGGTACAGCCGCTATAATGGACAACTTTAGATTTGCGGTTCAAGAGCATATTTGCACTTCCCGCCACCTTGGAGGGGCTATTGTTCACTGGCAACGTTCCACTCAGCTCTGCTGGTGGTACCCGAATAGCATCTAAAGGGGGGGGGGTGGTATACTCTAAGATCCCACAGTGCCCCCCGCCTAAACCCGCTGAACAAACGCCAACAATTCTCTACAAGCCCCAAGAGCCAAAACTCCAGGGGCAGCTGCAGCGAAAGAGAAGAGCATCAAATTACATATCCCAGGATTCATCTGATCTGCTTGCACAAATACCAGACGAATATAAACTTTACAACTCCGCAGAGACATGTTTTGACAAGGGCCAATGCCAAATGGCTCCAGATTGTTTGATCGGAACCGATCCAGCTGGCAAACGATACAGAAGAAGGGTTCAATGTCATCAAGGTGGAATTAAGGGCACTCAGACTAATGACAATGCAAAACAGGTACCTCCTTGACCTCTTGACGAGGGATGGAGAGCGGTGTGTGCAAAAAGTTCAGGAGTTCATGTTGCACTTACGTACCTTCTGAAGACGCTGAAAGTGGGACATTACCACTCGTCACTGCAGCAGTAAATGAACTCGGGGTGAATATGAAAAAAGAAGCTGGGGTCAAGGAAGAAGATTGGTTTACTATGGCGTTCAGCTGGGTCCCATCATGGCTCGGAACATTGGTAAAGCTGCTGGTTCTTATTATTGTGGTTATCTTGGTGATTTTCTGCACGTGCCAATTGCGTCACCATTGTTGTATCAAAGCAGTGCAATCATGATGGTGACAATTGGGAATAATAATAACAAAATACCTTGTGATAGACACGAAATAGACACTCAAACAGAGCAAGACTATGGCCCCAAATAGCATGGTCGCTCTCCCTCTTGGCGATGAGGAAGACACTCTGTATCACACTACTATTGTACCTCCCTCGGACCCCAAAAACTATAAAGAAGGAACAAGTTACTTACCTCTAACTGTTGTTCTTCAGCATGGGTCTGGCATGGATTCACATGCTCATGAATTCCCTGTCACCAGGCTGATAATCCTCAGTAAAGAATAACTCTGTTTCAGTTTCGTTTCTTAACTGTCTTTCTACTAATAACCAATCACTGGTCTCTGGGTCATACTGCCAACAGCCAATGACTGCCCTCTAAGAAAGTCCGTCCTCTGGCAGCCATCTTCAGAGTTGGTAGCACGTAAAGTGGCAGTAGGACCAAGAGAAGAGCCGCAGAGGGGTTGGAGGCAGGGTTCACATGTGAATCCATGCCAGACCCATGCTGTAGAACAACAGTTACAGGTAAGTAACTTGTTCCTTCTCCAGCATGGGGTCTGGCATGGATTCACATGCTCATGAATACAAGAATACATAGCAGTACACACATGCACAACCACGGGAGGTGGGCAGGCTCAACTAAGCATTTCAACAACTCAACATTAAGCATCTCTTACCTCCTCACCAGGCTCACCTTCAAGCGAACAGGTTGCGCAGCACTGCCTGGCCGACTCTGGACTCCTCCCTAGAATCCCGGTCGACGCAGTAGAATCACATGAAGGTGTGTGTCGACCTCCACGAAACAGCCCTTCAGATGTCCAGCAGGGGGAAACCAGACAGGAACGCCGTGGTAGCAGCGATCGCTCTGGTTGAATGGGCTCTTGGACGGCCGGGCAGCGGTCTGTTTGCCAACCGTGACAGTGCCTGATGCAGCCGGAGAACCATCTGGAAATGGAAGCCTTTGAGAGGGCCTTCCCTTTGTTCACAGGTCCAAAGTTCACAAACAGCTAAGATGTCTTCTGAAAACTCTTCGTGCGGTCCACGTAGAACTTCAGCGCTCTAGCCACATCAGCGAGTGCAAAGTCCTCTCAGCCGGCGACGAAAGAGATGGGAAGACAACAGGTAACACAAAGGGCTCGTTGACATGGAAGTCCGACGGAACCTTGGGAATGAATGAGGGGTGCGTCCTCAGCACTACCCTCGTCTCGTGGAATTTCAGGTATGGAGGTTTACAGGAGAGGACCTGGATCTCTCCACACTCGTCGTGCGGAGGTGATGGCCACAAGAACCGCTGTCTTCCACAATAGGAACTTCAACGATCCCGAATGCAGAGGCTCGAATGGCAGCACCATGAGCTTGGTCAGCACCACGTTGAGCTCCCACGCCGGAACCTTCACCGGCGGGAACGAAGGGAACAGTCCTTTCATGAACTCCTTCACCAGGCGGTGCGACCACAGCGACGACCGCCCCGGAGTTCTGGTGCAGCGGGAGATAGCCGCAAGATGGATTTCGATGGAGGCGTGCGCCAGCCCCGCCTTGGCCAGCGACAATAAGTACGGCAGCACATGAGAGGCCGTAATCTGCAGAGGGTAAATCTTCTGTGCACGGCACCAGACAGAGAACCTCTTCGATTTGTGTCCATAGCACTTGAGAGTCGAGGACGCCCTGGCCTTTGCAAGCATCTCTTTGCAGTCCACCGGGATATCGTAGCCTCCGAACTCTAGTGCTGCAGGAGCCAGGCCTGCAGGATCTGCGATCGCAAGTCGTGGTGGAGGATGGCGCCTCCTTCCCTGGCGAGAAGATCTGCGTCCGCCGGTAGCTTGACCGAGGGGGACGCTGACATGTCCAGAAGGTCCGGGAAACATTTCTGCCTCGGCCACGCTGGTGCGACGAGGATCATCCTGCACCGGGACCGTCTGAGTTGACTGGTGAGTCGCAGAAGCAACGGCGGGAACGCATACAGGAACAGGATGTCCCAGGGGAATGAGAAGGCATCGCCCATGCTCCCCGGCTGGGGAAACCTGCTGGCGGACCTCCGGCACTTGGCTTTCGTCGCCGTCGCAAAAAGGTCTATCTGGGATTGCCCCATCGTCGGAATAGGTGATCCACTTGGCCTGCCGTAGTTCCCACTCGTGGCACAAGCGCAGCTCCTTGCTGAGTGAGTCGCAATGGTGTTCTTTAGTCCTGCCAGGTGGAAAGGTACCAGGAACATCCCTTGGGCAACGGCCCAGGGCCACAAATCCTGCGCTTCCTTGGATAGGGCTGGAGATCTGGTGCCCCCTGCTTCCTGATGTAGAACATTGTGGTGGTGTTGTCGGTGAAGACCCTTACCACCTTGCCCATGAGGGACGGAAGGAACGACCTGAGGGCCCAGAACATGGCTCGGAGCTCCAGGACATTGATGTGCAGTGACCTCTCCTCCGGGAGCCAAAAGCCTCTTGCGTGGAGATCTCCAGTGTGCGCTCCCCATCCTTCCAGTGACGGCGTCCGTCGTCACAGTTTCCTGATGTGCCGGGGTCTGGAAGTCCATGTCCCACCACCGGATCGCTTGGCGGAAAGTCTTGTCGAGGGAGATCCTGACTTCGAAGCTGCCCGCCGCTTGCATCCAACGGGCATCGAGGAACTCCTGCAGTGGACGCATCCGCAACCTGCACAGGCACACAAGGTAGATGCACGACATCATGCGACAGGGACTTGATGGACCTCACCCTGGCCACTTCCATGGTCAACAGCCATTGTACCTTGCCCAGGATGGCCAACGGAGAAGCCAACCGCGCCACTGTGTAGAGTCTGGTTCCCAGGAACAGGGCGTTCTACGACGGTACAAGGTGGGACTTCGCGAAGTTGATAGAGATTCCCAGTTCCGTGAGCAGGCGGACGGTCTTCGTTGTGTGATTGACGGCGAGTTCTCTTGACTTTGCTCGGATGAGACAAACGTCCAGATAGGGGTATACGTGGATCCCCTGCAGGCGCAGCCGCGCCTCCACCGGCGCCAGGCACTTGGTGAAGACCCTTGTTGCCGACTACAACATGAAGGGTAGGCCCTTGAACTGATAGTGTCGCCATTGGACAACGAATCGCAGGAACTTTCAGTGTCCTTTGAGTATGGGGATGTGGAAGTAAGCGTCCTCCAAGTCCAGCAACGACAGGAAATCGCCTTCCTCCAGCTGTCTCAGCACATGCTGAAGGGTGACAATCCGGAACTTCTGGGACTTGATGTATTTGTTGAGGCGGCAAAGGTCCAGGATGGGTCGCCAGCCGCCGGTCTTCTTTCGGACGAGGAAGTACTGTGAGGAAACTCCGGAGACCCGGAGCCTCTTTGGGACAAGTTCTATGGCTCCCTTTCTTGGCATCGCTCGTACCTCCAGAAGTAGCTGTGGGACGTGGTTTTCCTTCCTGGCCATGGGTGGTAGACGGAGAACCCTTTTTTGAAATTCCAGTGTATTCCCGTGGGCCAAGGCATCTAGCACCCAACGGTCGGTGGAGATGGACTGATGAATTTTGCCAGCCGGCCTCCCACCAGGGTGCTCGGCTGGGGGCCCGACGTCATGGCCGGTTCAGTCCTGTTTCGTTTCGGCCTTGCCGTCTTGGCCTCCTTGGCGACGACGACGGGATCCTCCGATCTTGCCACGTCCCTGTAGGCTTCCTGCGACGAGGAGCGGGCCGGTTGGCGGTACGACGAGGAACCGCCGCCGAATCCTTTGGAGGCACCTTGAGACTTGCCTCCAGAGGTCCGAAAGGGCGGCCGTCATTGTTGGAGGGAAACCCAAGGCCCAGGCCATCTTGGTGTCCGCCTTGATGGCCTGCAGTGAATCGTCTACTGTCTGGCCAAACAGGGTGTTCCCGTCGAAGGGCATGTCCAGTACCCTGGTCTGCACGCCCTGACGGAAATCGGTGGCCTTGAGCCAACCACGACGGCAAAGGCAAACGCTGTTGCAAATCTGGCGAAAGCCAGTGTCGGCGATGTCCATGGCCACCGTGATGGCGTGGTCCGAAGCCACCTCGCCTTCCTGAAGGATTTCCAGGGCCTCCGCCCTCTTGTCATCTGGAAGTGCAGGAGGGGAGCGATCTTAAACCACAGTTTCCTATCATAGTGTGCCAAGATCGCGAGGGCGTTGGCTGCTTTAATGGTCGTCGCCGCCGATGAGGTGACCCGTTGTCCCATGGCGTCCAGCTTCTTCCCCTCGCCGTCCGGTGGGGAAGTGGAAGTTGATGCTGCCATCCCTGCCGATTTCTTCTTGGCCGCTGCGGAGACCACCGAATCCGGGGACGGTTGTGCTCTGAGGCACACAGGGGCAGAGTCCGGGACCCAGTACTTCTTCTCGTACCGATCCCTCTTAGCAGGAGCCAGGGACGGGTTCTTTAGTAGCGCCGGTCCTTCGTCCCAGATGTGGTCTAGTAATGGTACTGAGAGGACGGTCTTCCTCTTGGCCTCCCGTCACTGGTAGAGGAAACCCTCCTCCTTCTGTTCTTCGGGACAAAGTTGGAAGAGCTCCAAAGCCCTGGCGATCATGGCGTGAGAGGAGCCAATTTCGTCGTGAGGGGAGGCCCGTGCAGGAGGTGATGGAGGATCCGTCCCGTTGTCACCACCGACGTCATCCGTCCCCGTCGTCGCCGTTCCCGTCACATCCCTCGGTGGAGGGGAAGGTGGTGAAGGTTGGAAAGGAGGGGGAGGATGGATTCGCCTCCGCTTGTTCGGTGGGCTTCCCAACGGTCCAGGCGCCGCTGGATCGTCCGATGGGGGTAAGGGCAACCTTGTCCTTATCTCCGTATACAGGGCCTGGCTAGCCATCAGGATTGCTCCTGATTCGTCCTGTGGCATAGGCACCGGTTGCGACGGGAGCAACGGGTGGGGAGTAGGGTCCTCCTTCTGCTCCACCGTTACTTTCTACGTCCGCCTCGTCGGGATCCCTCCCATAGGACCGGACTTACTCGAACCTCTTGTCCAGGATCTTTGCGACACCAGCCAGCTCATCTTCAGAGGTGGTATCTGTGTCCGTTATGGCTACCGTTCCCACCCCCCGTTCTCCACCTGGGGTTTCACGGGGGTCTTATCGATAGGCTGAAAAGAGGATTCCCTCTGGGGTGGCAGGGAAACTCTAGGCACGGAAGTCGTATCCACTGGGGTAGCCTCCACAGGCTTCGGCAGGGCCGCCATGACTCCTTCGATCGAGGCCTTAGCTGGGTGAATCAGGGCCTTCGCGACTTTGGGCGTGCCTGAGGCATTCACCTTGGGGGGGAGGGTCGCTGCCTCGCTCCCCCTCGGCTGCTGCCGTCGGGATTGACCAGGGCTTCTCCCGAAGCTTACCCGGGTTCTCCGACTTCCTCTTCACCGAGCCAGAGCGTTGGCTCGTGGTTGATGGCGTCGGTGACATCACGCCCTGCCTGGCAGCCAAGGAGCCCGAACCATCGGCGCTACCGGTGCCCGCTGACTCGCAGTGCTTTGCCTTTTGTTGGGCCTCCGACGCTGGAACACCCTCAAAGGTCTTAGAAGACCGCTCGGACGACGACTTCTCATCTGCTGCTGGGGTTTTCCCCTCCAGCCATTTGGTGAACCGAGTACGACGGTCCTTCATTGTCCTTTTGGACATATTCTTACAAAACACACAGTCGTTCTCCACGTGCGATTTGTCGTCGTGAAGGCAGTAGAGGCACCGAGAGTGCTCATCTTCCTTGAAGACATTCTGTAATCCAGATCCAGGGCAGCTCCTGAACAGCTTGGATCCAGGTGTCGTGTTTCCTTTGTCCTGGGCCATGTCCACGCGAGATAGGCCTCAAAGATCTTCCGGAATCCTCCAAGAAGCGAAAACTCGACAAATTCGCAATTGAGGGGCGTAGAAAATTCCGAAACGGGTCCCCGTTGATCGGAAAGAGGATCGGTGGAGCTTGAGGCTTGATTGACCAAAAAATAATAAGAGTAAACTCTTCGAAAATTGCAAAAACACAGTAAAAGCTCGAGAGCTATAGGACTCCCAACACTTGAACGTGCGGTAAAAATCTGAAGATGGCTGCCAGAGGAGGGGCTTAGGTAGAGGGCAGTCATTGGCTGGGGGCAGTATGACCCAGAGACCAGTGATTGGTTATTAGTAGAAAGACAGTTCAGAAACAAAACTGAAACTTATGTTTTCTTTACCGAGGATTCCCAGCCTGACGAAGGGGTGAATCCATGCCAGACCCCATGCTGGAGAAATCTGAGCATGGTGTGGTGAACTAAAAGTAAGACTAGGACCAGAGGACATGTTTCAACTTTAGTTCATTTAAATGAAAAGAAAACTCCTCACTGGCCGTACTGCTAAGGAACAAGTTACTTACCTGTAACTGTTGTTCTCCAGCATGGGTCTGGCATGGATTCACATGCTCATGAATTCCCCGTCGTCAGGCTGGGAATCCTCGGTAAAGAAAAAACCAGTATCAGTTTCGTTTCTGATCTGTCTTTCGTAGTAATAACCAATCACTGGTCTCTGCGTCATACTGACCACAGCCAATGACTGCCCTCTACCTAAGCACCGCCTCTGGCAGCCATCTTCAGATTTGGAAGCACGTGAAGTGGCAGTATGACCAAGTGAAGAGCCGCAGAGGGGTAGGCGGGAGGGTTCGCATGTGAATCCATGCCAGACCCATGCTGGAGAACAACAGTTACAGGTAAGTAACTTGTTCCTTCTCCAGCATGGGGTCTGGCATGGATTCACATGCTCATGAATAAAGAATACATAGCAGTACACACATGCACAACCACGGGAGGTGGCAAAGGCTCAACATTAAGCATCACATCAACTCAACATTAAGCATCTTACCTCCTCACCAGGCTCACCTCAGGCGAACAGGTTGCGCAGCACTGCTTGGCCGACCCTGGACTCCTCCCTGGAATCCCGGTCGACGCAGTAGAATTTCGTGAAGGTGTGCGTCGACCTCCACGTAGCAGCCCTGCATATGTCCAGCAGGGGCACACCAGATAGGAACGCCGTGGTAGCTGCGATCGCTCTGGTGGAATGGGCTCTCGGACGGCCAGGCAGCGGTCGGTTTGCCAACCGGTGACAGTACATGATACAGCCGGAGAGCCATCTGGAGATGGAAGCCTTCGAGAGAGCCTTCCCCTGATTGACAGGTCCAAAGTTCACAAAGAGTTGTGACGTCTTCCGAAAACCTTTCGTGCGGTCCACGTAGAACTTCAGCGCTCTAGCTACATCCAGCGAGTGCAAAGTCCTCTCAGCCGGCGACGAAGGCGACGGGAAGAACACAGGTAACACCAAGGGTTCGTTGAGATGAAAGTCCGACGGTACCTTGGGCATGAAGGAGGGGTGCGTCCTGAGCACTACCCTCGTGTCGTGGAAAGTCAAGTACGGGGCCTTGCAGGAAAGGGCCTGGATCTCTCCCACTCGTCGTGCGGAGGTGATGGCCACGAGAAAAGCTGTTTTCCACGATAGAAACTTCAACGGGGCCGAGTGCAGAGGCTCGAACGGAGGTCCCATGAGTTTGGTCAGCACCACGTTGAGCTCCCACGCCGGGGCCGGAGCCTTCACCGGCGGGAACGATCTGAACAGTCCCTTCATGAACTCTTTCACCAGACGATGAGACCACAAGGACGTCCGGCCCGTGGTTCTGGTGTATCGGGAGATCGCAGCAAGATGAATCTTGATGGACGCGTGTGCCAGACCAGCTTTGGCCAGCGTCAGCAGGTACGGCAGCACTTGGGGAGCCGTAATCCGTAGAGGGTTAATCTTCTGTGCGTGGCACCAGACAGAAAACCTCTTCCATTTGTGTCCGTAGCATTTAAGAGTCGAGGACGCCCTGGCCTTTGCAAGAACCTCTCTGCAATCGGCCGGTATGTCGTATCCTCCAAACTCTAGCGCTGCAGGAGCCAGGCCTGCAAGTTCAGCGACTTCGGGTCGTGGTGGAGGATGGCGCCTCCTTCCCTGGAGAGTAGATCCGCGTCCGCCGGCAGCTTGATTGGCGGGGACGCCGACAAGTCCAGAAGGTCCGGGAACCATATCTGCCTCGGCCACGCAGGTGCGACGAGGATCATCCTGCACCGTGACCTCTTGAGCTGGTTGACGAGCCGGATTAGCAGAGGCAAGGGAGGGAACGCGTAGAGGAACAGGCCCTCCCAGGGGAACGAGAAAGCATCGCCCATGCTCCTCGTCTGGGGAAACCTGCTGGCGAACCTCCGGCACTTGGTGTTCGTCGCCGTCGCGAACAGGTCGATCTGGGGTGTGCCCCACCGTCGGAAGAGGCGATCCACCAGATCCTGCCGTAGTTCCCACTCGTGGCACGAGCGCAGCTCCCTGCTGAGTGAGTCGGCGATGGTGTTTTTTATCCCTGCCAGATGAAACGGCACCAGAAGAATCCCTTGGGCGACGGCCCAATGCCACAGGTCCTGCGCCTCCTTGGACAGCGCTGGGGACCTGGTTCCTCCCTGTTTCCTGATGTAAAACATGGTGGTGGTGTTGTCGGTGAAGATCCTCACCACCTTGCCCTTGAGGGACGGAAGGAAGGACCTGAGGGCCCAAAACACTGCACGGAGCTCCAGGACGTTGATATGCAGGGACTTCTCCGTCGGGAGCCAGAGTCCCCTTGCGTGCAGATTTTCGGTGTGCGCTCCCCACCCTTCTAGGGAGGCATCCGTGGTCACAGTCACCTGGTGGGCTGGGGTCTGGAAGTCCATGCCCGCCGTCAGATGCGCGCGGGTGCCCCACCACCGTATCGCTCGTCGGAAACTCTCGTCGAGCTTGATCCTTTCCTCGAAGCTGCCCGTCGTCTGGATCCAGCGCGCATCCAGGAACTCTTGCAACGGGCGCATCCGGAGCCTGCACATGGGAATGAGGTAGATGCAGGAAGACATCATCCCGAGGAGGGACTTGATGGACCTCACCTTGGCCGCGTCGGCCACCAACATCCGTTGCACCTTGCCCAGGATGGTCCTGGTCCTCTCCTCCGACGGGGAGGCCAGAAGGGACACTGTGTCGAGCCTCGCTCCCAGAAACAGTGCGACTTGCGCGGGCACCAGGTGGGATTTGGCGTAGTTCACGGAGAATCCCAGGTCCGTGAGGAGTTGGACGGTCCTTGCCGTGTGGACCACGGCGAGCTCCCTCGTCTTGGCGCGGATGAGCCAGTCGTCCAGGTAGGGGTAGACGTGAATCCCCTCGCGGCGCAGCTGCGCCGCCACCAGTGCGAGGCACTTGGTGAAAACCCTGGGTGCCGACCGCAGTCCGAAGGGAAGGGCTTTGAACTGGTAATGACGCCCTTGGACCACGAATCTGAGGAATTTTCGGTGCCCCTTTAGGATGGGAATGTGGAAGTAGGCATCCTCCAAATCCAACGACGATAGGAAGTCTCCTTCCTCCAGCTGACCCAGGACGTGCTGGAGGGTGACCATCCGGAACTTCTGCGCCTTGATGAACTTGTTCAGGCGTCGCAGGTCCAGGATGGGGCGCCATCCTCCCGTCTTCTTCTTCACGAGGAAGTAACGCGAGTAGACTCCGGAGCCCCGAAGCCTCTTTGGGACGAGTTCGATGGCGCCCTTTCTGAGCATCGCCTTCACCTCCAGGAGAAGTTGAGGGACGTGAAGTTCTTTCCTGGCCACGGGGGGGACGCGCGGGCACCTTCTTTGAAACTCGAGCGCGTGGCCCCGGGCCAGGGCGTCCAGCACCCAACGGTCGGTGGAGATGGACTCCCACACGCTGACGAAGCCCGCCAGCCGGCCTCCCACCGGGGTGCTTCGGTGGGGGCCCGACCCCACGGCCGGTTCAATCCTGCTTGGACGCGGCCTTGCCGCCTTGGCCTCCTTGGCGACGACGGCGGGGTCCGCCAGACTTGCCTCGTCCTCTGTAGGCCTCTTGCGACGACGAGCGGGCCGCTTGACGGTAGGAAGCGAAACCGCCGCCGGAACCTTTGGAGGCGCCCTTGCCTCCGCCGCTCCGAAAGGGCGTCCGCCGTTGCTGCAGTACTCCAAGGGCCCGGGCCGTCTCAGTATCCGCCTTGATGGCCTGAAGGGAATCGTCCACTGTCTTCCCAAACAGGTTGTTCCCGTCGAAGAGCATGTCCAGGACCCTGGTCTGGACGTCCTGCCGAAAGTCCGTAGCCTTGAGCCATCCGCGACGTCGAAGGCAAACGCCGTTGCCCATCTGGCGGAACCCAGTGTCGGCGATGTCCGTCGCCACGGTGATGGCGTGGTCCGAGGCCACCTCACCTTCCTGCAGGATCTCAAGGGCCTCCGCCCTCTTGTCGTCCGGCAGAAAATCCAGCAGGGGAGCTATCTTGTACCAGAGTTCCCTGTCGTAGCGGGCCACGATAGCCAAGGCGTTGGCCGCTTTAATCGTCGTCGCCGCCGACGAGATGACTCTGCGTCCCATGGCATCCAATTTCTTTCCCTCGCCGTCCGGCGGGGAAGTCGACGTGGAGGCCGCACCCCCCCCCCGCTTTCTTCCTGGCTGCCGCGGAGACGACGGAGTCCGGGGTAGGCTGCGCCCGGAGGCATAGGGGGGCCGAGTCCGGGACCCGGTACTTTTTCTCGTACCGGTCTCTTTTCGCTGGCGTCGTGGAAGGGTTCTTGAGGAGGGAAAGGCCCTCATCCCAAATGTCGTCCAACAGAGGCACTGCGAGGACCGTCTTCCTCTTGGTCTCGCGCCGTTGGTAAAGGAAGCCTTCCTTTTTCTTCTCCTCAGGGCAGAATTGGAAAAGCTCGGATGCCCTGGCGATCATTGAGTGGAACGATCCAATCTCGTCGGGCGGAGAAGCCCTGGTGGGAGGCGACGACGGAAAATCCTCGTCGTATGCCTCGTCGTCCGTACCCGTCGCTGCCGTGTCAGTCCCCGTATCATCCCCTCGGGTGGACGGGGAGGAGGGCTGGACGGGGCGCGACGGTTGAAAAGGAGGCGGTGGATGAATCCTTCTTTTCTTGGTAGGGGGAACACCAGAAGGTCCCGGTTCTGGATCCCCCGACGGGAGAGGTTCCTCCGTCGGTAACGGTAGTCTCGTCCTTATCTCGGAGCATAAGGACTGTATAGCCAACAAAATGGCCGCTGAGTTGTCTTGCGGCGCTGGCAGAGGGGAATCCGAAGGGCGAGCAGGGGCCCCGTCGGTATCCTCGACGATGTCGTCGTCGTCGTCACCTGCGTCGGGGCCCATTCCGACGGGCTGGTCTTGTTCCACGCCTAGGCCGTGGCTTAAGACCTCGATCAGTTCCTCTTCTGAGGTTGAGGCCGAATCTACGACGACGCCCTGCCCCCCCTTCTTCCCCACGGAGGGTTTCACGGGGGTCCTATCGATGGGCACGAAAGAAGACTCCCTCCGAGGAGGCAGGGAGATTCTGGGCCCCGAGGCCGCCACCACTGGTGCAGCCTCCACAGGCTGGGCCAGGGCCGCCGCGACCGTTTCGATAGAGGGCTTGGTCGAATGGATCAAGGCCTTCACCACCTTAGGTGCGCTCACCGCCTTATCCTTGAGGGAGGGGGCACTGCCACGCTCCTCCTCTGCCTTAGAGCTCGACCGGGGTCTCTCCAGGAGCTTCGCCGGGTGCTCGGCCTTCCTCTTACCCGACCCAGAGCGTTGGCTCGTGGTTGATGGTGCCGGGGAGGGTGCGCCCTGCCTGGCGCCCGTAGAGCCCGACCGTTCGGCGCTCCCGGTGCCAGCGGACTCGCGGTGCTTGGCCTTATGTTGGGCCCCCGTCGCCGGGGCGCCCTCAAAGGTCTTAGAAGACCGCTCAGATTTCTTCTTCTTCTCGCCAGACGGGCTCTTACCCTCCAGCCAGCTGGCGAGACGTTGATGGCGGTCCTTCATGGTCCGTTCCGACATGTTGCCGCAAAACGCACAGTCCTTCTCCACGTGCGTCTTGTCCCCATGAAGGCAGTAAAGGCAGAAAGAGTGTTCGTCCTCCTTGAAGACGTTCTGCAGCTGGCATCCAGGGCAGGCCCTGAACAGCTTTCCGGGCGTCGAGCTTCCCTTCTCCTGGGCCATCTCCGAGACCGGGCCTGAGAAGCTTCTGGAGTCCTCCGAAGTGTAGCTCGACGAAATCTTCACCCTTGAGGGGCACAGATGAATCCGACACGGGTCCCCGTTGATCGGATGTAGGATCGGTGGAGCTTGAGGCTCTTTTGACCGAAAGAATCGAAGTTTTTGTGAAAAAGCGCGAAAAAATAGCACTAACGCTCGAGAGCAATAGCACGAGGATCCCAACACATGAACGTGCGGTAAAAATCTGAAGATGGCTGCCAGAGGCGGTGCTTAGGTAGAGGGCAGTCATTGGCTGTGGTCAGTATGACGCAGAGACCAGTGATTGGTTATTACTACGAAAGACAGATCAGAAACGAAACTGATACTGGTTTTTTCTTTACCGAGGATTCCCAGCCTGACGACGGGGAATTCATGAGCATGTGAATCCATGCCAGACCCCATGCTGGAGAAAAGGGGATTATCTTACTAAGAAACTAAAAACTAAGGTGCTTGTCAGAATGTCCAAATAACCAGAACACAGTCCTCCATCGTAAACCGTCAAAATATCTGGCCCTACAAGTAGATGAAAACCAACTAAATAAACTGGCTTTCAGTCCGGGGTTTTGATAACACCTCTACGCTCACCGTTTCTGCTCCAGACAACCATCAAAAATAAATGTTCCTCACAGGACACGGTTCCTCGCCTGGGTCACTGCAACATTTCTTACTAAGAAAATCCAAATCTTTCTCAGTTCCTCGTATCAAAAAAACACACCATTCAGTTCTTGGCCCTTCCATTCATCAAAGTGTTAATCTCTTTTATCCAGTAGGGTGTTCGACTAAACCTCCTGTTAGGCAGAATCCTGTGCAGTTCCTTTGGGGAACACTGCAAGAAGATTAAGACTACAGGAGTAAGCAGTAAACCCAATTGGTAGCAGTCTGCACCACCCAGATTTACCTGGTAGCTGTGGCTGAGCAGTCAGACTTCTCTAAAGATGAGTAGGGCAGTATATAGGGCATACACAGTAGGGCCAAAAACACAGTAGAACAAGCAAACACTGACCAGAGCATGGTATCAAAAGTATATGACAATGCATTACTTACCGTAAAAGCATTTCTGATGGTTGTATCTGCTTAGATTCACATGCTGTGCATAGGTCCGACATCCAGTGGTCACTGCGGAGTATTGCATTTTGTTTTTCGTAGTCGAAAAGGGACGTCGACAAGGCGTGTCTGAAACACTATCCCTATAGTGACGCGCGTTGTACCCACAATCCCTCACGCGTCGAGGTCCCTCCGTTTGTATTTTTCTGCCCTGAGGGAGCCTTCTAGACGTGAGTGAGTACAGAAAAGAGAGATATAAATGGAAGTCTATGTTCCTTCCATCCGAGCGGGGAGGAAGGGTGGGCGCATGTGAATCTAAGCAGATACAACCATCAGAAATGCTTTTACGGTAAGTAATGCATTGTCTTCTGATGTTTGTTAATCTGCTTAGAATCACATGCTGTGCATAGACTAGCGAGCAGTACCCGGAGTTGGCGGTGGGTTATGAGAAGGAACAGTAGAGAAAAGGTGTCTTAATACTGCCTGTCCCACCTGGGAGTCAGATCTAGAGTGTGCATCTAGACAGTAGTGTTTTGTAAAGGTGTGCACAGAACTCCAGGTAGCCGCTTTGCAGATGGACTCAAGGGGAACATTTGCAATGAATGCTATGGACGCCCCCGTGCCTCGAGTAGAGTGTTCTCTTGGCCTAAAGGGCAGTTCTCTCTTAGCAAGAGTATAGCAGAGAGTGATGCATTGAACAATCCATCTATAAATAGTGGACTTTGAAACTGCATCCCCTTCTCTTCCTGCTGCCACCGAGACGAAGAACTGATTAGTCTTCCTCAGTGGTCTGGTTCTTTCCATGTAGAACATGACCGCTCTGCGTACATCTAGTGTGTGCAGAGTCCTTTCTCCCAAATTGGAAGGATTTTGAAAGAACGTTGGTAGTTCTATAGATTGGTTTACGTGGAATTTAGAAATTTAGAAATAAATTTAGAAATAAATTTCGGAGCAAACCTTGGGTGAGTGCGTAGAACCACCGTATTTCTGTGAACTGTAACAAAGGGGTCTAGAATAGAAAGAGCCTGAAGTTCACTTACTCTCCTGATGGAGGTGATAGCTATTAAAAAAGCAGTCTTAAGAGTGAGGTGTTTAAGAGATGCTTTGTGCATGGGTTCGAATGGTGAGCCCATGAGTCTGGTAAGTACCACATTAAGGTCCCATCCGGGAGCTGGGTCAGCTATCGGGGGGTGTATTCTCTTTACTCCCTCCATGAAGGCCTTTATAACAGGGATCTTCCACCACGACAGTTTGAGTTGGGAAGTGGTGTATGCAGAAAGTGCCGCTAGGTGGACTTTAATGGAGTTAAACACTAGACCTGAATCCAATAGGTGGGTCAGGTATAGAACAATATGTGTGGGAGAGCAGTCAATAGGGTTGATGTTTTTACTCCTGCACCAGATGACAAATCTTTTCCACTTGCTAGAATAGCAGTGGCGAGTGTTAGGTTTTCTGGCTTCCCTGAGGATGTCCATGCATCTCTGCGGGAGCTGTAGATGTCCGAACTCTATGATCTCAGGAGCCAAGCTGCTAAGTTCATGTTCTGGGGGCATGGATGCAGAGTCCTGCCGTTGTCCTGTGACAGCATGTTGTACGGGCAGGGGAGTTTCACTGGGGGAGATAGAGACATCTCCATCAAGTGAGCGAACCATGGCTGTCGGGCCCACATTGGGGCCACTAGTATCATGGTCACTTGTTCCTGGTGCATCTTGTGCACCACCCTGTTGAGAAGGGGAGTCGGGGGAAAAGCGTAAACAAATTTCCCTGACCATTGCATCGACAGACCGTTCCCCTTGGATTGGTTTTGGGGGTACCTGGAGGCGTAACTTAGGCATTGAGAGTTCTCCAGGGTTGCGAACAGGTCTATTTCTGGGAATCCCCATTGTGTGAAGACGTCGAAGACGATGTCTTCGTGCAGTCGCCATTCGTACTCTTCGGGCAGGGGGAAATCTCTGCTGAGTTTGTCTGCCAGCAGATTGAGTTCCCCTGGTACATGTTGTGACAGTAGGAACATGTCCTGTTTGAGAGCCCACTTCCATATATTCTGGGCCAGTTTGGACAGCCCTGGAGAGTGGGTGCCCCCCTGCTTGTTGATGTAGTACATGGCTGTGGTGCCGTCTGTAAGGACAATCACTGTCTTGCCTTGTAGGTGTTTCTGGAAGGCTTTGAGCGCCTTGAACACAGCTAGTAGCTCCAGTATATTTTATGTGTTTGGATGCTACGTTCGGAGTCCACACTCCGTGAGCAGTCCGATGGGATAGGTGCGCCCTCCATCCTGTGAGGGATGCGTCTGTGGTTAGAGTGGCTTCCGCCGCGGGTGTGGCAAAGGTTTTCCCTCTTTCCAGGTTTTCCTTTGTCCACCACGCGAGAGAACCAAGGCTTGCGTGACCACCACTAGATCGTCCCATAGTCCGCTGGCCTGACACCACTGGCTGTTGAGCCACTCTTGCATTGGGCGCATGCGCAGGCGCGCGTGAGGTACCAAATAAATACACGACGCCATCATTCCTAGCAAGCGCATTGCTTTGCGTACCGTCACCTCTCGACCGGCCACATATTGAGGGATCTGAAACAGCATGTTTTGGACCCTCTCTTTGGAGGGGAAGACGAGGCCGTCCTTTGTTTGAATTAGAGCCCCTAGGAATTGCTTGATTTGACTGGGGTCTAAGCTGGACTTCTTTTCGTTGATGGAAAAGCCCAACTGGAACAAAAGGTCTACAGTCTTTTGGGTATTGGAGAAGCATGTTTCGTAAGAATCCCCTGTTATGAGCCAGTCGTCGAGGTAAGGGTAAACTGGGATGGACAACCTGCGCAGGTGGGCCGCTGCCACTGCCAGCACCTTCGTGAATACCCTTGGTGCTGATGCTATGCCGAAGGGTAGCACTCTGAACTGGTAGTGTTTGCCCTCTATCATGAACCTGAGGTATTTTCTGTGCGCTGGCAACATTAAAATATGAAAGTATGCATCTTTCATGTCCAATGTTGTCATGTAATCTCCCTGAGAAAGCAGTGCGATCACTTCCTGTAAGGTTACCATACGAAACTTTTGGGGTTTGATAAACTTGTTCGCTGGGCGCAGATCTAATACAGGGCGCATGGTTAGATCCTTTTTGGGTACAAGGAAGTACACTGAATAAATACCTTCCGTTACCTGAGATAGAGGCCCGACCTCTATGGCTCCTTTTTCCAGCAGTTGTTGTACTTCTTGGAGAAGGATGGCAAGATGTTCCGGTGTCATGCGTCGTCCCCTCGGGGGTCTGTAGGATGGGGAACTGTTGAATTCTATGCAGTATCCGTGGGCTACGGTGGAAAGTACCCAACGGTCTGACGTTATACCCTCCCATGCAGGAAGAAAGGATGTTATCCGGCCCCCGACCGGTGTTGCATGGGAGGGGACGCGAATCTTCGCGTCACTTGGAGTTGTTGGGGCCTTGGGAGCCTCTGGGGGTGGACCCCCGACCTCTCCCTTTACCCCGGCGCTGGCCTCTTTGGCTGTACTGCCCACTATTGGTCTGGTAATTGGTGGCAGGGTACTGTTGCTGCTGATTTTGTTGTTGTTGGCGTTGGCCACGAAAAAAGCGTTTGTTGCCATAGCCGCGTCTGGTAGTGGGCTTAGAGATTTGGTCAAGAGTCTTGATAGTATCGAACTCTTTCTTAGCCATCTCTAGAGCCTCGTCCACCGCTTTCCCGAAGAGGTTAGAGTCTTCAACAGGTTTATTTATTAAAGACGCCTGTGTCTCCGGTTTAAACCCTGAGTTGCGCAGCCATACATGGCATTTTAGGAGTATTCCCTGCACCAGGGAACGTCCCGCTGTTTCTGCAGCATCCAGAGAGTTCTTAACAATACTCTGGTTGACCTGGGTCCCTTCGCCAATAGTTGAAAGCAGGCGTGTACGTAGTGACTCCGGCGCTTCTTCGGCGTCCTTGCGCAGTTTGGCCCACTGCGCGTCTGCATAGCTAGCGAGCAAAGAATTGTTGTTCGCAATTCTTGCCGAAAAGGCAGCCGAGGATGTGACCCTTTTTGCAAGGGCATATAACCTCTTGCCCTGCTTGTCAGGAGGTGCCTCACTGGTGGAAAGTGGTACTCCTGCCCTCTTTCTTGTATTAGTTACAACCAGGGAATCCCGAATGGAATGTCCCCTGATGTACAGCGGGTCTGAGGGTGAAGGAGTGAAAAGTTTTTCAATTCTTGGATTGACCCCTCTGATTAATGCGGGAGTGGCCAGCGAAGGGATGATTCTCCTCTTCACTGAAGCGAGGAGGGGAATGGTCTGGCTGACCGGGGGTTTCTCCTTAATTACTCTTTCCACAAAGTCTAATTCAGGAGAGAGCTCCCCAGTGTCCAGCTCGAAATGTGCTGCTGCTCTGCACAACAGGGCATTGAATGTGGGCTGATCGTCAATGGGAGACGTGTTCCTAACAGGTGAATTGTCAGGAGGATTTAGGTTCAGGACATCAGTGTCGGAATAAACTGATGGGGATTGCCAGGGGTGCGAAGGTCCTTCTTCTGGGTTTTCTCCGAAGCCTTCTTCTCTAATGTCTGGATTGTCTTCCAGACCTTCCTCCTGGTTCTGTCCCTCTTCGTCGTCCATAAAATCATCCCCTTCCTCTAAGTAATGTTCCTCCCCAGTGAGGTCATACACATTGTGGAAGTCTGAGGCTGTCTCTTGCTGGGGATAGACTAGCCTCGGATATTTGGCCCTGGGGTCCTCCTGAGGCCCTTCTCTTGTTCTCTTGGGAGTTTGAGGGTTCTGGGTATTCATAAACCTCTCCATTCTCTCCATACAGAGATGGAGCCTTTCCATGGTTTCATGGGGTACCCCTGAGCGGTCTAGCGGGGGAAAAGTAGAGTCATCTAGCTGAAAAAGGCTCGACCTCTCCCATAGCGTCGAGGAAAGTGTCCCGTCGCCCTCCGAAAAGCCTTCCGGTGTGCTGGGTAGTCCCTGCCTTTCTTCGGGCTTTTTCGGCGTGTCTTTCGACCTCTGCGTAACGCTCGACGTGTCCTTCGGCGTACGCTTTTGGGCGTCGGCTACAACGATCCTCGCCAAGCTCTCGGCGACTATTTTGTCAGCGGAGGGCTGTGGTTTCGACGCTACGGGTGTCGATCGCTGTACGGCGGCATGCGCTTTCTGTTGATGCACGCCGGCCGATAATTTGGGGGCGGCGCCCTTATTTGCCGAAAGCCCAGTCGCTGGTCGCGGTTGCGAGAGGGGCTTCGAACCCGAACGGTCCGAGGAGGCCGCCGGTGGAACCTGCGTCTCCTTGGGCGCTGATGCTCTTTTCGTCTTGGACGAAGAAGAGCCGTGGGTTGTGTGCTTATGTGTGTTCTTGTGTGCGTCAATGTCGCCGGGGTGTTCATCCCCATAAGCAGGGCGTGAGCCGAGCCCGTCGGGGCCGGGGACAGACGACGAAGCGCGCGAGCGCTCCTTAGAGGGGTTTTCGACTTCCGTAGCGGAGGTCGTGTTATCACGTTCCTCGTCACTGTCGGTGGTAGCAGCGGCGGGTGAACCATCGGCCTTCGACATCGCGAAGGCCGCCCACCTTTTGACCCTACGGTCTTTTAGAGTCTTAGGCTTAAGAAGCCGACAAGCCGCACAACCTTCCTCCTTGTGATCGAGGGGCAAGCAGCGGTTACACCGTGAATGCTTGTCCTTCCAAGTAAACTTGCCCTTGCAAAGCGGGCAAAACCTAAAGGGTGTCCTCTCCATAGCCGAGGCAATAAAACGTGATAACCACCCCGAGGGAAAGGAAGGGGAAAAGGAAAGGCATTCTCAGAAAAGAACCAGAGATGTCCCACGACCCCACTCTCCCTACTGTATATGGCCTGCGAGGCCAGGCCACGTGTTCGGCAACGCCGAAGGATCTCCTCCGCTCGTCCCCTCCGTCGAAGATCTTGGTCGGCGGAGAACAGCTTCACAACTGCGTCGAGGGAGGGATCAATGTGTTTATATATTAATAAGAAAACGACCAAAGGTCGAGGAGATGAAATCTGCAATGTCTCTCGAGGAGCGCCGCGTAAAGGCGACCAGTAGCTGGGCGGAAAAAAACAATCTGAGGGACCACGACGCGTGAGGGATTGTGGGTACAACGCACGTCACTATAGGGATAGTGTTTCAGACACGCCTTGTCGACGTCCCTTTTCGACTACGAAAAACAAAATGCAATACTCCGCAGTGACCACTGGATGTCGGACCTATGCACAGCATGTGATTCTAAGCAGATTAACAAACATCAGAAAATGATTTATTTAAAAACACACTTTAAGAAATACACTAGCACTATATGGCAAAGCAAGTTCAAAACACAATCAACAAAGTATACACCCCCCTTAGTAGTTATTAGACAAGTCTAGTTTAAAACACCACTATTTGTCAAAACAGATGTGAGCGCGTAACCTTGATGGCACTCCAATAATTGAACTAAAGGGAGAGAAAAAGGCAGGTCACGAAAATAAAACAGTTCCCAACACTTTTAAGAGACCACAGCAAGTTAGTGAAGGCATAGTCTACTGTAGAGCCAAAGTTCATAGGCCAGGCCCACTTTAAATGTAGCAAAGCGAAATGTGCCCAAGATCACACAGTTGAAAAATGCACTAAAGTCTTTGCGAAATGTTCAAAAAGAAGTTGGCTCAATATGAAAGGTAAAGTTAGAAGGTCTGGGGCCAACCCGGTTGGAAAGCCAAGGATTTAAGTGTCACCTTTAGCAATCCGTAGAAAGGGAGGCCAGGCGGAACACAGTACCTTGAAAAGTAAAGAAGCTCCAGCGGTGGCAGTTGTTCCTGGCAGTGTGTGCAGTTCGTTGTTTCGACCAGGGGAAGAGATGATCTCGTCGAGGAGGAAAACTTGGGAGTCGTGCACTGCCCAGGGAAGAGACCAGCCGCAGAGTTCATCGGTTAAAAGGTGCGTTCCTTTTATTCGCGGTCACAGTGGTGAAGCTTCGTTATCCGGCTGCCGGGGTCCTTGGCAAGGGCAATTCGACCAAGAGACGTCCTGGAAGGCGAATGCCGAACTGGTTGATCCCACCAGCTCAAAGGAAGAAGACTCTTTACAGCAGGAAGATGATCTCTTGTCGTCGGGAAAGTGGTGAGGTCGTTTCAGCAGTGCTCCACCGGTGGTTTCGCCGTTGCAGATGGCTCAGCTTCTCCCCTTTTCGGATTTCTTAGGTCCTGTGGCGATTTCTGAAGTTCCAGTCCCCAAAGCCCTGCTTTTATGCAGAAAACCCCCCATTCAACAGCCTAGCTGTCACTCATCATGCTAAATGGTGAGCCGGGCGGCTCACCACTGGGCCAATCAGAATAGAGTGCGACTTGAGTTGCTCAGGCAACGCAGTCCAGGGTGCCAATTCCCCCCTCCACCTCTCCTGTGGAACCCAGACAGAGTGGCACTATTTATAGGGCTCCTGTGGAGAAGCCCGCCAAAAAGTGGAACAAAGGGCCCGACCTTGGTTGGAGTTACAGAGATGGACACGAACGCCATTTTAGAAATGAGTTCTGGCGAAAAGACCCAACCGGTGATTTAATATTAAATAAATAAACCGGCGGTATCTTTAACATTGCACCAAAAAGTGGTGCGTTTAAAACCAATGGGAAAATCCCATAGGAAATATTCCGGTGGAATATTTTGCGTGGTAACCACTGCCACCAGCCAGAAACTCGACAAGGGGGGACTAGACTGTGCCCCCTTGGAAACAGACCCAGGGGTAATCAAATTACCCCTTCCAGTACTTCCACAATATGATTGATTGTACTGGTTCTGTTCACAATTTTGGACTGGTAAAGCCAATGGTGACTTTACATGCCCTGGGAGACAGTCAGTCCCAGGGTATGGAGTCTATGTTTGGGGGTCACTATGACACCCCTGTGTTACTGCACTGAGGGTGCTGTGTAACACACACAAAAACAGATGATGCATAATGGAGTAAAAGACCCCATAGCCCATAAGAACACAAACAGTCAAGACATACCTTAAATCATGCCTAAGAGTGGGAGGAAAAGAGTCTCACTCTTAGCAGGAGAAAGAAAGAAAAAAAAAATCCAGCAAAGCTGCTGGGGGACTCACTAGGTTTGGGAAATTAGCCTTATAACAGAATTCTCCCTAACACCTCCTCCAGCAATGTCTTCTGTTGAAGCCCACTTCACAGCCTAGAGAATTCCCACTCAGGGAACGTCATTTGGGGGACCCCTGTGGTCTCCCTTGCTACCCCTAAAACCCCCCCTTTTTTTTTTTTACAAATTGAAGCGCCTGGGCTGTCGTCAACACCATGTGGCTCTTTGTTTCTAGAGTGGCTGGCTTTCTTGATCATGCTTCTTTAAAAAAAAAAAGAGTTCCTCAAGTGTAACTCTTTGAGCAGTGACCCTAAATAAGAAAGAATAGGAATAACAATTCATTTGTCATTCTGGAATTCTAATTGCTAGACTCATTAAAGGTTTATTTCAAGTACACTTCAGGGGGTGAGTAACTGATTTAGCCTGTTCTTAAAAACATCAAATTCACAATGTAGACAAAAACCTCCAAAAAGCATTTAGAGAAGAATAAACATCCATTTCGGACTATATATTTTCCTTTCGCAAGTTGCAATATAATATGTTTTCTTTCTGATGTCTCTGTTACGATCATCACAAGACATTCCATCTCTGTGTGCTCGTTCACTTAATAAAATCCATGTGCCTAAAAGCTTGTGTACAGTGTACAAACGCTTCACCATAGCACATAAAGTATCTCTTTATTTCATTGTGCCACAATCAATGCTTTGTTGTAATGTGTATCTGTCCTATCTCCATGGCATGTTGTTGAGGATGTTTGTTTTCATGCAGGAGGTAACGAGTACCCAGAGTACGGGATGCTGTGTGAGTGCACTGCTTTTCCTGTGCTATTCTAAATTCTTTAATACACAGTTATGAACCCTCCAAATGGTATGTATTTTGCCAACCTCTGAAGCCTGAAGAGTAGATACACGCAGGCATGACATTTGGCCAACTTTGCACCAGACCTGCAGATGAACTGGCCTGTCGTTAAATCTCAGCTACCAGTTTAATGATATCCACTACAGATTGTAATTTGCTTTCTGAATTGCTCATTTTACTATAGCGGGTATGATGGCTAGAGATGGTAAGATAGCTCAGGGGGTTGAGCACTTGATGCTGTGATGTGTGTGTGATCTACAGGTTGCAGGTTCGAATCCCAGCAAAGCAAACTCAGCCTTTCATCCTTCGGAGGGTGATAAATGAGTACAAACACAGGTTGGGTGATATTGTATGTATATTTGTTCTATAAAAAGCACTTATGCGTAAAATCTATATAATAACACATCATTGTCATTTGGCCTTGGACATCTTCTTGCATTCACAGTCATTTGGTAATATTGGCCTATACACACTGACATTACTTCTTGTAATGTAATCTGAGGTCAAGGGTCATGTGATGTCACTTCCGCTACCCCTGACACTTTGGTGAAATGACGTCCCACTCAGGGGTAGTGTGTATGTTACAATTTGAAACTCAATATTCTTGTTCTCTTGATTCTCAGCGTTGCCAGTTTCTGTGTCCCTTCAGACCCCTCGGTTCTGCTCTAAGCTATGTGTGGGCTCTCTGAGCCCTGAATTTCTCTTGTTGCTTTCTACTAGAGATTGCATCCCTCTATCCTCTTGGGGCTTTTATGTACTTTCCACTCGTGGTACTGTTTCTGGACTCCTTCGCTGGTAATGGTTTCGGGGTTTGGATTTCCTCTCACAACAATCAACTGTCCGATTCCCTTCTTCCTGGGAGGTCGGCATACCTGCTTTCTCGCTGCGCTTCCGTCAGGGAGGGTCAGCGGCGCCTGTGTCGGCAGCGCTCGTCTCCACTTGCCATTTAGTGGCTTCTGGTTGTGGCGACCTTGTCGCTGCACAGCATTCGCTCTCCTGAGCTCGCTGTACGAGGGCTGCAAAGCTTCTGTCCCCGGTATCCATAGATTTGGTGGCGTATCGCGGGCTCACCACGTCAGCTGCGTAGAACCGCTGCAAGGCAGTTTCTGCTCCACACCGCAGTCGCAGCGTCTGCTCAGCGCATCGTCTCATCGGCTGCTCTACTCTACATCAGGGAGTCTTTTCCCACCAGTTGAGGACTTCAGTATTTTTATTGTCTTTTGTAATGAGAAGTAACGGTCTGCTGATTAAAAGATGTTGCGTCTGAGGAGGGTTCAGGAGTGGTGTCAGTCAAATAAAAAGGTTTATTACCTTTACCACTTCTGCTGTTCAAATATAGGTTGAGTGTACAGATTTAATAGTGTTTTTCTTATCCTATCCCGAGAGTCCTTGTCCTCAAAGGTAGAGTCACTCCCAGTGAGGTCCTGCTTGCCCATCCCCTTAGGGATAGTCTTGAGGAGCAGGCTCACCTCGCCAGCCTTAGAAGGGGTGTCTCCCGCTTGGGGAGAAGGGACTCGTAACCTGGATTCTTCACAATGGTCCGTAATATTATGCCAGTATCCCATTTCTGTGCATTCTCTTGTTGGCTTTGCTCTTAATGCCAGTACAAATCTACTGCCACAGGAAGGAAACGTGATTTTTGGCTGTACAAATGCTTGCCCAACTCGTGCACCACCATGTAAGAATACTCTTCATGTTGAATTTGCCCTCGACACCAGTAAAACATGCGATGCTACAGTAAGCAAACATTTCCTTGTTTGGCTAAACAAATGCCTCAACCTACTATAAGGGTACGGAGCGGGAACACTGACACAGAGGTGGCATGTTGAAACAATTAGCTTTCATTAAGCTTTAAGAAGAAAAGGAAAACCTACCTATCTCTAAGAGGGGGATTCCCTGCCTCAAAGTAAATGCTAAGGGTCTTGTCAGGATGTACAAAATCATAAAAGTCCAATGTCCTGTGTGCACAAACCTCACTCTGTCCCTTACATCTAATTATCAAGTAAACTAACAGCAAAGGGGGAGGAGGTTGGTCCAGAAGAATGACTCCCTTCTTCTGGACGTCTTAAAGGGGGTTGGTTCTCCTCTGCCTGCGTGAACGACTATCTTCAGCAGGCATAGATGTTTTTCTCTCGAGGTACTCAATGCCCCAGAAGGGAGTAGTTTCTTACCTGTAACTCGATTTCTCCAGCGTTGGTATCTTTCATGGATTCACATGCTGTGAATATTTCCTGTGGTCAGGCTGGGATAAATCGGTAACTTTAATATAGTCGTTTTCCTATGGAAAAACATTGACACCTTGAGTGTCCTATCAACGTTGTTATGGGTGCTTTAGGCAACACCAATGGGATGTCCAGTATACAGCCCCACCCCTACGGCTTCCCTTCAGATTTTAACCTCTCCAAAGAAGCAGGATGCCTGAAGAAGATGTTTTGCCTGAAGGAGAAGGCGGGAGGTGCATATGAATCCATGAAAGATACCAACGCTGCAGAAATGGAGTTACAGGTAAGGAACTACTCCCTTCTCCAGCATTGGATCTTTTATGGATTCACATGCTGTGAATAGACTTAGTGTCAGTAAGAGAATCTGTAGGTGCATAACAGGCAAACAGGACCCAGACGTGAGGCAATATGAACAACAGAAAAACATCACTTTCAGTTATCTGGACACGAAAACATGAGCGGAGCCAGAACCCCGGAAGTTGCGAGGCTTACCTCACTGGAGCAGGCATCGAAGCACTGCACGTCCACCTGCACGTCCTCAGCGTGCTGTTGATTAAGACAGTAGTGTCTTGTGAACGTGTGAGGTACAGCCCACGTCATTGCCTGCCAAATGTCACTGAGCGGTGTGCCCGCCCAAAGAGCCGAAGACGCCATGGACCTTGTAGAATGGGCCCTGGGAGTCGACTATAAAGGTTTGTTTGCTTTATCGTGGCAGAACGATATAGTAGACGCCCATCTTGAGATGCGTTGCTTCAAAATCAGCTTTCCCTTGTTGGAGGGCCGAAAGCCACAAAGAGTTGCTTCGATGCCCTGAACAACTGTTAGGCAGAATTATATGCAGTACCCTTTGGGAACACCACACACAATTAAGACTACAAGTGACAGTACAAATTCACCTTTGATACGAGCCTTTACTACACAGTTAAGCTGTGGCTGAGCAGCCAGACTTATCTCAAGAGTAAATGAGCAGTATACAATAGTTACAAAGGACAGCAATTACTATGATTCAAGCAAACGCTGACTCAAGGTTTTCAAGTAAAAGAAGAACAAGTTACTTAACAACTGTAACGTTCTTTCAACTGGATGTTCCTCCCACGTATTCCTCATCTTGTGATAAATCGTTATCTCCAGCTTCGCTGCTTCGTTCGGAAAAAAATGTTCTCAGCAGAGGGCGCTGTGCTCGAGGTCGTGGCGTCGATCGTCCCTTGACGTACTCCGTACTCTGTCGACGTCACCGATGGTATAAATAGCTCGAGCCACGCCCGTTGCTTCAGTTCTGTTTTTTCGATGAATATATATATATATATAGGAACACCCAGGTGTGTCCCATGACCGATACATTCTTCGTGAGAGGAACGTGTAAGAAAACGTAAACTGTACTGTGGGGTAGGATGGGAGGGTCGATGAGGAATACGTGGGAGGAACATCCAGTCGAAAGAACGTTACAGTTGGTAAGTAACTTGTTCTTCGAATGGATTGTGTCCTCCCACGTATTCCTCATCTTGTGATAAGCTCCCATAGCAGTATCAATTTTTGAAGGTGGGAGTACCAATTTCAGTTTTCGTGGACAGAATGCAGAACTGCCTTTGCAAATAAACCCTCGCTAGAGGAGGCAGTGTCCAAACAATAATGTTTAACAAAAGTATGCATTGTTTTCCAGGTTGCAGCTGCACAAATGTCTGCTGCCGGGACTCCCCTCTTTAGAGCCGCAGAAGTAGCCATTCCCCTTGTAGAATGGGCACGAAGCCCATCTGGTGGTTCTTTTCCCGCTAATCTGTAGCATTCAACTATGGCTAATATGATCAAGCGGGAAATGGTCTGTTTTGTTACAGATAAGCCTAATTTTTGACCAGTATAACCCACAAACAGTTGGTCATCTTGTCTCAATTTAGCCATCCTAGAGATGTAAAAACTAAGAGCCCTCTTGGGATCTAATCTGTGTAATCTCTCCTCTTTTTTGCCCAGATGAGGAGGAGGATAAAAAGTTGGTAGTACTATTTTTTGACCAGTATAACCCACAAACAGTTGGTCATCTTGTCTCAATTTAGCCATCCTAGAGATGTAAAAACTAAGAGCCCTCTTGGGATCTAATCTGTGTAATCTCTCCTCTTTTTTGCCCAGATGAGGAGGAGGATAAAAAGTTGGTAGTACTATTTTTTGTGACAAATGGAAGTCCGAGACTACTTTTGGCAAAAACGAAGGTTTAACTTTAAGGACTACCTTATCTTTATAAAAAATAGTATATGGTGGTTTGCATGAGAGAGCCTGAAGTTCGCTAACCCTGTGGGCTGAAGATAGGGCCACAAGGAGGACAGTTTTTAGAGTCAAAAGCCTCAATGGACATGAGTGCAGAGGCTCAAAAGGTATGCAAGTCAAGAATTTTAATACTAAATTTAAGTCCCAAGTTAGTACATGAAAAGGTTCTGGAGGGTATACATTAGTGTGCCCCTTTAAGAATTAAATTATTAACGGTATTTTGAAATATGAAACCTCTTCCGAGGAGCGCTTGAAAATGGACAGCGCAGCAAGGGATCCTTTGATTGTTCCTATCTGGAGCCCCAGATTAGCTAGATGTAGCAGAAAGGAAAGCACCATTGGGGTGCCACACTGAAAAGGGTCCACATCCTTGTCTTTGCACCAGTTACTAAACCTATTCCAGCGACATCGGTACAAAGACTTTGTTGCTGGTCTTCTGGCCGAAAGCAAGATTTCCATTACGTCATCCGCAAGATCCCAATCCTTGTATCTCAACCTCTCAGAAACCATGTGTGAAGGTTGAGTGTCTTGACCTCTGGATGGAGAACCCGACTTTCCTCTTGCGAGAGAAGATCCTCTCTTTGCGGAAGACTTATTGGAGGGCTGATGGACATGTCTAGAAGGTCCGGGTACCTCGTTCTCCTGGCCCAATCCGGGGCAATTAGGGATCATGGTTTTCCTGAACTTTCTCAACCTCCTGATTACTTTAGGAATCACGGGGACTGGGGGAAACACGTACAGCAGTGGAAACTTCCACTCCACTACGAATGCGTCTCCCAGAGCTCCTCTTTGAGGAAATTCCCTTGAGCAGTACTGATCACACTTCCGGTTGATCGCGGTGGCGAACAGATCCACTTGAGGGGTTCCCCAAAGGGCGAAGATCTCCAGAAGGACTTCCTGAGCCAGCTCCCACTCGTGAGAGACCGTGCTCTGCCTGCTCAGAGCGTCTGCCGCCGTGTTCTTCTCTCCGGCTAGGTGAATTGCTGACAGAGTTTCCTTCTCGTATTGCCCAGAACCAGAGCTGCATTGCCTCTCTGCACAGTGGCAGTGACACTACACCTCCTCTCTTGTTGAGATAGTACATGGCCACTGTATTGTCCATCATTATCAGGACATTCTTTCCCTGTACAGAGGGCAGAAAGGCCTTCAGAGCTAGTCTGATTGCCTCAGCTCTAATAGGTTGATGTGTAGTTTGGACTCCGATGGAGACCAACGACCGCTGATTGTCAGATCTTTGGTGTGTGCTCCCCACCCCGTGAGTGAGGCGTCCGTCACTACCGTTATCGCCGGCCATGGTTGCCAAAAAGACTCTCCCTTGAGAATGTTGTCGTTGCAAGCCCACCATAAAGATCCTGAGCAACTGCGCTCGGGACTTGTAGAAGATCCGACATATTCCCTGAGAACTGGGACCACTGAGTTCTGAGTGCCCATTGAAGGGATCCCATTCTCAACCTGGCCTCTGGTACTAGGAAAATGCAGGATGCCATGAGGCCGAGCAACCTGAGAAAATCGAAGGCCGGTAGATGTTGGGCATTCTGAAACTTCGTTACCATCTGCTGGATGTGGAGAGCTCTCACTTCGGGAGGCGAGGCTTTTCCCGAGGAAGTGTCCAAGACTGCTCCGATAAACTGGAGCTTCTGGGATCAAGTGGGACTTCTTGAAATTGAGGGAGAAGCCCAGTTTGTGGAGGAATTGGCAGGTGATCGAAAGATGTTCCTGAGCTTGTTCTGGAGAACTTGCTCTGATCAACCAGTCGTCCAGGTAGGGATATATGTGAATACCTCCTCTCCTGAGACTTGCTACCACAACCGCCAACAGTTTGGTGAAAACCCTCGGGGCGGAGGTCAACCCGAATGGCAGAACTCGAAACTGATAATGAGAGTTGCCAATCGCGAACCTCAGGTACTTTCTGTGCTTTGGATGGATTGGCACATGAAAGTAAGCATCCTGAAGGTCCAATGATACCAACCAATCTTGGAGTTGGAGAGCCTGAAGGATCTGAGAAAGTCACCATCTTGAACTTGTCCTTCCTGAGGAACTTGTTCAAGTTTCTCAAGTCCAAGATGGGTCTCAGTCCTCCGTCCTTTTTTGGGATGAGAAAATATGGGGAGTACCAACCCCTGTTCCTCTCCGCTAAAGGTACCAGTTCTATGGCACCTTTCTCTAGCAGGGTTAAAATTTCCTGCAACAGGAGCGGATCCGGAATTTTGGTAGAATTGGCTCCCGATGGATGATTCTGAGGCCTTTTTAGAAAGGGGAGACAGTAACCTTGGGCTACTGTTTCCAGTGCCCAAGCATCTGAGGTAATGCCCCTCCATTCCTTCAGATGTTGAGAAATCCTGCCTCCCACTGGTGTTTTGTGTAACAAGGTCTCAGAGGGATTTGGAGGCGGCTGCAGGAGTGGCCGGGGGTACAGATGCCACTCCTGAGGATGATTTTGCACCTCTTCCTCGTGGTTTCTTTTGCCCCTTTGAGAAGCCTGTCCTCTTCCTCTACCAAAAGAGGAGTAGTATCAAAAAGAACGACCCCTCCAGGAAGATGATCCGGAATAGGGTTTTAGAGGCTGGCGCAAAGAGGTGCCAAGTGATTTAGCTGCCGCTTTCGAGGTCTGAAGTTTTTCTAGGCTTTCATCAGCCTTTCTGCCAAAGAGCCTCGAGCCATCAAAGGGCATGTTGAGGAGTCTAGCTTGCACGTCCGGTGCAAATCCCGACTTCCTCAAGCACGCAAATCTGCGTAGCACAACGCTTGCAGCCATGGATCTGCTGATACTATCAGCAGTATCCAGTTCAGACTGGAGACATTCCCCCATTGCATCCTTCCCGTCTTTGACTATATTCAGGAAGCCTTCCCTTTCCTTGCCTTCTGGAATATGATCAGCCTCCGCCGAAATACAGTCCCACAGGGTATGGGTAAACCGGGCTAGGGTACAGGTGACATTTGCCAATTTAAGTGCCATACTGCCTGACGTGAAAACTTTACGTGCCCAGGCATCAATTTGTTCATCCTCTCTATCTGGAGGGATAGTTGGATAAGCAGTTTGTTTTGAAGTAGATGCTGCCTGAATGACTAAACTCTCTGGAGTCGGATGTTTATTTAAATATTCAGGATCCGTTCCAGCTGGTCTATATTTTCTTGGAAAAGTGCTATCTGCAGCAGCAATAGTTTCTGGTTTCTCCCAGTTTTTCTCCACAGTCCTTTGAAGGGCCCTGTGAAAAGGGAGAACAGGATCTTTCTGAGGTCCCTTGACGATAATATCCGTCATGTCATCTTATTAAAAAATGGGTGAAGTATTACCCCAACTCATATATTCAACTACCCTGGTCATAAGACCCCTGTACCCAGCATCTGCATGCTCTGCAGGATCAGGTTTGGCGAACTCTAATTCTGGGGATGTGTCAACTCCACTGGCAGAATGTAGAGTATCACTCAGGTCTCTCAGTCTAGATTCCTGGTCAATAAGTTCCTCAAGAACTTGTCTTGTACCATATGCAACTCCCAAAGGAGTAACCTCGTCTTCTTCTGAAGCAGACTTCATAGATTGCTGACATAGATTTGAAAAAGTCTGATCTGGGCAAAGGAGTGAATCTCCTTTCTTCCTCTTCCATCTGCTTCGAAGGAAATGGCAAATCCCTCGAAGTTTTCGAGGGTGTCTTCGAAGTTTTCGAAGATGACTTCGATAATGGCGCCGATGACGCCTTTGACTTGGGCGTCGAAATTATCGACGTTGAGGGCGTCGACGAAGTTGTCGAAGTCTTCGACGACTTGTGTTTCTTGGCCGGCACTGGAGAGGTGCTCGACTCTCGAGGATTCTTCGACGGTTTTACGTCGACTTGAGGTTTTTTGTATTCCTCGACGCTACTGGTCTTGGCCATAGTAGCCTTGGACTTCCCTTTGTCGTCCAATGGAGCGACTTTAGGGGTATGGCTTTTTCGAGGGTCTTTCGAGGGGGTCGGGCCGCATTCTCGAAAACCTCCATCATCTTTTTGCGGAATTCTTCCCACTTACTGGGAGAATCCGATTTAGTCGGACAACGAATTTCTTCGGTCGACTCTGAAGAAGAAGATGATGAGGGAGATCTATGTCTCCTCTTCATTTTTTTCGATGACGACGAAGAGTGTCTCGATCTACTCCTAGATCGAGATCTCTTCGAGTGCCTATGGCGATCCGATTCCTTAGAATCAGTCGCTTTATTGTGTCTTTTTGACGAAACCTTTTTTGAGGCCTCCCTCCCCACCGACAGTTTACCTCTCCTCTCACGAAGAGATTTTTCGGTCATCGATTGGCAGGACCCGCAGTCGTCGGTTCGGTGACTAGAACCGAGACACCAGAGACAAATCCGGTGGGGGTAACCGTGGAGTATTGCATCTTGTCTTTCGGGGACGTCGGCATAGGCGTGCCAGTAACACTATCTCTATCGTGACATGTGTAGTACCCAAAATCCCTCACGCACCGAGGTGTCTCCGATTGTATTTATTCTGCCATGAGGGAGCCCAAGGCTATAGTGAGTGAGTACATAAGAGAGAAAGTAGTAAGACGTCTATGTTCCTTCAACCTCGATTGGGGAGGTAGGGAGGGCGCATGTGAATCTAAGCAGATACAATCATCAGAAATGCTATTACGGTGAGGAATGCAGGTCTTCTGATGCTTGTTAATCTGCTTAGAATCACATGCTGTGCATAGACTAGCGAGCAGTACCCGGAGTTGGAGATGGGTTGTGAGAAGGAACAGTAGAGAAAAGATGTCTTAGTACTGCTTGTCCCACCTGAGAATCAGACCTAGAATGAGTGTCTAGGCAATAGTGTTTTGTAAAGGTGTGTACAGAACTCCTGGTTGCCGCTTTGCAATTGGACTCAACACTCAGCAAATGGAGGAACATTTGCAATGAATGCTATGGATGCCCCAGTTCCTCGAGTAGAATGTGCTCTAGGCTTGAAGGGCAGTTCTCTCTTCGTAAGAGTGCAACAGTGTGATGCATTTGACAATCCACCTTGAAATAGCTGATTTAGAGACAGGATCCCCTTCTCTACCAGCTGCCACTGAAACAAAGAATTGTTTAGTCTTCCTTGGTGGTTTAGTTCTTTCCAGGTAAAACATGACTGCCCTGCGCACGTCTAGTGTGTGAAGGCTTCTTTCGGCCATGTTTGTAGGGTTCTCGAAGAAAGTAGATAGTTCGATTGACTGGTTCACATGGAACTTCGAAATTAATTTAGACGCAAACCTGGGATGTGTGCGCAGAACTACCTTATCTTTGTGGACTGTAACAAAGGGGTCTAAAACAGACTGAGCCTATAGTTCGCTAACCCTTCTGATAGAAGTGATAGCCACTACGAAGGCTGTTTCATAGGTCAGATCTTTCAGACTTTCTTTCTGCATTGGCTCGAAGGGAGCTCCCTTGAGCCTGGCCAAAACCACATTCAGATCCCATCCAGGGGCTGGGTTAGAGATGGCAGGATAAATCCTCTTAACCCCTTCCATAAAGGCTTTAATTACTGGTATTTTCCACCACGATACTTTTTGATGTGATGTGGTGTAGGCTGACAGAGCAGCCAGATGAACCTTTAGGGAATTCAAGACTAACCCAGAGTCCAACAGGTGGGTTAGATACAACACAATGTGTGAGGGTGAGCAATCGATGGAATTGACACCCTTGGAATTGCACCAGATGACAAAATGTATCCATTTGCTGGCATAGCAAGAACGTGTATTAGGCTTTCTCGCTTCCCTGAGTATGTCCATGCATCTCTGAGGAAGTTGCAGGTGTCCAAACTCTATGAATGATCTCAGGAGCCAGGCTGCTAAGTTCAGAGTTTGTGGGCATGGGTGTAAGGTCTACCCCCTGTCCTGAGACAACATGTTGTACGGGCAGGGCAGCTTGACTGGTGGGCAGAGGGACATTTCCATCAGATGCGCGAACCAGCGTTGGCGGGCCCACATGGGAGCCACCAGTATCATGGTAACTGGTGCATTTGTGCACTATCTTGTTGAGAAGGGGAGTCGGGGGGTGGGGGGGAAAGAGCAGACAAATTTCCCCGACCAAGTTATCCAGAGACCGTTACTCTTGGATCGGTTCTCTGGGTACCTGGAGGCGTAGTCTTGGCATTGGGCGTTCTCCTGAGTGGCGAACAGGTCGATCTCTGGAAAACCCCATTCTGCAAAGACGTTGGACAGAATGTCTTCGTGCAGCCACCGTTTGTATTCTTCTGGCAGAGGAAAATCTCTGCTGAGTACGTCTGCCAGAAGATTGAGTTCCCCTGGAACATGTTGGGACAACAAAAACATATTGTGTTTGAGAGCCCATATCCAAATGTTTTGGGACAGCTTGGATAGCCCTGGAGAGTGAGTGCCCCCCTGTTTGTTCAGGTAATACATTGCTGTAGTGCTGTCGGTTAGGATCAGCACTGTCTTCCCTTGCAGTTGCTCCTGAAAGGCTTTCAATGCTAAGAACACCGCTAGTAGCTCCAGTAAGTTTATATGGTTGGACGCTACTTGAGGGGACCACACTCTGTGTGCTCTCTGCTGAAGCAGGTGAGCCCCCCACCCCATGAGAGATGCATCTGTCGTGAGAGTGGCTTCCACTGCAGGGGTGAATGTCTTCCCCTTCAAGAGGTTTTCTCTTGACCACAACTGCAGAGAGAGAACGAGGGCTGGCGAGACAACTAACAGATCTTCCCATTGTCCGCTGGCCTGACACCACTGGCTGTTGAGCCACTCTTGCATGGGACGCATGCGCAGCCGCAAGTGGGGAACCAAGTATATTCATGACGCCATCATCCCTAGCAAACGCATTACTTTGCGTACCGTCACCTCCCGACTGGCTACATATTGAGGAATCTGAGAGAGCATGTTCTGAACCTTCTCGCTGGAGGGGAAGACAAGGCCGTCTTCCGTCCGAATTAGCACTCCCAGAAATTGTTTTACTTGGCTGGGGACTAAGCTGGATTTCTTTTCGTTGATTGAAAAACCCAGGCTGAAGAGGAGATCTACTGTTTTTTGGGTGTTTGAAAATCAAGCGTCAAACAAGTCCCCCGTAATGAGCCAGTCGTCGAGGTAAGGGTAAACTGGGACTGATAGTCTACACAGGTGTGCTGCTGCCACTGCCAGGAATTTGGTAAACACCCTTGCCGCCGAAGCAATGCAGAAGGGGAGTACTTTGAACTGGTAGTGTTTGTCCTGGATCATGAAACTTAGGTATTTTCTGTGCGCTGGCAACATTGAAATATGAAAGTATGCATCTTTCATATCCAATGTTGCCATGAAGTCCCCCCTGTTTCAGCAATGGGATCACCTCCTGCAGTGTTACCCTGCAAAACTTCTGGGGTTTTATAAACTTGTTCGCTGGGCGCAGATCCAGAACAGGACACATGGTGAGATCCTTTTTGGGTACAAGGAAGTACACTGAATAAATATCCTCGTTTACCTGAAGAATAGGGACGGCTTCTATGGCGTCCTTTCCCAGCAGTGCTTCCACCTCTTGAATCAGGATCTCCAGATGGTCCGGTGAAAGGCGCCGTGAGCGCGACGGTCTGAACTGTTGAGGTCGGGCGAATTCCATGCAATAACCGTGCACGACAGTCTTTAAGACCCACTGGTCGGAAGTTATCCCCTCCCATGCCTTGAGGAAAGATGATAATCGCCCCCCCGACCGGGGAGACATGGGAGGGAACCAGGACTTGGTGGTCATTTTTGACCAGAGGCTGTGGCTCCTTTAGGATTGGGGCCTCTGCCTCTACCTTTGCCGTGTTTCTGACCCCTTGGGGGGGTAGTAAGTAGGGCTTCCAGATGCTTGATTCGTTGAAGTTACCCGTGCCGTAGTAGTTCTGACCGGCACAGGCTTGTCCTCAAAAGGGCCGCCGAGAATTATTACCCCTCTGGGAGGAGGGTTTTTGTGTAATCTGGTGCAAAGACCTAATAGTCTTGTGCTCCTTCATGGCTGTTTCCTTCTTGGCCGTCTCTTGGCGCTTCATCCACTGCTTTCCCGAAGAGGTTAGTCTTCTCAATGGGTTTATTAATGAGGGAGGCCTGAGTCTCAGGTCTGAAGCCCGATGTACGCAGCCATGCTGGTCTTTTCAGAAGAGTACCTTGTGCAAGAGACCTGCCTGCTGTTTCTGCAGTGGGTGTTCTTCACCACATTCTGGTTAACCAGTTTTCCCTCCGAAACAATGGCAAGAAGCTTTGTTCTGGCGGGTTCAGGAACCTCCTGGAGGCCTTCTTGGAGTAAGACCCATTGGGCATCAGCATAGCCTGCTAATAACCTAGTATTATTAGCATCCCGAATGGTGAATGCAGCTGCTGATGCGACACGTTTTCCCAGGGCATATAACCTTTTAGACTCCTTGTCCGGTGGTGATTCTCCCGTGGCAAGGGGTACCCCTGCCCTTTTTCGAGTGATAGTCACTACCAGTGAGTCTGGGATGGCGTGCCCTTTGATATACAGAGGGTCGGTAGGAGATGGCCGAAATATTTTTTCGACTCTCGGGTTCACTGCCCATGTCTGAGCAGGTGTGACCAAAGAGCGAGCTACCCGTCTCTTAACAGAGTTAAGGAGGGGGATGGATTGACTCGCCGGAGGTTTTTCTTTGATAATATCCTCCACGAAATCCTGCTCCGGTACCGCCTCTTGAGTGGCAATTTTGAAGAATTCTGCAGCTTTTTTCAACATGGAGTTGAAAGCCATTTGGTCATCCATAGGGGAGGCCTGGCGAGCCGGGGTGGACGTAGGAGAATCTAGGCACAAAAATTCAGAGTCCTGATCTTGTTGTGTCCAAGGGTTTTCACCTTCCTGCTGGATTTCCTCCCTGTTGTCAGTCGTATCCTGTTGATCCTCCTCATAGTTTTCGAGAAAGGAAGCTTCCTCTTCTTCATTATAGATGTCTCTATAAGTATCCATATGGATCACGTCTTCTTGTTGGAAAACCTGAGACTGATCTACTTGAATTTGGGGGTTAGGGTTTAACAGAGCCTTTTTCGGGGGCAGATGATCAGAAGAACTGATAATCCGCTCCAGCCGATCCATACAACCCCCAAACGTTTCAGAGGTCCATTTAGAGGATCCAAACGGGCCGGCGGGAGGAGAAGTGACGTTCTCCGCACTTCGGCATCGACAGTAACCTCTAAGGGTGTCGGATAGAGTCTCTTTACTATCTACGTAGAGATCATCGGAATCGGGAATCCAATCCGCCGAAATCTTTTCTGCGGATTGACCCATAGCTTTCGGCGGAACCGGAATAAAGCCCACCGCCGCTGCGATTCTTCCGATGCTACTTTGGATAGTCGCCGAATCGTCGTGAGACAAAGGCTCCAATGATTTGTCAGCAGTAGAAATACTGTCCGTGCCACCAGGAGGCTTAGCGGACGGGTTTCCGGGTAGAGGCCTAGCCGTAGTTTACGGGCCTACTGAGGCCTTTGAACTCGTCGAAGTGTCGGGCTCCCGACTTTCGTCGCGTGTAGATTTAGGAGTAGCGCCCTTGGTTTGTCTAGATTGCCCAGTCGCCATGCGCTGCTGCGAATGCGGGGAAGGTCTTGGATCAGAGCGATCGAGGGAACGCTTATTCGACGAAGGGGTTGAAATTGGCGTAGGGGTTGTATGTGTAGTGCGATGCGCTTATACGTCCCTGTAGTATCCCCGTCACTTTCGGCTGGTGTGGCGGTGGGGGAGGGGCTCCACACGTGACATACTGTACGCGGCCCACCGCTTTACACGGCGCTCCTTAAGGGTCTTAGGCCGAAGGAGGTTGCACGGGGGAGACAGGCGTTGCACGTCCTGTGTTGATCCTTCCAAGGATATCTGACCCTACACTTAGTGCAGAATCTAAAAGGAGTCCTCTCCATAGCAAAAGGGAAAGATGACCAGACCAAAAGGGAAAAGAGGGGAAAGGAGGAAAGACATACTAAACAATATGGCCGCCCTGACCCCACTCTCCCTACTGTATAGGTCGGCCAGAGGACCCGACCACGTGGACAATCCGGCCGCCGATCCACAGCCGTAGATGATTCGCCCGTAGTCTTCGTCGAAGATGTTATTATTGGCGAAGTGACTTAACGGGGAATAAACCGACAATTCGGTAAAGATAAACAATGTCTCTAGTAAGAGCTCTGCTATAGGGCGAGCAGTTATCTGGGCGAAAAAAAACAATCTGAGGGATCTCGGTGCGTGAGGGATTTTGGGTACTACACACGTCACGATAGGGATAGTGTTACAGACACGCCTATGCCGACGTCCCCTTTCGGTCCCGAAAGACAACATGCAATACTCTGCGGTTACCACTGGATGTCGGACCATATGCACAGCATGTGATTCTAAGCAGATTAACAAGCATCAGAAAATACAGTTCAGTGTAGTTCGTGGTAAAGTTTGTGGCACGGTTTCTGGACGAGGTTGGTTGGTAGAAAAGTTAGTTCAAAGAGGATAGAAGGACAAGCCCTCGAATTGGAGAAAGATTTCAAACACTTTCACCGCGACTGAACAAAACGAACAACCGGATTTGCACAGTACATTAAACGGAGAGGGAGCTGTAGCTGAGGCAAAGGTTCCTGGTAGTTCCTGCAGGCTCACGGTTCCTGAAGCGACTGTCGGACTGATCAGAAGTAGGAAGACTGGAGGGTCCTGCACTACCCAGGGAAGAAACCAGCAGCAGAGAAAAGCAACAAATAAAAGATGCGCTCAATAAACCCAAGCAGGGTCCGACCTTCCTGGCTATCCGGCCCACTGTAGCTCGGTACAGCGAATTCGACCAGAGGAGGGGCCCTGGCTTGCAGTTTGGGTGAAATGGTTGGTCCCACCAGCTCAAGGGTAGAAGTTACCTGGAGGTTCTTCTCGGTCATCAGATTCTGAAGATTCGGATCTGCAGCAGGGCTTCACCGGGCGGTTCAGTCGTTGTAGGGGTCCTGGTCCACGAGCTCCTCATTGGTTCTTTCGTTCCAGTGGCGACTCTGCTCTTCCAGTCCCAGAGACCTGCTTTTTATGCAGTTTTCCCCCATTCATACAGCCTGGCTGTCAATCAAACAGCAGGGTGGCTGTCCTGGCAAGGACAGTCGCCCAGCCAATCAAACAGGAGTGCGACTTGGGTTACCAAGGGAACACATGGCAGGGGTCCTAAAACCCCTCCCTCACATCCTGCCTACCCAGACTTTCAGGCGCCTAAAGGAGGGCTTGTGTGTGGAAGCCCACGAAAAGGCGATGAACAAAGGGTAAAACCTGGTTTGGCAGGCAGAGTAAAACACGAGAAAGACATTTACAAAAAGAAATGCAGAGATATCTAATAAAATTTCCAGATCACAAAATAAAAGACAATTTTTTCAGAATGCGACTCAATCTAGATCACACAGGAGCTGTTCAAGTTACAAGGGGTCAGGAAAAAAGCAGCAGATCCTTATGCACGGGCTGCAGAGGCTTAAAACATCAGACATTAGAGCATCTTCTGAGACACTACCAAGGCACTTTAAATGCCAGGATAAAAACTATTGGGAAAATTAATCTCCAATTCAGTTCTAGAGACAGGTCTTTCATCACAGATGTTCTGGAATACACTGATCACTGGGCAAGAAACGGCATTGACGATAAATGTAATCAGAGTTCTCGAAGATATGGAATTCATTTTACCTAAATATTGTTAATCCTTATATAGACATGTTGTTTCGTAGTCTTTTAAATTAAAAAAAGAATTGCATGATTCGTTTCGTTAATAATTGCAAGATTCTTCTGTTCTTTCTTCTTTTAGATTTTCTATTTCTTTTAATATCTCTTTTTGTGAAAAATCAAACTTTTGATTACAACACAATTAAAAAATAAATAAAAAGAAAATGGTGAATAAACCCAGCCGGAACCGTAATAAAACACATATGGTCAAGCGGGTTTATGTTTGAGGCTAATATAATAGCCTAAAACAATACCATGGTTATTTAAGATAACCGTGGTATAAAAAATAGGGTAGATACCACTGCCACCAGCCAAGTCTTAGTGTAATGGGAGCAAAACAATGTTACAAGAGACACAGACAAAAAGGGATAAGAATTACCCCTTTCCAAAACTCCATGTAAGATGGGGTGTACTGGGTCTGTGGTTTAAAGTGACTATTGTAAAGTTAATGGCAACTTTACCTTTTCTGGGGGACAGTAGTCAGCCCCAGAAAATGGAGTTGGTGGGAAGTCTCAAAGACAACCCTGTGTCACTGCACTGAAGGTGCTGTGTAACACACATGAAGAAAATGGTGCTATGGAGTAGGTGAGGCTCCAGCGCCCAAGATCACACAAAAAGTAGAAATACACATAGCAAAACACATTGTAAGAGTGGAGAAAAAAGGCTCAAACTCATACCAGGTGAAACAATAAATCCTAGAAATCCAGCAAAGCTGCTGAGGGACTCAGTAGGTAAGGGAAATCAAACATTTATGAGAATTCTCCCTAACACTCGCTCCCCCCCCCCCACCAGACTAAGGGATAGGAGGATTTAATCCACTCCTGGATGAATCTCTACCTCTAATCGGTAAAAAACATCCTAGAGAGACCATCAGCATTTTGGTGGTGACATCCTGCTCTGTGCTCAATGGAAAAACCAAACCCTTGCAGGCAGATTGACCATCTTAGAAGTTTTGGGTTTTCACCTTTCATTTGCATTAACCATCTCAAGGGTTGGTGGTCAGTTTGAATAACAAAAGTAGATCCATACAAGTATGGTCTAACCTTCTTCAAACTCCACACAATGGCAAAGCATTCACGCTCTATGGTTGCCCACCTTGTCTCTGGTTCCTTTAGTTTCCTAATGATGAAGCAAATGGGGTGCTCCCTACCTTTCTCATCCAGTTGACTAAGGACTTCACCTATACCTATATTGGAGGCATCTGTCTGCAGAATGAAGGGTTGGTGGTGGTAATCAGGAGCTCTTAGGACTGGAGCTTGACAAAGGGCTTTCTTCAGGGTTACAAACGCTTGAGTGTACTCCTCATTCTACTTAACCTTTTTAGGGAATTTTGGAGAGGAGACTACATTCAAGGGAGAAGCTATGGTCCCATAGTTCTCTATGAAATTCCTGTAGTACCCAGTGAGACCTAGGAAAGCTCTCACTTGGGTTAGAGTAGTAGGGGTGGCCCGGTTTTGCACAGCTTGTACTTTGCTGGGATATGGCCTTATCTCACCTCCTCCTACCTCATGACCAAGGAAGACCACTTTAATCTGACCAATTTGACATTTGCTTGCCTTTATGGTCGGATGGGCCTGCTCAAGAGCCTGCAAAACATATCCCAGGTGGTCAATATGTTCTTTCCATGTAGAGCTGAACACTGCAATGTCATCCAAGTATGCCATGCAGAAGTCCTCCATCCCATTCAGAACTTGATTAACCATCCTTTGAAATGTAGCAGCTGCATTTTATAGTCCAAAAGGAATAACCTTAAACTGGTAGAGGCCTGCTGGGGTGGAAAATGCATTTTTCTCCTTGGCATGGTCTGTCAGGGCTATTTGCCAATAGCCTGAGGTTAGGTCAAATGTACTGAGGTACTTGGCTGAACCAAGTCTATCCACCAGTTCATCTGTCCTGGGCAAAGGATGGGCATCAGTCTTAGTGACTGCATTTAGAGCTCTACAGTCCACACAGAATCTCAACTCCTTGGATCCTGCCTTTGGTACTAGAACAACTGGACTAGACCATGGACTGGTAGAGGGCTCAATAACCCCGAGATCAAGAATCTTGTTGACCTCTCCATTGATGTGGGATCTCACATGTTCTGACATTCTGTTACCTCTGCCTTTCACGGGTAAACAGTCCAGTGAGAATATCATGCTTGTCCCAAGGGGTCAAGCCTGGTGATAGTGAAAACAGGGAGGCAAGCTGATTTAACAGAACTTTGCATTCCTCCTGTTGTTCAGAAATCAGATGAGAAGAGCGATTAACTCCTATGTTCTCATCCAAAGGTTGGCCTCTGAGGAGCTCGGGTAGAGGTTCACTCTCCTCTTCCTCTTGAGCTGAAGCTAGAAGCAATGCTCCCACTTCTAAGCCTTTAAACGGTTGGTGTGTAAGATTCTGGGAGCCTCCTTAGGTCTGCCTAAGTCCACCAGATAGTTCACCTCTCCAAGTTTGCCCACAACCTTGAAGGGTCCTATCCATTTGTCCTGCAAGGCCCTCTGCCTTGTTGGCACCATAACGAATACAAGCTGGTCTTGAGCAAACTCAACCATGCTGGCCTTCTGGGCATGCCAATGTTTGACCAGAGCCTGACCTGCTTTTAAGTTACTGCTTGCTTCTGCCATTATGTGTGATATTCTCCTCTGGAGACCTATCACATTGTCAGTCACTCTGACTGGCTTGGGGGAAGGAGCACTCTAAAACCCCTCCTTGATCAGGGCCAATGGACCTCTGACTGGATGGCCATAGAGAAGCTCAAAGGGACTGTAACCAACCCCCTCCTGAGGGACTTCTCTATATGCAAAGAGAAGGCATGGCAGTAGAAGGTCCAACTTTTTCTTAAGGGGTTCTTCTAAAGCACCTATCATGCTCTTCATAGTACGATGAAACCTCTCTACCAGTCAATTTGTCTGTGGATGGTAGGCTGTAGAGAACGTTTAAGTGACACCACAGTTTTTCCACATGGCTTGCATGTAGTGGGACATAAAATTGGATCCCCTGTCGGATATCACTTCCTTAGGAAACCCTACCCTGGTAAAAAATACCAAGTAGATCCTTAGCCACAGCCTGAGCCGTAACAGTTCTCATAGGTATAGCTTCTGGGTGCCTAGTAAAATGGGTGAAGTATTACCCCAACTCATATATTCAACTACCCTGGTCATAAGACCCCTGTACCCAGCATCTGCATGCTCTGCAGGATCAGGTTTGGCGAACTCTAATTCTGGGGATGTGTCAACTCCACTGGCAGAATGTAGAGTATCACTCAGGTCTCTCAGTCTAGATTCCTGGTCAATAAGTTCCTCAAGAACTTGTCTTGTACCATATGCAACTCCCAAAGGAGTAACCTCGTCTTCTTCTGAAGCAGACTTCATAGATTGCTGACATAGATTTGAAAAAGTCTGATCTGGGCAAAGGAGTGAATCTCCTTTCTTCCTCTTCCATCTGCTTCGAAGGAAATGACAAATCCCTCGAAGTTTTCGAGGGTGTCTTCGAAGTTTTCGAAGATGACTTCGATAATGGCGCCGATGACGCCTTTGACTTGGGCGTCGAAATTATCGACGTTGAGGGCGTCGACGAAGTTGTCGAAGTCTTCGACGACTTGTGTTTCTTGGCCGGCACTGGAGAGGTGCTCGACTCTCGAGGATTCTTCGACGGTTTTACGTCGACTCGAGGTTTTTTGTATTCCTCGACGCTACTGGTCTTGGCCATAGTAGCCTTGGACTTCCCTTTGTCGTCCAATGGAGCGACTTTAGGGGTATGGCTTTTTCGAGGGTCTTTCGAGGGGGTCGGGCCGCATTCTCGAAAACCTCCATCATCTTTTTGCGGAATTCTTCCCACTTACTGGGAGAATCCGATTTAGTCGGACAACGAATTTCTTCGGTCGACTCTGAAGAAGAAGATGATGAGGGAGATCTAGGTCTCCTCTTCATTTTTTTCGATGACGACGAAGAGTGTCTCGATCTACTCCTAGATCGAGATCTCTTTGAGTGCCTATGGCGATCCGATTCCTTAGAATCAGTCGCTTTATTGTGTCTTTTTGACTAAACCTTTTTTGAGGCCTCCCTCCCCACCGACAGTTTACCTCTCCTCTCACGAAGAGATTTTTCGGTCATCGATTGGCAGGACCCGCAGTCGTCGGTTCGGTGACTAGAACCGAGACACCAGAGACAAATCCGGTGGGGGTAACCGTGGAGTATTGCATCTTGTCTTTCGGGGACGTCGGCATAGGCGTGCCAGTAACACTATCTCTATCGTGACATGTGTAGTACCCAAAATCCCTCACGCACCGAGGTGTCTCCGATTGTATTTATTCTGCCATGAGGGAGCCCAAGGCTATAGTGAGTGAGTACATAAGAGAGAAAGTAGTAAGACGTCTATGTTCCTTCAACCTCGATTGGGGAGGTAGGGAGGGCGCATGTGAATCTAAGCAGATACAATCATCAGAAATGCTATTACGGTGAGGAATGCAGGTCTTCTGATGCTTGTTAATCTGCTTAGAATCACATGCTGTGCATAGACTAGCGAGCAGTACCCGGAGTTGGAGATGGGTTGTGAGAAGGAACAGTAGAGAAAAGATGTCTTAGTACTGCTTGTCCCACCTGAGAATCAGACCTAGAATGAGTGTCTAGGCAATAGTGTTTTGTAAAGGTGTGTACAGAACTCCTGGTTGCCGCTTTGCAATTGGACTCAACACTCAGCAAATGGAGGAACATTTGCAATGAATGCTATGGATGCCCCAGTTCCTCGAGTAGAATGTGCTCTAGGCTTGAAGGGCAGTTCTCTCTTCGTAAGAGTGCAACAGTGTGATGCATTTGACAATCCACCTTGAAATAGCTGATTTAGAGACAGGATCCCCTTCTCTACCAGCTGCCACTGAAACAAAGAATTGTTTAGTCTTCCTTGGTGGTTTAGTTCTTTCCAGGTAAAACATGACTGCCCTGCGCACGTCTAGTGTGTGAAGGCTTCTTTCGGCCATGTTTGTAGGGTTCTCGAAGAAAGTAGATAGTTCGATTGACTGGTTCACATGGAACTTCGAAATTAATTTAGACGCAAACCTGGGATGTGTGCGCAGAACTACCTTATCTTTGTGGACTGTAACAAAGGGGTCTAAAACAGACTGAGCCTATAGTTCGCTAACCCTTCTGATAGAAGTGATAGCCACTACGAAGGCTGTTTCATAGGTCAGATCTTTCAGACTTTCTTTCTGCATTGGCTCAAAGGGAGCTCCCTTGAGCCTGGCCAAAACCACATTCAGATCCCATCCAGGGGCTGGGTGAGAGATGGCAGGATAAATCCTCTTAACCCCTTCCATAAAGGCTTTAATTACTGGTATTTTCCACCACGATACTTTTTGATGTGATGTGGTGTAGGCTGACAGAGCAGCCAGATGAACCTTTAGGGAATTCAAGACTAACCCAGAGTCCAACAGGTGGGTTAGATACAACACAATGTGTGAGGGTGAGCAATCGATGGAATTGACACCCTTGGAATTGCACCAGATGACAAAATGTATCCATTTGCTGGCATAGCAAGAACGTGTATTAGGCTTTCTCGCTTCCCTGAGTATGTCCATGCATCTCTGAGGAAGTTGCAGGTGTCCAAACTCTATGAATGATCTCAGGAGCCAGGCTGCTAAGTTCAGAGTTTGTGGGCATGGGTGTAAGGTCTACCCCCTGTCCTGAGACAACATGTTGTACGGGCAGGGCAGCTTGACTGGTGGGCAGAGGGACATTTCCATCAGATGCGCGAACCAGCGTTGGCGGGCCCACATGGGAGCCACCAGTATCATGGTAACTGGTGCATTTGTGCACTATCTTGTTGAGAAGGGGAGTCGGGGGGTGGGGGGGAAAGAGCAGACAAATTTCCCCGACCAAGTTATCCAGAGACCGTTACTCTTGGATCGGTTCTCTGGGTACCTGGAGGCGTAGTCTTGGCATTGGGCGTTCTCCTGAGTGGCGAACAGGTCGATCTCTGGAAAACCCCATTCTGCAAAGACGTTGGACAGAATGTCTTCGTGCAGCCACCGTTTGTATTCTTCTGGCAGAGGAAAATCTCTGCTGAGTACGTCTGCCAGAAGATTGAGTTCCCCTGGAACATGTTGGGACAACAAAAACATATTGTGTTTGAGAGCCCATATCCAAATGTTTTGGGACAGCTTGGATAGCCCTGGAGAGTGAGTGCCCCCCTGTTTGTTCAGGTAATACATTGCTGTAGTGCTGTCGGTTAGGATCAGCACTGTCTTCCCTTGCAGTTGCTCCTGAAAGGCTTTCAATGCTAAGAACACCGCTAGTAGCTCCAGTAAGTTTATATGGTTGGACGCTACTTGAGGGGACCACACTCTGTGTGCTCTCTGCTGAAGCAGGTGAGCCCCCCACCCCATGAGAGATGCATCTGTCGTGAGAGTGGCTTCCACTGCAGGGGTGAATGTCTTCCCCTTCAAGAGGTTTTCTCTTGACCACAACTGCAGAGAGAGAACGAG